>NC_092803.1:127354517-128055297 GCF_040954645.1 Diabrotica undecimpunctata
TCTGCACTTAATGAGAGAGAATGTCGTCTGCGGTGAGATCTGAATATCGGTTATTGGCCTCCATTTTGTTCTGTATACGGCCGCAGTTCTTTTTTTGTGGTCGTCCTCTTCTCTTCTTTAATTTCTTCTCTCAGCATCGAGTAATTTGCCCACCTTCCATCTACCATTTTTGCAAGATGGCCCAATCATCTAAGTGTCTTTGTCCTGACGATCTGGCTATAATTACTGTTTATCGGTTGGTTTTCCGTACAGGCCTCCGATCTCTTCATTTGATCGTCTTTTCCAAACGTCTTCATAGTCTTTTACTCCCCCGAATATCTTTCTTAAAGCACTCCGTTCCCAGATGTTCAGCATATTTTCTTGATTTTTGTTCATAACCCATGTATTGCTTTCGTACAGAACCGTGAGATTACTGTTCGGTAGAGTCTCAATTTTGCCTCTCTTAAGATGTTATTTGCTCTTAGTGGTTTATGTAGAGCTTCGACAGTCTTCATTTCTTTTGAAATCCGCTTCTCAATTTTTTGGCTTTCTTCCACTGTACTTTTTAGGGTTACTCCTAAATATTTAAACTTCATCATCTTTTTGAAAGAATACTCTTTACTCTCGTTTTAGTTGTGTGCCTTCATATGTGGTCTACTCTATTTCCATATACTTTGTTTTTTTCTCGTTAATAATCAGTCCAAACTGTTAAGTCTTCGTTTCAAACAGTTTGACAATCCTCATCAGTTCCATAAATCATAACTTCGTTTGCATTCCACTCTCTGTCATTATTGCCTCCAGCAAAAAATTGAAGAGTATTGTGGACAGCGGATCTCCCTGCTTTAGTCCCCTTCTTAGTTTAAATTTTTGTGGTAGGCTTTCTTCTATACTTACTCCATTGTCGGTCTTCATTAGTCATTTTTACTAGTATGATCATCTTTTTTGGAATTCCAAGTACTCTTGAGGCATGGTACAGATGACTTCTTATCACAAAATCGTAAGCTTGTTTGAAATCTAGAAAGAGGTGGTTTAGCTTTAACTGCTTCTCATACGTACTGCTCTGAATAATTTTTAACACGAATATTTGATCTATGGTAGATCTGATCTTTTTAAATCCCCCCTAGTATTCACCAACCTCCTCGTTTAAATGCCTCCTCAGTCTCGTTCTTATAACTTTGGCGAGTACCTTATATGTTACATCTAGAAAAGTGATACCCCCGTAGTTTTCGCACACTGCTTTATCTTTCTTCTTATAAATGAGACAAACTATTGCCTCTCTCTATACTTCCGGCATTTCCTCTCGCTTCCAGATTTTTGTTACAAGGCTACATATCCGCTTTATAAGTGCTTCTTCCCCATGCTTGATTAGTTCTGCAGGAATACCATTGTTGCCTGCACTTTTATTGTTTTTCATGCTATATATGATTTCTCTTATTTTTTCCACGGTGGTAATCTCCATTGTTTTCGCCGGGTCGTTGACTTCCCCTATCATTTCCACTTGCTCCTTATCATTTTCATCCGATTCTTATTAAGCAGCTATCTGAAATGATGTTGCTATCTATCTAGCTTACCCTGCTTATCTCCTATTAGATGACCTTCTTTACTCTTGTAGTAATTCTGATTTCTTGCGCCTTGGTCACTTCTCCTTTTCGCCTCCTGGTATAAGTTTTCACATTTTTATTAATCTATTTTTTTCAATCTCTTTAAGCTTTTTATCCATATGCTCCCTTTTCTTCCTTCTACAGAATTTTTACGCTTCTCTTCACTCTGCTCCATATTCATTTCTATTTTCGTCACTTGGTTTGTCCATATATTTTAGTCTTGTCGCGTTTCGTCTGTTAAGGATTTTCTTGCAATCGACATCAAACCATTCAATATTTCTTTATTTCATTACTTGACCTAACCGCTTTTGAGCTATGTTCTTCATACCTCCTTATATTATTTCTTACTCCATTTCGATGTCACCTTGATTTTCGTTTTGAAGTAATTTTGCTGTCATGTCTACCTGGAAGTTGACAGCGGTACCTTTGTTCCTTAGTTTGGCGACGTCATATTTTTTATACGATATTTTCTGTTCTCTGACCTTTGGATTAGTTTCGCTTAATTTTGAAATCATTAGGATGTGATCGGAATCCGCGTCTGCCCCTCTATAACTTCTAAGATCTGCTATTAATTTCGTGTGCTTGCTTTCCACTAGGACGTGGTCGATTTGGTTGCGTGTTCTACCATCTGGAATGACCCATGTTTCTTTGTTGATTTTTTTGTAATCGAAGTAAGTACTCAATTTATAATTCTTAAGTTGTTTTCTTGCGCAAAGCCTGCCAACAACTTTCCTTTCTCGTTGCTTTCGTCATGTTGGCTTTTACCTCTAGTAGGTTTTTACATCTCTTTATTTCTCACCTTGACATTTAAATCACCTATTACAATTTAATATCATTTTTGGAATTTGATTATATATATAAGTTCAATCTGACTACAGAATTCCTATTTTACATAGATATTCATTGATATTTATTCCATTATTCTGTTCGAGTTTATTTCATTCCAACACTTTCATAATATATATATATATATATATATATATATATATATATATATATATATATATATATATATATATATATAATCAATTATTTTGTATTATTAACAGAATATAGAATATTGTATTACAAATTAAGTTTATATGACACAATCGCCATAGTTTTGTGCCAATTCTTTTGTTAAAATGACGTCGAATACCATTTTGATCGTTCGTTTTACGTTGGGCTTAATCTGAGACGTGACCTGGCTTTTCATAGTCTCGTACTATGGACCCGATTTTCAATAAATGCGCTCGTGTATGACGAGTTACTGAATTCGCCAAAAGAATAAATAACGGACCAAACGTACCCTAACAAAATGAATTAAAGAGTTAGGAGATCAATCGAACACATTGTTTTTTGTAATATGCGAGAGAAATAATATAATACCAATATCCTTACAGTGGGTTATTTTATTGATTAAATTTTGAAATTGGTGAAAAATGTGGTTGTTTAGAAATACAATTTTTATTTACAGTCCAAGTTATGACGGTTTTCTTCTCAAAATTCTCTGTATATCCATGGATTTACTTTTAATTTTTGACAGTAGGTGAAAAATAGCTCAAAAATTAAAATCTACCCTATGCCAATATGTGTTTTTTCTCTGGAGGTTGTTGCGAGACCAACTCGGGGATGGAAAACAAAAAATTTAGATTATATCGGGAAAACTGTCTAGATATAAAATAAAGTTTAAGAAACAATAAAATATGTTTTTTATTTTTACTGTAAACTTAATATTAACAAAGTTATGGCTATTCGAATGTACACTTTTATTCATCGAATACAAAAATCTAAATATATGATGTTGAATAATCGGAAACCGGTTGTGACTCATTTATATTGACAATTCAGACATATATTATACATTTTAAAGTAGACCTCTTTAAAATGATATTTCCAATATTGCTAAGTTGCGTTTCTAGGACGAATTTATTGTAAGATAGTTCATTCGATTACATGAAATCAACTTTCTCTTGAAAAAATCTGTCAGAAAAAATCATAGTATACGATTTGTCGTTAAAAAGACAACCACATGCAATGATGACAGTAAAATTCTTCTGTTAGTGATTTCATAGTAAACTTTGCGGAAAAACCAAGAAAAAAACCTCATAATACTATCCTGACATGGTAAGTATTTGACCTTACATTTAGTTTACTCTCAATAAACACCAAATCCTGATTTTATATATATATTATGTTATTTAAAAAACCTAAATGACGTATCCTTGATATGTTACTGACTTACTAATAGTGGTATTTTTCTTTTATTAACTTCCTCTTTAAAATGGGTAACCATGTCCTACTGCATTTTGCAAAGGAATTTGCGAGACAAATGGGTATCATTTAGCATAATTAGAACCGTTTCTTTGATTTTTCTCTTTTTAAAATCTGTTTTTGTAGGACTATACTTGAATCGTTTCATTGAACCCTATGTTCATTTTACCAAATTCTCTATTTTTATTATAAGATTGATGTTCACCTATTCTAACATTTAACGAGCTTGATGTTTCACTTAAATAAAACTAATCGCATTCACAAGGTATTTTATAAATACAATTCTTTGTTCTTTCTTGTTCATTGTTAGGTTTAGTTTTAGATAAAATAGATTTCAATGTGTTTGTTGTTTTGAATGTTGTTGAAATGTTGAATTTATTTTCTATTTTTTTTATGATTATCCTTTTATGTATGGTATTGTTATTTACCTCGTATTATTTCTTGTGTATGTTGTAGGATCTTGTTCTAAGTTGTTCTGTTCTATTCGGTCGATTGTTGAAAATTCCTTATTTATAAACGATAAAGGATAATCATTTTTTAATAAAACAGATGTTAACAAATGTTTTTTATATTTTGTATTTTTGTATTACAAATGCTTTTATTATTTAGATATCCTTTGGCGTGTGTTGGTTTTCTATACACCTGAGTCTCATATCTAGTATCGTTCTAAGAGATTAAAACATCCAGAAAACGTAGTGTGTTTTCTATCCTTTTTTCATGGTAAAAGTTATCGTCTCTTCTTTATCGTTTATAATATCATTCAGGAATGTGTCCAACACCTCTGATAAATGAGGTCATATTAAGAATATATCATCTTCATATCTCCACTATACTGTGGGTTTTAAATTTTGTTTAGAAATAATATTTGTTTCAAAATATTTCATAAATGTATCGGCTAATAATGGAGATAAACCAGAGATCATTGCTAGACCAAATTTTGTTTATAAATTCATTATTTAGTTAGTTACATAATGTCAATAACTCCATTATAGCTGATATAATTTAATCTTGTTCTAGTTGCCAGTTTATCATCACTCTCTAATTTTGTCTTTATGTCTAAATGTGTCATTTTTATTTGCAAATGATTGAATAATATTTAGTTAAAATTTTGTCAGTTCACTACAAGGAGAATTTATGGTACTACAAATAGATCTAAGGGGTATATCGTTTTATGAACTTTTCGGTACTCCATAAAAATGAGGGGTCTTAATGTAATAAGGTGTATTTTATCTTCTTTGATAATTTGTTAAACATTCTTTAAACTTGAATAAAGTTCTATATATTCAGTTTTCTAAATGCTGTGTTGGACCCTTTGTTAATTTTGTATAAAGTCCGTTTATTATTAGATCTATAATTTTGTTTTCGTATTGAATTTTATCCATTATCACAGTTGCATTCCCCTTGTCTGCTGGTAGGATAATTATGGAGTCGTCATTTTTTAAAGTTCTTATAGCCTCTAGTTTCTTTTTGCTTGTTTTGTTTAATTTTAATAGACTTTTCAATTCCAAATTGGTTAATACTTCATATTCTTCTTTTTCATGGGTTGGTAAATATTGAGATATTTTCTCCACTGAGATAAGTCTAATTTTTGAATAGATAGATGAGTAACAGCAAAGTTTACACCCTTTGACAGTATTAAACTCTCCGTTGCTATTAAATGTCTATTTGATAGATTGATAACTGTCGCTAATATGTCCTTATTTCTATTTTCAATACCTTTTTTATTGCAAAATGAAATTTATTTATATGCACCTGATTTGTGTGCAAAAGATGGGCCAGATTAGTTAAATAGTTTTTGCGAAGTTTAATTTGTTTATAAGAATTTTTGTAAAAAGAGCTAATGTCTAACACTGTTCCAGATAATTTGACTAATTGAATCTTAATAATTCAGTGATGCTTATTTTCTTTGTTAGGACTTATACTATTAACCTATGGAAAAAAAGTTTAAAAAAAATACATTTATGTACAAAAAAAGGTATAAATAGCACATTTTAAGCTTACAAAACATTTACAATAAGTCTGTAGAATTTGGATCAAATTAAGTGGCACAAAATATTGGGAAAGCTGGTTAAAAAACACAACTTTTTAAACAATAAAATGGTTTATGATGCTTAGAAAACAAGATAGGCTCTTTTTAATCACTGTTAGGTTAATTAACAACATTAAGGGTTAAAATAACTAATATTTTATCAGAAAAAGTCAAAATTGTTAACAAATCTTTTAGCAAACTAAATAATTGAAAATTGTTTAAACAAGAGTATTGTAAATAAAGAGTACTTTGCGTTTCGACTATAGTAAAAGGAATGAGTGTAGCCTTACTTAAACACCTCACCTAATAAAAAATAGAACGCTCGGATAAAAATGACATACCTACTAGACCAAATTTGCTATTTCTTTTTTTTAACTGGGGTACAACGTAAAAATAATAACATTTATTGTATTTTCATTGCAAAATTATCCAAAACAAAGCAGTTGACATTAGAAGGATGGCTGAAGCGATCTACCTGCAAGGACGGCGGTGGTTAATTTGACCACTTCTTGCTTTCAAGGTGTTCCAATCAACTAAAAGTTTATTGAAAAACACATTTATTGGACAAGTATATAATAGACTCGTAATAAACATTTTATTTATAAAAAAAGTATTATTCACATGCACTGTTAGCATTTATTACATACAAGTGCTTCTGTTCATGGACACTTGGCACAAATTCTTTTTTTGCAGCTGTTACACAAATCACTGGTTTTGCTATAATAAGCTGATGTGTTTCACTTTTTTCTTTTTCTTTTCCTCTTTTCTCCAGAATTGGGTGTTTCAGAATATGTTTCTAGATTTGCCGATGAAGCTATGTTGATTAGGCTTGTAGTTATTTCTTCTATGAGATCCCAGATATATTTGCGACGTGAAATTTTCTTGCCCGTGATAGCTTTGTAAAGAGACCAGGCATTGATTGCAGCCAAATCAAATACATTATAAAAAACCTGCAACGGCCACCGTCTTAAACTTGCTTTTACCGTGTACTTGTTTGCCATTTGTTTGATGAAATTTTTTACAATTTTTGGTTTTTTCTTTAGTGCCTTTTCAACTACTACTAACGAGTGAAGTGTTGAAAATAAAATTACACTTTTATTTGTTTAACCAATTGCAACGCAGTTTTTGTGCTCGAAAGCTTTTGTTGAAAAAAGCTCACTTTTCTTGGTTTTCAAGGATTTTAGTATTTCTCTTCGGATTTTATTGACTGTTCCTAAATTGTTGTATTGTTTTTTTAGAGTCTTGGGCAAAATGGATAGAAGTTAAAAAATTATTAGTTGTTATATTTCGTCATTTTTTCAAGTAGGGTTTCATCAGCTTTAACAATCCATGTTCAAAAAGTCTTTTATTTGAAACACAAGTGTCATTTTTTCCTAAATACGAACTACCATTGAGGAGATAATGAGAATCTATATCTACAGCTAGGCAGAACTTAATTTCAAACTTGTCGGGTTTATTAGCCATGAATTGTGTAAATCTGCACCTCGCCTTTGTTAAAAAAAGTTGTTCATCAATGATTATGTTTTCGTTGGTTATAAAACATGATTGACAATTTGAAAATAAATCTCTCTCAAACCTCTGAAATTAGACACAATTTATTAGTCTGAAGTCTTTGGTGTCTAGGTAACCAGATGTCAAAACGTATAAACCGAAATATTTTTAAAAATCTGTCTCGAGTTACTGTCTTTAAAAAAATTGGAAGTCCCACTTTGTTAACTACAAGCTCTTTAGACTAAAACTGTTTGTCCCAAAATTTCACGAGCTTAGACCAACAAACGCTTTTAATTTTGTTTTTGAAATTTTCCACTCTTGCACTTGAAATATAGATCCGACAATAATTTTTATTTTTGCATATGCTGTGAATCCAGAAGAGCCCTTTAGAATATTTCGTTTAGTTGCTCTACCTCCAACAGAAGTGTTCAGATTGATTTTTTCCCATGCAGTATTATCAGCAGATGTTTCTGCATCAATGATAGATGTCGAAGAATTTTGAAGATATTTATTATCGCTGGCTTCAATATCGGAGTTATCAGTGCTCCTATCACTGGAGCTTCTCGAAGGCGGTTGAAAATTTTTATCTTCACTAGTATCGCTGCCAAAACTAGTTGCTTCTAACTCCGTTTTCTCTTTTATTATTTCCTAGGACATCTTGAACGTCGGACTTAGTTTCGGATAATTGTTCTGGTTCCACTAAATAATCCAAAGCTTGTTGCTAAGATCACGACCACGACTTGACCACATTTTTGAAAATCAATCTGATAGCAGACTGTCATTGACGGATTTTAGACTTCTGCACGACAATGCCAAACCGACAGTAACCAAACAAATACTAGAAATAATATTCTTGGAAAATTATATTGCCAATTGAATGAATTTTAGACGCAAAAGTGAAATTTTTGGAATAACTCACATAAATTAATTCGAGTAAAAATGACCACCTGTCGTCTTTCTATGAATACTATCTCGTAAAACAAGAATTTTTGAATAAATGTAAAATAAAACACTAAAATATACAGAACAGTTTACTTTAAAAAAAATCAAAAAATTACAAAGATATTTTTTAACTTGATTGATTAGATATTAAATTTTGAAAGAGCAAAGTGGTCAAAATGACCACCTTCGTCTTTTTAATGTTAACACTAGAAAGACTCTTCTTTTTATATCTATATTTTCATTTCCTATGTTGACTAGTACTTTCAAATATTTTAATGTTTCAACCTCTTTGAAACTGTGTGCATCTATTGTCAGTTCTGTCATTTCTGTTTTCTTGTTTCCGTTCATGTATTTTGTTTTATATTCATTTATTTTTAGTCCTCTCAGTTTGGCTTCGTTTTCTATTCCTTGAAGGTTTTCTTTAATGCCTTTTTATCTCTTGCTACTATGGTTATGTTGTTGGCATACCCTATTATTATCATTGCATTCTTGTTTATAGTTCCTACGTTTAACAGCTTTTTTATTAGTGATAAAATAAATAGTACCGCCATGCTTTATTTTCTATATATTATTAGTCTGTCTCTAATTATACCTGTCATTACTTTATATGTTAGATTCAGTAAATGATTTGCTTGGTAGTTTTTGCATATTCTACAGTCTCATTGTTTTCACTATAGTTCCTTTCTTCCATTATTCGGGCATTATTTCGTTGCTCCATATATGCTTTATTAGTTTATAAATCTGTTTGTATAGTGCCTCCCCCCGTATTTTATAAGTTCTGCATATATTCCGTCTTTCTTGCTGTTTTCTTGTTTTTAAGTTTGCATATTTTTTCTTTCACTTCTGTATAGTTCAGTTCTTTTTCTTCTTCATCTTGTTCTGTGTTCGTCATTGTTTCTCTTTCTTCTTATCTATCCGTTTCTTTATTTATTTTTTCAAAATACTTCTGCCATTCTTCAGCTTCTATAGCTATATTAGCTGTCCATTTTCGGTTACCTAGTTTTAAGCATTGGTACATAACTAACTTAACAGTTATTTAATAAAAGGGACTATCTTGGCTCCTAAGGGTTTTCGAACCTTTTTCTTGTGTTTTATAACCAACTTTCAAAATATGTTATTGGCATTTAATTTAAACTAAATTCAACGGTGTTTTTATAATTGTTTATAAGTTTAAAAAGTGTAATGTATTTTAAAATTATTTTGTGGACATAAATGTAATTTTTTTAAACCTTTTTTCCCATAGGTAAATATTATATATACCTACGTCTTAATAAAGAAGATAAGCCCTGGATTATTAAACTTATTTAATCAAATTATCTCGACCAACCTGAAAAATTGGTTCTTTTTAAAAAAATCTTAGAAATTAATTCAATTTCGCAAAAACTATTTAACCAATCTGGCCCATTTTTTGCACACAATTTAAACACCCTCAAGTTCAGGTATATCTAAACAAATTTTAATAAATAATAAAAAAGATATAAACAATATTCATAACAGCGATTTTCGTAACTTTTTTGTTTATTAACCGAATAATCTAGCATATCTCATTTTAAGTATCTTTTTTTTTCCAAAAAGCTGTCCGTTAACATTATCTCTAAATAGCCAAGTTTCTAAGTTATAAGCAAAATAATAAGTTCGAATTTTTAATTGTTTATTTAAAAATAGTTCAACTGAAAAAATTGATGAATCCCTAAATGGGATGGGAGTCTTTTTGTATTATCTCACACTACACAATTTTCACTTCGGAAATCATTGTGTAAATCAAAACGTTAAAATAAATATATTGTCAACTAAATTTAGGCTAATTCTCCTTAAATAATGTAAATAGCATCGAAATTAAACAAGAAACTAATTTCAGAACCACACACCTACGGTAATTCAAAATTATTCGTTGACCTTAAAACTTTTTACTAGAAATAAAATCGCAGTTATATTTGAATATGAAGTAAGTTTCCGAGAATAAAGTAAAAATATTCATGGACTACATGAGAAATATGCATATTTTACTTCAGATATCTCCACCGCGAGTTTGCAAAAGTTTTAACTCTGATATTCTAACGCTGGCCTTCTGTATTTTTGCTGTTTTGATACTCAGTTGTTTGTTTTATCAAGGGCACAGCAAGTTTCAATCATTTTAAAAATAAAAGCAAATGAGAAAAATTCTATTCATAGGAGGGTATATCGTTTTTTTAATAACATCTAAGATTTTGTACAATTTGTTTCACAATAAAAACAATAAGTAAAATTATTGTTTGCCGTAGCAATGTCAGAGAGATGTAAGGTCCAGTGACCAAAGCATCACAACACAAATATTGGCTTGTTTACCGGTTGGATGCGTACATACACAGATAAGCGAACACTAATACCGAAAGAAGCACAGATCACAATGGCTGGGCGCTGTTGAAGGCGTAGCTTCCACTACTGTAGGCACTATCAACAGCTTGTTGTCGAACAATAAGTGTGATTTTTTCCCAGCATTCAGCATCCAAGTTTTCTGTATAAAATTCCTAGTTGTAGTCTTTTCGTCCATATATGTTTGGTCCATGTTAATCGTTTGTCCAGATGAATGCCTAGATATTAACTTTTTTCACCTAGGTATTTTCTTACCTTACCTTGTATACATCAGCATCTAAATATAAAAAGGAGACAACGGACGAAAAGAAAAAAATATTGGTTATCTAATTTGGGCAGTGGAACACTTCGATGATTAGCGACAAGACCTGTGTAACCGTGGACAAAAAAAATCGTAGACCTATATAGAGCATTGGAGGAAATAATCGTAAACCTATGTAGAGTACTGGGCGAAAAATCGGTGTCGACCACTAGACGAAAGAACGAAAGCTTATATGTAGCAGTGTATAAAATATTGGGTTCCCCTGTCAAGCAGTGGACGTTCAATTAGTGAATAGAAGAAGGTAACATGAGACGAAAAACAGATTAGCTAAAGAAAAGAAGAAGACGAAAGAAAGGAAAAGAAGAAATGACTCGACTTGTTAGTGAGCGTGACGTCACTCGAACACCTGAGCAGCTGCAAACATTAAAGGATGCCTCTTTTTCCCACGGTCAGTAAAATTTTCCCAGCCCCAAGCGACGCAACATCTACTCGCCTAGGTTAACTTGTGGACATGTACCTCTTCATAGAGTAAATATAATATGTGTAGATTTTGAGGGATTTACTTTAATTCTCCAGAGTTTAAACCAGTATCTCTGATGCTATTGCTGGATTACTATGAGATGCTTCTTCTTCTTCTTGATGTGCCTATCCGTTACGAATGTTGGCGATCATCATGGCAATCTTTATCTTATCTGCAGCAGCGCGGAAAAGCTGCACAGATGTTGTATTGAACCAGATTCTGAGGTTCTTTAACCAAGACGTTCTTCTTCTTTCTGGACCTCGTTTTCCAAATATTTTTCCTTGCAGGATGGCTTGAAGGAGAGTATATCTGGATTCATTTTGCATAATATGTCCGAAGAACTGTAACTTTCGAGATTTGATGGTGGTCAGTACTTCTCGATTCTTATTCATTCTTTTGAGGACCTCCTCATTTGTGACTTGGTCACTCCACGGGATCTTAAGCATTCTCCGATATAGCAACATCTCAAATGCTTCCAGTTTTTTGCACATATCTTCTGCACAAAGGACAGAGAAGACGTAGCATCGCAGCATTCTTACTTTTGTATCAAGAGAGAGGTTGTGACTCTTGAAGAAGGCCCCCATCCGATTGAAAGTGGATCTAGCTTTTCCGATGCGTGCTCTAATCTCCTGGTTGTTGGTCCATTCTTCATTTATTATGGTGCCGAGGTAGTTGTAGTGCGTCACTCTTTCTACAGGGGATTGGTTAACGTAGAGTTGACCTTCTGTTATTCTTTTCTTGCTAATTATCATAAGCTTTGTCTTCTTAACGTTTATATTGAGTCCATATTGTTGACTGTAATACGTGATTTTGTTCATAAGAACTTGTAGGTCTTCTAAGTTGTCCGAAAATACTATGGTGTCATCTGCATATCTGATGTTGTTTAGCCGGCAACCATTTAGTAGAATACCTTTTTCAGTTTTGTGCAAAGCTTCAATAAATATTCTTTCAGAGTACAGATTGAAGATTAGAGGAGATAAAATACAGCCTTGCTTCACTCCACACATGATTGTCACATAGTCAGTGTGTTCACCTTCAACTCTGAGATTTGCTGTCTGATTCCAGTAGAGACCTCTAATTATTTTCAGATCTTGGTTGTTAATTCCTGTTTCTTTTAGTATTTGCATCATCTTAGCGTGCTGTACTCGATCAAACGCTTTCTCGTAATCAACCAGACATGCGTATACGTCGCAGTTGACGTCTCTGCATCTCTGGAATAAGACTTGTACTGAGAACAAAGCCTCTCTAGTACCAACAGCATTTGTGAACCGGAACTGGTGAACATGAGATGCTAGGAAAGCAGTATTATCTGCAAACGTTGCAAGCGTAAGGTTATTGCTTGTTGGTAAGTCAACCGTATATATCAGGTACAAGACCAGTCCGAGCACACTACCCTAAGGTACACCAGATTTGATGGGGTAGAGTTTTGTATATGCTTCACTATACCTTAGTAGATATCTTCTTTCTGTAAGGTACGATTTAAGCAGTTTAAAGTAATTGTAAGTTAAGTTTTTCTTTAACTTGTACATAAGTCCTGTGTGCCACACCTTGTCAAAAGTTTAAGAGGCATCTAAAAAGGCTGCAGTACAGTATTGCTTGTTTTCGAGACTAGTTTTTATTATTGTTGTGTATAATCTGTGAACTTGTTCTAGTGTAGCGTGTTGGTTACAAAATCCTAATTGATGGTCAGGTATAAGACCCTTTTTGTCCAATATTGGTTTAATTTTTCTCAACAAAAGATTTTCAAAAACCTTAGAAATGACTGTTAGTAAACTAATCGAGTTGACATCCTACGGATCTTTACCAGGTTTTTGGATGAGTATAATCTGTGCCACTTTTCATTGCAAAGGAATGTAGTGCAGTCTTAACATAGCATTAAAGATAATAGTGATTATTCTATAGCAATTATGGATTAGTTCTTTTTTTTTTATATATAGACATGACTCTGTCTCTTTTCCAATGTGCCTCCAGTAAGTTGTCGTTCCATTGTTTTCGTGGTCTTCCTACTGATCGTCTTTCCATTAGGAAACCGTCTCTTGCCGTCTTTACTACTCTATTTGTTGTCATTCAGCTTATATGATCGTTCCATTCTACTCTTCTGCCTGGGGTGATTGCGGGGTGGATTAAGTATCTCTGCGGTTACCACAGCCGGTCCCAAGCCGGATAAAATGTGAAGGGTGATTGGCCAGGTTAGCAACCTACCAATCGTAAAAACAAATACTGCTCAAAGAAACAATGTACAGCCTCGGAACCGGGTTAGAGCTTGAAGGATCTTATTAATATATATTGAAGGATATTGAGTTTTATCTCATGTTTTATTATGTGTTTTACTTCTTTAATGTTAAATTGAAAAATTGGTAGTTCCATTTGATATGAAGCATCAAGAAAAGAATGACATGATTCTTCTTATTCTAGACGCACTACTCTGGTAAATGGACGAAATACTTTTGAAAGATGTTCTGCGAATGTCTCGGATTTCTTTGTATCTGTTTTTGCCCATTTACCTTTGACATTTTTTAAAGGAGGTATGGCGTCTTGTGGCCCATTTACGTTTCTCGCTTTTCATAAAGAATAGTTTGTATCTTTGTGCGTGTGTGTTTTTCCACTTTCTCATAAGTTTTTTTCTCTTCAATCAAGTTTTTTGCACTCAGAGAACAATTTATGTTTTCCTTCTATATTATTTATTTAAGACTAGCACTCCATCTCGCCTTTTGTATGGAAGTAGTAAGATATTGTACAGCGTTTTCAATTTGTATTTCTGTTTTGAATGGCAAGTTCATTGATATTTGTTTTGTGAGTTCACTTTGAAATATGTTCCAGTTTGTTTGGTTATTGATTAGGACTGGAAGCTTACTTCTGAGTTTGACTTTGAAGTCTAGATCAATTAGAATGGGAGAATGGTCTGACTATAGCTCCTAACATGATTTTATTGCGCAGTAGTTAAGAGATATACCTTTAATTTCACAGAAATCTAAGAGATCTCATATTTTATTTGGATCTGTAGGCCAATAAGTTGGTTCTCATGTAGATATACATTGTAGGTTGTTCCCCATTATTGATTTCAGTGGTTGTCTTTCCCTTGTTGTAACTATTAGTTTGCAAATTTGTGTGAAAGATAACTAAAGTAGGTATTAAAGTTGTTTTCGTTAATGAATTGGCTAGAAAGACAGTAGGCTGCAGATAAGGTAAGCTTGCCTAGCCAATCTTCAATGACAATGCTAGTGTGGTTTATTGTAAAATTTAATAATTTAAATTTCATTTGTACAAATTAAAACTATTCCAAAACTAAATATACTGTCTCATTATCACTGTGGTGTGGATAAAAAGTCCCTCCTTAAAGTACGTAAAGCAGTTATTCGGTCCAAATTAGATTATGGCAGAATTTTATACATGTCCGCTTATAACAGAGATCTCTGGAATCATTTAACTTTATCCATAGCATACCAGTTCGACTCTATCTAGGTCTATCTGTTTTTATTATGAAGCCGATAAAATAGCTCTCGATGTCTCTTC
This sequence comes from Diabrotica undecimpunctata, assembly GCF_040954645.1. Lineage (NCBI taxonomy): Eukaryota > Metazoa > Arthropoda > Insecta > Coleoptera > Chrysomelidae > Diabrotica > Diabrotica undecimpunctata. Next base: position 127,369,460 of record NC_092803.1, read on the forward strand.
TAACCACTGAAACCACAGTTTCAACCACTCCCTTATCGCCAAAACCGTCACCATTTCCTTTGAAATCACAGATTTTTTGTCGTTTTGTTATTAAAACTTTTCTATTTAGTTTTTGTTTGCCACTTCGCAGTAATGCGGCAGTGGCGCTACTTATATTTTTAGATATCCCTAAAAACAATCTTATTTTAGTACAGTGTACATAATTGCATTGATTGTAAATAACATTACCTGGCTGCGATTCTTTTTTCACTTACAAATCATATCATACAAATCTGAGTCATCATTACTTATATTTTCAACATTCTTTGGAATGTATTTCTCATCACGTCATTACGTCATCACCATGAAATATTGCCCCACCTTCGGACTCAAATTCCGTTATATTTTAAAGCGTCTCGAGGAGCTTTTCCTGTGTAAGAGGGCGATTCGACATATCCTCACAATAACGTTACGGACAAAAGGCACAATCAAACACTGGCCAGTGACTAAATCTATAGTCAGATACTTGACTTTCACAATAAAATGTAGTGTGAGTAAAGCCGCGCACATTGCTAATCAATACTATCGCGCAACCTCAACAACTGGAAGCGGTTATTTTGAATATTCTGTATGGTTGTAGGAAGGCTATATATCGGTTATTAACAAGAACTCATAACACCCTTTCTCGAAAAATAAAACCTATGTTTTTTTTACCAATTACAATAACAAGAGACATTAACTTTACATTCACAAGACGCATTGTCTTCTCTCCAATTCCTCCTTGAATTATGAGCCCCATTAAACTAACACCCAAAGAATTAATGATAAAAGCATTTTTTTTAAATTAGATACAATAATCGCTTTGACTTACTATTATACACCGATGCTTTCAAAGAAAATTCGGGTTTGGCTGTTTAGTCATCTCAAAAAAAAATCTCATTTGTACATCTTTTTTTTCTCGTTTGTGTATACCGTGCATACTGAAGTATTGCATAGTATCATTTATACAGGCTCTCTAGCTTCTATTTTATGCGTTCAGGAATTATTTCACGACAAACGAAGAAATACATATTGAGGAGGAAGAAGAGCAGAATTCATTAAGGAAATTAAAGAATAGAAAATCACCAGGAGAGGACAGAATGCCAAATAAACTCCTACAGTACGGGGGACCAGATCTGACTAAACAACACTAAAACAAACAACCAAAGTAATAACAAATAAACTTAATGAAATTATAATACTAGCAGAAGAACAACAAGGTTTTCGGTCGGAAAGATCATGCACCAACGGTATATTTATATTGAGGCAAGTGCGAGAGAAATTAGAATACAACAAACCACCAGATTTATGTTTCTTGAACCTTAAGAAGGTATTTGACAGGGACAAATTAAAGAACGTAATCCACTTATTCTACGCAAGAAAGACACCTCTAGGAATAATCGAAACGGTCGAAAATACCAGCCAAAACAATACAATAAAAGTAAAAGTAGGAGAAAAGCTAACTGACCCAATTACAGCTGGCAATGGGATAAGACAGGGAGATTCACTGAGTCATCTATTGTTTAACCTGATCATGGATGAAATAATAAAAAAGTAAGAATTAACACAGGATACCAAATGTGAGAAAAACTACTTAAAATAATCTGCTATGCAGACGACGCAATACTACTCTCTCAAAGTAAAGACGATTTACAACAACGTATGCTGCACCAAATTAATATAACCGCTGGAAAATTTAACATGTTGATTTTACAAAAAAAAAAGGTAAAATGCATGGTTATAACTGCAAATTGACCAAGATGTAAATTGCAGCGTAGAGGTCAGATAATAGAACAAGTGATGGAGTTTAAATGTCTAGGCATAACACTATCCATTAACGGAAAGCTCAAAACAGAAATGGAGGATTAAGTGAATAGAGCCAACAGAGCCGCAGGTTGCTTGAATAAAACAATATGAAGAAATAAAAATATCAGGAAAAAAATGAAAGGCAGAACTGATAAAACAGTTACCAGACCAATAATGACACAGGCGGTAGAAACACGACCTGACACAGAGAGGACAAAAAGAATGTTAGAAACAGCAGAGCGGAAATGTCTTAAAAAAGTTAATAGTAAGACATTATGGTAAAGATATATGATGAAGATCAGGATGGATCCAGACGGAGGCACACTGAAAAATAGGCAGTCATGTCTACATAAAAAGAAGAACAAGTAGAAAAGAGAATTATTTTCAATTACCCCCTTGTCAAAAAAAAACCAATAATCTTACCACCACCTTTCTACATTAAAAACTAAGCTTACCTTTATATGCTCACATTGCTATGCCTGGTAATGAAAAATAAACAGATGAACGATATGAATAAGGAGAATAAATTTTAAATTCAATTACCGATAGTGAACCGTAACATCAGGACAAAAAAATCATGAATTGTTGGAGTTTGAAAAAGTCAAAACAAAAAATACGCTAAAATATCAGTTAATGAAAATGAAAAAGATTAGGACCTAGTATTTAACTTTGGAAAAGCTAATAAAAGATACTACTCATAAATTTAATCTAGAATACAAATTACTGCCATACAAATAGTAGCATAAAGAATAAACTTAAAACCCTTGCTTTGGAATTTTCGCAGACTAAATTATTTTAAAATCAAATTAAAACTGTAAATTTTCATCAACACTTAGTAAATAGCTAAAATCATGTTAACAATATTAACTCTTTGAATTATTCATGTAGAGCTTACAGTATTGTGGTGGGTTTAATTTTAATAGTGTGAGAAATGCTGGAGTAAAAATTGAATTTTACTTTTATTCGATTTGCAATGAAATAAGTTTAAAAAGTAAAGTTTAAGCCCCGAAAATATGAACTTTATAAATAATGTTTATGGATCAAAATAACTAGCTTATTTTTGCCAAAAATATTTACTCGGATGTCGAAATTTTCTTAGCCGAGAGTTGGATACTAATTATTGTTACGTACATATTGAATCCGATATCCAAAAAAGTTATTGCTATCATAGTCTATTTGTTAACATATCTTGTTACAGTTTTGGCTACTCTAATCTCTGATACATAGACAGATCTCTGATACATAGACAGATAGACAGAATAATCCTTCCTCTGCGAATAGCCTCTATCTACCTATGCTAATACTGTGACCCCCAGTAACGTTGAATTTATAACACGTGTTCTTGCATACAACCATCTACTTGCAATTTGATTTGTTTATATCTTTTAAACAAATCGCCATTGTAATTGCTTAGTAGGACGTATTGTTGACTGGTCCTTCTATATGTAAAAATGCATTCAGTATAACCTCTTTGAATTTTATAACATATTCCACACTCCGGACGAGAAGGTGCAGTACCGTTTGCGTTCTATACGCATACTGTTCCTGACACATCGAAGTCTTCAGTATGCATAACATCAGACTGACCGGCCGTAGGTACTTAGCTTTTTCTGATTAGTTTTAACAGGTTTATATATAAAAGCAATCGTTTGAGCTTCTATGCTTTTGGTATATAGTTCAGTACTAAGCTAGTCTATAATATTTAGGCCACTCTGCTGCTACGTGTCCAGTAGTATTAGTTGTGTTGTAATCTCAGGAAATTGCACCCTAACAAGTTCTTTCATGACCGCTTCGATGTTCTGATTGTATTTACCTGACTTCTTTTAGAGTGGGGAAATATTTATCTAGAGATCCTTTAAGAGAATTTTATGGAGCCTTGACAGTTATTCAGTAAATTCTTTCTCCCCGTGATGCCTTCTACACGATTTTCTTTTTAGCCTTTTTAGTTGCTTACTATATGTAGTCATAGCTTTTCGATAATCGCCCCACTCGTCTGATATTTTTGCGAAATTAAAGTTTAATTTAAATTATGTCCTTTGATTTAAAAGGTTTTAATTCTACCAGGGCAATTTCTTGTTAAAGTTGTAACGATGTGCCTCGCCTCCGTGATAATTAATAAACGCCACAAGAGATAATTGAGTTCCACTAGAGTGCTGATCTAGTGAGAACACCCCCAGACTTCTGGATATTGACTGGAGACTAACCGTCTCGGATTTTCGTCAGAGTTTTGATCTGATAACAACTCCACTGACCCTAGGGTACTGACTAAAGGCCAACTGCTTCTGCTAAAGTGTTGATCTAGTGACAGTTATGTACCAGGTCTTAGAGGATTGATCTGAGACAGACCTATTCTCTACCTTGGTTTAGCATTGATTAGTCGCTGTCCGCTCCTCGACGGACCGAGTGTTGATCGGCCTGTTTAATATATATTCCTTCTACCCGTCCTTTTCTGTCTTCGCCGCATGTTTATTAATACACCGTAAGTTCCGTGTCAATTTTATGACATTAATATATTTTTATTTTAATTTAAAACTGCATTCTACTGAGTCTGTTGTCTAAAAGAGCTACGCGTCACAAAGTGAAGACATTATCTTCGAACAAATTTTTTGCGAACGCCGACATAACAACCACTTTAAATTTGTCGGCGGTTATGTCTAGGTCCAGTGTATGCGTTATCATCCCCTTAACTCTACTGAAACCATATTCTAGGTCTACTAGATATGCTTTCCAGTCAGGTTTACGAGGGTTACGATAAGTTTTCCACGGGTCACTTAACAGTTAACAGTGTAGTCAAGGGAATCGTGGCTATTGTTATATCAATTACCTCCTTTCGTTTTCAAGGTACGAAAGTTGGTTTAGTTCCTACGTTTAGTATGTCTAAATTATGTTTCATAACAAACAGTAGTAATGACTAACTTTTTGCTTTGATGTTTGTACTGCCTCACGTCAGATGGTGCACATATGCATCACAGCCAATATTTTAGTCCATTTTTCCTGCAATCTCTTAGTAGCCATTCCAAATCCACATGAAAGGTATGGTAATCCGAGAATTCTCTCCTTTATACTTCTTTCCTCTATGGTCTTCATTTTTACCGTCGTTAATTTTCTAGACCAGAAATTTATCAACAACACTATTTTAATATGTACTTTTACTATTAAATAGGTCCATGGGATATTGACTATATATAAGCATTTCACAGATATCTAATATACCCCTTATTTGGCATTTATACAGTCAGTACTATTTTATCAAAGCTATGTTGAATCTGCTCATAAAAACAATCTTCTTGTTCTTGTAGTTCCTTCTCCTATCGGAGGTTTGCTATCATCACAGCTATCCGTACCTTATTGGCGGCTGCTCTGAAAAGATCCACTGAGCTGCAACTATACCACTCTCTTAGGTTTCTTAACCAGGAAATTCTTCATCTTCCTATGGATCTTTTACCCTTGATTTTACCTTACATTATGAGCCTTCTCTCTCTCTTGTCGTTTCCTCATTGCTGAGGATCGTGATTTCCTACAATGCGGGCTGTCAATTCTCTCCATCTCTTGCGATTTTGGGCTGCTCTCATGGACTCGGAAAACGTCTCTCCAGTGGCTTTCTGTACTTGATCTGACCATCGGATAGGTGAGCGTCCTCTGCCTCTACGTCCTTCTACGTTTCCGCACATGAGCCTTAATATCTCATATTTCGCACCTCTGGTAATGTGGCCTAAATATTCCAGCTTTCTTGTTTTGATGTACTTTATGACCTCGCAATCCTTTTGTAGCCTTCTTAACACTTCTGCGTTTGTGACTCGTTAAGACAATAAATTCTGCCAAAGTTGCCTTACTAGGCTGAAGGACGCATAGTCCTCACTACATCGGCAGTCCATATTTTTGTATACCTATTAGCACAGCTTACCCACTGGGTCCCTGCCCTAAACTTTATTTTATGAAACTACGGATGTTAATTCGATTCTGGCTTTTAATAGGTGCCTCATTCTCTGCTTATTTCAGGTTATTAATGATTACATCTGTTTGAGCCTGATCTAGTTAAATATCAGAATGGAGTCTGTATACCACCTTCATCCTGATTACTTTTGTGACATTCCTATATGACCTAGTTTGCTCGTTGGAATTCCTTGGTTTTATAGAGTCTGTGGAAAAGATGTGATGGTATTGTCTCGAGGTTTCGTTTTACTTTTAGAGTTTTTCACTACTCCTGCTTTGATTGTAGATGAATTTGCGGTGTTTAATGTTAAAGCAGCTATTTTTGGCGCTTTTTTAATCCTCTATTAAGCTTCAGAGAAATGTTACTAATGGTTCAGAATCTATTCCTTTCTTTTGGAATACCTTCTGTCTCAGTATTTGGAGCAGAGACCTAAATACTAAGTGTTAAGTCTTACGAGTTGGGTCAAAATAGTGTCAGGCACGGCAGCATGCTTTTACCGTACTAAAGCTATAATTTCTCAAAGTTCACCAGTTCTTTAGGGAATCACCAAGCCAACAATTGTTCACCCTACTATGCACGTCTTAGCACGATGCCGAAGGTGTTATACCTTGTGATTGGGGAGCTCTATGGTTCCAAAACAAATATAACCATATGATGAGTCAGTTGTGGTGCGTCTGTCTGTGATTTGTCCATTGATCATGATGCACTTGTATATGGTGATAACAATATTTTTGAGGAGAGCATTGTTCTTTTTTCAGTTGTGTTTCCAGTATATTTTCTCCTCTTAGTTTTCTAAATTTTATATTTTTATAACAACAATTATGTATTTCTTCTAATTTTTTTTTGGTCCTGTAAATTCTACTCCCTTTTTTATCTGATTTGCTCAAATTTAAATATAGATAAAGTGCTATTGCAGTTTCTTACTCTTTGTAATGTGAAAGTAGTTATTACGACTACACATATTGTAGTTATTATTAAGATGCAGAAGTGTTGACTATTCGACAGATTTTTAAAAGTTGACAAAATAAATAAGTACCGAAGTTACTTTTGAAATATCCTCTACTTTCCTGAATAAACAACCGTGGTTCTTTAAAATAATATTCAAATGTTTCATTATACAAAATAAAATGAATCGATATATGGCACACTATTTGCTTTGAGATTGGTCAATTCAGATTATACAAAAAATAAAAAATTTATAGTGCTTTTGCACATATTCCAGAATATGAAATCATCTATGAATATATTGTAAACACAAAATCATATTATTGCTCAATTTATTTTGACCTATATCGATGACAATTCATACCGGAAATTCCGGTATATCGTTGATGCAGAGCATTTGTTGGACGCAATATGTGGTTATAGCATTAATAAACCTTTATGAATTTTATAGACAGATTATTCAAAAGTTATTCATTTATAACTAAAATTGTAATTTAAAATTTGATCAGTACGCGGTAAAAAAAATAGCAATATCAAGTATGTGAAAACTGTATACTGTGTGTTACAAAATATATTAAAACAGTATAACTAATAACGATATTTCTGAGGGGTTTAACAAAATGTTTTAATACAATTTTTATCGAATGAACCGTTATCTTCATATTCGTAAGTATGGTGATAAAAATATACCATATATGTTTAAATATAAATGGTGGGTAAATCCACCAAATATGCTTTTTATTGTCTTATTTAAGACATTCAAAACGCCATCTCGTCCAAAAAATTTGCGTCATATGTGTCCATAAACATGAAGGGTGCATTTGATAACACACCATTGGTATTATCGCTGCCACAATAAGCCGAGGTAGTCTTTTTTAATGTGGTTGCTATTGGTTAGATAGTCAAGCAGACTTAAGAGATGAATCGCATTAACTTCACTATGAATATTCCGGTAAATCGATGGTTTAAATCATGGCTAGAAAATAAAAAGGCTAACGTTTAAAATCTTAATGGATATGCTACTTAGACTAAAATGTACTTGGTGTATGAAACTGACCTATGGATTAGCAATACGGCGAGAGATGGGGACTTTCGGCACGATGTTACTCACTCCTTAGATGCCGGGCGTATACCGTGCATGCTTAAAAACCAGAACCTAGATAGATGTTTTAACAATGCTAAAAAGATAAGTATTTCGGGCTCGGGGTTATGCAGACCATTTATAGTGGGTACAGTTTTACATGTTAGTTACTGTGATTGAATGTAATGTCTAAAATATAGTAACTACTTGATCTTTAAAAGTGAGTCTTTCTGTATATCCTAAAAAACGACGCCTTACACAAAGATTGGAGCAAATTAAACATTCAATCTTCGATCATAACAAAAAAAGCATAATTATTCTTAAAAGAGGTTAAGTTATTCTTAAGAGAAAACCTGTGTAAAATATGCACCTAGTAAATATCATCACTACAGTAACGTGCCGTAATTTTTTATGAAAACATGGGGCCTGGAGCTTGAATAATCTAGAGGTGACAATAGTAGTCAGACCCACAACTACGTATGCTGCGCTGAATAGATGAAACAAAATCCCTTGGAAATACCCCTGTAATATGTTTTAGGAGAACGGTCAGCAATAGATTTTTAATAATTGTCAAAAAGTTGCTTAACTTAGCCAAAATATTTATTGCCCTAGAATGCACTGAAAACTCTAAAATCTGCAACTTATGAAACCAGAGTGAAACTGCAAGTCGTTACTGAAGCGACTATCGTAGTACAGCAAAGTAACTTTGATATATATGTGCCAGATAAAAAGGAAATTTTTGGTAATGAGAGTACTTGTAGTCGTGTAAAAAAAATTTTCCTTGCAGATTGAATTTCACTAACTTGTATTTCATTTGAGTAAGTTTCATTTCTCATGATGTGACCCAAATATTATAATTTCCTTTGTTTTATGTTGTATATTATTTATTTTCTATTAATTTTGTTATACAAGAAATATTATGCATATTATGGGCCAAATTCTATTATCAAGAAATATGCATATGGGCCAAATACATGCAAAAACTCTTTGATGATAATAGGTCCGAACAACCTTCGTATATGTAATGACCACTTACCAATCACATCGATTAAAGTAGAAAAAGCAATATCACAACTAAAAGGTAGCAAAGCTGCTGCACCTGACAATGCATATGCTGAACTCATAAAGCTATTTAACACCAACGGTACTTAACGACTAACAAAAATATTCAATAGCGCATATATTTAAACGGAGTTATGCCAAGATCATGGCTAAAGTCAACGTTTATTGCTCTACCACAGAAAACAAAATTCGTATCCTGCTATGATGTCCGGACCAAGTTATTTCCAGAAATCATACATTAAAGGATATATAGACTATGCGAAGAAAAAATCAGCCGTACACAATTTGGTTTTCGGAACGCAGTGGGTACGAGAGAGGCTCTTTTTAGCATACAAGTGCTATTTTAACGATGTAGGGATGTGAATTGTGATATTTGTGCATGCTTTATTGATTACCATAAAGCATTTGATACAGTCAAACACGACAAGCTGATGGAGATATTAAGAAATATTGAAATAAACATATACTCTGAGGAAATCCTTCAAGAAGCAGAAGATATTGAAGCCGTAATTCGAATTAACGGAGAATATATCACTAACATTAGATACGCGGATGACAAGGTGCTATTCGCTGACATTTGTAAAACCCTTCAGGAGTTAATGAATAGAATCACAAAAGTGAGTCGATATGGACTTTGACTGAACATTAAGAAAACAAAATGTCTGATGATCTTTAAAAAGGACAGCAAATTAAAAGAATCAGTGTGAATGGTCAACCAATAGAAAGAGTAAAAACATACACCTACCTTGGTACAAACGTCAATGAAAATTGGGAATAGAGAAAGCAAGATCTGCATTTCAAGAAATGGCTAAGCTATTCAAGTATTCAGCAATAAGCTATTCAGTAACCATTATAATCAGGTTACTACGATGTTATATCTTTCCTATACTGTTGTACGGAGTTGAGTCGTCGACTCTCACAGTCGCTACCTGTAAGAAAATTGAGGCTTCCGAAATGTGGCTTTATGGTAGAACCCTGAAGATATCCTATACTGACCACGTTACTAACCAAGACGCTTTATTGAAGAATGCAGAAAGAAAAGAGTTGTTTACCACAATAAAAACAGCTAAAATTGAATACCTAGATCACATCATGAGAAACAGTGAAAGGTATGGGTTGCTGCAATTAATTCTCTAGGGAAAAGAAGAAGGAAAACGAAGACCAAGAAGGCGAAGAATTTCCTCGCTTTAAAATCTGCGTACGTGCTTCAACACAACAACCACAAATCTTTTCAGAGCCGCAGTTTGCAAAATGCAGATTGTCATGATGGTCACCAACATCCGAAACGGATAGGCACTAAAAAAGAAGAAGAAGAAAAAGTATTAACGATAATAAAAAAAAATGTGCATCTTGGGACACTCTTTCTTTTTATAAAGAGTAAACGAAATAATGAAATTATCGTTTAGAAATTTCGGCCGACATTGTAGCATCTGTATTATCTAGATATATGTTTCTGTTTTCAGTTTTATATTTATAACAGATGAAGCTGTAGCTTAAATGACATTCAATGATAAAATAAAACAAAATGTAAGAGATTGGACAGATATGGATACACAGTATTATTACTATTAGTAACTGCTAGATAGAGGATAATAATCATAAACCTTTAGAAATGAAAGAATAATCTTAACAAGTAGACGATGATAGACTTCAAATTTAAAATAATTACGACTAAAGAGGAAAAGGACGCTTAGATATAAGCAAATTATGATAAGTTTTTGTGCAATGTGATGTGATGTGATGTGAACCGATCTACACTCAAATGCAAAGACTCGATCCATGATATATTTCTCATTTATTGCGAGTTTTAAATCTTAGAAACTTGTTACATGGCATATATAAATTAAGAGAAACCCTCGTATCAATAAAATTATTAATTTATTTAGTATTATTCTTAAATTTTTTTATGACATTTCTAATAAACAATAGGAATTTATGTTTTTGTCAACAATTTAAGTTCGATAAGCGATAAGAAATTTATTTGTTATGGTACAGATTTTAACAATCAGACCAATTTGGTATTAAAACGTTTTGATTTTACAATTTTTAATTGTATTAAAATGACATTACCAACAAAGAATCCTGCAAGAGCTAGGGTTTTAGTGCAAGATGATTGTAACCAATATTATGCCGCTCAGGTACTAGGTATGTGCTGTTAAAAGAGCCATTTAGCGATTCTATCAAAACAGCAGCTACACAAGATGGTCAGGATCAGGCAGTCAAAGAGCAAGATCCGGACGCAATGATCAATTTTTGGTTTCTCCGTGTTTAAAAAATAGATATCTAACTCCAATTGAGCTGGCAAATCGCCTGAATGAAATAAGAAATGTGGATGTAAGTAGGTGAACTCGAAAATTTAAATTAATTTGACATATTGGAATAATGTTTTGATCTTAGATGAGTCCAGTTTTTGCTTGAGGTCACCAGACAGTCACGAAAAAAACTACAAAAACAATGAGAACTTGTGGCTGAAGATTTTTTGATAAGAGCCTTTTTTAAAACCGTTTTGGATGAGATAGTTTCCGCGCCATTCATAGGACCTAATTTTAATTTATTGGACGGAAACGCTCATCCCTACCACGCTAAAATCGTCAACGAATACTGAGAAGACGTGGGGATTGTCCGTATAAATTGATCAGCTTCCATCTTCGATATTAATCCAGTCGAAAATCCATGGGGCACACTGCGAAGATGAATTCTTCTGAAAGTTTGGCTACACCGCCCAAACAAATTGCCTTCGCTTGGTGTGGCTTTGTATTTAAACTTCATATTAAAAGTTAATAATTATCACAATACCAAGACATATGCAGGCTGTTATAAGGACCCGAGGAGGAAATACTGGGTATTAATAATAAATGACATAAACATTATTTTCTTTTAACTAGTTTATTCAACAGAGCTACTTTTTAAGACTTTTGTGATTCATGGTATACTGCCAACTACAGAAATTACATTTTCCTTATGGCTTATTTTAAGGTTATTTTCCTCTCCAGATCTGTAAAGTAGACATCCAAGATATGTGATTGGACACTAAACATTTTACCATTTGAGTTATACTCCCTGTAGTTTTAAAACTTGCCTTATAATGATGTGTAGCCGATTTATAGGCCATAGTCTTTAACGTTGGATAGAAAGATTAAAATAATTCTAAAACTAGCATTTTGTTAATTTTTATAAAAGCGTTAATAAATATAGTAAAGTTATTTCTCTTAATACGCAATAGATAAATGATGGATCTATTCTTGCAATGCTTTCTTGTATTTTTGTATGTATCTTCTGAATAATACTGTTACGATAGATAATGACGTGTCATATGACTCAAAACTGTAAACATATTTATTACTAATATCTTTTCTATTCAAGTATTTTCTGGATAATAAATATACCTGCCGGCAGAAACCTCTAGAGCCATGGGTCCCCCTACGAATTAAAAAAAATCTGTTTACATTAATGGAACTATTATGGATGGAAGGTCATCGATTCCTCGAATTAATTCGAGAATAACTGTATTTATATATATATATATATATATATATATATATATATACATATATATATATATATATATATATATATATATATATATATATATATATATATATATATATATATATATATATATATCGTCGGCATACTGCCAAAAGTGACCAAGTCAAAAAAATCTCATTTTGATGTTTATTGACCAAATGACAAATGATATATATATATATATATATATATATATATATATATATATATATATATATATATATATATATATATATATATATCGTCGGCATACTGCCAAAAGTGACCAAGTCAAAAAAATCTCATTTTGATGTTTATTGACCAAATGACTTAAAACTATAAGATCTTTTCCAGAAAAAATGCCCAACTCGTGATATAAATATGGTTGCCTAGTTTCAGGCATGCCTTAGAATGCTTAAGTCATAATACTGGTATTCGCTACCGCCAAAACTGACCAAGGCGGCTTGGTCACTTTTTTCGGTAGGTTGTTGTTATTAAACTTGTCTGATCAATTTAACTTAAGTAGACGTTACGTACAAGGATACTTAATTTTGTGTCAAAATCATTGTCCTAACGCAAAGAAAATTTAAAAAATGTGTTCCAGGGGGAAGTACATAGCCTCCTTGTGTGCAGAAAATTTAACAAATGAAATTGAAGTAAACATTACAGGTATGTAATTATTTATATTATGTTCCAAAAATTACGTTATAGGTTAGATATTACTTTTATTGTATTTGATTGATTATGATTTATTTTTAATAAAATATTTCAAGTTATGCCAAAGGGGTATTACATAAATAATATACGAGTGAAATGATTAGAGATTATTGATAACTTTTATTTCAGATCCAACTACTAGCCTCAATAACAGTTCATCGGGTGGTAATCAAAATCAAATACCTATCAAACTGCATGTAGATGCTGAATTTACAACGAGTGAGACTGAATCAGAACCATTTGGAACAGAGAGTGATGATAATTACATTGCCACTTAAGATGAAAATAGTGAGGATGAAGTATTAGTAAAAAAACCAAGATGGAAAAAAGCCAGTCCAGAAAAATGGAAGAAGAATATTGCCAAACAGAACAGATCGTTAAGTATTCCCTACGTAAGTAAAACTGGTATAAAAAGTCCAAAAAAACCAAAAAAGGTCAACTGCAAAAACTGTAAATTTCAGTGTTCAACCAGTTTTTCTGAAGAAGAACGTGACAAGTTATGCGCAAGTTTCTAGAAGTTACAGTATGAAAGGCAAAAGGACTTTATTCTATCTTGTGTTTCGTGGACTAAGCCAAAATATCGAAGGGTTCGTACTGGAACAGGCACTAAGAAGAAAACATCTAGGAAATATCATTTCCAGAAGAATGAGCACAGAATTCAAGTGTGCAAAGTAGTCTTTCTTAAAACTCTTTGCATTAGTCACGGGCCTGTGGATACAGCTTTGAAGGGAGCAAATGAACATGGATTGTTTGCTATTTCAGATAACAGAGGTCATCATGTTCCATCTAACAAAACATCTGAAGACATGATAGTAATAGTAAGAGAACATATTGCCAGCTTTCCTGCGATGGACTCCCATTATTGCAGAAAATCTTCAAAGCGACAGTATCTAGATCCAAGTTTATCAATTTCCAAGATGTATGACTTATACGTCAATAAATGCAAAGAAGATAATAAACCATACGTTTCCGAAATTACTTATCGTCGTATATTTGGGAAAGAATTTAATTTATCTTTCTTTCACCCGAAAAAGGATCTTTGTGAAGTATGCGAGAAACACAAAAAGAAATTAATATCGGATGAAGATTACACAGCTCATATTGCGCGACGTGACGAAGCAAATCAACTCAAGGCCAATGACAAGGTTAGAGCAAATGCAGATACTAATTTTATAAGTGCAACTTTTGATCTACAAAGCGTTTTAAATATTCCAACTTCGGCCGTTTCTCAAATGTATTATACAAGGAAGTTATGTGCCTACAATTTGACTATTTATGAAGCTGCGAAACCCAATAATGCTCACTGCTTTTCTTGGACGGAATTAAATGGTCAAAGGGGAAGTTGTGAAATAGGAACTGCGTTACTCTGCTGAATAAAAAGTATTCCAACTACTATAAAAGAAATTAGTGTTTTTTCTGATAGTTGCAGTGGACAGAACCGAAATCAATTTATTTCTGCTCTCTTTCTGTATATTGTACACCACATGCATTTTGATGTTATCCAACATAATTTTTTGGAGAAAGGGCACACATACATGGAAGTGGACTCAATGCATTCTGCAATCGAAAAAGCAAAGAAAAATGAATGCATCTTCACACACAATGACCTTTTAAACATTTTCCGACTTGCACGTTCTAATCGCAATAAAAATAAAAGTTGTAGTCCCTATAATGTTCAAGAATTAAGATTTTCTGATTTCATTGACTTAAAAGCTCTAGCAAATACCTTAATTAAAAATAAAAGCAAAGATGAGAAAGGAAACAAGGTTAAATGGCTAAGAATAAAATGCATGAGGTATGAAAAGGCTAATCCAGGATGTATTTTATTTAAATACAGACCTTCAGAGACCGAGTTTCATGTGCTTCGGGTAGCTGGAAGAGGAAGACCAACAGCAACGGCGATGGATCTACAGCCATTATATAAATCGTTGTTACCAATAACGGAAAAGAAGAAAAACAGTTTGCTTAAACTTATAACAAGTAGCATAATTCCGCCTGAATATCATGATTGGTAAAAGTCTTTGCCTGTGAATAATAAGGCGCTTGATAGAGTTCCAGAACCAGCAGTATCAGATTCAGATAGCGATATTGATATTGATTAATTTTATTGTATGTAAGCAATAAACATCTATACTACAAACAATTTTTTTTATTTTTATCGGTTCTTACGTTAGTTTTACCATGTCAAGTTAGACATGCCCAAGTCATATTGGTTAATTTTATCTTACATCGGAAGTGACCAAGTCATCTTTATTGCATTTTTGTTAGTGTACCATAAGAGTTATTTTATTATTAACTAAAGTATTTGCCTCTAGATGACTAACCCTCGAAACATAAAACCTTCAAAACTGTGTAGTTATCATGTTCGATTTTATAGGCACTTCTAAAACTTTACACTTCATTTTCTCGAAACTACCTAAACATGACTTGGTCACTTTTGGCAGTATGCCGACGATATATATATTTATATATATATACATATATATATATATATATATATATATATATATATATATATATATATATATATATATATATATATATATATATATATATATATATATATATATATATATATATATATATATATATATATATATAACGATATATATTTTTAACGACAAGTTGTCAACCAAATTTATCACATTTTATGAATGTACCGCTCTATTATATTAGAGGTTGGTATTATGCCTTGCTGTTCTGTCATTTTGACCTCAAGGCCACATCTTTTCACGTTGTGTGCGTGGGTGTTTAACCTGTAAATTCATTTACCTTGCGAGATTCAGAAAGCTTAAGACTGGTAACTTCATTTTTATCTTTATACAATATTAATCTTAAATAATTTAAGAATGTTACCTAAAGTCAAAATTAAAATCTAACTGATTATAAATAAATTGTTGGAAGTGCATTCTCATGATCTTTCTAGTTCTTTACATAATAAAATAAACCTTAATGTTTTTTACTTAAGTTTTTATAATAACTTTTTTATATACATGTATGATTATCACATGTTCTTTTGCTGTGCTAATTTTGTTAATTTGTAAACTATACCTAGTTTAAATTAATTGTTTTTTACAACTTTAACTCTAAATGTCCAGTTTCGTAAGCTTTTTCATATTTTTAACATCATTGACTGCTACATGTCTTTGTAAGGTAACACACATTTTTTAACTTCTCTATGGATGTTTGGTTTCATATTGTTCTTTTTAGATGAACTGATGATGCTTTCTAAGCAGAAAGTAAAACGTCTTCAATAAATAGATGAAGTAGCCACCTTCTTTGTCTTTTATTTCTCCACTTTGACCGAAAAACCCACCACTCTTCGAGTGTACCTTAGTTTATATATATATATATATATATATATATATATATATATATATATATATATATATATATATATATATATATATATATATATATATATATGTATGTATATATATGTATATATATGTATATATATATATATGTATATATATATATGTATATATGTATATATATATATATATATATATATATATATAAGAGGTTTTAGTTTTTGGGGAACAATTCGTAGTGTAAAGACTGTAAATAAACGTTATAAGTGTAGAACTTTTAATAATAAATAAAAACAATAAATTAGATTATTAATAACATAACAATACCTTCACAGTATTTTGAACTCACAATATGTGGTATCGTACCTGCAAATTTAAAGAAGCCATTTTAATTTTTTCTTATTAGTAAAGCACCCCTCAAAAGGAGTCTTAACACTGCAGTATAGTCAGAAACATTAATGAACAGTTCTGTTCCATCCTTAAATAATACTAACAAATACTTTAACTAAAAACTTAGAAAGGGACAATTCCCAAGAGTTGGCTCTGGAATTGGCCCAGCAGAAGTGTTTTGTTTCGTTGTTCGAGTTTTTTACTTAAACTAAAGTTATATTCAATCATATTTTTACAGGATCTTTCTTATAAATAGTAATTATTTACACAAGCATTCTTGTACCGCACTGTATTCTTGTTTTTAAACTATTTGCTATAATAACTCGAAGGTATTCACACTCTTAAGCCTTCTTACTAACTCTGTGTTAACCAAAAGTTAAAGAGTCTCGATATTCACATGTTGATGTAATCTTTTCTCGTGATTGAATGCACATTTACTTATTATATCTTTAATAGTCTCCATCTTCAAAACTCAGCTGTCTTGCTCTTTAGTATTTTGTTCTAAAAGCGTTGTATCTTTAAAAATATTGTTCCGGCACATCCCTAGACCTAAGCACCGTATGACCATACCGATCTAAATATATTTGTTTATACATTGAAAGTTTATTATTTGTAAGAAGCTTTGAGTTTATTCCAACCAACGAGTACAATTTTTGTATTTTGATTTGATATTTAGGTTTTTTTCGTTATGGACCTACCAAGAAAATATTGCATTAGGATGCATACACAGGTACCTCACAGTATCTACCATAGAGATCTGGGTGTCATTTATTTCAATTGACACATATTGGTTTTCCATATTACTGAAATTTATATGCACTGATTTGGTCTAGTTTTTTGTCCAATAATTATTACTATTATTAATCTTACAAAGGTACAACAGAACTTTGTCGTCCGCAAAAGTTGCTATTGTTTCATTTTAAAATTCAAGAATATCGTTTGTGTACAAGTAACAACGAAACCGTTCCACCTTAGATTCTCGACCAGAAGTAATGGTATCAGTTCAAGTGACAATCAGCGTGTCACAGCTTCCAAATATCCTACCACATTTAAAAATTTGAAGTATTTAGGTAGGTACTAAGATATTACCTATCTATTAGAGACTACAAATGACTATTTATGTATTTTCAAATTATAATAATTCTAAAGTGATAAAACGTTACAGGAGTTGTGAGTCTCTTCCAAGCAACCAGTACAATTTTCTGTTATTTTTTGGTTTTAAGTTCTTTTTGTTTTTTATTTATAAGTACCTTCCAATAGAGTCTTGCATCAAGAGACATACCCACTCGCAGTATATATAATAGGGATCTGGGTGTCATTTATTTTAATTTTCACATATTGGTTTCCCTTATTATTGAAATTTACATGCACTTATTGGATCTAGTTCAATTTTATCCTCTAGTTTTTTGTCCAGTCATCGATCTTATTGTTTTATTTTAGAGTTCAAGAATATGCTCTGCGTACATTACGTTATTAAGTACAGAACTAGACCTAGCAAGCAACCCTGTAGTACTGCCTTGATTTTCTTTAACTCAAAATAGGAATCTTAGTATCTTATTTTGAGGCATTTTTCAGTTAAAAACGATTCTAATAATTATGAGTACTGCCTCGATAGTATTTTATTTTATTTATGGATAAAGTCTTCATGCTATACTTTATCGACAGCTTGGCTGACATAAAAAGTCTTTCTTACGCTAGTGCCTTTTCAATGATGTTGGTAATGCTGCGTATCTGGTCTATCGTTGAATGGCTCTTTCTAAAACTAAACTGATGTGTTGGGATTAATATCTTTGCTTTGAGGATGAACTTTAGTCTTTCCATTAATTTTTATATATCATTTCGAAAGTACATGCAAAAGCAAAGGAAATAATGCAATAATGTGTAGGATAAGACCTTATTCAAAGGCTGTTCTGATGTCGTTTGAATGATAAGCATTTAGGAAACATTGCTGCTGGCCTCAGATCTCACAAATGTTATTTTGTAAATAATACAAATTAAATAATTGAAAATACACTAGAAATTTTAAAAATGCACAATTTTCAATATATACTAACCATATCGGACACGATACCGTATATTTATAGTTTCATACCACAAGTTGTAGGATTCGTTAAAACAATTATGTTTTTATTTCTCGCAATCGAGAGATATTGCAGTTTTCCGAAAGGCTGTTTTTCCAATTCTGTGACTGAAAGTGTGTGCTGTCGGGAAAATATGGACACATTACATGTTTCATTAAAAACGCCCAGTCCCACCAAACGCTCAATACCTAAGGATACCAAAACATAGTTTGCAATTGTAGAAATCGCCACGCCATAGGGAAATTTAATAATAAAAATGACTGCAACTGTAACTTTGCTACAGAAATTAAAATGTATTGTTTTGTTCGGACTCCTGAAATGTTGTAACAAATATGAGAAAATGGAGAATTTTTAAGCATTTTTGATTTATTGGATTCTCTTAAAGCTGTATTTTAAATAAAGGAAAACAATTTACTGTTTCTTTAAAAGATAAAAAAACAATATTAAGAAAAAGCAATATTCACATCTACAGTATTCGAAACAAACAGAATATATTATTTAGACTCATACCGGGGGCGAATCGTTGAAAGCACCATAGGAAAAGCAATGGATAATTATTATTATTAAAATCGTATAAAACTATATGTAAAAGACTGAAAAGTTTATTGAAAATATCATGATTGGTAAAATGTGTAAAATAGTTAAGCTTTTTTAATATTTTTAAAGGCAATTGAAAATAAAATGTTTTTCTTAATTGAAGAAAAAAAATAATGATTTTAAAATTTCAAGGATGTATTATTAATTTCCTTGTAGATTTTATTTTTACAATTACGAGATCGATGTCACGGAGTTAGCCGTTGCTGTGTATACGTATAATCGTAATAAAGCATTTTTACATAAGAGTACATACTTACTTTGGCCTTAACGAACGGCTGGCTGGAGCTTTTTTTCATGCAAACCAACCATTCACTGAAACACTTTCGGTCAATACGACACAAATTCTTACTTTGCAGTACGTTTCCGCATACATATAAAATTTCTCTCTAATACATCTCTATAGATCTTGTCTGGGAACTGTGTCGTACGCCTTTTCAAGATATTTCCAGCTGTCTTTTCTTCTCGCCGCATTTTTTATCAACTGTCTCAAAGCAAACATCACACCTGTTATGGATGCCTCTCCTTAACCTTCGTTCCACAGTTCACTCACAAATTTTCATTGCGTAAGACATTACCTTTATCCCTCTATATTTACTTGGGGTGAAGGATTACAAATATAGTCGAAGAAGATACTGAAATAGAATAAAGAGTTACTAAAGGAAGTAAAGCTGTAAGAGCACTAAACAGAATAATCAAATCAGGTTAATATCCAGAACTACGAAAGTCAGGATTTACAAAACCATTATAGGATATCAGCCATTATAGTTGCCGCCAGTAATTTAAAAATTGTTTAAAAAACTCTTATTAAAAAATTAAAATTTATAGTAGAACAAAAATGTATTATCCCGTTACATCAATTTGGGTTTAGAAATAATCACGATATACTAGATTAGGTTCACAATATAAGTGATCAAATAGAAAAAGCTCTAGAGGAAAAAAGTATGTTTGGCAGTTTTTGTGAATGTTGCCCAGGTTTCGATAAATTTTTGCATGATGGGTAGAATACAAATTGGATTTTCTTTTGTCTACAGAATATAGTCAATTACTAAAATCTTAATAATCTTAATAATATTTTATTCTAAATAATAATTAAATATTATTTAGAATAAAATACGAAAACTGTTATTCTCAATTGAAAACAATGAGTACCCAGAGGCAGTGTTTTAGGTCCATTACTGTGTCTGCTGTATATCTACGATATACCAGTAATAAACCACAACTGCTATATTTGCTGACGATACAACTGTATATAACTAAAAGAAAAACTGCAAGAGGCACTCAATGAGGTTAATGCATGGATTAAGAAATTGTGTATAAAACTCAATTAGACTAAATCAATACATATGCAACTGAAATAATTGATAAAATTCAATACGAAAACAAAACTAAAGACCTAATAACAAACGAAACTTACACAAAATTAACAAAGAATCCAACGAACCCTTTGGAAAACAGGATATATAGAACTGTATTCAAGTTTAAAGATTATTTAACAAATTATCAAAATCTTCTTATAGTGAACTGTCAAAACAAAATGCACCAGCTATAATGAAGTTATTGGCATTATGTACTGATAATACCTATTTTCAACTAAATAATGAATTCTCTAGACAAAATTTTGCTGTAGCAATGCGCTCTTGTTTATCTCCTTTATTGGCAAATATATTTAGGGAAGATTTAAAAACAAATATTATATTATTAGTAGATTAATGCAGATGATGGAATCTCAATATGACCTTATGAATCAGAGTTATTGGACACATTCCTGAATAATATAAAGAATAAAGAAAAGGTAATAACATTTACCATGGAAAAGTAATGTAACAACACACTACCTTTACTGAATATTTTAATTTTAAAGAAAGATAGTGGATGTGAGACTCAGGTGTATAGAAAACTAACACATACTTACAGATATGTAAATTACAAATCAAATCACATCAGTATTAAAAAGGAAATCATTAAATCCTTACACGATAGAGCCAAAATTACTTATTCCAACGAAAATTCGTTCCCAAAGAATTTATTTATTAACTTCTGTTTTATTAAAAAATAATTATCCATTATCGTTTATAAATAAGAAACTTTCAAGAATCAACCGAATAAAACAGAACAACTTAGAACGGAGTCTTACAGCATCCACAAGTAATAATACGAGGAAAATAACAATACTATTCATAAAATGATTATTAGAAAAACTTAAAATTTAATATTTCAACAACATTCAAAACAACGAACATGTTGAGATATATTTTATCTAAAACTAAACCTAACAATAAACAAAAGAGAACAAAAGATTGTATTTATAAAATACCCTGTAAAGTAATCATTTTTTTGAGGTGAAACATCAAGACCATTGAATGTTAGAATAAGTAATCATCAATCGTATCGTGAAAATAGAAAATTTTATAGATTTCAAATATATAAACACGCATGGGAAACTAAACATCGTGTTCAATGGAACGATTTAAGCATAATTTTAAAGAAACAGATGGCAAAAAGAGAAAAATCACAAAAGCGACTCCAATTATCATAAACTATACCAATTGCGTCGCAAATTTCTGTGCATAATAAAGCAGGATCTGGTTACCCATATAAAACGGGGGAAATCAATAAGAAGAAAATATCACTACTGTTAGTAAGTCAATAAAATATCGACGATACATCATTTATGTTTTTCTATAACATACATATAATATCAAAGTTTAGTTTTTATTGCCAGTAAACTAAATCTAAGACCAAATACTGACTATGCCGGGATAGTATTTAAGATAGCATCTAAGGTTTTTCCCTAGTTTTTTCCTCATGATTTACTATGAACTCACTAACAGGAGCATTTTACTGTCGTCTTTGCGTGTGGTTATCTTTTAGTGCTATATGGAATGACATGTTATGATTTTTCTGACGGGTATTTTCAAGATAAACTTGATTTAATATAATCGAATGAACTCTCTTTATTTATGAAAGTCATCACAGGAACGCCACTCAGCAATATTAGCTATATAATTAAAATCGTCCACTTTCAAATATGTAGTGTATGTTTGAATTGTCAATATGAATGAGTTAGGATAAAATTAAATTATTAGACAAATTTTTCACCGAGTAACAAATAATCAAGATGAGTACATGCAGATTCCACCAACAAAAAAAATACCAATAGTATTAAATATCACCACTATTTACCAATGCAGAATAATATCTGGACTTATTTATATGATAGGCTAAAATGGAAAGAACATTTCAAAAAGAAAAAAAAAATAGAATTTGTCATCAAATATTAAAAACTATAATGGCTTCGTAGAAGAAAATCAGAGCTGTCAATACATAATAAGCTTATGATATATAAAGAAGTACTGCAACCAGTATGGACATAAATATATATTATACAGCTTTGGGGATGTGCCAGTGCAAGTAACATCAAAAGTAGCGACTGGTACAGAAGAAGTAGCGACCTACATGTGGAATACCAAGGTGTGGAATGGACGCAGATATAATTATTTGCGAAGAAGCATAAAAACAAACTACACACAACCAGGCAAACGAGGAGGCTATTTAACTCTTGGATCAACATGTAATAGTGAAAAGACTCAAAAGAAGTAAACCTTCAGAGTTGGTGTAAAACATTTGAAGTGCAATTAGTTTACCTCTAAAAGTTCTGTGAGTGTGAAGTGATATATTTAAGCCATTTAAAAAAAATTAGGAATACTATTGTGGAAAACTCAACAAACATTAGTTTTAAAAAGTAGCTCGTTAGTCTAATCTTTTGTGATTAGTTGTAAATATCCACGGCTCCGCTTGGGTGTTTTTTTTTTAAATAAAAAACATATATTGATCATATATTTCTGATCTGAATCTGATTTTAATCTGAAGGTATTTGATACTAAACTTTTTGTTTTCCTATTCTTAGCGTGAGTCATCACTATGTAGATCTACTAATCCGAGATAGAGTACTAGTTCCCTGAGTATATGTTTTTTCGCCTGTAAGTTGGTTACTTTCCTAGCTTAACTTTTCAGTAGACGCAGTTTAATTTTGTGTATCAGTAGTCTAGTCTCACACTGTCTACGGTCTTTTTATAAATTTTTATAAACGGTCTATACCGTTTATAAAAATAGCCCTTTGTTTATTTAAAGTGTTTATTTATATAGCACAAAAAATAGTCCACAATTTTTGTAATAGTTTGATTTATTTTCTTTTTTACTCAACAAATTAAAATTAATTTAAACTTACAACATAACATATCAGTCTTCAAAAATTATCTTAAAAAATAAAACATTATTTCACTAAGACTGGGCATAAAAAAATATAAAAGATGACAAAAAACATAATAAAATCAAACCGGAATATTGTTACAGTCAGTTTTTTTGTTTTATATGACACTAATGTTGCTCTTGAACCAAACCCAAATATACTAGAGCCAATAGGTCGTCCTTCAGTGTTGAGAGCTCTTGAGAGATATGCAGGATATTGTCTTCTATTTACTTTTATTGTTCACAAGAGTGTTAAGCCATTTTCCTTCAAGGTTATACCAAGATCAACGCTGGTGTACCAATTGTCGGTGGTAACATTTCTCTTAGATCCGTAGAGATGTTGAGAGGTCCGTTCCGCCACTGCCTTGGTTCTAGTGTCTTGATAGTATTGACCATCCACTTGGTTTTTGACAGTATATAAACACCGCCCTCTAAAAGCCTCCAACTTTTTGTCCACGGTTACGTATTGCGTATAAGAGAAACATTTTTTCTGATTTTCGTTCCACTTGGTAATAAGATCTCTTATTGGAACTAATTTAACCAAACTAACTCTATCATGCCCTGTATTGATATTATCAGTTTGCATGTACCTTAGTAAATTTCTGAATCTCGTGATTCGTCGCGTTCATTGTCAGTCGGCAAACCTCTATACCAGTACCATTCGTTTTCCACAAGTTTGTTGTATTAAGGTGGCTTGTCTTTCTTACACCTACAAGATATAAGAGACCTAAAAGGGCACGAATTTCATCAATATTTGTTGAGTATATATCTCGATCGCGACTGAACTTCTGCGAGTTTTCTGCTTCTATTTTTGTATTGGTCCCATTAACAATTATTTGTAACATATCAGTATCAAATAGATTGTTGCAGATATCTAAAATATCGGTTTTCTGTCTTACACATTGTTTTGAACCTGGAAGCTGCAGAACAATATTTTCACTTCGAGTTCTGACGTTCTTAGGGGCAATATGCTTAGCCCATTTTGTTTTATTATCTTTGTCCAAAAAATATGCAAAAATGGCGAAATCTGTCTCATCATCTAATTTCTCATTTTCCTGTTCCGCATAGCTTCCCTTCAAATTTTCTTTTACATAATTTTCTTCTCCCGATTCCTCTTCATCATCATACTCATCACCCGTCGAAATTTCTTCAAAAAGTGCTAAAAATCTAAATCTTTTTTGCTTTTTTTTATAATCCACAATATCTGAAAAATAAAGTTTTATTATAAAACAATTACTTACCAGTCACAATATTCTATTACTTCTTTAGACGCACACGGTCCACTGCAAAGGTTTTACAAATTACAAACTTACAGTTCATGATACTAAGGTACCTAAGAAGGAAAATTATAAATTTCAAGCCAATATGCGAAAGGATGGCCTATGCTAGAGCCAACAACAAACCATTTAATATATCAGTCTTGAACTTATACGCCCACACAGAAACAAGCAATGCAGACAAAAAAGGAATTTTTTATGATAGGGTCGAAGAGGAGATAGAAAAAATACCTAAAGAAGATGTTATATTTGTACTAGGAGACCTCAATGCCCAGATTGGAAAAGAGGACTTTTTGCAACAAATTGCAAGAAAGCATACAATACACGAAAACACAATTGTTAATGGAAAAAGAATATGTAACCTAGCAACAAGAACAAATTTGTTAATAAGCTCAACAAAATTTGAAAATTCTAAAATACATAAAGTAACATGGAGGTCACCAGATCAGAAAAGATACTGTCAAATTAATCACATTATGGTTAATAAATGAAAACAATCGTTAATAAAAGATGTAAAAACATTTAAAGGTGCGTGTGCAGATTCAGACCACTACATGGTCACAGTCACTATAAGACAGAAAGTTCAAATTGAAACAAAACCGAAAAACAAACATATAAAGTGAAATGTCAATAAAATGAGTAATGAAGTAAAAAAATTATAAAGGGGCAGTAACAGTTCAAATAAAAGAGAAATATAAAGCAGAAGATATAAACACATAATGGGAGACGATCAAAAAATCAATAGAAGAAGGTGCAAATATGCAGGTAGATAAAAGTCAGGATAAAACAAAAAAGGGATGGTATAACCAAGAATGTAGAGAAATAACAGAAAAATAAGTGCAAGCCAGAATAAAATGGCTGAGAACAGCTAAAGAAGAAGACAGAGAAGAATATGAAAAAAAAAGTGTTAAGGCAAAATAAAAGAAGATGGGTAACGAATAAATGCAGGAAATAGAGCAGTAAAGAACAAACAGAAATACGAAAAATTTTTACAAAAAGATTAAAGTAGAAAACAAAAAATACAAAGGCAAAACAAACGGAATAAAAAATAGAGTGAGGAACAGTGATAATAGAGGACCAAGAATACAAGCAAGTATGAAGGGATTCATACAAAGAGCTCTTGGCGGAGGAAATAAAAGGAGAAGAATTGCATAACGAGGAGGAAACGGTGCACAAAGAAGAAGCAGACGAAGTAGATTAAGTAGATATCTAAATTTCAAAATAACCAATTTTCTAATTTTCTAAAATTCAAAATCTAAGCAAAATTTATAATTATATTCTTTCTTTATGATTTATATATAAAACTTGTAAAATGTCATATTTAATTCTCCATATCTCTGTTACATTTTTTCAGACATCTGTCAAAGGTGAATAAATCTTCTTCTTTTTTGTTACTAAACAAAAAAGAATGTTTAAACGAAATTTTACTTTTGGCAATATAATTGTCAAAAATAAAAATTTTATGTTGCCATTTATGACATTGAGGCTTATTTGTAATTGGTTGCTATTTTAACTTATTTATAAATTCAATTATTTTTGTATTAAAAAAATGTTTTCAAAATTATAAAAATTTTCAGAGAAACATTTATTAGATTAAAACATTTTTATATTAATTATTTTGAAGATGTATTAGCAGTAATTTTTACTTACTAAACTAATTTTTATTTGGTAAGTTAACAAAAATTGTTTTTTCTTTTTAGTTCAACCTTGTAAGATATTTCGTCTTTTTTAGCTCTTGATAATAATTGTAAACACAATTGAAAGCTCGATTTATATATAGTTATATATTTGTTCCAAACGAGTCACAAGTACTTCTTTTTTCTTATATATATATATATAAATATATTTTTATATTATATATATATATATTTATATATATATATATATATATATATATATATATATATATATATATATATAATCTTTACCAAAAAATATGGACCAATGGCAAAATCTGTCTTATCATGTAAGTCCTCATTTTTTTGTTCCGTATCGCTTCCCTCTAAGTTTTCTTCTACATGATCTTCTTCTCCGGATTTCTCTTCATCATCATACTCATCACCCGTCGAAATTTCTTCAAAAAGTGCTAAAAATGTTATACACAATTACTTACAAGTCACAAAATTCTATTACTTCTCTAGACGCACACGGTCCACTGCACCGGTTTTACAAATTATAAACTTACAGTACAATGATACACAATACACAGTTGATAAATGTACCTATCAAAAGAAGGTATAAAGCCGAAGAAACTTGAAAGCTTCCGATTGTCCTTAGAATTGACTCTCATTGACTCCCACCGGTATCCTAGACAAACTGCGTCTACTGAAAGGATAAAGGTCGTGGCATATTATCGTGCACGTTGCGTTTCCAGCACATAGCGTTTAGTTTCCGAAAAATATAATTTAAATGGTTTTAAATATGAACAACGCACACTGTCCGAAACATAGGGTTTCAGACACTTAACGTTTCCGTTCAGTATATTCGAAAACAATATTTTACTGCTGCCGACGGCTACGTAACGAGTCGTAACCGGTTGGTAAGGATAATGTGAATTAGATGTCCGTCGTCTCCCCTTGTTGGTTATTTAGGAATTTGTTTGATTTTGATACAGGGTATTTAAAACAATTATTTTCGAGGCTATTTTTTCATTTATGCATGTTTATTGCTTTGTGACAGTTAATCACGGAAGTGATTAAAAATTAGGACTTTGGTACGAAAGTGATACCTCTTCTTTTTAAAAATACTTTTTGGTTTGATATGTATGGCTTCGTTAAATATAGTATTTTGTTTTTTAACTGAAGGTGAAATTAAATTTAAAACATATTTAAACTGAATATTTTCCATATATTTTGAATATTATGAATCCATAATATTTTCATCGTCATCAATTAATTCTTTGTATAAAGTCCAGTATTCACATTCCTTCTTCCTTTCTCTTAGCATTATATGTACTTCAAACCTTCTTTTTAACACAGTTTTTCATTCTTCATCGCTAAGTAGAAGAGCAATTGCACATAATTTTTGTCGAGAAAAGCGAGATCATATCTTCACCGAACCAAACTAAAACGTTGTATGTATGAAAATGTGAACGCGTAGCCCAATTGCTGGAGTCAAAACGCTAGGTGCCGGAAACGCAACGTGCACGATAATATGCCACGACCTTAACGGTTACTAAATACTAGTGGGATTGCAAGCTTTGGCTTGCAAAATAAATAGTTTTATATAAACAAACAAGATCATTTTTAATTTAATATAAAAAAAGTATTAACTGTTGACTTACATTGTTGATAACGCTTATATTTATTATTATTGTATATTATGAACTAAATAACCTTGATCAAAATTTAATATAACAGCTGTTTTATGAAAAAACGTAATCTCAAGACGACTCGTAAAATTAAGGACACTTGTAAATACAGTACAATTAAACGAAAAGTGTATCTCGAGATTTTTAAAGGTACTAAATTAAATATGTTAATCATGAAGTTAAGTATTCACAGCTAAATGTATACTACAAAGGAAATTGTTCCGACCCTTGTTTAGCTTTAAGTCAACCCTACAGCTCTTTGATGATGAATTTTTAATGTAATTAAAAATGTATTAGGAAGATTAAGAAAAGATTGCTCGGACAAAAATTGAGTATGATGTATATGCAGAAAAATTAACGTTAGCTTCTATGTAGGGGTGTATTCTGTAACATTTCCGTTAAATTTAAGAGGCCTCTAAAATTTAACTTTTAAAGGTCCTCTTAAAGTTTTAGGTAACATTGACATTCTATAAAGAAATATTATAGAGGACCGCTAAAATATATTATTTTAGAGGAACCCTCTAAAAGGTTATCAATTAGATACGGCAACGTCGCACGTTGGTCGTGTTTAAACTGTGTGTAAGGTAGAAATTGACCAAAAACTAAGTGTCGGAGGCCAAAAACTTAAGAAAGAAGGAGAAATTGACAGTCTGCTTGACTTATTATTTTATTATTATTGAAAATATATTTCAGTTTATTTGTGTTCGCGTTGGTTTTATTTACATTTTAATAAAATTTTATTATGTCTCCTGCTCCACGAACAAGTTTTTTAAAAGAAAATAAAATTTTAACAGGAATTAAAATTAATCCTTATGAATTGAAAAAAGTCCATGTGTTATAGGAAAGGATTGATCATATCTCGGATTATCCTTTGATGTAATCTGATTTCAGCTCTACAAAAAGAATAGAACATTTGAATTTTCTTATATGTGTACACATGGATTATTAAGTAAACAGACTTACATTATTTATTATTTCATCAACTAAAGCTTCGCCAAATATATCATAAAAAGACATTTGTCTTTTTTAATAGTTTATCTGCACTATAATATATAAATAACAAACTAATAATCATATAAACCTAACCAAACAAAAATAATCAAATGGTATTTAACGGACTGCTAAAAATAAGAGGACAAGTTTTGACATCCTCCAAAATATTCTGTTTTAGCGGGAGTTTTAACGGTTTAGGTTAGGATTTTAACGGATGCATAAGTTACAGAATACAAAAATATTTTTAGCGGACGCTAAAATTTTAGAGGCCTCTAAAATTTAACGGAAGTGTTACAGAATACACCCCGTAGTCAGTTAAATGTAAATTTAAACCGTTTTATAAATATCAGAACAGAAAAAATAATGATGAAATTAATACATATCACCGTGCTTTAGAATATATTTTAAATGAATAAAGAAAGAGTATTTATTTTGATTTATTTGTCATCTCAAAATTATTTGAATATCCGCGTGTCCCAATCATTTCTAACGATTTTGTTCATTTTATTGTCTCTTTTGTTTATCGTTGTAATTGTTTTATTGATATAATAGGCTCACAATCTATTTTAAGGCGTATTCTTTCTTTTCTATTCTTCGAAGGATAGTATCTTTCGAAGATATCTATCTGCTGTTGTCCTCTGCAAATTTGCAAACCAAATTTGTTTTGAGATTTTATGAACCTTGATCTGAAATTATATCTTTTTAAAATTTCGTCTGCCAGTGTGGCAAAAATTATCAGGACGATGCGTTAAAGCCCGTAATTGCCTTTATCCCTCTTTAGATTTTTTACGAACAAGTGCTGTATTTGTAACTTTCGTATTAAAATTAATTGGAATTAAAGAATGGTGTGATTGATATTCTACAAAGCACTAGTCTTTCTTCGAATTCAAATCAGTGGTTTCTTTCTTCTTCTTTTTCTTCTTTTTACGTAGACACGACTCTGTCCGTTTTTTAATGTTCCTCCAGTAAGTTCTCGTGCCATCGTTTTTGTGGTCTTCCT
Organism: Diabrotica undecimpunctata; assembly: GCF_040954645.1. Lineage (NCBI taxonomy): Eukaryota > Metazoa > Arthropoda > Insecta > Coleoptera > Chrysomelidae > Diabrotica > Diabrotica undecimpunctata. The sequence goes on from NC_092803.1 coordinate 127,399,740, forward strand.
ACTAATCGTGTTTCTATTGGGGAACCGTCTCTTGTCGCCTTTACTATTCTATTTGTTGTCATTCGGCTTATATGATTGTTCCATTTTTCTCTTCTATTTCTTACCCAGTTCTTGATGTTCTCCACCTTGCATCCACGTCGTTTATCTCTACTTCTAGTTTGTATCAATATCCACGCTGTTCCCTTACAAATCTCCTTAGATACGCCCATGGCCCAAATTAAAATGCAAGAGGTCGCTGTGGTGTGAAGCGAAATCTTTAGCAATATACTGCGGTTTGATCGTCAGTTGGGGTCAAAACTCAAGACTGCGTTGCAACTTTCCATATCTCTGGTGGCGAATTTGGGACCAATTTGAGAAGTGAGCGTCTTTAACAATTGACAAATTGATTAATTTGTCAATTTGGTCTTTTACACCATGTATTTTTTAATATTTGACTCAATCAATGAGTGGTGCGTAAAACTGTCACCTGTTAGTAGAACATCCACGAAAGACAAATCTCAATACGTAATCAATAGCCTACTATGTTAAAAAATAAGAAAAAATTTATACCTAGAACATGTTCTTAGAGTGATGAAAGGTAAAATCGAAGGACGCAGAGGAATTGGAAGGAAGCGGATGTCATGGCTTAAGAACACTCGCGGTTGGGAAGAAATACGCAGCGCAGAAGAAATATTTCGATTAGGTGAAGACCGTAAACCATTCGCCAATGTAATTTTCAATGTTTTGTGGACCTAATATGGAAGTGAATTTATTACTATTTAAATGGAAATAAGCCACAATTAAAGGTTAAAATACGTTTATTGACGTTTTAATTTCCACTTCGGAAATCGTTCTCAAAATACAAACATTAGTAAATTAAACAAATTTTGTTTTTCGTTACTTAGTGAAAAATTCTTCTAATAATTTAATTTTAACTGACTCATTTATATTGACAATTCAGACATACCTTATACATTTTAAAGTAGACGACTTTAAGATGATATTGCCAATATTGTTGAGTTGCGTTCCTGGGACGACTTTACTTATAAGATAGTTCATTCGATTACATGAAATCAACTTTAACTTGAGAATATCCGTCAGAAAAGATCATAACATGTTATTCGTCTTTAAAAAGACAAATACATGCCATGATGACAGTTAAATTCTCCTGTTAGTGATTCCATAGTAAATTATGAGGGAAAAACCAGGAAAAAACATCATAATACTATCTCGACATGGTAAGTATTTGATTGTGCATTTAGTTTACCTTCAATAAACACCAAATTCCGATTTTATATGTTTGTTATTTAAAAAAACATAAATGGTGTATTCTCGATATGTTACTGACTTACCAATACTGGTATTTTCCTTTTAATAAATCCCTCTTTCAATATGGGTAACCAGATCCTACTACATTCTGCCGAGGAATTCGCGACACAGTTGGTCTCATTTAGCATACTTAGAGCCGCTTCTTTGATTTTTCTCTTTTTACCATCCGTTTCTTTTAGGAATATATTTGTATCATTCCATTGAACCCTATGTTCATTATCCCATGCGTGTTTACTAAATATATCGGCTATAATGGAGTTAATAACATTATGTACTGATAATATATACTTTCAACTAAATAATGAATTCTATAAACAAAGTTTTGGACTAGCAATGGGCTCTAGTTTATCTCCATTATTAGCCGATATATTTATGGAAGATTTTGAAACAAATATTATTTCTAAACAAAAATTAAAACCCTCAGTATGGTGGAGATATGTAGATTATGTATTCTCAATATGGCCTCATGGATCAGAGTTATTGGACACATTCCTAAATGATATAAACGATAAAGAAGAGACAATAACATTTACCATGGAAAAGGAATATAATAACACATTACCTTTCCTGGATGTTTTAATCTCTAAGAACGATACTGGATACGAAACTCAGGTGTATAGAAAACCAACACACACCAACAGATATTTAAATTTCAAATCAAATCACAATATTAATATTAAAAAGGGAATTATTAAATCCTTATACGATAGAGCCAAAATTACTTGTTCTAACGAAAATTCGTTCTTGGAGGAAAAACATTTTTGTTAACATCTGTTTTACTAAAAAATGATTATCTGCAAGTAATAATACGAGGAAAATAACAATACCATACATAAAAGGATTATCGGAAAAGCTTAAAGGGATAGGAAATAAATTCAACATTTCAACAACATTCAAAACAACAAACACTTTGAGATCTATTTTGTCCAAAACCAAACCTAACAATGAACAAGAAAGGACAAAGAATTGCATTTATATAATACCTTGTGAATGCGATCAGTTTTATTTAGGTGAAACATCAAGACCATTAAATGTTAGAATAAGTGAACATCAATCCTATATTAAAAATAGAGAATTTGATAGATCTCAAATATGTAAACACGCATGGGATAATGAACATAGGGTTCAATGGAATGATACAAATATAGTCCTAAAAGAAACGGATGGTAAAAAGAGAAAAATCAAAGAAGCGGCTCTAATTATGCTAAATGAGACCAATTGTGTCGCGAATTCCTCGGCAGAATGTAGTAGGATCTGGTTACCCATATTGAAAGAGGAAGTTATTAAAAGGAAAATACCAGTATTGGTAAGTCAGTAACATATATAGAGAATACATCATTTATGTTTTTTAAATAACAAACATATAAAATCGGAATTTGGTGTTTATTGAAGGTAAACTAAATGCACGATAAAATACTTACCATGTCGGGATAGTATTATGAGGTTTTTTCCTGGTTTTTCCCTCATAATTTACTATGGAAGCACTAACAGGAGAATTTTACTGTCATCATGGCATGTATTTGTCTTTTTAAAGACGAATTACATGTTATGATCTTTTCTGACGGATATTCTCAAGTTAAAGTTGATTTCATGTAATCGAATGAACTATCTTATAAGTAAAGTCGTCCCAGGAACGCAACTCAACAATATTGGCAGTATCATTTTAAAGTCGTCTACTTTAAAATGTATAAGGTATGTCTGAATTGTCAATATAGATGAGTCAGATAAAATTAAATTATTAGAAGAATTTTTCACTTAGTAACAAAAAACAAAATTTGTGTAATTTACTAATGTTTGTATTTTGAGAACGATTTCCGAAGTGGAAATTGAAACGTCAATAAACGTATCTTAACATTTAGTTGTGGCTTATTCCCATTTAAATAGTAATAAATATAAAATGCCACAAGAAAATAGCTTCAGAACAATATATGGAACTGAAAGAAGATCATTTAACCTTACCAACAGTATTTTAAAATATTCCAGTTCTTTCCTCAAATATTCAGAGTCACATATTCGATATCATGATCTTCCAAGTTGTTTATGATATGATGTGGTAGAAATATTTTCACGTTTAAATACTGTTATAATTCTACTACGATCTTTAGATCCCCTTAGTAAGTTTTTGACAGTAGCAACTCTTGAACGTATGAAAGAACGAAGAAAACATAAAGCAAACATTAAAACATTATTACTGATATGAAGGAAAGATTGTGTCACTGGACCAATTACACCCAAAAGTTATTTAATGATAAAAGAGAAGAACTATCATTAGAAACCATAAAGCATACCGGACCACCAATAATGCGGGAAGAAGTCATATATGCTATAAAAAAACATAAAAGAGGACAAAGCTACCGGACCAGATGATGTGCCCATAGAATTAATAAAACTCATTGATAAAGATGTTATTGGCGTAATGGTTGAACTCTTTAATCTAATATATCAAATTGCCACAATTCCCACACAATGGCTACAATCGACCTTTGTGGCAATACCCAAAAAGTCAAGTGCAACATTTTGCTTAGATCACAGAACAATAGCCTTAATCACACACTTAAAACATTTTTGAAAATAATACAAAGCAGAATTGTTAAAACTCTTGAATATAACATTAGTAACATACAATTTGGCTTTAGAAAATGTATGGTCACAAGAGATGCTTTGTTCATCTTGAATGTGTTGGTCCAGAGATGCATGGATATGAATCAGGACATGTATTTATGTTTTGTAGATTTTGAAAAGGCATTTGATTAGGTTCAACATAAAAACCTTGTAGATATTTTGAAACTTAAAAATATTGACATTCGTGATATGAAAATTATATCTAATCTATATTGGCATTGGAATCAAACTGCCAAGTTAAGAGTTGACAACCAGAACACCCGATATATCAAAATACAGAGAGGAGTCTGTCAGGGTTACGTGATGTCACCAAAGTTGCAATGTCTATAAAAGCGCTTTCAGATTCAATAGAAGGTATATCTATGAATGGAGAAGTTTTAAATAACATACAGTAATAATGACGGATAACAACAATAATTTACAGAGCGTAATGCAAATACTTAATGATTGATGTCATGCATACGGACCAATGATGAATTTAAAAAAAAAAACTAAAAGCGTGATCATGACTAAATCAGCAGATGCAAACATCCAATTGTTAGTTGAGGATACTGTAATTAAGAATGCAGATATCTACAAATACTTAGAAACACGGACAACATTAAATGTAGACTAAACCAAAGAAATTAATGTGTTGAAATAGCACGTGCATCATTCGTTAAACTTAAAAAGTTTTCTCGTTGTCGAAATATAAGCTTAGGATTTCGTCTAAGAATGCTTTGGTATTACGTATTTACTACTCTTCTTTCTGGCTTGGAAGGATGCACATTAAAACCAGTGCATCTAAATAAGTTGGCCGCCTTTGAATTTTGATGTTATAGAAGAATCCTACGAATATTATGGACTTACATACTGTCAAACCTTGTTACTAAAAGGTAAATTTACTTGAAGATAAGGAAATAGAGCTGAAATAATATTGACTATCAAAAGAAGAAAACTTGAGTATTAAGGCCATGTTATGAGAGGGCAAAGACACTCATTATTGCTGCTTAATATGCAAGGCAAAATTCGAGAAAAGCGAAATATGGGAGGACGAAGATTATCGTGGCATAAGAACTTGAGGGAATGGTTTCAATGCAGAAGTATTTAGAGCGGCAGTCAACGGGGTCCGCATAGCCATGATGATTTTCAACCTTCGATAGAAGATGGAACTTAAAGAAGAAATAAGTTTTTGTGTAGATGTATATATTAAAAATCACATCTGATATCAAATTTATTAAATTTATTTTACTTTATTTATTGAATTTATGGTCATCCATATTTTGGAATCTTTTTGGGCCTTGTATAAATGCATATTTATGTATTCACACTTTTTTAAGCGTTTTTTTACAAATTATTCAAAATTTTTGTTTTTCTCTGTATGTTAATATGTGATAAATATATATGATGTAATTTTTGATGCTACTGTTAACGTTTATTTATTTTTAAATCCCATTGTCTTAGAATTTCTCTTTTTACTGCTGCTATAGACATTTTTAGATTGTTGTATTCTGTCGTTACAGACTGCGTTTTTTTCAGTTTTTGCGTTAGTCTAAAAATGATATACCCAGTGTTTAAGGTGAGTTGGTATTCCATATAAAGTACCTTCCTCTCAGCGGTGAAATAAAGGGAACATTAAATTGGCTGACAGGGTAAACCATAAATTGGGAATCCTGGTATGTACAGAAAAATGTAAACGGGAGCAACATAAAAATTATATTAAAATTGTGGCAATACCGGAAGTAAATTGTTTCGAAAGCAAACAGAATTTCTGCTCAGAAGAGGAATAAGAAAAATCAGGATCATGGTCTTGGATCTTAAAAGTCTTATAGGTAAGAATGTGGAGTTTGTAAATACGCTTTAAAGAAGAACAGAACAAATTGGTTGCATTCAAGACACTAGGTGGAAAAGACAAAGGGCAAAAGAACTAGATGAATAATACAGCAGAACTAAGGATGGAGATACTACAATTACTAATAGACAAATGCTGAGAACGAATAAGTTTTAAAAACAAGTGATATAATATTGTTATGAAATTAGTGCTTGATTGAGCAGTGTTGAATGTTATGTGTGTGTCCTCCCTTAGTCGGTTTAGGTGAGAATAAAAGAAAAGCTTGTCATAACTAATTAGACAATACACTTGAAGCTTAAAGGTGAGAGCAATAATATGAGGCCATGATAGAAAGCAATATAAAAAGAAGAAAGCCATGGAACTACAAATAATAATGTAAATGATAGTATCGTCCCGATGCTGAAGAATATATTTTGGAATTACCAAGAGCATTATATGTGGTAACTGTTAAGACATTATTTTGAAAGAAAAAGTCAATTTATCAAATCGTCTCTTCGCATGAAAAGTATACAATCTCCAAAGTTTTACGAAATTGAGTTAAGTATATAGAAACGCTCAGTATCATCAATTATTTCTCTATTTTCGATAAAAAATTTACTGGTATATGATGCAATCTTTATCAGTGTAATAGTATATTTCCGTAATTGTACACTGTTTCAGATAAAGTTGAACAAAAAATTGATTTAAATTCGTAATTGTATTGTTTTAATCACAAACTTTACATCGGACTGTGTTTAATTATGATATTGTATTCTTTTCGACGTATTATTTAACGTTAGTTTTTTGTTATGTTTTCGTTAATGCCGATTTTCGTTAATAAATATTTTTATTTTTTAGATTCATCGTCAACTGATAGTTATTCTGACTCAACTAACTCTTCAAACGATTATGACTCAGATGATAGTGTAGCAGATCCAGATTTTAATCCAATGACAGAAAAAACTTTAAACAATTGGGATTCGCAACCTACTGCAAAAGAGCAATCACTACCGTTGCAGTCTTAAACAACGCAAACAAATTCACCACCCAAAAAGGCATATAAACGCAAAGCTAACCCAAATACATGGAAAACAAATATCTTAAAACGGTTGCAACATTCAGATAAAAATTATGCTACAAAAACTAAAGTCGTGAATGCTAAATCTGTTAAGCCTACTTGTGGAGATAAATGTAGACAAAAATGCACAACTAAATTTACGGACGAGCAACGGACACACATTTTTGATGCATACTATGCTTTACCTGATGCATTGCATAAGCGTACCTTCATTACTTATAGCATCGAGGAAATAAAGCCAAAATATATATACAAATCTAGCAACAGACCAAGAAAAAACAATTTGAAATTTTTCTTTAAAGATTGCAATAACCAAAAAGTTCGTGTATGTCAAAAATTTTTCCTAAATACTCTTAATGTATCTCTCTCAATAATACCAACAGTGCGAAATAAGGTATTTGATATGAATAATCCGATGCCTTTACTCGAAGATAGGAGAGGTAAACATGAACATCATCACTCTGTTGACGAGTCATTAAAAAATATTGCTAGAAAGTTTATTCAATCGATTCCTTGTGTCGAGAGCCATTATATTCGAGCTAATTCTAGCAGAGAATACATCTCAGGAGGTAGAAATCTTAGTGATATTTATAGGGATTATATTAAAATGTGCACTAACAAAAAAGAAAAGTATATTAACTATGTTATGTTTCATAAAATCTTTAATACGGGATTTAATATTAGTTTTTTCATTCCAAAGAAAGACGCGTGTGAAGATTTTACTGCCTACAGTAATGCTGTTGGAAGTGAAAAAGAAGTAATGAGAAAGGTATACGAAGACCACATAAACGAAAAAGAATTATCATGGTTAGAAAAAGAAAAAACAAAAACAAAGCTCAATGTAGATCGTCGCTAATTCTTGCTGTTTATGATCTTCAAGCATCATTGCCTTGTCCAAAAAGCGAAATTTCAACTTCTTATTACGTCTCGAAATTAAATGCTTACAATTTTACCATCTTCAATTTGAAAATGCAAGTGCAAATGAAGACATAGACATTATTTTTTATAGTGATAACTGCACAGGTCAGCAAAAAAACAAGTTTTTAATAAGTATGTACATTCAGGCTGTGGCAGTAATTTCTACCCTTACTTTAATTACTCACAAATTTCTCATTAAAGGGCATACGCAAAATGAAAATGATTCTACTCATTCCGTAATTAAGAGAAACATCAAAAAAGCCCTTAAATCTGGACCTATATATACTCCTGATCAATACGTTTTTTTAATAAGAACAGCCAAGAAATCCGGTAATCCTTACAAAGTAAATGAATTTACATACGATCAATTCAATGATTTTAAGACTCTTGCTAATAATCTAGGGCGTAACTTTTCTAAACACACGGAAAATGAAACTGTTAAAATGAATGATATAAAAATTTTACAAATTACAAAAGCTAATCGTGGCAGTTTTTTTTTATAAGAATTCATAGAGTCGAAGAACATTTTAAAATGGCAAAAGGGTGCATCTGTTAATTCAAAAGCTCTAAGAGAAAACTATTTATTTAAATCAATATACCACGTACCTATTAAAATTTCACAGCAGAAGAAAAATAGTTTAAAACAGGGGTTTACTGCAAAAGAAAACCATTCCTGGTTATTATCTTGGATTCTATGAAAATCTTTGAAAAACTTTCCCGTTCCTTTTAATTTGTTTTTACTTTAATTGATTGTTTGTATTTAATAGTAAATGTGACTTTGTTAAATAAAGAGTTTTGCCTTCGGTACACTCACTTCTTAGACTAAGTTTCATTCTAAGGTTAAATTTTTTTTGTACGTTGTAAATTCTTACGATTGTGCCATATTACTCTTTGTTATAATATTTTTGAAAATAAAAATTTGCTTATAATTCTAATTTTTCATTCTACAAACCCTATTTTATCATAATAGTACTTTTTAAACATTTTTAAAATTTTCTCTGAAAAAGTAGCAAAATTCAAAACATCTTATTTTTAAAAAAATTTTTTTATTATTATTATTTATATGGTTAAAATATTTTCATGTTTTTTTGACATAGAAAAGATACAACTAATACAAACTAAAACAAAAACCTGCTAATGTTTATTGTGGAAAATTTTATTTAGCGATAAATCTTAAAAATGCTCTCCTGAAAAGTTTGTAAATTTTGAGATTGTACAGTTTTCATTCGAACGGACAAAATATAAAATTATAAAATAAAAAATTATTCTCAAATAGACTATTTCATGGCAACAAAATAAGGCATGTAAGAAGTACAAGTTATTAGTCAGTAAACTTTGAGTCAACAACATAAATTGCTTGTGCTGCGCATCGAAGTAAAAAACGAAACTAAACCAAAATATCGAAAGAAGGTTTATTTACGAAAAAACTAGTAAAAAAGAGCTGAAACATGAAACAAAGTTTTGAGAATGAAGAGATCTTGTTCTTTGTATGTGCGTGTCGTCTCTTCCCAGAAGGTTAAAAATCAGCCTATCGATTCTAATCTTCGCTGCCGCTGTTCTAAACAGTTTTGTAGAATTGAAGGTAAACCAAAACATGTTCCTAGATTGTTTAAGCAGGAAACGCCTCTTTTACATTTTTTGACGCTTCTATTGGCGGGCGCACTATCTTTTTATAGCTACATATCGTCCAAAACGTAAAAAAAGTAGATACCAATAAAATAGAGGCTTTTAAGATGTGGGTACACCGCCTCATATTAAAAATATCTTGGGTTGAATATCGAACAAATGTATTAATACTAGAACAACTCAAAGTAGAAGACAGATTTCTTCAAAAACAGAAAAATACAACAAAGATATTTGCAATTTTTTGAAAACATTGCCAGAAGAACTGGTACGATTAAAAATCTAATAATATTCAAAGAAAAAGTTAAAGAAAAACGACCTAGGAAAAGAAATTTAAGACGTTGGGTGGATCAAATAAAATTACTGTGAGTTACCCTAAGCTGAATAACTAGCCCACGACAGAAAGGGATGAAAGGTAATCGTTGTAAACCAAGGCTGAGAATATATAAAAACATTGAGTGAAATATACTCAATATAAAAGATGGAACATACAAAGAGCAACTTTCTACCGAAGATGAAAATCCACCAGACGAAGGTCCACCATTAATTCATGTCCATCTTCAAGTACGGGATACAATAAAACATCTAAAAAAATAACAAATTTCAAGGAAGTGACGGTATATCTACTTATTGTATATTGTATATTGTATAAATGTAGAGGTAATATTCTTATCAATCAGATTTATAAGAAGATAATAGTAAGAGCTTGGAATGAGAAACAAATCCCGGAAGCGTAGTGTACTGGATCTTTTTGTCTGTTACACAAAAAGGGTAGCGCAGAAACAATTGGAAATGTTTGAAATGCAGACACTATGAGGATATAATCCTTCATAACACAACATACAAAATATTTTTGAGTATTCTAGATGGTCGTTTACGTGCGTATTTAGACGAGCTTCTTGGCCAATATCAAGGTGGTTTTAGGTCTAATCGATTACTAATTATCCAGATATTTATACTAATACAGATACTGAACAAAAACCAACCAACTTATTATTGATACCTACCACATTTTCATAGATTTTAAATAAGCTAATGATCGTTTTTTTTTACATCCTTTATTTATTGTAATCTCTTTCTACAAATAAAAAAAAACAATAACCAATAAGTTTTTATAATACGTATAAATATTTAAAATATAAATAACACTTTACAATGACATATACTTACATATTAAAAAATAGCAATAGTTAAAATACACAAACAGTTAGGTATAAAATGATAGAGTAGACGTTTATGTATTTATAGCTATAAAAAGGTCTAAGAAATCACGGGGTTTTAGTCTTCCTCTTCTTGGTTGCTTAAGTAGGTCTTGGGCAAGCGTATTTGGATGGTTCAGTAGTCTATTTTTGTAGGCGCCACTGAGTAAGACAAGGGTATCTTTAATGTTTTGGATCTGAAGGTCTCGATGTATATCATAATTGGGCACATACCACCGTGCATTGGTAATATGTCTCAAAACTTGAAAATGCTGAAGTTTCAGTAAGTGAAAATTATATGCTGTACCCCATATCTAAACACCGTAAGTCCAAACTTTAGAATACATTAATACAGTATTAATTTATAATGTAGACTTAATTTGGGTTTTTTGTTTATGAGCTAATACATTTTCCTGTATGTAAATCAGGAAAGTTAAATCTCAATTTAGTCTGCTATTTAACATCACCAAGCTTATGATAGTGTCCTACAAAATAAACTGTATGACACCATGGACGAATTCTACATTCCTGACAAACTAATAACACTGATACGGGTTGCAATGAATAAAAGTGTTTGCAAAGTAGAGTTACAGGTGTATAACTACAAGCGTTTGAAACGCATGTCGGACTACCGCAGGAAGATAAAACTAGCATGGCTCCATTACAACATAGTCTTAAAAAAGCGGTTAGAGACGCCAGAATAGAAAACAGAGACAATATATATAACTAATTCTCACTAATTATGGAATAAACAGATGATATAGACACAATTGGTCTCATTTAGAATAATTAGAGCGACTTCTTTGATTTTTCTCTTTTACCATCTGTTTCTGTTACGACTATACTTAAATCGTTCCAATAAACCGTATGTTTATTTTCCCATGCGTGTTTATATATTTGAGATCGACCAAATTTTCTATTATTATTAATTAAATAAAATGATCGCATTCGCAAGGAATTTTACAAATACATTTGTTCTTTTTTGTTCATTCTTAGGTTTAGTTTTAGCTAAAATAGATCTCAATGTGTTTGCTATTTTGAACGTTATTGAAGCGTTGAATTTATTTTCTATCGTTTTAAGTTTTTCTGATAATCCTTATATGTATAATATTGTTATTCTTCTTGTATTATTTATTGTGGATGCTGAAGGATCCCATTTTAAGTTATTCTATTCTATTCCGTCGATTCTTGAAAATTCTTAATTTTTTATTAACGAGAAAGGATAACCTTTTTTAAGTAAAACAGATAACACATGTTTTGCCTCTAACAACGAATTTTCGTTAGGACACGTAATTTTGACACTATCGTATAAGGATTTAAAATATCTTTTGTGTGTGTGTGTGCGTGTGTGTGTGTGTGCGTGTGTGTGTGTGTGTGTGTACCGATATTTGTGGTAACGTGTGTGAACATATTCCTGTATTATGGTAACTTCGTAAATTGTGGTAACTTACACACGTTACCACAATTTCATTCCCCAACATTTTCTTTGTTTTAGTAGTATTTACTGTCTAAATAACTTTAAATACTCTTTTTTCTCATGTGCTTTTAATAGATATTGTTTTTAATACATAGGATCGAATAGAGCTTAAATAAAAATTGTATTACGCCGATTCTGCGTATGTTGCCAGAAATCAGGTTGAGGCAGATTGAATTTACTCACGTAATTGTGGCATCGTGGGCGTGGTCGTAATGTGGCGCCCTCTGAGATGGCCTTGCGGTGTTGCCCATTTCAGTTGAAATAAAATTATTTTTATTTCGATTTTGGGAATAAAACGTGTAAGTGTGTGAAAGGTGCCACAAAAGTGCAACAATTTTCTTATACGCGATGGCGATGTTGACCAGAAATAATAGAATAATAATTTGTGGAAAGATTAAAGGAATACTAACTTTAAAAAAAAGCGTATTATTTCTCCAAACCTTATAGTTAGATTGGGTATCAGATACTAATTAAAATAAAGTTTTCTATATTCAGTGATGTGATGTGGCCATTCGTATAACTTTTCACACCTACTTTTCATGCAAATTATGTAAGTTTGACTTATGAAAATTACACTTTAAGAGTTCTGTAGACCCGTATAAAAAAAATATAAAATTGGTCGTCTATTCATCCGTCCGTCTGACTCTGTTACACAAAATGTATTTCGACTCTACGAAACCGATTAAATTGAAATTTGGTGCATATGACCCAGTTGCGAATAGTTATGTGAAAAATAAACTTTTAAGTATAAAGAAAACTGAAATACTATGCCTTAAATTTTAGATCAAATTAAAGGGCCTGTTGTGAGTTATTCAAGTTAAAATTTTTATTAAGTCTAAGACAAATTTGGAGTTGAAATAGCAGCTGCATGAACTTTCCATTATCAATGAATAAAAGACTTATCACAAGAATTGCTTCCGACCAGCCTGGAGAGAAACTTTTGGAATTATTGTTGGTAGCGTCCTCACTATACATTTTCGGACATATGGAAACTATTTTATTTTTAACTGAAGAATTTTTTTTAAATCTTAGAAAACTATAATTTTAGAGTCAAATGATATAAAATGCTTTTCAAACATCTCCCTCAGTTATTGCAAATAAGAATTTCAAAATGCTAATCTTGGATCTTTTTTTAAATATAATGGGAGATTATATGATACCCTCTTTTTAGAGGTTTGTATAATAACTTAAAACACAAATCAAAGCGTTGCCACAAAAATGACGGCTGTCAAATTTGAGCGTTTTTATACAATATGCCGTTTTTTAACTCAACAACCAATTATCAAAACACTATAGCATTTATTGATTACTTTCTGATCTGATGGAGATTAGTATCAAATGATATTTTGAAATTCAAAGACAAAAATCAGGCTGTGTATGCCAGACAAAAAGGTGTGGGTTCGAGTCCCATTGTAGGCCGGATTTTTCTTCCCCAATTTTTTAATATGATTTGATAACGCTATAGTAATGTAATCAATCTTCTTCTCTCAGAAGAACCTATCCAATTATGTAATAAAGTATGAAACATTCCATTTAAAAACAATGCTCAGGATCTGTCAATGTTCGTCAAGAAACAATTTTTCGACGTTCGAAATCGACGTTTAAAGAAAAAATGATAATAACATACAATAAATAAATAAAAAAATAAATCGTTATCGTGCTATAAAGCAATTTAAACAAAAATTATTAACTTCGACTGCTTCTAGATCGTCTTTTTAAAAGTAGCGATTTTATGTTCAGTAGACCTTATAAAATGTCAATAACTCTGGTTAAAATTTAAAGTGAAAAAATCTTTTTTACAATGTCACCATCTTCTACTTACAACTGAAATAAAAAGTGTTATGTTATGTTTTTACTAAACTCTGACCACTTTGAGAATTTTCCACCTCTAAACCAATCTTATTCGGAAAAGTTCCCGCAAACTTAATATTCGAGCCAGCGAAATTAAAAAAATATATTTTTGAAATACCACAGTGTTCTGCTAGATTTTTATGAATTTATTGCCACCCTAATAATTTTTCACTTCTCAACTACCCCTTATGGGAAGTCAATAATTCTGTTGGGATACTATTAAAGTGAAAAAATCTTCTTTTGCAATTTCACCGTCTTCCACTTATAACTGAAATGAAAAAGTATTTTAAGTTTTTACTAAACCTTGACCACCCTGATAATTTTCCACCCCTAAATCAATCTTATTTGGAAACGTTTCCGCTAGCTTAATATTCGAGGCAGTGAATTAAAAAAGAAAATTTTGAAATATCACAGTATTCTGCTAGGTTTTTACGAATTTATTAGTACTTTAGTAATTTTTTATCCCAAGACTAACCCTAGTGAGGAGTCAATAATTCTGGTAGGTTAAAATTAAAGGGGTAGAATTTTTTTGTAATTATACTGCACTTTATTCAAAATAAGAAACTGATCTGTTTTTAGTAAATGTTAACCAACTACACGTTTTTACTAAATGTTAAACAACCACACCAATTCTATCAGCCACACATTTACTATATTTTTTGTGTTTTACTATATTTTTAACAGACTAGTCATTTTTTTCTCGACTACTTAAATTAAAAAGCATTCTCAAATGTTACTCGGTGCTAAATAATATATACTTTTTAAATGTTTAAATATATTGAATATTTTAAATATAGAATAGTCTAAATATTGAAAATATGAAAATACTTTGTTACAAAAATTATAAATTTTAACTGTTTTAAAAAAGTTACTCGGATTCGCGTCGTGAGTACCCTTTTATGAATATAAAATAACTGAAATCAAGTTGAGTTTTAGTAAATACAATGGAATTTTTATATTTAACATAATACTTAGCAGGTAAGAAATATTCAAATTCCAATAATTTTATTATACATCCATTACTTTAATTAGCTAATTGTAAAGGCGGATCGAGACACCTTGCACACCTATTGTTAAAAGATACCGGATAGGTACCTGAAAATTTGGAAAAAAGCTTAGATATTAAATATTTTATTATTATTTAAATAATAAGGGTATTAAATATACTGTTTAGGTTAGTTGTATAACATAAAGAGTTTATATTACTTGGAAAACATTTTAGCAGATAAATATTTTAAGAATATTCAAATAAGACGGAAATTACAAGTTGGACAGAACAGCTAGTTTAGATTATTTGAGTAGTAAAATAGATTTATATTAGCTGCATTTCAAAAATTTAAATATATTTATATTATTTAATTTTATGTCGATATTATATTTATTGTCAGTTGGATATAGGTAAAAATTAACAGAGTATTGGGGTATTAATGGGTTAGTTAAGGGGTGAAAAATTACTAGGGTGGTAATAAATTCACAAAAACCTATCAGAACATGATGGTATTTTAAAACTATTTTTTTAAATTTCGCTGTCTCGATATTAAGCTAGTAAGAACTTTACTAAATAAGATTGATTTAGGGGGGAAAATGATTAGGATGGTCAAAGTTTAGTAAAAACTTAACAGCAGAACACTACTGTTTTATTTCAGTTATAAGTACAGGGCGGTGAAATTTTAAAGAATATTTTTTCTCCTTAAATTTTAACGTAACAGAATTATTGACTTCCGATAGGAGTAAATTGAGGGGTGAATAATTACTAGGGTGGTAATGAATTTGTAAAATCCTAGCAGAACACTGTGGCATTTCAACAATATCTTTTTTTCCAATTCCACTGGCTCGGATATTAAGCTAGCAGTAACGTTTTCAAATAAGATTGGTTTATCATCATTCCGTCTTTACAACCTTACGTGGGTCCTAGGGAGCAGACGTCTCATCGGACCACAACCCATTAGTGGGCCAGATAGAACTCAAATTAAAGAAACTCATCAAAAATAAACCTAAACAGAACCTGGATTATGACACTCTAAAAGACCCCGTAGTTCGTCAGAATGTGAGAGATACAATGAGACAAAAACTAGAAACGGCTCAACAACAAGAACAGAGTGTAGAACAAAAATGGAGTTATATCAAAGACGTCATGCTGAATGCGGGAAAAGAACATCTGGGAAAGAAAAAAAGAGTAAAAAATAAAGAATGGATGACTGATGACATTCTGCAGATGATGGAACAAAGAAGATTACTGAAAAACAGGGACACGAAGAAATACCAAGAAACCAACCAGACAATTAAAAAAGAAATACGAAGAGCCAAGGAGACATGGATGCAAGAAAAATGTAAACTAATCGAGGAGCTCCAAGAGAAACACGATTATATAAATATCCACCGAAGGATTCGTGAAGCCACTGGTCAATACAAGAGGAGAAACATACACCTCCTCATAAATAAAGACGGTAATCTGGCGACGACAGTGAATGAGAAGTTGGTTACCTGGAAAATATATATCGAAGAACTTTTCTGGGACGACCGCGGCAACCTTTCGGAAATAAATTGCATGACAGGGCCGTCAATTCTAGAAAGCGAGGTAAAGGCTGCTTTAAAACAGTCTAAGAATGGTAAGGCTACAGGTCCGGACGAAATACCCGTTGAACTTATTAAGGTGATGAGTGAAGTGAGCACGAAGGAGTTAACTGAACTGTTCAACGCCATATACGATTCAGGTAATATCCCAGAGGAATGGCTATTGTCAACATTTGTAACGCTACCAAAAAAACGATCTGCGAAAACGTGCGAAGATTTCCGAACTATCAGTCTTATGAGTCATGCACTTAAAATTTTTCTTAAAATCATACATGCCAGAATTTACAAGAAATGCGAAGAAAATGTCGGTGAAATGCAATTCGGATTCCGCAATTCTATGGGTACACGTGAACCACTTTTCACCTTACAAGTCCTACTTCAGAGATGCCGCGATGTCAGTTGTGATATCTATATTTGTTTTATTGACTATGCCAAGGCATTTGACCGTTGTCAGCACCAGAAGATGGTCAACGCACTACAAAGAGTAGGATTGGATGAGAAGGACATTCGGATCATCATGAATTTATACTGGAACCAGCGTGCTCAAGTCAAGGTCGAAGACCAGCTGACCGACCAAGTGAAGATCATGCGAGGAGTAAGGCAAGGATGTGTGCTATCGCCGACTCTTTTCAATATATACTCTGAGGAGATTTTTAATGAAGCCCTCACAAACCTAGACATGGGAATCCGAGTGAACGGTGAATACATCAATAATATCCGCTACGCCGATGACACTGTGTTACTAGCAACCAGCCTAAACGATCTGCAGGCCTTACTAGACCGAGTGCGAACTGTGAGCGTAACATACGGACTGAACCTTAATATTAAGAAAACTAAATTCATGGTTGTCAGCCGTACAAATTTAGATCCCGGGGCACTAATGGCAGGTAGCGAAGAGATCCAGAGAGTCGACAGATTCACTTACCTCGGAACTACCCTCAACGTACAATGGGACTACGCTCAAGAGATTAGATCCAGAATTGAAATGGCACGGTCTACTTTTATTAAGTTGAGATCCTTGCTGTGCTGCAGTGATCTCAGTTTGGGAACCAAGATGTGGATAGTGAGGTGCTACGTTCTTCCAGTGTTACTATATGGAGTTGAAGCCTGGACACTGACACAAGCTACTGAAAAACGAATCGAAGCCTTCGAGATGTGGATATACAGAAGGATACTAAAAATATCTTATGTGGACCATGTCACCAACGTTGAGGTCCTACAGCGCATGACAAAAGAAAAAGAAGTGCTTAATTTAATTAAACAACGTAAGCTTGAGTACCTCGGCCACGTGATGCGGAACGAAGAAAAATATCGAATTCTTCAACTTGTTATGCAGGGTAAAGTATTTGGCAGAAGAGGACCGGGACGCCGTCGTATCTCGTGGTTGAAAAATCTCCGACAATGGTTTGGGATGACCTCAGCGGAGCTGTTTCGCAGAGCAGTCAACAAAACCATGATAGCCTTGATGATCGCCAACATCCGGACCGGATAAGGCACTGAAGAAGAAGAAGTGGGTCCTAGCCTCCTCAAGAATTTCTCTCCAGTCGTCCCCAACCCTCGCCTTTCTCTCTCCGCCAAGCACGTATTCCCATATTTTTCCCATGTCTTCCTCTTCTTCTCTGACCAATGGGTCTATCAAGGAGCGTTTTCTAGCTGGGTCATTTTGTTCCATCCGCATTACATGCGATGTGAAAAATGTGTGAAAAAAAATGTCATAGACAAAAAGTTTTTTGTTTGAATCCTGCTAGCTTGAACTTTAAGGCAGCAGAATTACTCCACTTAAGGGTGGTTTGGTGGACAAAAATTAGTGAAAAATCGGTGAAAAAATATTGCAAAGGTTAAATCGGATTTAGCTTATGTGCCCCCGCAAGCTTAATGGTCCTATAAAAAATGCTGAAGCACGTCGAATATAAATATGCGCTTTTTAAATATACTGGACAAGGTGACTCAGGCAAGCCTACCATAGTCTAAAAGCTTTACTTTTAATGGAACTTCCTGTATATTTTACTATTCTTAAAAGCTCCTTAATAACCCGATCTCAACCAACTATGTCATGTAGAGTCTATTATGAGTATTAAAGGGTAGTTAATATGTTGAAATTAAACAGTGTGGAAACCACTTATGGAATAAAATTGTTTGTGTCCTTGAATCTTCTGCCCTTATGAATCATCTTGTACATTTAAATTCATGTTTAAAAAGCACATTTGAATTTAAAAGTAACAGGTGAGGCGTTTTTTTATAATTTTCTAAAATAAGGACGCAAACAATTGTATTCCATGAGTAGTTTACACACTGTATAATTTTAAAATTCCACCCTGTATTATTCATAATACATGATATAGTTTGTCGAGATCAGGTTATTAAGCAGCTTTTAAAAATAAAAAATATACAGGGAAGTCTATTAAAAATAAAACTTATGCAATATGCTAGGCATGCGTGAATTACCCTGTACATTTAAATTTTTCCTTAAAAGGCACACATTTATATGTATTAAAAGTCGACGGGTGTCATCGTTTTTTATATTTTTTTTAAAGGACAGAAATAACTCTATTCTATTATATAGGGGGATCCACATATATTATATTATATTATATATAATAGTAATAATAATAATAAATTGCCTTTATTTAGTCTGTAAAAATTTACAAACACGAGATACATGAGGCGAAGTCTAGCTAGAGCTACTCCACTTAACCTCAAGTTTACAAAGTCAGTTTGAAATAAGTAGAACATGAAAAAAAAATGATTTATAAATTGACATAAATGATAATATAATATTGAAATGATAGAAATAGTCATGTGGCTACTAGAAAAATAAGATAAAGAAAATAATTTGTGATGTTATGTGATAAATGATATGAATGATAAATAAAAACAAAAAAAAATTCTAATGGTAACAATAACGACAACAATATACTATATAATAATAATAACGTTACTGCGATTGTAGGTAAAAATTTCTTATAATGCCGCTTCATGAAATCAAGAGATTTACCTCTTAAATTTTTTGTTAAACTATTAAACACTAAAACAGCGTTGTAAGTAAACGATCGCTGGAAAATAGCTAGTCTATATCTTGGCAGCATAAGACTATGAGGATATCTCAGATCCAGATTATAAGCGTCTCCACGAAATACTAATTTGTTCTTTAAATAAATACTATTTGACGACGAAATAATTCGAAGTATCAATGAGGCGAGGCGATATTTGTATAAATTATCTATGGTTAACCATTGCAGTTCTTTTATTTTGCATGATATACGATCATATTTTCTTATGCCAAAGACAAATCTGCAACAATTATTTTGAATTTTTTGCAACTTTAATTTCGTAACCTGATCTAAGCAAGGGTAAAATACCAAGAGCCCATAATTAAGAATTGACATTACGATAGTTGCACAAAGTAACTTACGCAATTTAAAGTTTAAAATGCCTGTACTTCTATACAGTTGACGCATAACTAAATAGCATTTTTTTAC
Organism: Diabrotica undecimpunctata; assembly: GCF_040954645.1. Taxonomy (NCBI): domain Eukaryota; kingdom Metazoa; phylum Arthropoda; class Insecta; order Coleoptera; family Chrysomelidae; genus Diabrotica; species Diabrotica undecimpunctata. Next base: position 127,419,679 of record NC_092803.1, read on the forward strand.
TAAAAGGGTGACATGCTCTTGAAAACGTAGCGTACAGTCATATATGACTCCTAAGTTTTTACAACTATTAACAATTTTTAGAGGTTCATTTTTTATAATTAGTTTTAAGTTATCCTGAACAGTGTTACGTTCAAAAGAGAAATACAGTTGTGTGTCATCTAAAAAAGAGTGCAATTTCAGATTATTTAAAGATTTATACAGATCGGAAATATATATTTAAAAAAGAAGAGGACCAAGAACCGAACCTTGAGGCACCTCTGAATTGACAGATGCAAATTCTGATGAATTATTATCGATTATGACTTTTGATAACGATTTACCAAATAAAATTTAAAAATCTGTAAGGAGGTATCATTAAATCCAAAATATTTCAATTTAGCACACAGAAGAGCGTGATCAATAGTGTCGAAGGCTTTAGAAAAATCAAGCACGATGACTGAGGTTGCTTTTCCTGCATCAAATGATCGAAGTATATTATCTGTTAAGTCAAGAAGCAGGGTCGTTGTACTAAACTCTTTTCTAAATCCTGATTGTATATACGTAACTACATTATTTCTAAAAATATAATCGTATATCTGTTTATAGATAACCTTTTCTAAAATTTTTGACAGTCCCGGTAAAATGCTTATTTTGGGCGAAGATCATTAAGTGATTCAGGTTTATTTGATTTGGGCAGTGGTTTTACCAAAGCGTATTTCCAAGTGTCCGGAAAATAACCTACCTCCAAAGAACAATTTATAATGTGCGTAATATAAGGAGCAGTAATAGAAAGGGAGAGTTGTAGCATCTTTGCAGAAATATTATCACATCCATATCCAACAGCTTCCGAATTTAACTTCATCAATAGTGGCCATTTTAAACGAGAAAACAATATCTGGGTTGAAAATATTTGACTGATACCATTGGGTTGTCTCAGGACAACAATTTAAAGGGCTAAAGACAGATGTAAAATAATTATTTATAGATATAGGATCTTTAAGCTCCTGAGGGATCTCTATAACTGGTTTATTTACAATTTTGAATAACCTCATAGCTTTCCAAAGATCTTTTTTAATCAAAGAAGCATACCGATAATTTAAGTAACCATTCTTCTCCAGACGGACTGCGTTAGTAACTGCATTTCGAAGATCTTTATAGTAACTATAGTCGAAGACGTTTTTAGTTTTCTTATATTTAATTCTAAAATATTATAACACTATCGTACACTAAATAAAAAAATGTAATGTAACCAACAGAGTATCCGTATCACAGAAAAGGTAAAGCAACAACGTATTCCTATAACAAATATGGCAACATGGCTTTCAAACACACTGTATATACAGCAATACTTATGGAACCCCCAAACACAGAAAATGTGTTACGGATATATTTGTGGCATCTTTTGCACACAGTTTCTGATGACAAAATAATTGTGGAATCCGGTGCCACAATTATATTCGTCGATAATATTAGAACCATGGAGTGTATCAAAGCAATTCCTATCCATAAACACTCTGCACGAGGGGTGCCAGTATCATGGTATGTTTACAACGATTTGCCACAATTGAGGATATAGTATGTGATGCCACAAATATTGCGAAACGTGTATAGGTGTGTGTGTGTGTGTGTGTGTGTGTGTGTGTGTGTGTGTGTGTGTGTGTGTGTGTGTGTGTGTGTGTGTGTGTGTGTGTGTGTTGGTTTTCTGTACTACTGAGTCTCATATCCCATAGCGTTCTTTAAGATTAAAACATCGAGGAAAGGTAGTGTGTTTTTATATTTCTTTTCTATGGTAAATGTTTTTGTCTCTTTTTTATCGTTTATATCATTCAGGAATGTGTCCAACAACTCTGATCCATGAGGTCATATTGAGAATTCATCATCTACATATCCCCACCATAGTGTGGGTTTTAAATTTCTTTTAGAATAATATCTGTTTCTAAATCGTCTATACATATATTGACTAAAAATGGAGATTAATTAGAGCCCACTGCTACACCAAAATTTTGTTTATAGAATTCATTATTTAGTTAAAAATAGGTATTATCAGTGTCAATAACTCGATTATAACTAATAGTTTAGTCTTATTTAGTCTTGTTCTAGTTGCCAATTTATCATCATTCTCTAATTTTGTTTTAATTATTTTTAAAGTCTTATTTGATGATACATTGGCAACTAAAACAAGACTAAATGCATCAGCTATAATGGAGTTATCGATGGTATGTACTGATAATTCTTCTACACGTGCCATCTCCGCGACGGAGGTTGGCAATCATCATGGCTATTCTGATCTTAGATGCTGCTGCTCTGAATAGTTCAATTGATGTGCATCCGTACCATAATCAATTGAAGTAGGTTGTATCTCTCATTACGCATAACATGCCCCAGGTATTGCAGCTTTCGTGTCTTGATGGTTTCCAATACTTCCATTCTTTTGTTGATTCTTTTTATGACTTCGTTGTTTGTTACATGCTCGGTCCATGATATCTCCAGGATTCTTCTATATACCCACATTTCAAATGCTTCCAACTTTTTAGCAGTCGACGCGTTAAGTGTCCATGCTTCTATCCCATAAAGCAGAGTCGAGAAAATATAACACCTTGCCAGCCTAACTCTCAAATCCAATTTTAGTTCTCTTGCACAAAGTACCTTTCTCATTTTATTGGTACTGATAATACCTAATTACAACAACGTAATAATGAATTCTATTAACAGTATTTTTGTCCAGTAATGAGCTCTTAATCTTAAAGAACGATACTAGATCGGAGACTCAAGTATATAGAAAACCAACAAATACCAACAGATATTTAAATTACAAATAAAATCACAACATATTAAAAAGGAAATCATTAAATCCTTATACGATAGAGCCAAAATTACTTATTCAAACGAAAATTTGTTCTTAGAGGCAAAACATGTGTTAACATCTTTTTTACTTAAAAAAGGTTATCCTTTCTCGTTAATAAAAAATTATGCATTTTCAAGAATCGACCGAATGGAACAGAATAACTTATAATGGGATCCTTCAGCATCCACAAGAAATAATACGAGAAGAATAACAGTAATATACATAAAAGGATTATCAGAAAAACTTAAAACGGTAGAAAATAAATTCAACATTTCAATAACATGCAAAACAACAAACACGTCGAGATCTATTTGAGCTGAAAGTAAATCTAGCAATGTACAAAAAAGAACGAATAATTGTATGTAAAAAATATCTTGTGAATGCGATCATTTTTATTTACGTGAAACATCAGAACCATTAATTGTTAGAATAAGTGAACATCAATCTTATGTTAAAGATAAATAATCTGATAGATCTCAAATATATAAACACGGATGGGACAATAAACCTAAGGTTCAATGAAACGATTCAAGTACAGTCCTAAAAGAAACACAAATTTCCTCAGCAGAATGCAGTAAGATCAGGTTACCAATATTAAAAAGTCAATAACATATCGAGAATAAATTATTTATGTTTTGTTAAATAACATACATATAAAATCAGAGTTTAGTTTTAATTGGGAGTAAACTAAATGTAAGGTCAAATACTTACCATGGCGCTAATCTATCTTACAATAAAGTCGCCCCAGAAACGCAACTCAATAATATTGGCAATCATTTTAAAGTCAGCTACTTCAAAATGTATAATAGATGTCTAAATTGTTAATATGAATGAGTCAGATAAAATTAAATTATTAAAAGAATTTTTCACCCAGTAACAAAAAATAAAATTTGTTTAATTTATTAATTTTTTGTTATTATAAATATAAACTTATTTTATACATAAATTGTGGTTTATTCCAATAAATCTCATTTGTCATTATATCTCTTATGATACAGGCATGAAATTTTAAGTATATATTTGCTCCCGTCCTCTTTTTTAATACCATCCTTGGGTTATAAGGAGTTATATGTATAATATGCAACACTGGAGGAGTTGTGTTTACAAATGGACAGACACGCATGGATAATTCTAGGTTTTCACATTTTAGTATTGTAAAAGGGTGGGTAAAATATTGTAAAAAACAATAAAGAGACCAAGAAACGTCTAGAACGAGAGAGAATTAATGTAGAGAAATAATATAAAATTTTGAAAATATACAAATAATGGGAATATCGGATTAGTAAACAAAATTTTGAGATAAAAAAATTGGAATGAAATTATTACTCCAGTCAAGGTAAATTCGACAATACAAAAAATAAATAGATAGAAAAATAAGAAGAAGAGTAATAATTATCTCTATGTAAAATAAGATTTTATAATAGAAATAATAATAGAAAAAAAGGCAATGCAAAAAGCTGTAGATACTCTACTAACCTACAAAATCTCCTAGTGCTCGATAACACGGAAAGGGTCCCACCAGAGCTCCATCCTTTTAATACCTTAGGTATCTGGGATGAGTGAATTTTTCCCTTAGAGGGAGTGTTAGCCGTATGGCTAAATCTGAATAAAAATAATAAGCTCAGAGAAATTATAAAATGATCATCTACACTGCGCGTCATTAAAAAGAGGCCACATAGAATTTTATAGGGATTTTTCAATAATTTTAAGTTTATGCAATGTATGCATTGTAACTAAACTCTTTTAATGCAGAAACATTTTTAGACACCGCCACTGGTGCCGACAGGTCAATTAAGGGTTACGAGTTCACAGAATTAATATCAATTTTATGACTTCGGAAAATTCATGTGTTGTTTATACATTGTTTTGCTTAGAATATGGCTGTTTAATTTTTGTTTAAATCTTTCATTAGTGTACAGTTGTTCAAAAAATGAACTTGTGAAATTTTTAAATTTAAAATTATGGCTGAGAGATTTGTTAGGTCTGTTCAAATTGTTGATAATGGAATTGGTGAAAGAGAAGTGGCCAGACAGCTTGGTGTCAGTCGTTGTGTGGTCCAAAAAACATACCAGCAATTCAAAACCTTTTCATTCGTTGAGGGATTTAGTTTAAGGGCTCAATGACCAGAAAAAGGACCTTTGTTAACAGCAGTACATGGCCGACTTAAGTTTGTTAGACACCACGAACATTGGAAGATAAAAGATTGGAAAAATGTCTTGTTTAGTGATCAGTCCAGGATGGTACTTTATTGTTAAAAAGGTTGCACTAAAATGTACTAAAGACATGAGGAGCGATATGCCGCTTGTATTCAACGAGGATGTGTTGCTTCTGGAGGAGGCTCGGTAATGTTTTGGGCAGGCAATTCATTCGAAGGCTTTATTGATCTCGTATTTATTGATAGAGGAGCATTGAATGATCACCAATACATTCCCAAAATTCTAGACGAGTATGTAATGCATTTTGCTGAGTTTGTAGGTGAAACCTCTATTTTCACTTAAGAAAACGCACAGTTCAACACATTTTTCACATTTTCAACCCGATTAAGCATTCTTGAGACCAACTCAAATGAAGAGTATGAAACAGAATATCTGCTCCAATAAATTGTGAGCAGCTTCGGTCGGCGCTCATGGAAGAATGGGAAGCTTTTCCTTGATACTAAACCCAGAATTTGATCAATTCAGTGCCAAGTCGAATGAGAAGTGTAATTAAAAATAGAGGTGATAAAGAAACTATGAAGAAATTATAAAGAAACCAACAAAAATTTACAATGTTATATTATTAAATTTTCCATTAAAATCATCATTTTTGAAGAAGTTTCTTTTGACGTTTTTTATTTAAGAAATAGTTGCATACTCCTTTAGAACATATTCTTAAACATTACACAAACATCTAATGTTAATAAATTTTTTGTAAGGTTCGTAAAAATTAAAACATGCCAAAAACATTAAATGACCTTCTTTTTAATAACCCGCAGTATATTTACTATTTTATTCGTGATTATATAGAAAGATTGGTTATTGTACAAGCATTAAAGAATTAAAGTGTATTAACATAGTTTATTCTTTGTACATAGTAAAAGCTTCGCCGTTGTAATATAATCTGACATCAAACACGCCGCAATTCATCCATTCTCTTAAAAAAACTCTCTATTTGCTATTCTCTGGTTCGCGAACAATACGATTAGTATCGTTTTTGGAGCTTTTAATCAAGTTTAATTTTTGAACCGACCAATTCCGAAACATCGCGAGAGCTTCACCCAATTCCGATCTTAAATTCGACGTACGGCAGGGACGTTTTCGAAACAGGTCGAAAGCTCCATGGCAGATCCCTACGTCCTAGATGGTTGCGGATAATCGCGTTTACCTATAAAACGCGAGAATAGCTAGTTTTCCGTCCATATCGCAACAAATTTTGAAGTGATTGTGCGCGCGAGATAAGGAAATCCGATTGGAAGCTTTCTTTGAGGTGAGTTTTTAGTTTTTTGTACAACAGAATTACTCACGAGTTATTGAAAAATATTATAAAATATAGGTAATGATAGAAAACAAGTATGTCAACTTTATTATAATACTCCAAAAGCAGGAAAGTCCAAAGCAGATTTTTCCTTAAAACAATATTTTAACAAATTAAAAAGAGAAAGGGTAATACTTTTTTAGTACTTTTTAATCACCATGTTACATCCAAATATTGTTTCGAGTTACATTTTCACAAAAAATATAAAAATATTAGTTTACAGTATCAAGCCCTTCGTTTTCTTAGTTTTCAAATAACAAGTTATAAAATAAAAATACGAAAAGTGTATTTTACAATTTTTGCTTCAATTTTGCAGCTAAATGTTTTCTGATATACAAGTTTTAGAGGCCTATTTTGATCATATTTGTGATATTAATGATTAACAATATTTGCATACTTTTCAGTTAAAATGTACTTTTGTACCGTTATATACCTATATATATATATATATACATATATATATATATATATATATATATATATATATATATATATATATATATATATATATTAATGGTTAATGTTAAATATTTATATCATACAATCCGACGAAATATCCTTCCTTACTTTCCAGATATTTAGGTTAAATCTTTATGCCGTTGCCTCTGGAAGGGTCCATGTTTCATTATAAAAAAGGATTCCGTGGCTGCTTAAAATTTTTATTTGTAGATTAAACAGATAATTAGATCAATATATGGATTTATTGTGTGTGTGAATTTTTGAAAATTTTAAATTTTGATTTTTTAGTATATTAACAGATAACGAATTAACTTGTGGTTAGTTTGGACTTCATTTATATTATTTACACATTATTTCCTTGGGCGTTGTATGTCACTTCTTTCGTTCGGCGTTTGCTCTATTTTAACCAATTTTTGTATACAGTGTAACGCATTTATATGGGATTTCAATTAATTTTTGCACTTTGACACACAATTTAAAATTTCTTTTCCAATACTCAAGGTATAACACGCTACTTTTTCATAGAAAGTTAAACTTTTTTTATGGATGGAAGTGGTAAATATATTTTTGTAGTATTTAAAGAGGACCTGCAGAATATTCACCTATTAGGTGCTTAAATATTCAATAAATCTGGTATAGTATAACAACTATTTGAACAGCTTATTTCAGAAAAGAACTCGAGTCATGTTAACTAACTTTCGAAAAATATGCAAAAAACTGTCTGGATAGGAAAATCTTTAGTTTTGTACCATGATAATTTTTTCTTAAGTTAACCACAAATTACAAACTTACTTCATTAAAAAATTTATTTTCATGTTTCAATTATAGTTCATCATAACACATTACAGCATATATTGCTACAACAATAAATATTGCCACAAGTTACTATTAACACTTATATTCTAATGATTGTTCTCTGAAAAATTTATAATATCTACAAAGAAAGTAGTTTTTTTGTTTGAAGGTAGCAGTCGAAAAGTATAAGCTTGTGCTTGAGGAATCTGAATGGTTTGTGGGTCAATTTTATTGACATTGAAATTGCTATAATAGTAAGCAGCACTATCGTCATCATTAAGTGTATGAATAAACTCCGATGTTTGCATATCACCCTTGTTGTTAGAAGAATATTAAAAGTAATGATACTTTGACGTATTGAAATATTCTCGTTCTCTCTATGAGAGAGCAGCACTCTCAGTTGAACAGACTCTCCTCGTGTATACGTGAGGCCACCAATTATCAAAGTCAATTATACTTCCTGTATCTATGAGTTTGACAATTTTTTGGGATTTGCGGTTCTTCTTCTTCCTATGCCGTCCCCATTAACGGAGGTTGGCGACCACATTTTTATAGGCTTCTCTATCTTTTGCAACGTGGAATAATTCGTCTACAGTCATGTTTGTCCAGTCTCGAATATTTCGCAGCCATGACTTCCTCTTTCTACCTATTCCCTTTTTGCCATCGACTCTACCCTGCATGATGACCTGCAGAAGACTATATTTATTATTTCTTAGTATGTGTCCAAGGTATGCAGTCTTGCGTACTTTTATCGTTTTTTTTATTTTTATCTTTTATCGTTACGTGCGGTTAGTAAAGCAAATTAATTCACATAACTGATATATCATATATTTGACTGCAATGTCTTATAGAGCGTTTTATGATTGAGCTAAAATCTAGGACGAAAGAAACGTTTCATTTTTTTTAACCGGCCGTTTATAGCAAGAGTTAAGAAGTCAATCATTATCTGCAAGTGAACGTCTTGTTCATTGTTAGTATTCATACTATACAATAGACTAAAACTATTGCCTTTTTCAATATCGTCTAATTGTGTTCAGCATTTTTGAGACACCTACAACAAAAAAAGAAAATACTGGTTTTAAGGGACTAGATAGTAGCTTTGCTGTACTTTAGAGGTTAGCCATCATTCTAAAATTGTACAAACACTTTCTGTGAAAAATCAACATGCTATGACAACTTTGACAATATTTAATATTACATTGTAAAGAATTTTACCTGAAGAGTGATCTGGTCCTATTCGCTTGTCTTGGGTTCCCACTATAATCAATGTATTCTTGTCCAGAAATACGAGCACGTCTTACAAAGTTTCTTTTATATTTTTCTACATTAACGACACCTTTTCTCCGATTATGTTTCAGGCATCGTGAATGCCTGTCACTGTCACTTATTCTTGAAAAAAACTAAACTGTTTTCAAATTAACCAATGTCACTTCTAATTAACAATAATTAACTTAATATTGTTCTGAAGCTATTTTCTTGTGGCATTTTAAATTAATTACTATTTAAATGGGAATAAGCCACAATTAAAGGTTAAAATACGTTTATTGACGTTTCAATTTCCACTTCGGAAATCGTTCTCAAAATACAAACATTGTAAATTAAAAAAAAAATTGTTTAATTTACTAATGTTTGTATTTTGAGAACGATTTCCGAAGTGGAAATTTAAACGTGAATAAACGTATTTTAACCTTTAATTGTGGCTTATTCCGATTTAAATAGTAATTAATAATTAACTTCCTAATAGTTATTTTACACTGCAGCATAACCTCAAACAACAATAATATCAGCTGAAGTAGACTAGATGCAGGTTTGCCAACTTGCTACTTTAATGTAGAAAAATACTTTAGTCACTGACTTGGGTCCTTTTCTGTAGTAAAAGAAAAGTACGACATACGATTTTTCTATTTTTAAAGAATGAACTGGGTCCCTTTTTATTACACACGGTGTGTCTATCATCATAGTGAATATAGAACATAAAAAATAACAAAAAAGTGACTCATGTCCCTTTCTGAAATAAGCTGTTCATTTTAAAAAGAAATCTTGTACAAGAAAAACACAAAACTTATTAAAAACATTGTAACATTAATCCTAGTCCATTAATCCCATAAGTATTAAGGCAAATATTGTTAAATATTTTAAATAAAAAATTTGCATGTTTTGTTGCCTAAGACACCAAATTAACTTTTTGTCTACCACTTTCAAAGACTGATTTTATCTACCTCAGGAGATGTATGTATAAAGCTACAAAAAATAAATAAACATATAAGCTTATTTACTCAAGTAACGTAAAAAATCACACAATTTTTGGCAAAAACACTGTGTTTTAATTATTGCAGTATATAATAAGGAAAGAAGGAACTTGTCTTTTTAAGTGGGATATCAGTGAGCAAAAATAAACAAAGAACAATAATAACATTAATAAAAAAGTTAACGATTTTTAGAATGGTTTTGGTTGGAATTTTGGAGTTGAATGGATTTTAGATATTTGAATGGATGTTGATAGAATGGAAAATTTCGAAATATGTGTAAGATGATTGGCTGCTATGTATTCCAATATTTCTAAAGCTTCTATGTGGCATATTTTTCATAAGGAAAACGTGTATTCTTTTTATTTTAGAAAAAAAAAATCAAGAAGGCTTATTTTTCTAGTTGGTTACAAAATAAAGAAAACTAAAACCAAGATTTATTTATTATATTTAATGTAAATTAACCACAATTTGAGTTTAAAATATGTTTATTTTGAGGTTTTGATTTCCACTTCGGAAATCGTTCAGTTTGTATTTTAAGAACGATTTTCGAAGTGCAAATCACAACGACAAAACAAACATTTTAAACTGAAATTGTGTTTTATTCCCACTCAAGACAGCATCAATAGCATCAGAATACAACCAAGACTTTCTTCACATATTTTGTTTTGTGACAAAGGTGATTTAACAAAAAATTCAATTTTTAATATAAAATACACTTTAAATTATTCTTTTATGCTGGAAAAATTCTCTCTATTGTGAAAAAAAAAAATAACCATCAGGAAAGGTTCAGCGTAAATGTATTGACTTATGGGAAACCAAGACTTTTTCACATGTTTTGTTTGGCGACAGAACTACTTTTATACAAGATAAAATTTTTAATAAGCATGATGCACATTATTATTTTTATATTGGTAAAATCCTTATGTTATAAAATAATTTAAACATCAGAAAAGGTTCAGCATAAATGTATGGATATTCCTCTAAAGGTGCTAATCTTCTAATGATCTTATGATGATGACTTTTATTATATTCAGAGCAGCTTGAAGTAGATCATTTGACCAGTCTATTTCCTAAGATTGCCCTCAATTTTGCCTTGTGAAATTAACTGTAGAAGTCTGCATTTATTATTACGCATTTTCTGGCCAAAGTAGGACAATTTTCTGTTGTTTACGGTGTTAATAATTTCTTTGTCTTTTTTTAACCTCTGGAAAATACTTATGTTAGTTGTGTGGTGTATATACATTTAACTTTCAACTTTACTTAACATACATTTAGCGTAAAGCATCACATTTTAAATGCCTCTAATCGTTTTATGGCATCTTCTGTAATACACCGGCTTTCTACTTCGTACGATTTTATACTTTCAACATCTAAGAATTCTTATGCGTATATTATTACTTAAAGGTAGGTTACAGAGAATTTTCCTATGACCGTTAAAAGAGCTTCTGAAGTTTTTATTTTGTAGCTATAAACCCAGGTATCCTTAATATTGCAGATGACATATTTTCTCCCCTCATTCAAACGGTGTATCATTTATTGTAATTTGGGCGTTTATGTTGGTGTCCTTACAAATGATTATTATTTTTGATTTCTTGCAATTTAGTTTTAGTCCGTATTTGTAACATGTTTCTAAAACATTATCCATCATCCTTTGAAGCCCCTGCCTACTATCTGTCAGCAATACAATATATTGTGCATGTCTAATATTGTTTATAAGTTGGCCATTTACTGCAATACCATCTAGTGATTCGTCCAAGGATCTTCTTAAAATGTTTTCAGAATATACGTTAAATTATGCTAGTGACAGCATGCAGTCTCGTCAAACAACTTATTCGACTATAAAGATCTTGCACAGTTAATTTTCTAATTGCATTGGTGCTTTTTGTTAGAGATCTTCTTCTTCATGTGCCGAGCTCGATTATCGAGCGTTGGCTATCAAGTTGGCTATAGTAATTTTGTTGACGGCAGCTCGGAAAAGAGATGCAGAGGATCTGTTAAACCAATCTCTTAGGTTTCTAAGCCATGACGTTCTTCTTCGACCTGGCCCTCTTCTTCTGTCTACCTTGCCTTGTATTATTAAATGAAATATATTATATCTCTTTGGGTGGCGCATAACATGGATAAAATATTCAAGTTTGCGATTGTTAACTGTTTTGACGACTTCCGTAACTTTGTTAGAGATATAAGTTTAAAAGTAGTCTTATAGATTTACCATCGAATCCTGATGGCCCTTGCAAACTGAAAAGTGCTTTCCTAGTTACGAGTCCTGCTTTGAAATCAAATTGAACTTTTGAAATTGAACTAATTAATCTATGTCCTTAACATTTCCTAGCCTTGGCTTTTTTTTGAAAAGTAGAATGAATATTGATAGTAGCTAGTCTTTTGGTAAGTGACTAGTCTCATATATGTTGTTGAAGAGCTTCGTAAAAGCTGTAAATTGGTGTGATTCTAATAGCTTTAAAATTTTACAATTCATTTATGTAAGTAAAATAATTAATAAGTTAATCAAACTTTTTTCGTAACTTATCGGTACGGCGTTTTATATCAAAGTATTAGATAAACATTTGCAGTTAATATATGCTTCCTCAAATTTTTATTTTAAACGAACGATTTTTATTTAAACTTACCTTATACTTAACTACTCCAATATCTTGTAAATAGCTCAACTATTTTTAATATATATATATATATATATATATATATATATATATATATATATATATATATATATATATATATATATATATATATATATATATATATATATATATATATATATAGGGATTTTACAGTATTCACTGCCTTCCCTCGCTCAACCGTTTCCATCTCTCTCTGTTGTTCCATTCTCCACTATTTTTAATCCCTTCATAATACTTTTGGTCTATGTTTGTTAGTTTCATTCGTACAAAAACTTTTATAAAAGCCTAAACCTTAAATTCTGTTGGCACAAAAACATACAAGTTGTATCTAGTCTCTTGGATGCTCATTGGCAACTCGATCTTTTTTCTTTATAACAGAGAAGCCCGCGTAACATTCCATATGCGTATGGTCTGGAATCAAAAATTTATAATTAACGTCTTTAAGTTGAGAATTTTATTTTATGACCATAAAGAATATTATGAGGATAAAATAGTTTTTATTTTGCCTTGGACACGTATCAGAGTAAAATGTTATTTCCTGAGTATTATCGAAAGAGTTTGTCGTAAAATGGTTGTAAAGATAGCAGGTAGCTATCTGGTTTGTTCCACGACCTGCTTTGGCTTCATGCTACATATAACAATTCTGTTTATCATTACATCTTTGCATCATAAAATAAATAATTTTTATATAAAATGCAGTTGCATTTCATTTTATCTATTTTCTTAGCATCATAAGAAAATTTAACTTTAGTTTAATGAATATAATAATAATTCTGGTTTTAATTTTTCTTTTGCAACGCCTTTTTTGTTTTTCATGAGCATTTGATATTTGTGACGTTTTATATAAGTCTCTAATTTTTTAAATATTAATACTTAAATTTCTAAATTGTGATTCATATTTGTTTTTAAATCACAGGTTTATCATCACCAGGCAACTAATTATTATACAGATCACGACATTGTTTTATTGACCATAGAAATTAAGATTTATTGCAAACCCATCTCTAGAGTATATTTATTATAATGCTCTAAAACTAATTTTTTGGTTATTTTTTAGCCTTAATAGCAATACTAATAAATAAGTAAGTAAATAAGTAATATGCTTTATTGTCACTGAAAACTGTACAAATTTTATGGACAAGACAAAGCTTATAACAATAAGACAAGAAAAAAGAAAAAAAATCAGAATAAGAATCGTTTGTACTTAAAAAAAAAAACAATAAAATTCTTCCAAACTTAAACATAAAAAATATTACCGAATTAAGAAACTTCAAACTTCGTAAAATGTACCCAACAAAAAATAAAAATTGGGAAGGCAGATTAATGAATTAAGGGCTCAAATATTCCACCTCCTTGTGCTAAACAGTAACCAAATCTGTCATACAGATTTCTCCTCATATTTTGGAGTAGAGTTAGTGTAATGCTTACAGAGAAATGAAGTATTTTTGCAATTAATTCGACTAGGTTTGTGGCTCTTTCAAACTGATGCATATGATTTTTTTCTTTGGAACCCCAAAACCCCAAAAAAAGAAATCGTTAGGCGCTAAGTTACAGGATCTAGCGGGATATTTAATTGTACCACGTGTACTTATCAGTCGATCAGGAAACGTTTGATTGAGGAAGTCAATAGTTGCTCTAAAGTTGTGAGCCGAACAACCATCCTGTTGGAAATAAACCTCCTGAAAATTAACGGGAAGGCGTCGAACTGCCAGATTGATCTTATTCGTTAAAAGTTGTAAATATTTGGGCCCGTTTAGGTTTTCATCGATAAAAAATGGACCGACAATATGGTCACCTAACATCCCAGTCCAAACATTTAACTTTTGCGAATGCTGCGTTCGCACTACAACACCGAGGTGCTTATTTTTCCGAGAATAATACCTTGCAACGGATGTATTGTGTTTTTTTATGTAATGAAAATGAAGATTCGTCAGAAAATACAATATTTTTTAAAAAGTGTACATTTTCATTCTGTTTATCTAATATAATTGCACAAAACTTCATCCGCCTAAAGTTATGTTCCGAAAACAGTTCTTGTATTGATTGTATCTTAAAACAGTGATACCCATTCCTTTTGAGAACTCGCTGGACATTTCGAGCATTCACGTTAACTTTCCTAGCAATTTGTACACTATTGCAGGATTCACTAGCTTCCACAAACGCACAAATATCAATATTAGTGTTTTGACGCTCCTCATCGACATGTCTAACACTTTAATCAATTACTTCACGTAACGAATGACCCTGAAAGTACCATGTTACAAGTTGCACTTTTAATTGGACGGTATACAACGTAATAGGCATTTTATTAATTATTTACTTATTCTTTCGGAACTTTGTTTGAAATTTTTAATGTCAATGGGACAATTACGACAATTCGTACCTACTGTGAAATTAATATAGAGGTGGAAACGTGTAACATGTCACACCGATTGCCATTGTGTTGTATGCTCAATAAAACAATGTCGTGATCTGTATAACAATAACACACAGAAAACTTTTGTTTTCAAATCTTACATACAATTTATTATAAATTATTATCACTATAGCGGTTTCGGTAGCGGCATAGAATTATGTCTATATTTTTAATTTGTTGATTTCCTTAGATTCTAATAAAGATAGCTTACGGCCTTTATTTTGGATGTAAAGAATTTGAAATTTCGTCATTAAAAGAATGATCCTGGTCTAGAAGGCGAAGTGCGTACGTAAAATCTGTTTTTCTATTATTCAAAGCCATTTTATATTCTGCTATACGTTTGTTAAAAGTTCTACCAGTTTGACCAATGTAAGTTTTTGGGCAGTTGCCACATTTATGTTTGTATACACCTCTGTCTAAGTGCTGTTTCTTTTGGCTCTTGTTGTTTTTAATTAATTTGCCAAATTTGTTGATTGTTCTAAAATCTTGTGTTATTTCTTTCTTTTTTATGTATTTGGCTCTTTTTGTTGAGATCTTGCCTGTATATATAATCGAGCAGACGGTACTGGGTTTTTTCTCAGGGCTTTCTTAAGTAGTTTTTAATTTAAAATTTTATTTACTGTTTGTTCGTTGTTTTCATTGTTTACTGCCATTTGCTTATTGATGTTTAATTCTATCTCAAAGTTGTTTTTTTAACATCGGAATTTCTATTAATCTATGTAACATGCTATGGTAAGCTAAAAATTATTTATCTTGTGTGGGACGGGGTGATTAATTGTGTATGTGTATAGCCATGTCAGTATAGCTAGGTTTATGACATACGGAAAAGTCATGTTTGTTTTTAAGTCTGATAATTATTGTTAAATCTAGAAAATTTATGGATTGATTTTATGCTGTTTCTATTGTAAATTCAATATGACTATGAAGTGAATTAATATACGATAAAAATTGGTCAAGTTGCCTGTTAGTTCCTGTAAAACATACCAGTACATCGTCTATGCATCTCCACCAATACCAAATCTGATTGAATACAGGATGTTTTGAAATCTTAGTTTCTTTATGATCCGTAAAAATATCTGAGAGCAATGAGCTTAGAGGATTATCCATTATAAGTCCTGGACTGGTATTCTTACATATTTGATAATTAAAGTTAAAGTGGTCCTTGTTTTTGCAAATTTGAAGGAGATGTAAAATTTCAGATGTAATGATTGGATTTTGTAATATTATGGTCTAAAAGGTTTTTTACTAGAACAAAAGTTTCTGTAGAAGGAATACTAGAAAAAAAAATTTTTACGTTAAATGAAATTAATTTGGGGTTGTTAGGTAATTGAAAATGATTTGTTTTATTAACCACTTCTGTTGTATTTTTTACAGTGAATTTAGATCAAAATTTGGTGTGATAAAGTAACCTTTAACAGCCTATAAAGTTTTAAGTTTATATAACGGAGCTGTATAAAAAGAAATTACAGGTCTTGGGTGATCAGGTTTGTGTATTTTAATAAAAGAGTTTAATTTAGGAAGCTACGTGTTTATGATATTAAGGTATTTCTGTTTTATTAAATTTAATATTGATTTTGAATTTTATAACGCCAGTTTAATTTATTTTTAATAGTTTTCCGTCGGATCCACCAATATTATTCAATACAGCAAATGTAAAAACAAAAACTTCAACTTTTTTTACAGTCATTTCATAGGCTAACACAGGCAATCTTATGTCCCATACACAAAAGAAACTTTCAACTAAATAATTTTTCTTGTACTTGTACTCTCTTGTTCTTTCTGTTGTAATGTCTGAATCATTGACTACAGTTCTAGCCGAACTTTGAGGACTGGCTAGTGGAATAATTAGATAAGATTTTATGCCACAAACACTATTTTCTACGATTACTTCATTTCTTTACTTTAAAATACTTCAACGAATCTATTAGCTCGAAGTAGCACGTGCATCATTAGTTAAAAAGTTTCTTTTTTGTTGGGATATAGGGTTAGGACTACGCCTAAGAATGCTTCGGTGTTACGTATTCACTACTCTTCTTTATGGCCTGAAAGATGGACATTAAAACAAGTGCATCAGAATAAGTTGACCTTCTTTGAACTTTGGTGTTACAGAAGAATCTTACGAATATCGTGAACTCAAAGAATATTAAACGCAGATTAGAAAATGAAGTTAAAATAGTATTTACTATAAAAAAAAGAAAACTTGACTATCTAGGCCATGCTATGAGAGGGCAAAGATACTCATTATTGCAGCTTATTATATGTACAACAATGTCCGCATAGCCATGATGATTCCCAACATTCGATAGAAGATGGAACTTAAAAAAGAAGAAGAATGAATCGATTCGATTTGAGAAATCAGCTGGAATTAAAACTAATATACAACATGAAATTGTAACTTATATGTTATAATAATACATCTAAATGTTATACAAGAAAACATATTTTTAACAATAAGTACAGTCAATAACCTCAATGTATTTTGGAAATTTGGTAAATGAATAAATTAAATTTTTTACGATAGGCATTTTGTACTGAATATGTTAGGGGCGTCTTTATATCTTTTTTGTGTATCACAACTGCATGACAAACAGTATGTACTGCCATGCCAATTCTTTTGTTAAAGCTACCTTTAAATTATCTTACTTATGTAAATACTGATGAGTTTCCAGTGATAATGCGAATTGATGGAATAGACTACTAAATTTAAATGTTACAGAATAGACAAAAGAGTCAAAATTTACGAGACCAACTTGTTTATTTATAAGCAAGTTCTCATTTCTAAATATATAATTTCGATTTTAAAATGGGTTGAAAATCATCCCTGACAACTTTCGATATCCGGTTTTCATCTTAAACCTTCTGAATATTAGAATAAACTCATTCTATATCTAAAGTTGCTACAGTTCGTAGCGTAGGTTCTGTTTAATTATAACTGTCAACAAAAGTTTTAAATTTGTTTAACCAATTGTTAAGATCATTTTGTTATTATATTTTAAATCAGTGTTTTCATAGATTTTCGAATATGTTTAGATTAAATGTTTTTTGTAGAACACTAATTATTTATTTTAACCGTATACTATTTTGTAAGTTCAATATTAGCAAGTCATAGCCTCCCCAAGAATTTACTCCAGTCATATTTCTCATGCCTTCATCGATGTTATCAAGAAACCTTGTTCTGGGTCTTTATCTTCTTCTTTGAGCAATGGGTCTATCAAGAAGCGTTTTTCTAGCTCAGTCATTTTGTTCCATCCGCATTACATGCACTATCCACCTGAGACGTTCTTTCTTAATATGTCTTACGATATTTAGTTTCTGGTATATTCTATAAAGTTCGAAGTTGTATCGTCTTCTCCAACTCCACAGATTCGTTAAAGTACTATTCTTTAGAAACATCCTAACATGTTTTCATTACTTTTTGTTCTCAGGAACCCAGGTCTCTAAGCCATATGTTGGAATTGGGCGTATTATTGTTTTGTAGAGTTTTATTTTTGTATTTCTTAGTATAGTTATGGATTTAAGGAGCAGCTTGAGCCAAAAATAGCATCTGTTGTTAGTGCAAATTCTATGATTTATCTCTGCGGTAGAAGACATACAAACAGAGACAAAAAACAATACAAAAAAAGTAAAAGTAGAATAAGAATTAACCGACCCTATTGAAGCTGGTATGGGATAAGACAGTGAGATTCCCTAAGTCTTCTATTGTTCAAGCTGATTATGAATAAAATAATAAAAAAAGTAACTACAAAAGGATACTAAATGGGAGCAAAACAACTTAAATAATCTGCTATGCAGACTACTCTGCTATGCAGACGCAATACTACTCTCTCAAAGTGAAGATGATTTACAACGTGTGCTGCACCAATTTAATTTAACCGCTAGAAAATTTAACATGTTAATTTCTCCAAAAAGACAAAATGCATGGTTACAACAACAAATTTACTAAGATGTAAATTGGAGCTGAAAGGTCAGATAATACAACAAGTCATAGAGTTTAAATATCTAGGCATCACATTATCTAGCTACGGAAAGCTTTGTAGAAAGATGGTAAGACACTATGGTACAGAGCTAGAAGTACAGATATACAACGTAGATGCAAGGTGGAGAACATCAAGAACTGGGTAAGAAATATAGGAATAAAATGGAACGATCATATAAGCCAAATGACAACAAATAGAGTAAGGCGGCAAGAGACGGTTCCTCAATAGGAAGACGATCAGTAGGAAGACCACGAAAACGATGGAACGACAACTTACTGGAGGCACAATAAAAAACAGACAGAGTCATGTCTATATATAAAAAAGAACAAAGAAAAAAGAATCTCTGTAGTAGTATTATTTTCAGTATTAAGGAGCGCTATCAGATATATAATTTTGTTCACTGCTTCGATGTCGTCGCTGTTTACAACAAGTGGTTATAGGATATATTGTTGCGTACTTATTTTTATATACTTTGATTTTTTGGTGTTTGTTGTTAAACCCATTTTTGTAGCTGATTCTTTTAGTGCTACATACGGCTCTCGTACAGCGTTTTCCGTTTTCCCAACAATATTAATGTCATCAGCATAGGCGAAAATTTGCACTGACTTAATATGTATAGGTTAAACCAATGGTTGTGATTTGATACATACGTATTATTTTTTTCAGATCCAGATTAAACAGTATACAGGAAAGAGGGTCTGCCCGTCGCAGCTCGTTATTTGTTTTAAAAGCTTTAGACATTCTCCCTGAATTCGTACTTTACTCTTAAATTTTTCAAGAATTAGTTTTGTTAAATTTACAAACTGATTTGGTATTCCCAGTTCTTTTATTGCTGTTTTCGACAATACCACCCTATTATCGGGACCAACAACGTTAAGCCCAATAAGGTTGAACCTGACAGTTAATGTGTGTGTAGGCTTGTTGACCGACAAAAAAAGTTGTACCCGACGGTCGGGCGGACCGATTTGGTTGTACAATTGCAATATCCCGACAGCCAACTTCCCCATTCAATACCAGTTTTGTAGAGGATATACAACCAAATCGGTTGACCCTATCGTCAGGTAAAACTATTTTTGAAATTTCAGAGTAATCTGAGCAAAATTTATTAAGCTCTTATTATTTATTGGTGAGTGAGTTGAGTAAGTTACGTGAGTGAACAAGATGAGTGGATGAGGTGAGTGAGTGAGGTAAGTGAGTGAAGTGAATGAGTGAGATCAGTTATTGAGGTAAGTGAGTGAGATAAGTGGGGTGAGTAAGCACTCACATAGAAATTGGAATAAGTACAGTGTAAATTTCTCATAATTATGCACTCGCCGCGTCGAGTTAATAAATCGTAAATCAAGTAAATCGAATTACTAGAGCAAATAAAATTGCTCGAGATGCAACAAAAAAAGGCAAAGTTCGTCTAAAACAGGGGCAAAAAGATGCTGCTTGAGCCTGAAATAGACGATAGTGTGTGAGTATTAAAAAAATATATTTTTTAAATGCTTTTTTCTGGGAATAATTTTTTTCAAGTCGGTATTTACTCCATCTCAAAAATTACTTCACTACACTTCTTTTATAGATAAATTACTAGGTTGTAACGTCGACATATTGTCCATTTTGTTGTTATACTTAATTTTACAGCAACAAATTAGTCAAACTTTAACAAAAAAATTTCGAAAATTTAAAATATTTGCCCCGCAAAGTAATTTTTTTTTTCATTTTGAAAATTTAGCTGCCATTTTCTTAATTTTTAATATTTTTGTACCAAAATTTCAAAGAATACTGTTAAAATTTGTTTTATAATGTGCTAATATTATAAATACATTTATGTTTAACAATTTAAAAAAAATCTCAAAAGTGTGTTTAAAATATTGAAAATAAACCCCCTTAAGTAGTTAACATCAGTTTTTGTACAAATTTTCAATATCTTTATTATATAAAGCTACAAAAAGTCAAGGACACAGTGCTACAGTATATATTTATAAATATATATATATATATATATATATATAGATATCTATTTATATATATATATATATATATATATATATATATATATATATATATATATATATATATATAAATACGTCAAATTAAATTATTTTTTGGTCGAAATAATCATTTCTAATATATATATATATATATATATATATATATATATATATATATATATATATATATATATATATATATATATATATATATATATATATATATATATATATATATATATATATATATATATATATATAGTAAACTCTTAAATATTGGGGAAATCTGCAAGAAATACTCTAATGTGTATCAATTGTTTCGCCGAACGTTTTCGCCAAAGAGAATTAATTTGGCTTCTTCAGGGCTGAAAGAGAATAAATTATAATTAGCTACCATATATTATCTATTAAAACATTATTGATCTTACCGTAACTTAGAATTGTAGAGTTAGAATATTAAAAAACTTTGCTAGTAACATAGTGGTGTTTTTTGTTACTATGTGCAAAAAAAAGTTTTTTATAAGGATTGAAATGTATGGTAGCTTCGAACTTGACACGCAAAGGCTTACCCAAGGTTAATCGAAAAACCCAATGCAACTACATTTAAAAGGAGGTAATTCTTTGAAATGTCGGCAATAACTAAATTTTTGATTTTTAGATAGTAACTATTTAACTAATCTGCAAAGATTAAATTTCTTTTCTATATATATATATATCTGCATAACAATAGTATATATTAATATCACTTCTTGGTAAACGAAATATTAAGAATATTATGTAAAATACAAGAAAATAAAATGCGAAAAGAAGAAATTCATGTTTTATTAAATAAATTATTACTGAAGGACAATAAAAACAATCTGCCATTGCCTTAATATCAATTTTATAATCTTTTTAAAAAGAATAAACAACAAGAACAACAAAAAGACAAAATGTCTGAACGATACAATATTACATAACGTAAATGATGGCAATACAAACAAATCCTTACCAAGGATTACCTATACAACATATAATCAATATAATACAGAAATAATACAAAAACTAGACCAACAACATTTAAAATCCAAAAGAAGACAGAAATAGAACAAAAATGAAGATACTTCGTAAAATATCTGAGAATAAACACTCCTAAACAGAAAAAGAAATGAAGGTATAACATACATAATGTCGAATAATGTGTTTTAAAAAGAAAACAACTATGAACATACTAACATAATGGAGAAAGAAAAAAGTGTAAAAGGTAAAAAGATAATAAGTATGCAACGGAAAGTATTAAGATTAAACTGACAATTTACCTAAATTCAAGAAAGAAGCATAAGAAAAGATGTTTATAGAAATTTCAGTGATTATAAGGGGATGGCGAGATCTTGATAAAACTTATTTTCGGCGATTTCAATACTTAGTCAAACATCTCCATTATAATAGTCTTGGACCTGCTGTAATTTTGCCCAACCCTGTGATACTCTAACAACGGTATATAAAAGTTTTCCTAATCGATAAAAATGCAGTGTTTAGTGATTCTAACGCAATTGCATTATTAAATAAGATACGTGTATTTTTATAAAATATAACGTAGTTTAATTGATTTAATATTTCTTTCGGTATTAATTTTTATTTGACGTTTTGTGGAAGGTCGAAAATATAATAAATCTATTACGAATTTCTATATGTGAACTATACATATAAAACTATTTATTGAAGAAATGTTGCTTTCGAGGTCTCCTTAATTATCACACATATAATTTTTGGTAAATTTGTTTCCATGTTATCAATATCATGTAGTTAATATTGTCTACTGGGCTCATCCAAACTCCTCATTCTCTTTCGATTCCGATCTGTCATCATCCAGTTCCTAGCAATTATTTAACTACTACGTTTATCTGTTCGTGGTCGCCATTTTAATATTATTCTATTTCATCTATTAATATAGTTAATTGTCATACTATGTATTTAACCTTCGTTGTTTGTCTGATGGTTTTATTTGATGTTCTGTCTCTTTTAGTAATTCCCAGCATGACTCTTTATATGACTCTTTGGGCTGCTCTTAAATTTTCCGCTGCCTTTTTTGTTTTTATTTTTAGCTCTATATGTCATTACTGGTATTACGTATTGTTTTCTTTAGATATGTGGGTATATTACTGTTAAATATTAAATAACGAAAAAAAAATGCAATATTTTGACTGTGAATAAATTATTGAAAATAGAAAATATTAATTGTGAATAAATTACGCAAATTATCTGACTCATTGCTGCTATCTGTACAAAGAATATACTTCCTTTTTAAAATATAAGTATATTAATTATTGTAGCCAGTGGAGTAGAGTTGTATTTGACCGTCGCGACGCCATCCAAGGCACAAAAAAAGAGACGTCCCGATAAACTCAAGATGTCTACTGTACGTTGTCTCAGTAGGAAGTATGTTGAGATGGTCATAAAAACCCTCTGACTATTCTTAGGTGGTCTATGGGACAAGTGCGTCAAGTTCATGCCCAAATCAACTCTATTTTATGGAGCCTTTGACTGGCGGTAATTCAACTAAACGGTCACAGAAATATGATACTTTACAGCAGTTTCTGTGTTTGCAACGTAATTTCCAAATACCAAAAAGAAAGTCAGATTCCTTAAACTTAAAAACAGACATGTGCTAGCCAGTTTGACAATGAGATTTTACTGAATAGCAAAAAATAATATATTTTAAAGCAAATAACTAGTTAGAATAGACCATTAAATAAGATCATATTATAACACAGTACAAGAAAAATATTAAATGCAAAATATGAAAATATTGACTAAATACTTCCCTAAATACTATTAGTTATAAACATTTTAATAATAAAAGTCTTTGGGTTCGAAATATAAATTGACTTAGAGAGGTCCAATGACTGGACCTCTGGTATGGAGCAAACATGACATTCCAAGAATATGCTATATACATTATACATACACTTTACATTTACAAGCAATATATATTATACGGTGTTATAATTACGGTGAGTTACAATACTTTTAGTCTTTAAATTTGTTGACTTTTATCAAGCAAGTTTATTGCCAGGGCATTTGGATGATTTTCAAGACATTTTAGATACCTAGCACTGCGCTGGACTATCACTTCAGTGATCGTAGATATTTTTAGATTACAATAAATGTCTTTGTTTAAACACTAAACATGGGGCGTCTGTTATAGAGCGTAACACTTTGGATGGAAGTTTTTCCATTCTGAATAAGTTGGATTATGATGCTGTATCACATAGCTGGGTCCCATAGGTTCAGACCAGTTTAAATAGTGTATTGTATAGCAACAGTTTGTTACGAATAGACAATTTTGGTGTTCTGAACAGTATCCAATAATGTTTATGATATTTTAACTTCAACTGTTGGGGATTTTTCCATATACGGGTTCTCAATGTTAAAGTTTTGTCCATGTGAATTTCATGGTATTTAATGCTGGAATTGATTTGTTTATAGATTCATTGAATTTAGATTCATTGACCTTTATGCGCCATCTCTTTATCTACTTTTCAATGTCCCTAATATGGGCCTTTGAAGAGATTCGGTAGCTGTTGCAGGACTATTTTATCTTGGCAGCTAATACCATTTCTTCCAAAATTGTTAACCTTTGTTGTTAACTGAAGAGCAAAAATCTTCAGTTCGTATTTTGATGGACTTAATAAGAAACCCTTTATTGCTTTCCTTTCACTTGACGTATAGTAACCTTGACAATATAAAGTACGATCTCACTTTGTAGCAATTTTATATTTATAAACATTTTATATCTTCCCTCCATGTTTAGTTTTCCGATTTCTGAGTCTGTATAACTGACATCAAAATAAAATGTAAGTAAAATTGTATTATCATTTTGAGATATATCATCAATACAAAATGCATGAGAACCTCGTCATCAGTAATAGTTTAAAAATTCAGAAAGAGTAATTAGAACTTATTAGTAAACACATATACTTTAAAAGCAAAAATAGAATAGGCAAGTAAACCAAGCAGGTGAGGTACCAAGAAGAATAGCACATGGATAGGCAGTATGTAGAGCTGTTAAAACATATTTAAAGACGGCAACATACAGAGTTATCCGACGATGACGATTAACATTGCGAAGGCTTCCCGATCTTCTGCCACATGGATTAATTGTCCTGCATTTGATATCTGAGTCCATTCACGAATATTTCTTAACCAAGAAACCTGTTTTCTTCCTACACCTCTACGGCCTTATATTTTGCCTTTAAGGATCAGTTGCAGTATTTTATATCCATTTCCCCTCACTATATGTCCCAGATAAGATACTTTCCTGCGACATTAGTAATTACCTACGGTGCGAAAACAATGGCATTAACAAAAAATAATGCCTCAAAACGAAGAATATCACAAAGAAGGGTGGAGTGTTCAATAATCAAGGAGTAACAATAAAAAGAAAGATCACAAACTAAGACATGTGGAAAAGAAGCAGAGTTACAGATGTTGTAGCTTGCATATTGAAATGGAGATAGGCTGGCCACGTAGCAGGTATGGAGGATGAAACATGGACATGCGAGTTAACTGATAACAAAGAACAGATAAACGACAGGGATAAAGACCACTTACACGATGGCAAGATGATCTGCGAACGATAGCGAACAATTAGATCCATACCGCACAAAACTGTGCACTCTGGATACAAACAGTGAAGGTCTTTTTTCAATAGTAAACTTAAAACGAGCTGATGATTATGATGTTTATCGAGAACCAAGCTGTTTTGTATCTCACTAAACAAACTTCATAAGTTGAGCTTATTTTGTCCCACCATAAAAAAAAACAATAATAGAAATATTATTTAGTAGGTTTAATGGGAATTATCCATAATTTTAGTTGATAATAGGTATATTTAGACGTTTTGATTTCAACTTTTAAATTTTTTTTAATATATTTATTTTCGAGGTTAAAATCGAAACGTCAAAATAAACGTACTTTTAAGTAAAAGAGTAGTTAATTCACATTACAGGTAGTAAATCACATTGAAATGCCACAAGAAAACAGCTTTAGAACAATAATATTAATAAAAACAATAAATAGTCGATGAAAATTTAGAATAGTTTGATGTTATAATTAGTTGTAAATTAAACTTAGTTTTATCAGTAGCAATATTTATGTTTATCCCTGATACCTAAAGCTATCAATATAATACAACTTCGCTTTGTAAGCATTACTGTGCTCATTATATTATATTATATTCATTGTAATAAGTAGATAATAATAGATAACGATTATTACCCCGCAGAAAGCTACCAGTTTAAAAATACATATTCGTTATAACTGCTTTTTTGTTGTACAAAATATTAGGTCTGTTAAAAAATAGTTTAGAGACTACAAAAAAATCACACAAATATAGTCCAAACAGGAATAAATAAATTTATATATCTTGTCATAATAATATGAGTCTTTTTGGCAGATATGTTTTGGCTAATTGTTTATTTGATCTTCTTGTGTGATTCCAAAATTAAACTTGTTACTTGTGTTCATAACCTCATATTTTTCATTAAGTAACGCCACACCAAAACTTTGTCCAATAAATTCATTCATAAGTTTTGTCACGAAAATTAAACCTGGTTTGTGGAAAAAGGATACTCAGAAGTTGGATGTTGTTTTGGGTAATAACAAAATTAACGCAAGTTGAAGCCATGTCTGGGAATATAAATAAGACGAAGAATTCAAGGTCCGAATATATTTACTATGCATAGGGGCATTCATTTATTTTAAAGGATACAACGGTGAGCGTTGGAAAGTTTGTCGACATATCTATAATGGGGAATGCTGAAGTAAGAAAAAAAGTAAAAAAGTGAAATTCGGAATTGTCTATTAGTGCGAGAGGTGTTTTTATGATATCTAGCCATCAAATATCAAATACTGTACAGGGCCTTTTTTAATTTAACCTACCTATAACTTTTGTTGAGTTCATTATAATGTGAAGATATTGTGGTGTATATTTATTTTTGTAACAAATAAAATATTTTAAATGTGCCACAGCATTTCATGAAAAACAAAAAAAAATTATGGTAATGATGCTAAACTATTTTCAGTGAACAATACTCTCTACTGGACATATAACTGCTGCCGCAGTAAGTATTTGGAACAGGTTTTAAAATTTTTTAAAGAATTTGTTAAGGAAGAATCTGAATATATAAATGTTTTATGGCGATTAAGTGGGGTACATTATTAGTGGTTTTATTAGAAAGGTTATGAATTTTTGGCGGTAAATTTGAGTGGCCATACACTGTATCTTAAATATATCTGTGTTATAATGATTGGCCTACCGGCCAATTGCTAAACTTACTTTAGATTAAAATATTTATTATAATTTAAAAAAAATTTTATTAAAAATCCTTTGTAAAAGGTATATATTTTTAAAAACCCAAACGGGCTGTTATAGACAAAACGTTTTCGGAATCCATTATTCCATCATCAGTGTCCTATAAAATATATAACCACTTAATTAAAGAGAACGTGAAGTTAAAATTTTTAATAAGGTTAATGTAAAGTGTGGTTAATACTTACTAGGTGTACATGAATGTAGCCACTAAATACATGGGTAAAAACCCGTTAACAAAAATTTAGTTACATTTGTTTTACATTATATTATATAAATTGCTAGGATGCTAAAGTTACCGTTGGATTAGGTAACATGGCGACACAATATATACCTTTTACAAAGGATTTTTAATAAAATTTTTTTAATATATCATATACAGCCAAATACAGGAACGTAGATTCCTTGTGGATTATAATTTAGTCTTTTTTAGCCAAGTTTAGTTCAAGATAAGATATTTCAAGTATTTTTTCTTATATTTTAAGGCAATAACCAGTGGTTGGCCGACTACCAATCACCAAACTACAGGGTGGCCAATAACTGTAATGTGCAATAAAAATATATTTTTTGCTGGATTCGTATTTATAAAATTACAATTATTTTAGTTGTTATAAAATAAGTGCTAATGTGGGCATATTAAATCAGATTTGAAACGTCCGTATTATAGTTAACATTATTACTATTAAATGATTTGTATTTTTAGAATAAAAAATGCCAAGTATCCAGAAAGATAAAACGTATCACGAACAATAGACAAAACAATATCTGCAGTTTGCTTTTTAGGCCATAGAAAATGGCATGAGCTAACGAAAAGCCGCTGCACAATTTAATGTGCCAAGAGAAACACTGTAGTTTAAAGTAAACATCCCGGATACATAAATAAATATATATATATATATATATATATATATATATATATACATATAATATATATTATTCATCGCTCTCCATTTACACTCGCATTATCCTTTTCCATTTGTTTTAAACGTTTCAACGTTTGGCATTCCTTTCCCCAGGTAGCTGTAGCTTCCTCCGTGGTTGGTGTTAGTTGTTGCCCTGGAAACCATCAGGGTCTTCTAACTCTAATGCCACAAATTGGTTGCATTGCTCCTGAAGTGATTCTTTCCCAAGTTAATATGCTCCTTTTCTAACTTGGCTGCACCGTACTGAAGACGACCAATAGTCAGAAATACGTATATACAGTTGCCTTCCATCGATATACCATTCTTAGTTTTCTGTTTTGCGAGACATGCCATTACTTTTTACTTATATATATATATATATATATATATATATATATATATATATATATATATATATATATATATATTTATATATATATAAATCATGTACAAATTTTTTGTCTAGTGATGTGTATGAATTAATACACGAAACGTCTTCAATAAAACGATAAACGATGGTTTTATATTATTGTTAGTAAATTTAGTTAGTATGTTAATATTTTGGAAAATCAATCACACTTTTTTTTTAATACAGAGTTTTGCGTTTATGTGTTATGAGTTTATTTTATATTACATAAATTCTGATTTTGGAGAATCGCGTGCAAATCCTGCCACCTATAATTATTGAATAAACTTTAATATTACCAATCCACTTCCTCTTTCACCATGAAAGTTGATTGCGTGAACCATGTGACATCTCTACTTGATAGGCAGATAAAATATTGCTTTTGGTTACACTCTTTTTTTATTCTTCGGTTACTCTTTTACTATTTCGCTACTATTATTTTTTTAAAAAATGAACTCTTTATTTTACAGTAAGTTGAACTTTAAATAAACATTATAAATAATGTTTTTTTTTGTAATACTAAGTTGTACCTTTTAAGTTGTACCTGTTTACTACAATCAAACGGTCAAAATCAAAAGAGAAGACCAATTAACTGATAAAATTGCAATAGAACGTGGAGTACGACAGGGCTGTATTTTGTCTCCATTGTTGTTCAACATTTATTTTGAATGGGTATTTAAGGAAGCTTTAGACGGTTGTGCGAAAGGAATACTAATAAACGGTGAATGGTTGAATAACATTAGATATGCAGATGACACTATAGTTTTTGCCGATAATCTGAATGACTTACAAATATTAACAAATCGCATAACAGAAGTCAGCAACAGATACGGACTAGCTCTTAACATAAAGAAAACCAAATTTATGACAATTAGTAAAAAACCAATACTAAACGCTCAACTTACAATCAACCAACAGAATATCGAAAGAGTCGAGCAATATTCATATCTAGGCACCAATTTAAATAGCCAATGGGACCACTCAACAGAAATTAAACAGCGAATAATAAAAGCAAAAGCAGCATTCGTTAGAATGAGAACCATTTTCAACAGTCGACACATATCATTAAAAACAAAATGCCGTCTATTGAACTCCTACATATTCACAGTTCTGCTCTACGGAATGGAAGCATGGACACTGACTGTTGCATCTATGAATCGGCTCGAAGCTTTCGAAATGTGGTGTTATAGGCGCATCTTACGTATATCCTGGGTTGACAGAGTTACTAATGTGGAGGTGCGTAGAATGGGGAAAGAATGTGAAATTCTCATGACCGTCAAAACTAAAAAGTTGGAATATCTAGGACATGTAATGAGAAATCAAGAACGTTACGGCCTTCTCCAGCTGATTTTCCAAGGGAAAGTAAATGGTAAGAGAGGACCGGAAAGAAGACGCATTTCCTGGCTTCAAAATTTACGAAAGTGGTATAACACGACTACCACTGAACTGTTCCGCGCTGCAATAAATAAAGTAAAGATAGCCGTGATGATCGCCAACATCCGGAACGGATAGGCACTTTAAGAAGAAGAAGTTGTACCTTACTCCACAGATTTGCCTTTATTATTTTATTATTTTTTTAAATTTTATTTCAGTATTTTTTACCAAAAACAGAAAATCAGCATAAATATGCTAAACACCAGAAAACGTCTCTTTGGAACTCCTATATTATTTGTTACAACAGTCAGAACTTCTGGAGGTATATCGTATAATTTTTTAAGATCAATAAATATCATTGTTTGTTTCTATATTCTTTTATCAGCTGTCTTATAACAAAAATTGATGCTACTATTGATTGAATTCTGTGTAAATCAAAACCTAATTTTAAGTTATTCTGTTTCTTTGCTTATTAGTTTATTAATTACATTGTCCCATATCTCCTTAAGGTCTCTCTCTTCTATTTCTTCTTCTTTTTATGTAGACATGACTCTGTATGTTTTTTAATGTGCCTAAAGTAAGCTGTCGTTCCATCGTTTACGTGATCTTCTTACTGATCGCTTTCCTATTGGGGAACCGTCTCGTGTCGTCTTTACTACTCTATTTGTTGTCATTCGGCTTTTATGATTATTCCATTCTACACTTCTATTTCTTACTCAGTTCTTGATTATCTCCACCTTGCATCTACGTCGTATTTCCAGCTCTGTCCTATAGTGTTTTGCCATTAATTTTTCTAAGTGTTTTCATCTCTGCTGTTTTTAACATCCATTTTGTCCTCTCTGTGTCAGGTTGTGTTTCTGCCTGTGATATTTGCGGAGTGTATTAAGTAGTTCTGCGGTTATAACAGCCGGTCCCAAGCTCGGATAAAATGTAAAGGGTGATTGGCAAGGTTAGCAGCCTAGTCAAAACAAATACTGCTTAAAGAAACAATTTTCTTAAGGTGTATAAGATAATTTATGGCCTTAAAGCTTGTAAAACGAAAACATAAAACAAGCCCAATAGAATACAAGCGAATCAACAAAATCATTAGAAAAAAGTGCAGGGAGGCGAAAGAAAACTGGATGTCAACAAAATGCCTAGAAATCGAACAACTTCAGGAAAAATACGACACCTTTAATATCCATAAAAAAGTAAAACAAATGACAGGTAGACAGAAAAAGAGACAAGCAACAATATTAAAAAATGATAATAACGAAATAATTATGGGTACAGAAGACAAACTAGAGAGATGGAAAGAATACATACAAACTCTTTTTGACGACGATAGACCTTGTTCTCCACCATCCACAGACAATCGAATAAAGGAAAAAGGCCCAGAAATAACCAAAGAAGAAGTGATTCATGCAGTAAAATCTCAGAAAGATGGAAAAGCCACCGGTCCAGACAATATCAATGTCGAAATACTTAAACTTATTGCAGATAACGAAAGTAAAAGCCTAGATTTAATAACAGCACTATTCAATAAGATATATGACAAAGGTAAAATACCAACAGACTGGCTAAAATCAACATTCGTAGCATTACCAAAAAAATCGAATTCCTCACAATGCGATGATTATCGAATATTAAGCTTGATGTCTCATGTCCTTAAAACTCTTCTCAGAATTATCCATACACGAATTTACAAGAAGTGCGAGTTCCAGATGAGTGACACTCAATTCGGATTTCGAAACGGATTGGGACACGAGAGGCTCTTTTTGCTTTAAATGTGTTAACGCAACGATGCAGAGACATGAATGTAGATGTATATGCATGTTTTATTGACTATCGAAAAGCATTTGACTGCGTTAACCATCAAAAGATGATCGAAATTCTGAGAACAACTGGAGTTGACGAACAAGACTTGCGAATTATCTCAGAACTATACTGGCACCAAACGGCAACAATTGAAATAGAGCACACAACATCCGAAGACATACAAATCCGACGAGGAGTGAGACAGGGTTGCGTCTTATCACCGCTACTCTTTAATTTGTATTCGGAGTCTATATTCACAGAAGCATTAGACGAGGTCCAAGGCGGAATTAAGATTAACGGAATCAGCACAGACCACATCAGATATGCTGATGATACCGTCTTAATAGCAAGCAACGCACAAGAACTATAAAATATAATAAATGCGGTAGTTCACCACAGCGAAATGTTCGGTTTACATCTAAACGTTTCCAAAACTAAAACTTAAGTATTTTCAAAGACACCAATAAACGTACAGGTGTATGCCAAGGGTCAAATAATAGAACAGGTAAATTCCATAAAATATTTGGGAACAAATATCAATAGTCAGTGTAATCCAAAAAAAAGAAATCCTATCAAGAATCGAACAAGCAAGGAAAACATTCATGAGCATTAAAACATTTTTTACAAGATCAGACCTTAGTCTACAGCTTAGAATCCGAATGATCAGATGTTACCTTTTTTCTGTATTACTGTATGGCTGTGAAAGTTGGACAATGGACTCTGAAATAGAAAAAAGAATAGATGCCTTTGAGATGTATATATACAGACGAATGTTGAGGATTCCATGGGTACAAAGAGTTACTAATGTTGAGGTACTTCGTCGCATGTGTAAACAAAAAGAATTACTAAGAATAATCAAAGAGAGGAAAATGCAATACTTGGGTCATGTGCTGAGAGGCGAAAGATATGAATTACTTCAAGTTATACTGGAAGGAAAAGTACAGGGCAAAAGATCAGTAGGAAGACGCCAGAACTCGTGTCTGAAAGACCTGAGGAGATGGTTCGACCGCTCATCCGCAGAGATCTTTCGCGCAGCAGTTTCCAAAACTACAATTGCCATTTGGATCGCCAACCTTCGAAAGGAGACGGCGCAATGAGAAGAAGAAAAAAGATTGTAAATTGTTGGACATTTTTTTCTTTTTGTCCAAAAGATACTAAGATACTATTTTTTTATTCATCTGCTATTTATGGTAGGGCACAGCGGTGTCACTTAATCAGGATTTTGTTAAAATCAATATAAAGTTAATTTAAAAGAAAAAGTAAAGAGGATATGTTGGAAAATAAGTAGTTTATTTATTTAGGCACGAACTTTAATAAATTCGTTGTTTAGTGTACTAAATTATCCTTAAAATTGAAAAATGTCAAGGCTCTTTAGACACTACCGGCGGGGTTTTTTGAACCGCCAAATGGAGTTATTTTAGCATATGGGTACATAAATTTTATATGAAATAAAAAATCAAAAACATAAAATTTGTGAGATCTGTTATAAAAACAAAAACAATCTGGGAGACTGTCTAAAAATACTCGCGGACGGATAATGCACGCTAAACCAAAATAATTATCCTCTTCGGTATCTAACGGATATCGCATTTTCTCTATATTTTTCTTTTTATTCTTCTTATTGCACTTTTTATTTATTGCCTTACTAGTAAAATCCTCTTTATTAGGCAAGTGTAGGAGAAATCATTAGAATACAACAAAAACCGCATATCTATGTTTCGTGGACCTTAAGAAGACATTTGACGAGATCAAATTAAAGGACGTTATCCACTTATTGTACGCAAAAGAGATACCTTTAACATGTTAATTTGCCAAAAAAGACAAAATGCATGGTTATAAGAGCAAATTTACTATGATGTAAATTTTATCTGGAAGGTCAGCCAATAATGACGGAGTTTAAATATCTAGACATCACATTATCTACAGAAATAAATCAAAGGCAGAATTTATAAAATAGTCATCAGACCAATAATGACATACGCGGCAGAAACACGTCCTAACACAAAGAAAACAAATGCATGTTAGAAACAGCAGATATGAAAACACTTTGATGGTAAAACAATATGGGACAAAGCTAGAAGTACAGATATACGACGTAGATACAAGGTGGAGAACATCAAAGACTGGATAAGAAATAGCAGAGTAGCATGGAACGATTATATAAGCCGAATGACAACAAATAGGGTAGTAAATTTCTCTAGTAAGTAAGTCTAGTAAGTTTCTCTAATAGGAAGATGATCAGTAGAAAGACCACGAAAACGATGGAACGATAACTTACTGGAGGTAGATTGAAAAACAGACATAAGTATTCCGGCTTTACCTGCTACTTTTCTGTTCTTTAGCTTTTCTGTTATTTTACGAACTCCCTGTATATTTATATTAAGTTCTTTATTTGTGAAATTGTATCCTTTTCTATGTGTTTTGGTTCAATTAGTTTCTGTATCTCCGTTTTTTGACTTCGAATAAAGCGCAATATTGCCCTTTTCATATCATAAAAATCATGTTCAATTTCTTTCAAAAAGCGACTCAAGTGATCATTTTTTATTTTTCTTGTAAGCGCATGCGTTTCGTTACTTGACTTGTAATTATAGTATGCCTCTTGTGTTTTGGTAAACACGTATTTCAGGTAAGTTTCTTTTCTTTACATTTTTCCTTCCCTTCTGTACAGAACCATGGAGTTTTTCGCCTTGGGAACGATTTATTTTTATTTATATTTCTTTCACCAAAAACTTTCTTGGCCGAGACTAAGATATTGGACTTAGTTTTTGCTCAGCTTTAACTTCTTCACTTTCTGTGACATATCACAAATAAAAGTATACTTACTTCAAAAAAGTATAAATTTAGTAACTTTTATATTCAATGAAACTATATTATTTACGTTTGGCGTCAAATTTGTTACATTGAAACAACATGGGCTTGGGTATTTTTTACCCCTCCTCCGACGCCTCTTATGCCAACCACTCGTATATACATATACACTAAAATGCGTTTTTCGCTCTCCTAGGGATGAGGCACTAGACCCCGAGGCTTAAAAGACCCCGCCATGCCCTATTAGCATAATTCTTTTATAAAAGTAAACTCCAACGGTGTCTCCTAATTTCCAGATTTCCACAGGTTTATTTATCTGATCCATATACTACATCTATCTTGAATGTATTTGTGAAATTTTCTTCACTGTTTTAGTTACCATTGGTATTATCATTTTCCTAGTTTACCTAATTTTTTAGAAAATTATTTATTTATTAAAATCTACTAAAATATTTTTTTAGTGTCTTTTAACATCTTTGTCGTCCTAATTTGACTCCTAAAATGACTAATGTCAAGTCCTATTTGGATTGTTTCCTTTATTTACTGTATCCAGTATAGTAAAAATTATACACCTCAGCCGTAATTACTAATTCGTCAGTAATTTTTATCGTCTTTGCTTTTTCTGTGTTAATTTTTATCTCCTCTTTTTATTTTCATATACGTTAAAAAGCATCATAGACAAGACGCATTCTTGCCTAACCCCTCTCGCAATAGGTATATTATTTGTTTCTCTCTCTCATTCACCTTTGTTATTGATTTTGGGTTCCAATATATAGCCTTTCTATATTTTTTAGTTCATATATTAGTTTTATATATACCTAATGAATAACATTTTTATTTTAAATCTTGAATATGTTGCATGTGTGAGTCCATTTTAAATAGGTAAAAAGAAATAAGAATAAGACTTACTCACAATCAATTTAATCTACCAGCAACGACTAGTTTTGCATACTATAATTTGCTGTGCATTTTCAGGTTAACGGTACATAGTAAACTAAATGCTAAAAATATAATAATCCGTATTATTGTACTGTCTGGTACAGAATATATATGTGTATTAGTATTAAACAAAAATTTAAATTTATTAAATAAAAATTAAGTGAACAACGATCTAGTAAAATTAAAATTAAATAAACGTTACTAACATGCCGATACAAAGATTATAATAAAATCTTTGAGAAAACATAGCTAAAAAACTGTTATGGTAAATTGGTTACAGGTGATCGGCTTTACTGCAAATATTTAACAAATAAAGGGATAGTTGTTGAGTGGAAAAGATATTAACAACTAGACTAGGAATGTAGATATTGTCTAAATTGATTGTTGAAAATTAAATGTGATGTGTTATATTATTTAAAAGTTATTTATATTTATTAATAAAGTATATTTTGAAAATGTCTGTTCTAAATAAATAATTTCAATAAATAACACAAATTTTCAAAATATGCCTCTTTAATAAATTTAAATACCTTTTAAATAATATAACACATTACATTTAATTTTCAACAAACAATTTAGATAATACCTATATTCCTAGTCTAGCTGTTTATATCTTTTCTTAAGATATATCCCTTTATTTGTTAATTAGGTAAACCGACGATCACCTGCCACGAGTTTACCATAACAGTTTTTTAACTATGTTTTTTCAAATATTTAATAATAATCCTTGTATCCGCATGTAAGTTATATTTATTTATTAATTTTAATTTTAGTACATCGTTGTTCACTTAATGTTTATTTAATTAACTTAAATTCATATTTAATAATCACACACATATAATATTGGCATAATTGCTGTATATTCTGTACCATACAGCATCCTAATACGGGTTATTATATTTTCAGCATTTAGTTTACCATGTACCGTTGACCTGAAAATGCATAGCAACTTATAGTATGCGAAACCGGTCGTTGGTGGTAAAATAAATTGATTGTGAGTAAGTCGTGTTCCTATCTCTTTTACCTATTTTTATTTGAATTACATCTCATTTACTTGATATTGTGTAACTGAAATATCTTATTTTGCTGTGTAGAAAATTACTTACTATTTAATTTACTAACATTTACTTTTTGTTACAGGTAAGTGCTCATTTAAAAAATTTTAGGTAAGTGCAATCCATCATTCAAGCTATAGGTAAGATGTATTTGTAGTATTGTTGCTATTTATTGATACACTGATAAACGATATATCTTAAAAAAAGTAAAATAGTTTGTCTATAAAAAATTAAAAATTAATGCACCAGACTTTTTATTTTTTATTTTACTTAATTTTAGAAAAACTAAACTAATTAGGTAAGAACATTTACAGAAGATTTTCAGAGTTTTAGTTACTTTATTGCAAATGCTTTACAATACATTGCACTATTGAACTGGACCTAGTTTATGCAGCGAGAGCAACCAATATACAAATTTAAAAAATAAAATTTCTGCTAAACATAAATAATTGTACTATTTAATGCTGAAAGCAACAAAAAACAAGATAACTGTCAAATATACTTACAAAAAGTATTAATTTTGGGCGAGGTTTAGTAGATAATGTGTTCTTTGTGATCGTATTTAGTTACCTGTTTACTATTTTGATATAAACACAATTAGCACCAGAGTATGTAGTTCCTAATTGACTTTTAACGAAGTAGTTTAGGTTGATATTAGTTCACCTGTATCTAATTAGGATAAGTGCGCTAAAGGTAGAGTAGTTTTGGTTTAAAATAAGTGATTGCAAGGGCGGTTTGCAGGAACCGCCCTCAGTCCCACAAATATAAATCCCAGCAGAAAAAATGTATGAGTTAGATAATAATTTTAGTTTAGTCTTATAATGTGTGTTTTTAGCACACAAAGAATAATGGAGGTAGACTTTTTCCCTTTCGAATGGGGTTTTGTTTGCAAGAAGGTAATGAGTTTAAAAAACATTTTAAATATAAAAGCAGTTGACTTATATCGAGTTAAGGTCGATTTTTAAAACGTTTAGTATATATTAATCACAAGATTGCTAAAAAATAACCTAATGGCGTATATTCCGAAATTACTTAATCTTCGTTCTTTTGGAAAGAGTATTTAGTAATGTCTATAGAATTAAATATACCTATTATTGAGGTTAAACCAGCGTTTCTCAATTTTTTTACCATTTTTGCGACCAAATATTTCCATAAATATTTTTACCGCGCTCCCTCTCGTATAATAACGATATATGTATGCAATAATAATGTACCTTGAATATTTTAATGCTAAACTTATAGTAAAACCTTAATTTTCAAATTACGGAGAATAAGTTAATTCGTTGACCATTCATTCTCGACCGTCTGATCTCCTTAGTTCTGATCAGTCTTGTCGAATCAGTCCTTTTGTACCTGTTAAATTTATCGTGAATGAATATATTGTAGTTTACGTGTTAGTTGCAGTTCACGGTATTAAAATATCCCAAGCAGTAAATATAAATTTATACAAAATCATGGAAAAATTTTTAACTGGTCGTAAGCGAACATCCGATTCTAGTGAAGCATCAACAAGTATAGCCTAAAACGGTTTCACAAATAAAATCAAGAAAATATTTACAAGAATACAACGCAAAAACAAAGCAAAAATAGATTGGAAGCTTCCAAAGATATTTCCTCTGGCCTGAATATTGTGCTAACTACGGTTGTAGCAATAGTTATTATCATAAAAATGAGAACTTTGAAAACTAGAGTCTTTTCTGCACTTTGTAAAGACATGGGTGCAGTACATTTAGCAATATTATTCTATTGCGAGGCAAAAGAGTTATTTCGTGGAAAATTTTTACAACCTGTTTTTAAATTAAGATACGAAATCGCCATTTTTCTGGAAGAAGAAAATAGACCAGAAGTAGAGGGTTTATTTTTAATAAAATTGAGCTACTTCGTTAACATATGCGAGAAACTAAATATTTTGAACCTTTGTCTTCAAACGTGTGATAAAGTTAATGCTTTTTGTAAAAAATTGTAATTGTCGACCAAAAATTTAAATCAAAAATAAAACCTAGAAATGTTTGCTAGTGTGGATGAATGTATTAAAATTTACAAAGTTAAAGAACAGCACATCAAAGTTGTTTTTAAAACCATATTTTTTTTGCCGACGAAAAATTAATACTTAGTTACGAGTGGGTTAGAAATCCTTTTCAAATCACACCTAGGGACTCTCTACTGCTGAATAAAAAACCTTTACAGACTTTACGTCAGACGCCGAAATACGGTTCCCCAATAGGAAGACGAGCAGTAGGAAGACCACGAAAACAATGAAACAGCAACTTACTGGAGCACATTGACAGACAGAGTATGTCAGCATATAAGGAAAAAAAGAAGAAGAAAAAGCAAAAATAAAGAAAAAAGAGTTTAATAATAAATCCCTCTTTGAATTTTCTGCTTCTTCTTCTTCAGGTGCCATCTCCGCTACGGAGGTTGGCAATCATCATAGCTATTTTAATTTTTGAAGCAGTAGCTCTAAATAGTTGTTTTGAGCTGCATCCAAACCATTCTTTCAGGTTTTTAAGCCATGACATTCGTCCTCTTCCGATGCTTCCTCTCCCATCTATCTTTCCTTGCATTATGAGTCGCAGGATGCTATACTTCTCGCCCCGCATCACATGTCCGAAATACTGTAGCTTTCTTTCTTTAATTGTAAGTTCAACTTGTGTCTAGATTTAACGTCTATGATTCCACGTCTTTGAATTTTGGGCAGGGATAAATGATGCGTTTTCTGCGCTAAAAACCAAAGCCTTTCGTATACTATTACCGTTTTAAACATCCTACTTTTGCAAAACAGGATTTTTCGCGGTGGCTGCTTTAAAAACCAAAAACAGATCGGAACTAAATATAGAAAAAGAAGAGAGAGCATTTCTAATATTACACCCTGTTTCGGTCAACTTAGCTCTGCCAAACAGGCCCAAGGAAGTCAATAATATATATTAAACCAAATTTCTAAAAACATAAAAATGTTTATGGTGAATTTCTCTATTGAGCCGTGTATTTACTTCGTAGCACAATATTTGAACCGTCTTCGTTATGGCCATATACAATTACTATGAAAGGTAAAAAAGGTCGCAGTAAATGTTCCTAAGAACGCTCAGAATAAGAGAAATGTGGCACATGTTGAAAAAAATATTGACTATGAAAATGCTTCTTTCAAAGTAAAACTTATATATAATAATCCTTCATACGCAAAATTAACAACCAATAACAGATATGACATATTTAATAATTTAGTAAACTTTATAGATACGCCGTTATCTTTCAATTTATTTAATTATAGTACCATATTTCACCCTAAAACATACGAATCAAATTCTAAATACAATTCTAACAAATTAATTCACAACAAACGAAGAAACGTGGATGTGACTCTTCCATTATCACATGCACCCTCACCGTTACCAATACGTATACTTCTTCTACCATAAAGCAAAAAATTCCACACCCACACTGATTTATTTTACCCAATCCGCATTGTAATGTTTTTTTGGGAAATATATATAAAAAACTAATCAATGACATTGCGTCTTACGTTGGCACTTTTATGAAATACGCCAAATCAGTAAAAACGATTCTCGTAGAAGTGTTAAACAATTTATTAATAATGTATTAAATAATATAATCGGTTTAAATCTGTGCATAAACTTTGTGATGATTGTTATGAGGCGGTTACAATATTTGTTCAGCAAAGGAAAAGTCTGTAGATCAATTTCATTTAATTATAACTTCGATCCCAATATAGAAGTCTGAAACTTCTATCAGAAATTTGATAATCTGAAAATTGTTTCTATTTACAAACCTCGCAACCTAAAGGCATTTAAAAGAAATTGTATAAATTTATTTTTTCAGTTTTAAGTAAACACTGCATCGGCAAAAATTTTTCCTCCCATTTGTTTACATTTTTTGTTCCAGTTTTTAGTGTTTCATCTATATAAAGTTAAATGTTGTTCTGTCTACTAATAATTGCAGAGAAAACAATATCTGACTACTACACCAAAACGAAGTTCTATAACAACTCATATAAATTCTGGACAATTACAATATGGTTAAATTGTATGCTCAGGCAACAAGGAATTAGCCACAAGAAATATTAAATAATGCATTAAGCACATTAAGAGTTTAAAATAGGAATCATATGGATAAACTTAAAAAATGTTAAAAACTTTTAAGATGGAAATAATAGTAAATCATCTTACACTGTCGTGACCAAATTAACAAAAAGATTAAGTTGTATTAAATAGCTGTATGTACTTCCAACGGGCTAGCAAAACATGCAATAGAAGTAAAAGCCTTCATTATAAACCATGATGTAGATATAATGTGTGTTTCTGAAATTCATTTTGGACTGCACCTTCTTTGTATTTTACATATTGAAGCTACTTTAAACATTGAAACTACGCAAGCTACTTCACAAATCATCCAGATGACACGCCACATGGATAAATCTTAATTATTATTAGGTCGACAATCAAGCATCATGAACTAAATCAATATTGATTAACAGTTTCTTTAATATATAACCCAACCAGCAAACAATATGAGCAGCTGTTTACTACAGTTTGCAACATATTTATCGCGGTTGGTGATTATAATGCCAAGCATACACAATAGGGCTTTAGATAAACACCAAAAGGTTTACATTTACAGATAAACCAACCAATTGGCCAACTGACAGAACTAAAATCGTCCCTAATCTTGTTGACTAATCCCTAATCCCTAATCCCTAATCCCTAATCCCTAATCCCTTGTCCCTAATCTTGTTGAATTTACAAGGGAATTCCCAAAAATTTAGTGTAAATTCCAATTTTCATCTCATGTAAACTATTGTCTTAAATTGTTCTCTTATCATTCTCCAATTCTAATCACAATCAGCATACGAAACAGCAATACGAAAAGCATTCTAATAATAATTAGAATCCTTTTCGTAAGTATCTGAATACCTTGATGGATCTCTAAATTCCTCTAATAACCAATGGTGAAATAGGTAACATGGTGAAACATTTTATAAGATCGTTACAGAAGGCGATATGGAATACAACTCCAAGCCAAGTCTCAATTAGCACATCTCAAGAACTGCCTTCGATAATTTATCAAAAAATAGCCGATAAACGGAACATAAAGATAATCTGAAAAAGAACTCGTGTTTCTGCAGACAAAACTAAATTAAATTAAGCTACCCTAGAACTCAAGACCTTACTGAATACTAACAAAAACAATGAATTTTAAAACTAGTTTAACAGCTTCAGAAGCTACTGACTATGATTTATAATTAAAGCTGTTAACAAATTTAAAAAGTCTAGGTGGTTAATGGGTAAAAAGTAATGTTTAAGGACAAAGCAAATGTTTTTGCCGAGCACCTAGAAAAAGTCTTCCAACCATATCTCGCTGAAATAACTTCAACATTGAACACAATGTGCACGCATTTCTGCAAACCCCATATAAACTGAAATAACCGACCTAATAACGGCCCAGTTAAGGAATATTTGACATAGATTGTAAATATTCAGGAAACGAAATAATAGAGAAAATGAATTTGAAGTATATTTGATAGCTTGAGGTTTTCTGCGCACACAACCTACATAAATGGGGAAAACAGCCTACCTCCAGCTGCGACTGTGGAGCTCCAGATCAAACCATCCAACACATAGTGAAGACATGTGAATTGAGGGCATATCGAGGGGACCCAAAAGACTTTTTCAAAACTACGCCTGTAAGCCTTGAATGGATAGCTCAACTTGACTTAAAGATATAACCTTGTCTGTTTGTATTATCTTGTATTTTATCTGTATTTTGTCTATGTTCGTTTTTATATAATCTTTTGTTTGTATTTTTGAATTATGTCCTTACGTTTTTTACAATTATTACTTTATTTAATACATGTATTGAGCCATACGCTAAATAAATAAATGAAATAAAAAGATGTACATACGTAATACATTTTGAACCTAAAAAAAAACAACAAAAAATAGTTTCATAAGTTACTTAGTAACAGTCTTTTTTTTTTCATTTATTGTATTGTAGTCACCTAGTTCGTACTCACTTACCTCTAATTCCAGAGAATTATTAGCTTTCGGCTTGCTAGTTCATTCCCCTGTTTTTTTTTGCCAGAAGCAACATTTTTGTTTAAAATTTCATTTTCTTTTTTATCTGCTCCATCTATTTCTTCTCTTTGTTTTTCTTCATTCTCAATGTTTAGGTTTAATTAGACAGCTTTTGAAATTTTAATTTTTTCTGTCTTCTTGCCATCGGATTCTGCATTTTTCTTCGTAATATTAGGTGCTTGTTTTTCTTTTTCTTTAAGCTTTCATTTTTCCTTGCTTCCTTTTCATTTTTTTCAGCTTCTGCTCTTTTTCATTTTTAAATGGCGTTAGAAATTTTGGAGTGACAAAATAGGATTCAGCAGAATTTATGGGAGGTTAATTTTTAAAATAGGTTCAGAAATCATAAACTATTTTGCGTCATGTAGCTTTAACAGCTCGGAAGATAGCAACATCAAGCGACTGCATGATATGTATAGAATTTAGAATCATTGCTACCAACACAATTCCATTTTTACAATAAAACTCGCTCAATGCTAGAGTTGCTTAATGTTTTTTCGATCAATCATTTATTAGAATATTTTGCGACATACTCATAAAACATTTCTGTATTTATCCACCCACTTTCATTGTTTCCGATACCCCAACCTATTGGCATAGTTGAAACTAAATGTTTTGGTAACTTTGTATAGGAAAACAAAACCATTGGTGGTGGGATATCACCACTAGCGGATATTGTTGCTAATACGGTGATACATTCTTTTTCATCGTTAGCAGTTCTGTTATATACAGTTTTAGACCCTCTTTTAACTAACATTTTTTTGTTCTGTGGTACCATGAAAAAGGCTGTCTCGTCACAGTTGAATATTCGGCTTGGATTAGTTTCGGCATTTTACGATTAGTTTTTTCTTCACTAGTTAAAACTGGTTGTCTTCCAATATTTTCATGTACATAAATTTTTACATTCACATCTTTCAATGTACTTTTTGGTGTAACATACATCTTGGATGCTTTATAGGCAGACATGCCACTTTTCACGTCATTTAGGGTCCGATCCAGTAGCTTTTGTGTATATTTTTTTTGCATTGGCTAAGGTTTTTTAGTTCTGACCATGATTCTAGAAAAAAAAATCAAATGTGAATAATTGAGTCTTTTTTTGTAGATACCTTGGCATCTAGAGATTTGGGTTATGCCGAAATTAGAGCACATGCGAAATGTAATAAAATCTAATACCACCCAGAATAAAATAAGATTATTTTAATGTTTCTTTAAAATTAATTAATTGTCAGACTATATATTTTAACTTGAGTAAGTTACAAAAAAAAATTATTTTTTTTGGGAACAAATTCTAGATTTTTTCAATTTTCCACCATTAGAAATAATTGCATGACTTTCATAGATGTAAACTTTCTTTTTTTGCTTTTATAGAAAAAAAAAGTATAGGACGGAATTTGATAGGACGTTTTTGGTAATATTTTTTTAAAAAAATGTACAACAGTTTTTTTATAAATTTTTGATATTAAAGAACAAAAAGTTAAATTGAAAAAAACAACACACCAACATTCGTAATTACGGCCTATTGGTAAAAATCTCCTGCTCATTCTTAGTTTCTAGTGTTCTCAAATGAACGAATATCTCTTCAGCTTGATTGTACAAGCGGTCTGTACACTTATGCTTACATCTGAAATAAAAGAGTCTCGATAAAATAAACCTTAGGTTATTACATAAAAAATATAACTGGTACGTTGCCAACATAGGCTATATTAATTGAACCTTATACCTTTAATACCAATGTCGTAATATTTTATTATCGAGCTATACAGACTGCAAAACGTATCTTATCTTCAATCAGCACCAACAGTGATAGCTGGTACAACTCTTCCTTTGTAATCAATCTGCTCTTCATCTTTGACTGTAGCATTTCTCACGATAAATCTTTTCCACTTAGTTTCATGTTTTACTTTTCTTCCGTCACTAGTAACGATTTGTTCTTCATTTATCGCAACTTTTACAAATTCAATAAAATGGTTCTAAAACAACTTTAACTTCACAAAATAAATCAAAAGTGTGGTT
The DNA here is from genome assembly GCF_040954645.1 of Diabrotica undecimpunctata. Classification (NCBI taxonomy): domain Eukaryota; kingdom Metazoa; phylum Arthropoda; class Insecta; order Coleoptera; family Chrysomelidae; genus Diabrotica; species Diabrotica undecimpunctata. The sequence continues at coordinate 127,464,259 of NC_092803.1, forward strand.
ATTTAATCAGGAATTCACAGAACACAATAATTTACAGTAAAATACATATATGTTGATCGTGTTGCCTACAAAATAGCCTACGTAATAAAAGAATGGGTTGAGGCTAAGGGAGGCTTAGCACTGTCACCACTTTAATATCCCCTGTGTTTAAAGGAAATTTAGCTGTCCGAGTGAATTAGAGGCATACTGGTCCACTAATTCGAATAGGTCGTGTTTTCGCCCTCGCGGATTTACCAGAGGGTAGAAAAAAAAACAGGATAGGGGCTGAAGGATACTCCGATGCAGGCCCTGTAAAGAGTCAGAGGTTATGGGCTTGCGTTAGAAGCTAGGAAGATGTACAAAGCAAAAATGTGTTCTCTTCTTATCTCTATCTAACGGTAAAAAAAACAAGCCACTTCCAACTTACTATATATTTAACAAATCGTAAATTTACAACTACTACACAAGACATACAAGAAGCTAGTAGTGGTTATCAAAGTTTGCTAAGGGAGATGAGAAGAGATTTTACTAAGGGAATTTAAAAGGCGGACAACCCACTAATAATTGTTTCTCTCAATGGTTAGTATATATTTGTTCATTACCTTAGCGTACTTAGGCCCTAGCTAACGAATACGCCTTGTAGCCCAAACTGGAACTCAGGGACAGTCTGGATGAACGCTGGAATTCACTGCACGTTATGGCGGTACTGAGCGAGACGAAAATTCGTATTTTCGATTCTCTACCTTCCGTCGGACACAATATCTCGATAATTGACCGTAACGCTGGCCGAGCGACACTCTGCCCCGCGCTGACTGACCGACTGTCGAAGTACCACTGGCTCGGTCGCCAGCACTACCCTCTGGCTCGGTTGCCAGAACGCTACTGCCTGGCTCGGTCGCCAGAACCTTACTGCCCGCTTGACCAACTTCTTTTGGTTTTTATGTCCTGCTAACTCGTACCCTAGATTCTTCTACGTTTTCGCTGATTATCCATCTACGCCATGTGTTAAAGTCGATCACGCCATGTAAAACTTCTTACTCAGCTCAATTCTTATCTCTGTTTAACAATTCGTACCTTGTATTATTTTCCAACAAGGTCTAAAGTGTCGTAATTTTTAAAACATTCACGCTTGTGTCAAAACTAGGTCAAATTATTATTCTTTGTTTAATTTGAAACGTATACGTTAAACTGTGTCGAATTTATTCTTATTAATTTGCAGTATGAAAACATTATTTAATTAATTTTAATTATTCTTTTCTAGGCTAACTACTCCTTATTTAGTTTTTTTATTTACTTGCTATGTTAACTTGTTACATACCGGCTAACTGATTAACGATTGCGTTTGGGGGTGAGGTTGTTTCCCTTGGGTATGTAGCTGATACATTACAACATTCTAAGTCACTGACAAAATATATTAGTTTACAATAATATATTTCCTCTTTATTTAACATGCACAGAGAGATCAGACATATTTTTGCACCAAAAGAGGCAATACTGTTCATAAAACAAATTTCCATCAAAATGCCAAAAATAAAAAAAAAAACGACTTTATAGAAAATATATTATTATATATAATATATTATAGTATTTGAGCGTCCGCGACAAAAACCACTGTTTTCTATAGTTTGCAGCTATTCCATTACTTTTTATGGTTTTTTCATACATTCCATCCACATAAGGTCAAACGCATATTCCCCTATAATTAAAAAAAAGAACTTTATCTAATAAACCATACATAATATGTTTACCACAAGCATATAATATAGAGTTAATTGGTTGAAAACAGAAGCCCAACAAACGAAACTAGGTAAACAACTGTTGACTGTCACACTGTCATGGTATTAACCTAATTTCATTTCCTGGTGCGATTACAAATTGCATTGTATTTTTTTGAGGATAAAATTTCACTATACTTATTTCATTAGAGCAAATTCTTGTAAAGACTAGTCGTTTCATAAATTTATTACTGAAATCTAAAATAAAACTTAACCAAACCATTATTAAGTTAAACTATAACAATATCTTATTTTGCGTTTACTTGTCTTTATTCCATCACAAGAAAGTTAACTCTCGCTACTAGATAATTTATCATAACGGTAGGTTGGTTATTCATTACACATCTCCAAACATAAATTTATACCATATGCCAGCCTTTCGTTACCATACCCTCAGTTGAGCGATAATAATACTAATCCATTAAGCTCTATCTATCTAAACTATTCAAAATATAATACGTATGGGACAATTATGAGACTCGATCATTTGTTGTCCGAAAGCAGGCGATGGGTTGGTTGTAATTCGGAATCAGATGAAATATTTTAGGACAGCTTGAATTTGATATCGAACTATTCGAATATGGGGATTATTAGAACATTAATAATAACAACTGTATTAAAACTGTCGTTTGCTAACAGTGGATGATAATAACAAGAATTTACTTATGTAATACAGAAGCTTTGCATGTTAGTTCTCTAGGGGATAACAAGGGCAATAGAGGCAATAATAAAGTTATTGAAGTTGATGTGTTAATTAACTTTTGTACAAACATTGCTGCACAATTATCAGGAGCGTACCTTTTAAAAATCTAAGCACAATAAATTTAATATAATGTTAACATTATATGCAATTGCTGACATTATTTATAAATTTAGTTTTTTGAGCGAGTAAGGCATTTATCGTTTCTTTTTTTCTGTCCAATAATGTCATGTTGTCTTCCTTAGCACTTAATAACCTTTAACAACTCGCGCATAAGTTATAACATAAGTACAGTACTTATCGATACAGCACAACTCGATACCGCTCACATAAAATGCTTGCCATACAATACGAATGCTTTTATTCCATATTTTTATCCGTACTTTTACCCGTACTTTTACCCGTATAGGGGTTAGTTTGTCTGTAGCTTTTGTTTGAACTCTTGTATCTTTATTGTAGAACATTAGAGCACATAAGAGAAATAAAAATCGGTTGCACCTTAGGCAAGCTCTGAAAATGTCTGAGCCAGTTCCATCAGTTATCCACAATTCCAAAAAATGTGTGTGACCTTGTTTTTAAAGCCCAGTTAGAAACAAAAGTCCTATCGATGTTATAATTTCAGATTTGGTTGTATTTCTGGCATCTCTTCTGCGATTGTAAGACTTGAAATATTAAAGATTGACATAAAACAATATTTTCAATAATGTCATTAGTAAACAGTTGTTACAGGTTTAATATTTCCTTTGTTTATTTTCCTTATGTGGTCAATGAAACTAGAAATAAAATAGACAATAAATTGGCTTTGAATTTATTTTATAAAAACTTACTTAGTTAAATTTCATAAAGGGCTTGATTTTTCTTCTGGTAGTATCTTCATGTATCTTTCAAATTGTTCTTGTTTAGGTTATTGTTTTCTTATCAAATGTTTTCTTTATCAAAACTGTCACATGTTAGGTTAATGGCAGGGTATGCTTATCTTGAGTGACATGACATTTAACCTCTTCTTACAGGTTACTTGACATCAACTTCTAAAGGTCAATTTATTGGTTCATGGAACTAAAAGTTGTACTTTAAATTGTTGGTTCTAATAGGTTGGAGACAGGATATCTTGTCATCAGTTCGTTTAAAAGTTGGATTTGTGGATTTTTTGAGTTGTTTTTTTTTGAGGAAAAAAGTTGAGATTTTTGGGTTCACATGTGCCAAGGGTACTGAATATACAGGAAATTTCTGGATTTTAAACTCAATTTCACCTCAACAGGATCAGGAATCAATTTTATTTGTAAAATAGGCGCTTATAGCGGATTAAATTCTTGATTGAGATATATTTTACATTAAGGTCACCTTATATCAACGACCTTATACTTTTATTTTATATTCGTCTCCTCCTTCAAATCTTCTATCTGGTGTTTACTTTTTATTGGCTTCCATACAAGCTGTTCGTCGTTTGGATCTACAACTTCCAGAAGCTGATTGTAGGGTTATTGGATATAAAGAAGACCAAGCTATAGACCCTAAGAAGGAAAGTGAACAATAAACTTGGTGAGAATGAACCATTTTACCTTCCCTGCAACCATCTTGTCTACCTTATCATATTTGGGATATTACTAGTCACATATTCAAATAGTTTATCTGTGGTTACATACAACTGATGTATTTATAATAACCTTCTCTTCCATCAGACGTTGAGATAATTGAAACTATTGATATCTGAAATAAAAGTAACCTTAAATTATAATTAGTAGTTTAAAGTATAATTAGATTAAGTTAGATCATAAGTAAAGGTAGATATTTAGTTATTAATTAGGGGTATAGATTACAAGGTTTATTTAATTTAGTTAACTTAGTGTTAGAAACTTAGTAGGAATAAATTACCACAAAATACAAACGGTGTGATATAATATAAGTTAGAAACTTACCGTTGATAAAGTAGTGTACACCTAAGGTATATATATACGCTGGGGATATTCAAATCTTTGTAACCATCCATATTATTTGCTCTAAGCATTCTTACAATTAACTTCACTATTTAATAAAAATTTAAAGTAAAAACATAAAGTGTAGTTCTTGACAGGTGACAACCATAGATAGGTGACAACAACACCTCCGCTGGGTTATGGCTAATGGTCTGATACGCGGCATTATTCGATAAAATTGGGCCATAACATTTTACCCACCCCACTCTCCGGGTATATATTGGATTTAAACCAAATCTTAAAGAGCTGGTCCGACTATACTACCTTTAATTTATAAAAATAGAATTTTTTTGTAACAAGTTAAGAAAAAGCACTTGCACATTTTGTTAGTTTTACTAAACTTACTTTTCAAAGAATACTCATACTATTTTGTTGCATCCTTGCCTTCATAGAAGTCTTCTTAACTTAGTCCATTTTCATTTTCGCTAGAAGTTTTACTTGAATACCCATTCGAATCAGAACTGGGTTCTTTGTTAAAAATAACTTCTTCCTCCGAAGAATCAGGATTTCCCCCAATTACTTCTTCATCTTCTTCTCGAAATAATGTATCAGCGAATGCTTGGAGTTATTTATCAGTAAGTCGATTGGGATTTCCACCTGGAATCTGATCCCTGAAAAATAAAATTACTAATAATAATTTTTCTCTACATGAGAAAAAGTATTGTTTATAAATTCAAATATATTTTGTGCCATAATGACTAAAAAATAATTGAAAGATGTACTTACATTACTACACGCGTGGCGTATTTTGTACACCACCGGGAATAACAAATAATAAACAGCTAGTTACGATTTTCTCAAAACGTGGATTCTAACGAAACTAAAACCAGTTGTAAAGCACGTTCCAGTGATAGGTTAGATAGATAAACAGGGCCGGTCTTTAAATTTTAAAATATACCTTTTTGCAGTAGAATTCGTATATCTGCCATACAAAATACGCCAGTGTGTGTAGTTAAAGGTTAAAATATCTATTTCATCTTTGTTCTTATAATCTATGTCTGTGAAAACTACGTTTTCTTAATTCATTTCTTTTATTTGTTATTCCTTTTCTGGTAAGTTTATGGTTATTCTTCGCAATACTAAAGCCTCCAATCTCATCTCAATTTTTTTCAGAAAGGAAACTTCTATATGGTTACAGAATAACGTTCCATTTTGATATCTTCTGTTGCTCTTTATTACTAATTCCTGATATTTTACCATATCAGGTGGCAGTGGCCTTTTAGCTGATTCGTGGGCTTGCAGTTGCTTGTTGATTAAAGATTTTAAAAGGATTTGATTTACTTTAAGATCTTTTGTTTATATTCTATATCTATGTTCAGTTTAACAAACATAGGCTTCTAAGAAAGCTTTTTATCCATTTAGAAGATATATTTATTACCTAATCAGGTGCTACAAAGACCCGATCCAGATACTTATGATATTGGTGAATAAATGCTCTAAAGTTGCAGATAATACGTTTGGTAGTTTTCTCTACAATTTTGGAGAATATTTATATTGATCTGTGTACTTTAACCATTTTACAGATATAATATCTGAGTAAGCAATATCCGGTAAGAACACTTCAACATAGACTTTTAACTAAATTAAATGGGAATTTGGGTATAATGTTTCCTTCCTCAGTCATCCCCCCCCCCCCATCATGGCGCCTAAAAATAAATGGTCGTGTGTACATCTCGGTAGTTAAGTGTTGTAGAAAGTGTTAAAAAGTTGCAGGCAAACTGGTCTCTTATGTGCAAAATGTGGAACGTTATCACATAGCGGTTACCTAAAGCAATTAAAATGTATTTAATATATCGACTATTAAATAGTTATATACTGTAAAGAAAATACGACATTAAGTGATCCAGTAAACTAAACCTTGGATAAAGAGGCTAACGATAACAATCCGAGACTAAATGAAATGAGCTGTTTAAAGAAAATTATTAATCAGAATGAAATAATAATAGCAAATCAACAAATTACGATAAACTTACTGAAAGAACAAAAAACAAAAAATAAAAAAACTGCCCCCGCAAAAAATTATGCTGTTACTAAAAGTTCAGTTGCTGATAAAGAAAGGAGTTCCCCAACAAAAACTGGATTTAAAATTAATACCAATAATAATAAATAAGTTGTTTTCTTAATCGAAAATAATAAACAACAATATGAGCTGATATTTTAAGAATACAAATGAAAACATTTATCACTTTTATTATTTTTAGATATCATCACAAAACATCAACATGGATTTCGAAATAAATTTTTTACTTCCACAACCATTAACAGTTTATTTAAGAAACTTTCAATCTCAATAAAAAAATGTTAAAATCCAACTGCCAATTATTGTGATAGCAATGGTGCTTTTGATTGTGTTTAACACGATGTACCACTCGATTGATTGTACATAATATAGTGTTAGGAGAGTATAGTTGATTTGGATCCTTTCTGAAAGAGCGACATAAAATACTTAAAAAATAAAAAATTACTTCAAAATTTTAATATTTGGTCCGATTTTTAATAAGAATGGAATACTATAGGGCTCTATATTGGGCCTCATATTATTTATTTTGTATATTAATGAACTACTATATGTAATGTCTGGTGCAATTTTGTATCATATGCATTCCGTGCAAGTTCTAATAAAGCTGACGTAAGTATTGCCATTCAAACTAAGAGTATTTTAAGTTGTAGTTTTGTGAATTTTTAAGGAAGTGACTTTCTGGATAGCTGTAATAGAAAACGGGAAGGCATTTGACTTCATAGAAATTTGGGCCATCCTTAACGCCTTTAGCAACAATAGAATTCATGACTGATTTACAAAAATCAGTAAGTATTTAATGACAATGTTACATCGCAAGTAAAAACAGAAAAAAACACAGAACAAATTAAACAACAGAGAGAGGTTAGATAAGAAGATTATATCTCACCCAAGCTATTTACTTTAGCTCTAGAAAATATGTTCCGATATTTAGAATCGGAAAGGAGTGATGATGGACGACAAAAATCTGAATCACCTTATATTTTGCCTACGATGTTGCGTTAATAGCAAAATACAAAGAATAATTGCAGGAAATGCTGTTAGACCTAAATACAAAACCAAAAGAAACCAAAACTGAAACCATGTTAATTCAAAACGCCACTTGTTGTCTTCGTCAAAAAGTAGTACATCGTTTTGGTTAACCCTACAGAAATAAATATTCGAGTAATACATCTTTGCAAAGGCGATTAGGAGACATTTCAAATGATGATGTAATGTCTTCTTCTTCTTCTTTAAGTGCCTCTCCTATCGGAGATTGGATATCATTAGGGCGATTCTAATTTTACTTACTGCTGTTTTGAATAATTCGTTAGTGGTACAGCCAAACCACTCTCTTAAATTTCTCATCCAGGACATTCTTCTACGGCCTGGATTTCTGCGTTTTTGGATTTTTCCTTGCATTAAATTTTGTAGAAATGTGTACTTTTGACCTCTCATCAGGTGGCCAAAGTATTCAAGTTTTCTCTTTTTTATACTCAGTATAACTTCTGGATCGTTATTTATTCTGCGTACTACCTCTTCATTTATAATTTTATCCACCCAACTTATATACGGCCGTAGCACCACATCTCAAAGCTTTCAAGATTTTTAACATTCTTCTGTTTAAGAGTTTATGCCTCAACACCGTAAAGCAAAGTACAGAATACATAGCATTTTAACATTCTAGTTGGTAGCTGAATACTAATATCACGATTATAAAATAATTTTTTCATTTTTATAAAGACCTGTCAATTTCAATACGTCTTTTTATCTCGTGATTTTCGTCACCTGTTTGATGAGGGTTCCCAAGTATTTGTATTCGTTTACTTTTTCGAGTTATGTACCGTTTATTGCTAAGAGAAGTATATAGCAATTGATGGCCATTTAAAAATTAAAATTGAAGTGTTTTAAGTTTTTTTTAAAAGTCTGAAATAATGAATTTATTTTATATTTTAGATCATACTGTATGTATATTTGACTTTATAATAAAGTAAAGTACATACCTAATAGGTTCATTATCGGGATTTTTCTCATTTCCGTGTTGTTTGGTTTTTGCCCTTAGTTTAGTTTTATATTCTAATATATCAAACAGCGAATGCTAGTTTAAGTATACCCGTGGTCAAATTCGAAACAATATACCTGTGTTTCCATAGAAACAGTAGCGACCCACATCCAAGATTTGCCATTAATGAGGTGGTTGCATGCGGAGATAAACGCCAACCTTTGATGTTCGTGTTTGCTGTGGGTTCACGGGGTTGTATTTGACGGTCGTGTTATAGTTTTGAATTTTGAATAGCGAACCAGATGTATATCTTAAATATAATAATTTTTTACTAATAATTTATATAAATTAATAATTATAACAGTTTATTTCGTTCCGAAAATAATCATTTTATTTAGTAGGTTTAAAAATATTGTAAGGGTTTTAGTATAGAAAAAATAATGTTTATACTAAAAATTTTTTTCTTCTTCTTTCGATGCTGTATTAGGTTCTCCTTATATTTTAAATTTCATTGGCGAGTTGTTCACGATTTTCGGCTAATCGGAATAGTTGTTCGGCACTGCGTATTTCCAATCGCGAATGTTCTTAAGCCCTGACGTCTACTTCCTTTTAATTCCTCTGCAGCTCTCAATTTTATCTTTCATGATAAGCTGAAGGAATATGTAGCCGATCTCCTATACGAACATTCCCTAGGTATACATTTATTGGTTGTATTGGTTAATAGTTTTCAACAACTCACGAACGCATTTGTTATATTTAATACAGTTTTGTTGGTCTGATACAAACGTATCTAGGCGATGATCGTATAAGGCTTCGGAGTCCAGATCTCGGTATGAGACAAAACTGACCAAATATAGCATTTAATTATTAAATTCGAAATTTTTCGAAACGAACTGCAGAATAGCCATTCTGAAGATCCCTTTTAGGGTAAAATACGTATAAGCGTATATACAGACGCACTATACGTAAAATCAATATTGTTTTGAAGCTATTTTCTTGTGGCATTTTAAAGTAATTACCATTTAAATGGCAATAAGCCACATTTAAAGGTTAAAATACGTTTATTAACGTTTCAATTCCCACTTCGGAAATTGTTCTCAAAATACAAACATTAGTAAATTAAACAAATTTTGTTTTTTTTTGTTAGTGAAAAATTCTTTAGCATAAGCGAACATCACTCTTACATTAAAAATAGAGAATTTGATAGATCTCAAATATGTAAATACGCATGGGATAATGAACATAGGATTCAATGGAATGATTCAACTATATTCCTACAAGAAACGGATGGTAAAACAAGAAAAATCAAAGAAGCGGCTCTAATTATGCTAAATAAGACCAATTGTGTCGCAAATTCCTCGGCAGAATGTAGTAGGATCTGGTTACCCATATTGAAAGAGGAAGTTATTGAAAGGAAAATACCATTAGTAGTAAGTCAGTAACATATAGAGCATACATCATTTATGTTTTTTTAATAACAAACATATAAAATCAGAATTTGGTGTTTATTGAAGGTAAACTAAATGCACGACGACATGTCGGGATAGTATTATGAGGTTTGTTTCCTGGTTTTTGCCTCATAATTTACTATGGAATCACTAACAGGAGAATTTTGCTGTCATCATGGCATGTATTTCTCTTTTTAAATACGAATTACATTCTATGATCTTTTCTGATGGATATTCTCAAGTTAAAGGTGATTTCATGTAATCGAATGAATTATCTTATAAGTAAAGTCCCAGGAGCGCAACTCCACAATATTGGCAATATCATTTTAAAGTCGTCTACTTTAAAATGTATAATGTATGTCTGAATTGTCAATATAAATGAGTCAGATAAAATTAAATTATTAGAAGAATTTTTCACTAAGTAACAAAAAAAAAATTGTTTAATTTAGTAATGTTTGTATTTTGAGAACGATTTCCGAAGTGGAAATTGAAACGTCAATAAACATACTTTTACCTTTAATTGTGGCTTATTCCCATTTAAATAGTAATTACGTGAAATCAAATCTTACTGTCTTTTTCCTTTCATTCAATTATTATTTAAAGCAATTTTAGGTTTAAGCTGTAGTTAGAGAAAAATGATCTCATTTTTAGAAGATTTTGAACAGTTATTTAAAGTATGTAACTCTTCCAATGTTTTATTGATTTGTCTGAAGGCAAACATTGTTGTGAGTTTGGCGACTTAATATCATAAATTTTGTTATGTTAAAGCAATTTAATAACTCTTGAGACCCTGAAGACTATCGCATAAGATAACAGTGTCAAAAGTGTTTCTAACATCAGTAATTAGTTCACCATTGATTTTAATTCCAAACGAGTATATATTAAACAGCAGTGCGGATATAATGCATCCCTGTCTAACGACTCTTTAAAAGTTAAATTTGTCAGTTAATCTCCCATCGACTCGTATGACTGAATTCTGCACTAAATACACGTTTTTCTTGATACATAGGTCTCTACCATATTTGGTTCTTAACATATTTAAAACTTTTGTATGCTTAACCCTATCGAAAGCCTTTTCATAATTGACTAAGGCCACATTTATATCTTTACGTTGAAGCATTTTTGAAAAAGTACATTTAAGCCAAAAAGTGCCTTACAGGTTTTCTAATGCATTCCTATATCTAAACGGTTTCATCAAGGTCTCTTTCGCAATGACTGCTTATTCTTCCATGAATAATGCAAATAAAAATTATTAATGTGTGGCCTATCAGACTAAGTAACCTATATTATTCACTTCTGCTTGATAACTGCTTTTTCTCAATTGCTATAACAACAGACTTGAATCATTCCTTAATTATTTCACCAGTAGTATACACGTCATTAAATAGGTTAACTAGACCACTGATGTGGTCTTCTTGTATCATTTTAAAGAGTTGAGCTGAGATGTTGTTTGGTCCAGTTTCTTTCTTAGTTTTGGCTGATTTTATTACACAAAGAACTTTAAAGTTTATAATTTCTGTTCCTTTTGAATATAGTTATATAGTTACTTCATATTTTAAGTATCTCTCCTTCATCAATATTAACTTTTTAAACATTATCTACTAGAGAATTAGTGTTTTTCTTATTTTACAAGCCAGCCACTTCACGATTTTTTTTGCCTATTGAATTGAATTGTTTCTTTTCTAACTTTTCAATTTCTAAACATTGATTCGCTATCCACTTTTATTTAGCCGCTCGTAATTTTTGTTTTATTTTTCTTTGTTTTTTTCTGTATTCGTCTATTTTGTCCTTGTATTGTCAAATGGCAATTGTAGTTTTGGAAACTGCTGCGCGAAAGATTTCTGCGGATGAGTGGTCGAACCATCTCCTCAGGTCTTTTAGCCACGAGTTCTGGTGTGTTCCTACTGATCTTTTGCCCTGTACTTTTCCTTCCAGTATAACTTGAAGTAATTCGTATCATTCGCGTATCAACACATGACCCAAGTATTGCATTTTCCTCTCTTTCATTCTTCTTAGTAATTCTTTTTGTTTACACATGCAACGAAGTACCTCAACATTAGTAACTCTTTCACTCTTTGTACCCATGGAATTCTCAACATACGTCTGTATATATACATCTCAAAGGAATCTATTCTTTTTCTATTTCAGAGTCCATCGTCCAACTTTCACAGCCACACAGTAAGACAGAAAAAACGTAACATCTGATCATTCGGATTCTAAGCTGCAGACTAAGGTCTGATCTTGTAAAAAATGTCTTTATGCTCATGAATACTTTCCTTGCTTATTCGATTCTTGATAGGATTTCTTTTTTGGATTACACTTACTATTAATATTGGCTCCCATATATTTTATGGAATTTACCTGTTCTATTATTTGACCCTTGGCATACACATGTACGTTTATTGGCGTCTTTGAAAATACTTAAGTTTTAGTTTTGGAAACGTATTTGTATTTCTTGTACCTTGCCTGCTATTAAGACGGTATCATTAGCATATCTGATGTTGTCTATGCTGGAATGTCAGATAAAACTGATGATGGAATATTAATTGCGAAAACGTTCTGTGATGCAGCCCGATAGGGTGTTTTAATACCTTTTATAAAACATTTTTTTGTCTCTACCCAACACTCCACTTTTTTTATTCACGGAATAACTTTAAAAATATTTTTGAATTTAACTAATTTATTTGTTGAACATCAGTAATAATAAAAAACATAAAATTTCATCAAATTAAATAACTAAATATTCGAAGTGGCCTCATGTAACCTCTATACAATAATATAATCTATTTTCAAAGCCTCTTTGGACAATTGCAAATACCTCCGGTGTCAATAATCGGCATTATGTCACAATTCTTTGTCGCAACTCTGCAAGATCTGCAGGAGGAATGGCGTCTATTTTTGATTTTAGGTATCCCTACAAAACTAATCCAAAAGCGAAAGATCTGTTGATCTGGCCGGCCACTCTATTAGGCCCTTTTTTCCAATTCAATGCCCTGGAAAGCGTTGAGTCAAAAATTGTCTTACGCGTATATAATAATATGGGTGTGAGGTCTTGTTGGAAAGTCAGTTCATCCTTTAAAAGATTATTATCAGATTCCAATGTGTAAGTGATCAGCGGATCAATAACGTCTTCTAACAAATTTAAAATCGGTTGTTCCGGTGAGATTTTCTTCAAAAAATAATGGTCCAATAACGTGATTCTTTAAACTGCCAACCCATACATTCTGAGGTGTTTGTGTATGTGTCTCCATAAATAAATTAGGAAAACTGTTATTCTAATAACGACAATTATGTCTATTAACTTCACCATTTAACATAAAAGTACACTCGTCAAAAAAACACGTATTGTAGAATCGATGTTAATTGTTGTATATGATTTCACTAAATTCTTCACAAAATTAAAGCCAAATATCAGGATAATCTTCGTTTAATTGATGAAGTAATCATATTTTATAAGGGTGAAATTTATGGGATTTTATAATTTGATAAACACTAGATGCTGATACACCAGATGCACGAGATAGACTGTCGATTATCCATTTGTAAATACATCTACTCTAACTGCTTCATTTTAACGACCTACTTCTTGCTTTGTGTTGTTAATGACACTGTAGCTTGAAACTTATCAGTTAAATGTTTAACGTATTGGTGACTTTCGTTTTTTTTTTGGGTGGTTCGTATTAAATATCCTTGCCGCAGCCTTAGCACACTGATTATTTCCATAGTATAGCTTAACTAATTATATTCTTTCTTTACTAGATTATCCCGTTTTTGTAAGCCTTTAGAATAATATCTCTGATTAATCAGTGGTTGACAAATCTTAAATCAAAAATACCTTGTAAAAACTAAAGAAGATAATTAGCATTCACTACTACTACTAAGGATTTCCACAGTTTTCACTGTCTTCCTTCACTCAACCGTTTTCTCCAATTTTCCCTGTCATTCCAGTCTCCATCTCGCAGGGTTCTTTTCTCCATAGCCTCGTCGATTTCATCTCTGAATGACCTTCGGGGTCTTTCTCTCTTTCTTCTTCCAATCGAGCCATTCTGTGATTTTGTTTATCCAGCTTCCTCTGTCCGCTCTTCTGACGTGGCCGTACCAGGATAGTCTCTTCTCCTCTATATAGTCGATTATGTCTGATTGCACTCCCATTCTCCGCTTAATCTCTGCGTTTTCAATTCTGTCTCTTTTTGTAAGTCTACAGCTTCTCCTCAGGAACTTCATTTCAACTGCTCTTATTCTACCTCTATTTCTCTTGTTTATTGTCCAGTTTTCGGACCCATATGTCAGGATACTTCTTGTCAGGGTATTATATATTCTCTTTTTTGTCTTTATCGTAATGTTCTTATCCCACAACACTGAGTTTAGTTTGTTACATACAGTTTCTTGTTTGTCTCAGTCTGTTGTTTATATCTTCTTCTGTTGTTCCCTGGTTCGATATTATGGTTCCTAAATACTTGAATTTATCTGTTCCATTTATTTGTCTTCCCTCGTCTATCTCTAGGTTTCTCATATCCTTGTTTTCTGTTGTTAGGTATTCGGTTTTCTCTAAGTTTATTTCCATTCCGTTGTTTTTATATTCTTCTTCTAGTTTTTTGAGCATAAAGCTGAGATCTTCTTCATCTTGTGCGATGACTACTTGATCGTCGGCAAAACTTAAGGTGTATAGGTATTCGTCTCTTACTGGTATGCCCATTCCTTCGCACTTTCTCCTCCATGGTTTGAGTGTCTTTTCCAAGAATATTTTAAACAGAGTAGGGGACGTAGCACAGCCTTGTAGTCCTTTTGTCGTCTTAAATGGATTGTAGGCTTTATTTCCACATTTAATAGCTACTTTGTTTTCTTTGTATAGTGCTTTAACTGCTTTTATTAGTGTTTGTCGGATTCCGAGATCATTCATTGCTTCCCATAATTTGACTCTAGGTATTGAGTCATATGCTTTCTGTAGATCAACAAAGGCCAGATGGACCGGTCTACCTTTTGCCATTTTCTTCTCTATCAGTTGTTCTAATGTGTACGTATGATCTAGGCATGATGTTCCTACTGTGAACCCTGCTTGGTCTTCTCCAATTTTTCCTATTATTTCAGTCTCTAGTTTTTTCTTAATAATTTTCCCGTAAAGTCTACCTACCGACGATATTATACTAATTCCTCTATAGTTTTCACATTTTTTCCTATTTCCTTTCTTATGTATGGATGTGATGTATGCTTGTGTCCATTCCGCAGGTATTTCTTCTCCATTTAGTCCTCTTTCGAACATTCTATGTAGCATGCGGAATAACTTTTCCGTTCCGTTTTTAATTAGTTCGTTTGGTATTCCTCCGGGTCCTTTGGCTTTTTTGTTGTTTTTTTGTTTTTTCATTATCTTTAAAAAACAATTAATAAGAAAAAGTGATATTTTTATAAAAAGGAAAAAAAGTAATTGTATTGGAGGTCACTATGAACATTTAATTGGTGAATTTGGTCTAATTTTATGTTTTTCTGGTTATTACTGATATTTAACTAATAAATTAGTTAAATCAAAAATTATTATCAGAGTTATTACGTCAATTAAAAAAAAGTGGCGTGTAGAGAAAAAAAAATCCTTTCTAATGATGTGCCATTCGACTACACTTGCTATTTAAAAAAAAACTAAGGGCTGATGCGGGACAGTAGTGGGTTAAATTTAAGGGCATGAATTTTGTATAAAATTTCGTCCCCTTTCCAACATAAATTGATTTGTTTTCTTCAATTTTAAGGAAACTCTTGGGATTCTGAGTTTCTGGGGGGGGTCAAATTTTTCATGATCACACTGTATATAGTTTGTTATGTCCTGACTGTGAATGTTAAAATAGAAACTTTTTTAATATCTGAGTTTGTCGGTCTGTTATAAAGAAAACATTTAATTATTGCTTAAACGTTTCCGCTATTTTCCATTTTCAATAAGGACTTTAATTAGAGATTTGTTTCTGTATGGTCTAAGTATTTTTAAAATTATTTTACTTTCTAGTCATTTGTTTTATTTGTTGCTGAATCATTTATTTTTATTGTGCTATTAAATATGTTAGTGCTAGGCGAGGTTCTTTTTGATACCTTAGTTAAACGAACTCATACCAACCCAATAAAATCTATTTAAATTCACTGTATTATTACTTTATTATCTAAATATTAACTTTTGTTTATAATCACGACTAGTAAGTGAAACATGTTTTACTGGTCCACGCTAACTTTGTGGAGCAAAACTCCAAGTATAGTGTCTAATACTCAATGCCAGCTTATGGTTTATGTTTATGTACAGCGCTCCCTGTCGGCGGTCATCAATAAGTTTAACTTAGGTCAATGGTTGTTTAAATATTAAACATTTATCTCTATATTAAATATAAATTATTAATATTATTTTAAGACTATTTTCGGGGTTATTGATTATTAAGGATAACTTACTTTAATACACTATGAATTTCTTCCCAAAATTAACATAAAAATTTTTGGAAATACATGATTTTAGTAAGTGCTATAAACTTAAAGGAATAATTCTACATAGAAAATAATGATTGTTGAGTTGGCTTTATAAACATATGTCCGGAAATGTTTCGTTTCCGAGTTACAGGATGTTGAAATTTTTCTTACAAATGACTTAATTACTGCCGCAAATAGATTAATCTACGCAGAAATAGATAAAATATAATTTAAGAAGTAATTATTATTGCGCATTTTTAACATACTTCTACATACCATTTATCATTAGCGGCATAGGGATAACGATCTGAATTCTTTTTAAACAAAAAAAAAATGGTACATCACTAAGATATTTCAAATTAAAAATCATTTCTAAAGTTCTTTATGAATTTGTGACAAAAAAACATATCAAGACAAATTTTTCATTTCTTTAATATATTGTCTAGGTAGTAGAATACTGTCAACAATTTTCAGATATTTTATTCAGCTACTGTTATCTAGTGTTAAATATAAAACGTCAAATTATCGTTTCTTCATTATTATGCTCTTAGTTTGCTATAACATTATTTTTAGTAATTAATTTTTCTTTTATCGGAAAGAAGGGAAAATTTTACAAATGCGGAATTGTTAGGCATGCGTTTTGTCTATGGTCAAAGTAATGGAAATTGTCGACAAATACGACGAGTGTATGCTGAGTTGTATTTAGGATATAGGGTACCCCATTACAAAAATAATACATAATTTTTAAAATATTATTTTTTTTACACACAAGGCTACTTTTGGAAGACATTATATACGAAATTTCCACAACGATCACTTATGGAGTAAAGAAAATTCATATGGCATTTTTGAAGCCCATTTTCTGCATCAGTTTTTAATAAATAGACTTGAAGGATCGGAAAAGAGATGTTTAGTAAATAGGTTTTGTCTATATGGCTTAAAGTCAAAATTGGTTATCCTTTAATTGATCCATATTTCCTCCCACAATGACTACCAGGCGAATCTTACCTTAACAGGAACATTATTATTTTTAAAGAAATTCCTCTATAACTGAGGATATACCACTTATGATCCGTGCATGACGGTGCACCAGCTCCTTTTAGCATTATTGTATGTAATTACTTAAAAATGATCGTTGGACAAAAATGGGATACAAAACATCGGCCTGCTCGATCTCCGGAATTAAACCCTCTATATTTTTGGATTTGGGCTTTCCTTAATTATTTAATTTATTTGACTTCCGTCGAAAATGTTAAGGACCTGAGGAATCGATTATATCCGGCTGTGAGTTAATAAGAAATACACGAGGAATAATTACGCAAATGGGACAATCAATGACTCCAAGAGTTTAATCTTGTGTCAGGTCTAAGGGAGGTTGAATATTTATTTTAGCTCTGCGCGTATTTTAAAAATTGTATTAGTATTAATTTCTGTTATTATTCTGGTTTGGTGTTATTATATTGGGTAAGTCTTAATAATTTACAGGGTGTTTCAAAAAGATTTGTCATAAATTAAATCACGCATTCCGGGGACAAAAATAAATTGATTGAATCCAACTGACCTTAGTACAAAAGTGTACACAAGAAAAGTTACAGCCCTTTGAAGTTACAAAATAAAAATTGTTTTGTTTTGCATTATCTCCTAATCGACATTTTCAAATAAAAATGGGCACGTTACTTTCTTGTTCTGAAAGCATTTTTTATACAAATGTGATAATAAAATCTAAGCGCACAGAAAAATTCGGGGGTGTGCAGCCCTAATTACCCCCAAACCTTTGAGTACATTTAAATCAAATGAATTTTGTGGAATCATTAGTTTAACACATTATTTTTAAAACTTTTTTGCATCATCACTTTTTTCAAAAAACAGTAAATAAATGGCTTAAATGAATTAACAAGTACAAAAAATGTCTATAACCAATATTCTATCATTCGGTATCGTTTAAATAAGGACAACCGAATGCGCTGAAAAAATCATATTTTAAGACCTGGACTTCTGGGTGGCCAAGAAATAGGTACGTCACGACCCCCTCCAATCCACCGACCAGGATACTGTCTGCAAAGGTATTCCCGGACTTCATTACTGTAATGCGGTGGAGCGCCATCTTGTAGAAACCACATATTTTGCCTTATTGCAATATTTACTTCTTCCAAATACTCCTGTAATTCGTTTGCCTAGAACTTCAAACAAATATCACCATTTAAATTGTTGGGAAGAAATACTGGGCCTATTAGATTGATATCCACAATTCCTGCCCAAACATTAACTTTGAAACTCCTTTGATGATGAGTCGTTTTTTTGCCGTGAGGATTTTCGTTGGTCCCAAATGCGCTCGTTATGATGGTTTGTTATTCCATTTCTACTGAAGATAGGGAAACAAAATATTTCCAATAAAATTAACATTTCGAGTGTTTTCCATTAACAACCAATCGCAAAATCCAATCCTTTTAATATAATTCTCAACCAATAACTCTTGAACCGTTGTTAAGTGATAGGGTTTAAGCAGCTGATCCTTCAAACGCCTCCAAACCCTTATGTGAGGAACATTTAGTTGAGCAGCTATTACCCTTGTACTTGTTCCAGGGACTTTTTCAATGATTTCTAAAATGTCCTCATCAGTTGCATCCATTATTGGACGACCACTATTGCCAGCAACTTGTGGTTGGAATGTACCCGTTTCCCGTAAACGACGATCGATGGTCAGAAATAATCGTCTATCGGGTGTATTTCGATTGGGATATTTTACTGCATAACGCCTTGCGGCTGCTGCACTATTTGCTTGACATTCACCTACGATATTCCGGATAGTTTAATGAAATAATAATTTAATCTGATCCAACTTACCCAAAGTTAAATGCATATCTGCCATTTCCTTGAATTTGTAGGCCATTGTAATATCAAAATTTTTAATAATAATCTTATTCACACAATAAATGATAGCTTCAAATTATTGACTATTATTGATGGAACTGTTTGTAATTATTGTATCCGTAGAAACTAATTGTAATTTTATGGCCAACTAGGAAAAAACAGGTTTTCGAAAAAGTGATAAGAGGCAAAAAAGTTTTAAAAATATTGTGTAAAACTAATGATGTCACAAAATTCATTTGGTTTGAACGTACTCAAAAGTTTGGGGGTTTTTCTGGCTGCACACCCCCCTTAAAATTTTTCTGTGCGCTTAGATTTTGTTGTTTCTTTTGTATGAAAAATCCTTTCAGAACAAGCAAGTAACGTGTCCATTTTTATTATAAAATGTCAAGTAGTTTAGGAGATAATGCAAAAAAACTATTTTTATTTTGTAACTTCAAAGGGCTGTAACTTTTTTTGTGTACACTTTTGTACTAAGGTAAGTTGGGTTCAAACAATTTATTTTTGTCCCCGGAATGCGTGATTTAATTTATGACATACCTTTTTAAAACACCCTGTATTAAGGAAGCTATTGTGTTGTGGCATCTCAATCCAATTTACTACTTTTGTTAAAAATAAGCCACAATTAAAGTTTAAAATAAGTTTATTTTTGACAATTAGATTTCGACATCAAAAAATTGTTCTCAAAATATAAGTTTGTTGTTCTAAAATAATATTAAATTTATATAAATGTATATTTCTTTGTTTCTCATATGAATTTTTATTTACGTTATGTAAACTCAAAATAATTCGATCAAAATCAGGATTTGATATCACATTAAAAAGTAAATCTGTAGTACTTACAATGTCTTGTCCAAGAAAAATTAAATTGGATCTTTGAAATTGTAACCTTTCTTGGACTATGGATAAATCTACTCCGTGTAGAATATTTTGTAACCTGTTTGAATATGCCGGACTACCTTCAAGCCTTTTGTCATTAAGATATTATCTCTACATCTTCGTAAAAATTTGATGAAGTTTTGAGAACTATTTCCGAAGTGGAAATCAAAACGTCAAAAATAAACTTATTTTAAAGTTAAATTGTGACTTATTTTAAGCAAAAATAGTAAATTGTTGTATTTATTTTGCATAAAAACCATATATGAAAAATACGCAAGAGCGATTTTTTGGCACCAAATAAAAAAAAAAAACATGATCATATGATTTGACATATTTCAGTGGCGTACCATTTTTCCCTTTAAAAAATTCAGATCATTGTCCCTTTGCGGGCCAATAATGAATATAAAATTCCGATTTATATGTAAATGCGCAATAACTTTCCACCAAATCTCATTTGTCCACCAGTTTCGGAGCAATACATAAACCGTCAATCGGTAAGAAAAATAACACCCTGTATCTCGGAAACAAAGTATGTGCTGACATACATTTATATAGTAAATTGTAATTGTTTTTATGTAGAATCACCCCCTAAAGTTTGTTGCACTTATTTACAAACTCCCTGTATTATATATTCCTCCAAAATTCGAAATTTAAATTTTATAACTTTGTAATAATCAATATAATGTTCATATGATCAATATTATGTTTGATAAATAACAAAACAATTAGGCAATGTTACGAAATATATTAAAAGGCCTCATTTCATTAAACTGAAAACTATAAAGTAGGTATATTTCAAAATATCAATAAACTACGTGACCTAGTATTTCACTCTAAATTGAAACATAAAAGCATTTTACTGCAGGCTATTTAGGCTTACCTGTTCGGTGAATATCAACTATACCAATTTCGATAATTGAGAAGTTAAAGCGTCGATGGTTGTGAATGTACTTTTAGTAGCATTTGATCTGGGAATATACAGGTAGCTCGAAGTACAGTTATATTTGGTTTAAATATTAATTTAAGTTAATCATACCATTTATATTTTCTTTCCAAAGCGATTTATCGGTGTGTATTTGTATGTTGAACTAACCCAATTAAAAAAGTGATCTCGTGAAAAGGGTCGTTTCATGTCGAATGTACACACATCCAAAATGTCTAAGGAATACCATTACTATTTCATTTTTTTTTCTATAAAAACTTAAGAAACTATATTGTGAACACATACCATTTGATTTAAAAACTTGTTCTCTATAAATCAAGGTATTCCATGTAAAACCAAAAATTAAAGGTCAAAATGAGAAATGTAGCACTACCCTATCAACCCTACCCAAAATATCTGGGGGTTACCTTGGACAGGACTCTCTCGTTTAAAAAACACCTACAAATAACTGCACAAAAAATAAGTAGTAGAAATAACCTTATCCAGAATCTTTGTGGTACCAACTGGGGTGCATCTGCGGACACACTACGAACATCTGTGCTAAGTTTGGTTTATTCTGTGGCAGAGTACTGTGCACCGGTCTGGTTAAATAGTCGTCATGTGAAAACAGTTGATATGCAGATTAATGTAGCAATGGGAATGATTAGCGGCTGCATCAAGACTGCTCCACTATATTGGCTTCCGATCCTTAGCCATATTCCTCCGCCTATTCTACGAAGACAAAAGGCCTTGATAACGGAGTATTCGAAAGTAAATAGCAACTTGCAATTACCAAGTCATGAAGATATCCCGAGTTTAGCAGCAAACCGACTCCCATCCAGAAAACCACCCATAAGAACAGCCCAACAGCTAACAGCAGATGATTTCAATGTTACCTCCAGATGGCGCACGCTGTGGACTGAGGAAGCCCCAACTGAAGTATCCAACCTTATTGACCCAGTTTAAAAGCCTGATGGCTTCGACCAGTCACGAAACATATGGAAGAGCGTAAACCGAATTAGAACGGGACATGCAGTATGCGCACAAAACCTACATAAATGGGGAAAATAGCCTACTTCCAGCTGCGACTGTGGAGCTCCAGATCAAACCATCCAACACATAGTGGAGACATGTGAATTGAGGGCATATCGAGGGGACCCAAAAGACTTTTTCAAAACTACGCCTGTAAGCCTTGAATGGATAGCTCAACTTGACTTAAAGATATAACTTTATCTGTTTGTATTATCTTGTATTTTATCTGTATTCTGTCTATGTTTGTTTTTATATAATCTTATGTTTGTATTTTTGAATTATGTACTTACGTTTTTTACAATTATTACCGTATTTACTCCATGTATTGAGCTATACGCAAAATAAATAAAATTCCATGTAAATTAAACTCTCAATTGTACTGTTTTATTAAGACAAAAGTGACGGCGCCTCACATTCGTACGATTAATTGCTTCAAATATTAAAGATAGTACATAATGTAACATAATGACGGTATTAGATTTTTGTTTTGATACAGGGCAGCGACAACCGCTTATACGTATTTCGACCTCTTTACCTCAAAACAAAAATCTAATGCCGTCATTATGTTTTATTACTTACTTCGTTTGGAGTACCAGAAACTGAATTCACTACGAATTTTGACCAGGATGAACGGTATGTGGAATGCAATTTTAGATTCCCTTGCCGAGTAATTTATCCAGCTGTTAGTTTCGCAAGTTTTAGGAAACACAGTGGTAAAAATTTAAATTCGGTTTCGCTAGGTAGAAATCGTTTGATTTCTCTTTTTGTTTTTAGATGGCGTAGTTACGTCCGTATATAGTTATTTTGATAACTATTGTCTAGGACGGGAGAGATTTTTGTTTTGGTTCAGAGCAGTGGCTATACCGTTCTGACGAGACCTAAAGAGGTCGAAATACGTATAAGCGGTTGTCGCTGCCCTCTATCAAAACAAAAAAAAAATCAAAAATCTAATACCGTCATTATGTTTTATTACTTACTTCATTTGGAGTACCAGAAACTGAATTCACTACGAATTTTGACCAGGATGAACGGCATGTGCAATGCAATTTTAGATTCCCTTGCCGAGTAACTTATCCAGCTGTTTGTTTCGCAAGTTTTAGGAAACACAGTGGTAAAAATTTCAATTCGGTTTCGCTAGGTAGAAATCATTTGATTTCTCTTATTATTAAAGATAGTCTGTATTTACTTTTAAATGTTATTAAAACAAGATTATTAAACGCAAAGATAGTCATGGAGCGTCTGTATTTAACAAATGTTCAAACGGTAAATGATGTAAATATGATTCAGTCTGGTCTTTCACAAGCTGATGTTGCACGTCATTTTGATGTATCTCGGAGCGTGATTTTACGACTGTGGCGTCGATATGAATAATTTGGTAATATCACTGAAAGACGTGGAGGTCGTCAACGTAAAACTACTCAAGACGATCGGTATGTGGTAGGATTAACTGGTAGAAACGTGCATATAACTGTACGTGAACTCTCAGGGGCATTAGAAAATATCCACAATATTACTGTATGTAACTAAATTTTAAGAAATAGATTACATAGAATAGGTTCCTATGTTACGTGATGAAAATCGAGGACTCAGATTAAGGTTGGCACAAGAACATGTGCAATTACGAATTCTGTGTTATTAACAGATGAGGCTAGGTTTACTCGTTGCCCTGGTTAAAGAAGAGTGAGAGATTGGAGATGATCAGACTGACAAGAGAGACTCAGGCATGTACAGGATGTTCGTCTACATGTAGGCTGAAATTGTTTTGCATCATCGAACTGATCTTGTTTTTGTAGAAGGCACTTTGAATCAATTTCAGTATATTGATCTATCTAAGAATGTATTGTCCTTCCATTTGCCACTGCTGCCCGTCCTGATTTGAGTTACAAGCAGGATAATGCAAGGCCACATACTGCAGCAACAATAAGAGATTGGTTTCACAATGAGAATATTACACTCTTACTGTGGCCAGCATAATCGCCAGATCTTAATCCCATCTAGATGTAATCAGGCTAATAAGAGAAATTGCTCCTCATCTGCATAAGAATCTGCACTAGACAAGTTCTTTAAGATCTTCTTAAACAGAAATGGATCATATTGCCTTAGAACAAAATTAATAATTTAATTTTAATGCCAAAGATGTGTCAAGCTGTAGTAAATACTTCTCAAGGAAACACAGATTATTATACACATTTTTTGTTAGATTTTTACGTTTTATATTGACTTTTATGTTAAAAATTTCTATTAAATTAGTGGACTGCTTAACTTTTGTTTGCTTATTTCATCATACAGTAATCATATCACACACTAAAATTAAGCTGAGTTTATTGCTAAATAATCAAGCATTAATACAGTTTTGTTGATGTTTTTATTTTGTATAAAATTCAAGTTTTTCTCTTTGTAGCCTAGTTATTTTCTAATGATTAACTAAACAGTTATGCATAACAAGAATTTTTAATTTGATATAGCTTTTAGTAACTAACTGTGTTAACTAAATGTGTTGGCTGAGCATTTATTGTGTCACTTAGATTTTTTCCATGTACCGAGACTTTAAAATAAACTTAATTAAAGGAGGTTTAAGATTTACGTTTAATTAACGACAATCGACAATTCGGTCGTCAAATCCCTTCCGTATATAGGTATGTAAAAGTAAATTTCGCACTTTTGGATTGGGTGGTAGGTATATAATTATTCCATGGATCGCTATTCGGTCTAAGATAAGATATTATGGCTCAGATAGACGTGTTAAACATCATGCGAGAGAAATACTCAAGCGCGTATCGCTGAGCGACTTTTATTTGGTGAAAGATTAGTTATAACGTGGAGAGGCATATCTTATGACGTTCTCTAAAAATTGGTCTATATTTAATATTTCAAATTGCACGTTGGCTATGCAAAGTACATGAAAAAGGTTCAAAAAGACCATATTTTATTTCTCATGGTTATTCATGTAACCTTTACGCATAAGAATGTACGACCCACACTGTTCGTATAGTTACGGAGTATTTTGTGCGAAGTTTATATAGTGCGATTTCTGTAATTTCCTTACAATTCAAATTTAAATCTCCTTAAAATTGTTAAATACTTGTTTTTTCGTGTAAGAAATCATTTGGTGAACTATTTGAAAATAAATATTACAATAAAAAATCCATGAAAATTAAATTTTTTAAAATACTGACCCCAATTTTATGGTCTGCAGTATATATAAGTCGGTTTGATAAATACATAGTCTCACAGTTACTATCTCAAGAGAAATCTACTATCGTGTAATGCGTTCTTGTAGACGTCTAATGTCAAAATTTCAGCCTAATCGGACTCGTAGTTTTGTTTTGACTTTGTGGAAAGCAGTATCCGTGGATTTTAGAAAAATAGACAGAAAGCATTATTGGTCGGTAATTCTATTTTTTGATGAAATGAAAGGCAGATATCAAGCATCTTCAGGGGCATCTGAAATAAGCTAAGAAACGTTTTTTTAAATGAAGAAATTGATTAACTTCGATAAAAACTCGAAGTTAATGGATGATAAAAGTTTTTTTTGTGATTAACGTTTTAGACTTACTTCGTCAATTTTCGGCTATCCATCATTCGCAGAATGTCATAAACATGAGGTTGAACATAAAATTGTACATAACACTACACCAAACAAGGACAAACAGTTTAAAATTAATTAAAAAATAGTCGAAGCTACATTCTGGTCGGCAACAGGTATGTAGCTTGGTGCCGCGTGTGCTCTTATTCCGGACAAGCGCAATCATAAGAGCACATCAAAATGTTGGACGCTATTTAAGCGTAACCCTAAAGAGTTTTTACGTCGTTTAGTAGCCGTCGACGAAACATGTATCTACTGGTATGCGCCACACACCAAGGAACAATCAAACAGTGGTCGGCACCCTGATAACGCAAGACTGTCCTGCCGGCCGGAAATGTGATGGCCACCATTTTGTGGAATTCACAATCCTTGATCTACACGAATTAGCTGGAGAATGGCAAAACGGTCACAGAGCTTTACTACGCCTAATTATTGGGCCGATTCGACGCCGAATTGCAGAAAAAATGCCCCTGTTTGGCGAAGAAAAAAGTGCTTTTCCACCACAACAACGCACCGATTCATACCTCATTCATCGCCATGACGAAATTAGTCGCATTGAGCAACGAACTGTTGCCCCATCCCCGTATTCTTTGGATTTGGCTCCAAGCGAATTCTTTTTTTCTTTTTGTATCCAAAACTTGAAAAAGGCACTTGCCGGGCAGAAATTTAAGTCGAATGAGGAGGTCATCGCTGCCACCGAAGCCTTCTTTGTAGACCTCGAGAAAACGTATTTTTCAGACGGGTTAAAGAAGCTGGAGCGTCGCTGGGTCAAGTGTATTAAGCTAAAAGAAGACTATGACGAGAAATAAATTACCACTTTTTCAAAATTTTCGTTTTTCCTTTGTAGCCTAAGTACCTATTAGCCCGCCCTTAGCTTCATAAACAGTTACAATTTAATCACAGGGTAGATCCATATACCTACTTACCAATTGGATGTTATTTGTGAAAACCTCAAAACTCCATCAAACTAAATTTCATTTTTTTTTTTCTTATTTGGCTTTTCCAATTATAAGTTCGCCGTTTTCGTCCTCCACCTATAAAGGTTTAATAACTTTTTTTTTAATTCTCAAAAATTTAAATTTAAACAACATTAAGTCTACGAAAATAGATTTACTTTAAGGGCACACAATGAACCCTGCTCGAAAGGAGTCCTCCGATGGAAATTAAAATACTAAAACCGAAAACATACTAAAAACTTTTAAATCATTATAGCTTCCATGAAACAAAAAGTATTTACTAACCTATCAATATTTTTTTAATAGCAAATATTATATAATACTATTTGAGTTTATTCTTATAAATTTTGTATGAAATTATTAATTACATCAAATTATCAAATTGCTTCATCTTGTGTTAAGTTAAATTATCATCGACTCTAACAAGATATCAGCATTTCAAATCCCTCTGCTATTTTCAACTTTCATCCAATTTAGTTCTCTAAAGGCATACTCCCATACCACACTAAATAATGTAAAAGAGATAGCATCTAGTCGGCAGATTATGCGCTCTGTTTTACACTCCAAAAGTTCAACGTCGGTTTTGAAACATTAAATTAAATTATCCTATCGACTTCCGAACGTATGTTGCGTTCATAGTAGAAGTGCTGGTTATTTTAATAATTTATCGATTTTACTTGTTAGTGTTTAAAATGATTTATTTCTCGCCTTATGCTTGATTGAAAAACATTTATTAAACGGTTTTTGGGTCATATATTCAAATACGTTCATTTTGTTACATTAATACATATATATATATATATATATATATATATATATATACATAAATATATACATATATATATATATATATATATATATTATATATATATATATTATATATATCACATTCCAATCATCTGTCAAACTGAAGAAGTCATCTCCAGTTTTCCATTCGAAGATGCTGTAATAACTAGACCAGACATCCCTACTCCGAACATTAGGAAATTTGAGAAAAAAGCCCTGAAAGAACTTCAGTCAAATCTAAATCTAGTCTTTTTCCCGCCGATAAATTCCACCATCATACTGAGCATTTCTTTATATAATAATAAACTTTCAAATATCACTAATACTCCAGGCTACGGATAAATTTTTAATAATTCAACAACCTATCTAAAGAAAACAATAAAAGCCATGATCAATAACATTTCTCTGTCTGTTGACATTTAACAATCTCTAATTCCTTGTGAAAAGTCTTCCAGAACACCTCGAATATATGGCCTACCCCAAACTCAAAAACCCGATATTTCTCTACGTCTCATTGTCAGTGCATACAACTCCCCTTCACAATCATTGGCCAAGTACTTGGCCAAAACTCTATCTACAGCGTCTCGTCGAAATTGCTTCATTCTTCGTTAAGATTTATCTCACAGTCAGACATTCTAGTAAGTTTCAATATCGTTTCACTCTTTACAAACATTCCTATAGACGAAACTCTAAGCATTCTGAAATCTTAATACAGAATCCAGCAAGAGCACTTTTCTCGCATTAAACATTGTATGTCTAACACTTATTTTATCTTTCAAAAGCAATTCTACAGACAAATAAACGGTATCCCAATGGGCTCACCACTATCCCCAGTAATTTCCAATATATTTATGGAAGACTTTGAGACTTAAGCACTATATACATCAATGCTTAAACTCATATGTTAACTACGATATGTTGATGATACATTCGTCATTTGGCCATGCTTTGGTGTCTTTTCAATACCATATGAATGGTATCCATACTAGTATCCAATTTACTATGGAAGTGTAAACTGATTTATACCTAAAGTTTCTCGACGTAAATATAAAGAAAAACTAATTCCAAGGTTTTCGTCAATCTCTTTGTCGAAAACCCACCCATACGAATCGTTACTGGCATGCGAACTCTCATCATTCACCTTCACAAATTAATTCAGTCATCAATACCCTTGACTCCAGATCAATACGCCTTTGCGATGATGCAAGTAGACCGGCTAAGCTCTCTAGTATAAAACAAGCCCTCATCCAAAATGATAGTGATGAATAGATGAATAGGAACATCCACAGACATTAATCTTCCACTAAATCTCAACCCAAGACTCAGACCATCATCATACAAAAACCTTTTTTTCCTTACATCAAAGGTCTCACTGACAAAATCGACAAAATTCTTATCAAGAGGAATAAAAACAATATTTACCCTCTAACAAAAACTTTCATCTCTTGTCCGATCAATAAAAGACAGCATTCCAAATGAACAACACTGAGTTTATAAAATTTTCTGTGCAGACTGCCCCTGATCTTATGTAGGCCAAACTAATCGTAGAACCCAAAATAGGATTTATGAATCTATTTGCAATTCTGACTAACTTTTAGCTCTAGGTCAACATTATCTTTTTACAGGTCACAACTTTGATTTTAAAAACTCCGGAGCCATAGCCTCCATCCCCTTCTATAAACCAAGAGTTATGCGAGAAGCCATAGAATTTTAAAAAAATCCAAATTGTGTCAATAAAAGAGATGATGGTAAATGGTTACCTTCGACATGGAGACCTCTCATAAAAAAAATATCGTCCGCTCCACCCGCCAATCAAAATCCTGTTATCAGAAATGTTCGCCCCGTCACCATCGATGGTATAAATGAACCGTCCTTTGTTCCCAGTAGCAGTAATGCATTGGTTATTAATCAGCATAGTAGTATCTGGGGGCTGGAGAGACTAAGACCTTGGAAGCCTTGAAGAAGACATCAACGAGGGGGTCAAAATCCGGAAGACTCTTGAGTTTAATATTAATTCTTGTAATGATACTAATCTTAGCTCTGATATTTATGTATATATATATATATATATATATATATATATATATATATATATACAGATATGGAAAACATTTATGATATTACAAAATTAGCTAGATATCTAACAAAGATAACTCACATTATGGTATCACTTAATATACAAAGATAACAATCTTATTATCCCCTAGTCTCCCCTCCACATTGTGTATGAACCACAATTATAACCGAAGGATAAAACCGACTGTTTCTTACCCAATTACAGTGTTCCAACTAAAATCTCTCATTTATTTTGGAATTAGCTAGGTGTGGCAATAAAAGGTTCAATATATCGACTGTTTAGACAATTGCGGAAAGTGTAAAAATAATAAAATGATACTTTGGGGGCCATTATATAGAAAAAACTATTAATTTATTTTATACCTGTTTGTAGGTATAGGCCAACACCTGTAGAAAAAACTGTATTAGCCATTATTTATCAATTTAAAAAGTTTGGCTGTACTTTGTAAAATTTAAGTAATCTTTTTAGTATTCTTTTTGTTATATATAAAGACAACCGAATATTCTAAACATTTTTCCTAAAAGATAATAAAATCTTATTTTATAAAATATTGTTCCCTGTACATTGAAATCTAAATTTTAATGTAATATGGTAATATTTACAACAAAAATCATGAATTTACAATGCCATGTAAATAATTGGTAAGAAATATTTTAAAAGTAATTTTATACACCAAACACACTATTATTTCACCAGTGCGCTTAATAATCGTACCTGCCCTTAAGCCTGTGATATTTGTTGTATGTATATATCTTAACTAATTGATTTACAAAATATTATCCATATATTTCTTAAATCGTATTATTGAGTTACGTGTAACAACTTAATAAGTTCATTCCGCAGCCATTTAATCTCATTTAGCAGACGAACATTTGACCTCCGGTCGACATATGAGTCGACTTCCAAAATAAAATACACGCTACAATAATAGTCCAAATAAACATCGTAGAAATAATAATTCTTTATAATTTTAGTACTATTTTCTTTTCTTGTTTCACTGATTCCTAATATTAGTAACGAAACTTGGCCTTCTTTGAGATTGGCAATTGCAATACAGAATATATCCCATTTAGAATATATATATATATATATATATATATATAATATATATATATATATACATATATATATATATATATATATATATATATATATATATATATATATATATATATATATATATATATATATATACAAACAACACAGTTTGTTAGTCAGAAAATTGCCGGGATGTTAATGAAACACTCTTATGACTTTTTGTCTAGCTTTCGGAATGGTTTTATTCCTTTTTCAAGACACTGTAATAAGAAAAAGTGTAAATATTTATAAAATATCACAAATCTTCAGTGCAACTTACTAGTCGTTGAGATTATTTATAAAAGCATAGACACTCAACATTAATAACACACACATAAAATATAAAATAGTGGACAAAATATATTTTAAAATTCTTTAAAATTTAGGTAAAAATAGTAAAAATTTTGTTATCATCTTTTACTGGTGTGTTTTAACTCTGGCACATAGAGAACAAAAAGAAAAAATCCTATGATTAAAAAGTAATTAGGTGTACTTAATATCATATTTCTTTTTAAGAAATACTAGAGGCCCATCTTAGGTGATTTTAATTTTTAAACCTGTCTTAATGGTATGCAACATGTTATGCATATAACTGTAATTTGTGTGGGTACGGGTGCAGGTAGATATTAATTTTATTATGGATGTTTTTCCAGTAAGTAACAATAAATGTTGCTCAGTTTATCTATGTCTGACTTTTTATTGGTGCAAGATGTACTCTATTTTATGGAACACATTTCCAAGAAAACACGTTTTGAATGGTTCTTTTCCTTTGCCAAAATACAGGAATCCTCGAAATTAAATTCATGTTTCAACGTTAATGCATGTTCTGTCAATGCACATGCATTTATTTTTTTGGTTTTTATATCGCTACGATGTGAGATCACCCTACTGTAAAAAATACGAGATGATTCTCCTATATATATTTTGTTACAATTATTACACGGTATAGAATAAACAACATTCAATGACTCCTGTATTGTGAAAGGATCTTTTGTTTTTGTGTCTAACTTCGATACCGTTTTCACATTTTTGGTTGTAATTTTTAAATCTTACCTTAATCTTAAGTTTAAAGACCAGACTTTGCTTTTAAATCAGAGTCATCTCATTTACCAACTTTCTTGTCTCAAATGTGATGAAAAGTATATAGGGCAAATATCGTAGTGTTTGAAACAAAGAATAACGCAGCATAAAAGTTATTAAAAAACAGAAAAATTCTGGTGCAGTAGCACAATATTTCAACACAACAGGCCACACATTTAATGTATCAGATGTCATGATCTTGGATATAGAAAATAACTATAAAAAAGACTATTTCTCGAAATGTACTACATAAACAAAAACAAAAAGTCAGTTAATTATAAGAAAGATACTTGCAAGTAAAGTGACATATACTGTAATATCTTAAAATTCTGGTAAACTAAAAAAATATCTAACATACGCAAAAAAACCTAAATCAGTACCGTGTTACTTGTTCGTATAATGCAATGTGTCGCCCTGATGTAATTTGTTTTATAAGATAAAATACAATCGGTTCGTGAGTTAGAATATTGTGAAAGTTAGTTTTTATCTAATTGTTAATTTTGTAGTATGTTGCTGATGAAGTTGAAAAAATAAATAATCAATAAAATATTTATTTGATGAAACAAATGTGATATTTCTACACTATTCTTTTGTGTCGTACAACATACTGTTTTGTCTGCATTTCTATCAGTAGGAAGCATTACCTTTGCCGCATACGTTATGACCGGTCTGATCGCCACTTTGCATATGTTGATTTTTGTGTTTTTATTGATTTTTATTTTTAAATGATTTGTTATCTTTACTTTTAGAAATGTTTATTGGTCTATTGGTACAAATTTATCTACTTTTAGAATTTTTTATTGGTCTATTTTAATATGATCTGTTGTGATTTGTTGAAACTATCATATCTTTAATTTTGTTTCTATTTAGTTTTAGAGCCATGATTTTTGCTGCTTTAGTGTAAAATATGTTGTAACTTTTTTGTTTCTTATTGCTAGTATCAAATTATCTGCATATCCTAGGATTTGTGTTGAGCTGCTTAACACCAAAATCAGTTTGCTAATTCCAATTTTCTGAATCGCCCTTACTTAAGCTATGTCAAAAAGTGTTGGAGACAGGCTGTCTCCTTGTCGTACACCTACTTCGATGTTGATCTTTTTTGGAGTTTTTCTCACTCGTGACCTCTGCTGTAGACTTAGTAATTACGATTTCTTTAGTAAAATTAATTGTTTTTCATAAAAGTTTTTTATTCCAATGTTTTTAATTTCTACTAACTGTTGCTGTCTACGAGTATTTAGACAATCAATGATTTTCTGGAAATCCATAAATGGTAGGTGCAAGTTTATGTATGATATTACTGATTTTTTTTCTTAATCCCAGTTGACATTCTTCCACTGTGTCTTTTATGTATTTCTATATTATTTCTTGATGTATTCGTTAATATTTTGTTTATATTATTTAGAAGAATTACTTCGCTATAATTGTTAGTGTTCTTTATTTTCTTTATACATCCTTTTTTGTAAATGGTTGTATGTCAATTTCTGCAGTTCACAGGCACGATTTCTTTTTCCCAAATATCCTTTTATAAATTCGCCTTATAAATTCTCCTCCATTTTTAATAAGTTCCTTATTCATTTTGTCTGGCTCGGCTGCTTTTCGTTATTTTAAACATTTCACTATATTTGTAAATTCTTTATACCTATGGGAGAGTGATTTGTTTTTCGTCTCTTCGGTCGCATCGCTGAAAAGTTTTTTGTCATGATAGTGCTAGAGTAAACGTATGGGCCAGCTTTTTTACTGATTTTTGAAGCGAAACTTCTATGCTGGCGTTGAATTTTTGACTTTTTTTCTCTACAGTAAAATGCTGAGGTAAGCGTCACGAAACTACCGCCATAAGACGAGTAGCGTCATGGAATAGCGGGTCTTCATATCACTACACTCGATCAATTTGTTTCTAGTCATTATATACCTCTACGCAGGAGCAGAATATATTAAAAGTCCACTTTAAGTGTAAATTTCTTTTTTTTTTAAGTGCGAATTAATCCAAAAGTAAATTCGTATATTTACGCCACTCAAAAGTTTACATAAAAGGATAAATAGTTTAGAATATCATGAAATATATTTTATTAAAAGATTTTCTTTGACAAAAGATAAAGTTACGTCTTTATTTGAACAGATCGAACTTTTAATAAAGCTTTATAACAAAGAGGGTAGTAATACCATTAATATATAATAACATTTGTAATCACATTAACATTGGTGGACAAAAAATCATTAAAAAATCAGTATCAGTAACTGTAGAAGAGAATAGTAAGTTATGGAAGAATTTTATGCCATTCTATGATTTCCAAGATGCAAAGCTGCAGTTATTTGTACTTTAATACGAATTGATTCTTATAAAGGTGCAAATGCAGAAATATATCATCCAGAAAAAGAATTTTTGCAATAAATGTCAAAAAAATTATTGACAGGTTTAAAAATTAAAAATATTGTTGCAAAATATCTGTGATGTATAAATGATCAAACAACATTTAGTCACAGTGGCATACAAAGATTTGAAGCTAAAGACTTTGTTAGATTTGTACTATTTTTTTATTGTTGTCCAGTCTGGTTACAGTTTAAAATCATATTTGATGACACAGCTAGACAAGATGCTTGAACAGAATCAGTGAATCTTTATAATGAATCTTCCATACGAAATAGGAATCTTCATAGAATAAAAAGCCACTATTTTCATGGAGGCTTGGAAGGAATATGTGCTATCAATACTCTGTACTTTTTCTCAAAATTGGTTTAATATTTTAATTGTTGTTTAAATCGTTTTCATTTCAAATTAATAATAACAGTTATTTCTAAACATACTTAAACAATTATATTCCTATACAGTCATGTGTCGGTATTGTATACACTACCAAGTTTAAATTGTTGCGGCATCTGTCATCTCTCCCCACATGTTAAGTTTGTTGAATTCTTATACTGCGTCGTTGTTCTCTGACAATTACAACTTTTCTAGTTTCGTTCGCGGTACGAATCCTGGACGCGTTCAGGATTACTTTGAATGCGCAGTGTAAAAATGAGCGTTCGTGGTGATCAAATTTAGTACTGAGAGGAACTACTAGGCCCTTAGACAAGGTAAGAGAGGGGACGCGTAATCGTATGGACGTGACTGAAGTTCAACCTGCACCAATAAGTAGATTTTTATCAAAATTTCTATCTGTCAAGGATGGCAAGCTTCCAAGTGACCTTAAAACGGGAGTAGTTAGTCCAATTTTCAAAAAGAGAGATCCATGTTTGGTTGATAATTACAGGTCAATCACTCTAACAAGTGTACTCTCTAAGATTATCGAAAAGTGAATTTACAATAAAATGTTAAATTTTCTAAATAAATATGATACCTTAAATAAATGCCAGCATGGGTTTCTTTCTAATAAATCTAAAGATACTGCTTCTATTTCAATATTTAATTATATCCATGCTGCTTTGGATCGAAAAAGGTATGTGGGTGCACTCTTTTTTGACTTAACTAAGGCGTTTGACTCTATTGACATTAAAATTATACTGCATAAATTAGAAACTCTTGGTTTTAGGGGTCACTTCTTGAACTGGTTAAAGTCATACTACCAACTTCGTAAATTCCTAGTAAAGGTCGATAATAAGAAGTCATCTGTTTTTAATCTTGATCAAGGTGTACCACAAGGCTCCGTATTGGGACCCTTAATATTTCTTGTATATGTCAATGATTTGCTAAATTTTTTAACTGCAGATCATACGGTTCTCTATGCAGATGATTCAACAATTGTGGGTGACGAGTCAACTGAAGTGGAACTCATATCAAAAATAAACTTGGTAGCACAGGAATTTACAACCTGGTGTAAAAGGAACTCTTTAATGGTAAATGCAAAGAAAACTATTTGTACGCAGTTCTACTCGCGCTGTAAGCCATTCCATAATTATAAGATCACAGTTAGTTCTGAGGAAATACCTTTCAGTGATACAACATTATTTCTTGGTAACATTCTAGAAAGAAATATGACATGGGTTACTAAAGTCTGCAAAACAATGAATAAGGGTTACTATGCGATCCTTCAGTTGAAAACTCTATTTAGTACCAATTAATTAATAAGTGTGTACTATGCATTGGTTTATTCATATATGGCCTATAATGTTTTTATAAATCAAAAGAGAATTCTTAGATTGATATTCAATATTGATAATAGACAATCATGTCGTAAATATTTTATTGAACACAGACTATTAACTTTCCATGCTTTATATATTTATAAGTGTATTATTCACGTCAAAACTAAATTTCAAAATTTTACCCTTAACTCTGACTTTCATAATTACCCGACAAGACACGGGAGGTTGATAAGCGTGTGTAAACACTCCACAGCTCTTCTTGAAACTAGTCCTGATTTTGCAGGATCTAAATTTTTCAATTGTTTTCCACTTAATATGAGAAATGAAAATAATATTCAAAAATTCAAAAATAAATTAAAATCATGCTTGATTCAATTATGCGTTTACAACCTAAATAATTATTTTGACTTAATAAAAGGCTACAGGGAATGAGGACCGACGGGGATCAGAAACGCTCTATATTGCATATCTTTTTTTATATTAATCTATATTTTGTTGATTATGCTTTATGTAACTATATGACTTCTCCTATATCACATTGTGATCTCATTGGATTAATAAAGAATATTCCATTCCATTCTATATATAATAACAATGAACGGTCGTTAGGGTTTTATTGACAATGGAATTTGACAGTGAATTTTAATAAAAGACAGTATGGTGAATCAAGGAAAGTTTGACAAGAGAAAGAGAGGAGATGGTAAGATATTTTTGTTTTAAGTGATTTGATTGGTTCGAGAGAGGAATTGGAGAAGTAAGAGGAAAGGGTTAGTTTGGTTTTTTCTTGGGCAAAGAAAAAACGTGGAGTCTAAGATAGAACTGCAAGACAAAAGGTTGTTTACTGTGATAAGAATGGGTGTGGACGTTGCGAGATAAAGTGGTTAATCGTGAAAGAAAGTTTGTGAAGTTGTTAGTAGCAGCAGAAAGCCGTGACAGTGTAAAAAGAGATCTTCAAATCCACAATTTTTAAGTCTTTCCTTTAATATAAGAATTATTTGAGGAGAAGCCGTATATGTTTTAATAGGGGAGTAAACGAGATCAGGAGGTGTGGAGAAACAGCCTAAGGAGAATCAGTATAAAGTTTAGTTTGTTTTATTGAAAACAAAAGATAGGCCCATATATATATATATATATATATATATATATATATATATATATATATATATATATAAATATATATATATATATATAAATTTAAACCAGAGTTTTTATAAGTGAGTGTGCGGTCGGTCAATTTTTGATTTCAATTTTTAAATAATTTTTTCATCGAAGTAATGCCACACTAGTCATATATATTCATGAATAATAAATATGAATATATTGCATATGTGTAAGTGGTGTACTGTTTCATGACTGTGTGTAAATGTGCAGCTAAAATAAAAGTTTGTGTATGTATTTGTATACATACACATTGTATAAATATTCATGTTCATCAATTAGTAAAAAATGGGTTCATATCCAAAGCTTGAGTAAAATTTTTATGTTTATTTTTGTGTTGAACTAAAAGAATATTTCCAATTTGTTTATAACATATGATATTTTTTTAGTAGCGTATATTTTTCCATTAATAAGTTAATAGAATACTTATTATAAACTTAGCACTTGCGAACTTGATTATTTAGCGAGCAAGTATTATAAAGTTTCGTGGTAAAAGATATTTTGTCTGTCTAAGTATATACTAGACTTATTATCAATAAGAACATTAGAGAACGAAAGAGAAGGGAAGTTTTGGTTTTAAAAGTATCGCAGCTGAACTCTTTAAAATAAAATTCACAAAAAGAAACTTACTAAAAAGAAAATATAAACAATATACAGATACAAATGTTTCTTGTGATGTGTATATTTTAAACTGTATATTATAAAGGGGTCGCTTGGCCTGGTAGATTATACCGCACAGCGATTTAAAAAATCGTTTGTGCATATGCTACATCCATATCTATAGCTTTCGGATACGCATTAGGATTAACTACTATCTATATACAGTAGATTTGGTTATAATAAAACCTCTGATTGCAGGTCTGTAAGTCAAAGATATAATTTTATTAAAGGAAATGTACAGGTAATTGATATTATTTTAAAGTAAATAATAAACTATTCTATTGTTTATATAATACATATGTTTGTAATTAACATAAATAAACTATTGTGTACATTTTTATTACATTAAAATTGTATCAGTGCCAATACAATTTCTACAAATATCAATTTTCGAATCATATAGGAATATTTTTTTTCTTGTGGCATGTCTAAATTACTAGAACTTGTATTCTAAAAAGTGCTGCCTCGTTTCGAGTGCTGCTTTGAATCCAAATTGAACTTAACTTAGGTGTTTTCCTAATTCGAGGCATATGCGCAAGTAAATAGTAAGGAGTACTTTAAGTACATAGCTCACCAAACTATTTTACATTCTTAGGCTTGATATATTTGATATATTGGCTTGTTTGGAAAGTTGAATAAATATTGATAGTGGCCAATCATTTGGTAAGTGGCCAGTCTCATATATGTTGATGAATAGCTTCTTAAGAGCTGTGCTTTACTATACCTCTAATGGCTTTCCCCTGTGTAAATAGCTAACCTGTATTGTAATCAATCAAACGGTGCTCCGTATAGATGGAGAATATACAGATCAGGTCAAAATCTTAAGGGGAGTGAGACAGGGGCGCATAATTTTACCACTGATATTCAATCTGTACTCAGAGCACATTTTTGAAGAGGCTCTAAAAGATATTGATGAAGGCATCTCAATAAATGGAGTCAAGCTCAATGACCTGCAGTATGCAGATAATACAATAGTGTTTTCCAATACCATAGAAGGGCTGCAAAACTTAATGAACAAAATAACGGAAACAAGTAGAACATATGGACTGGATATAAACACCAGCGAGACCAAGTTAATGATCATCAGCAAGGAAAACATAACTAGAGCAAATCAATGAGTCAATAAGTAATCAATGAGCAAAAAGTGCATTCTTGATTATCAGCTCTGTGTTTAAGAGACATGACCTCACCCTAGAAACAAAAATAAGGCTCCTTAAATGTTACGTGTACTCAATGCTTCTGTACAGAGTAGAAAAGTGGACATTAAAGGCAG
This sequence comes from Diabrotica undecimpunctata, assembly GCF_040954645.1. NCBI lineage: Eukaryota > Metazoa > Arthropoda > Insecta > Coleoptera > Chrysomelidae > Diabrotica > Diabrotica undecimpunctata. The sequence continues at coordinate 127,503,001 of NC_092803.1, forward strand.
AACTTCTATCTTAACTTCAGACATTTGAGCTATGGATATACAGAAGGATCCTGAAGATACCATGAATAGACAAAGTCACCAATGAAGAAGTACTACAGAGGATGAACACAACTGCTGATTTGATCAACATCGTGAAGGGACGTATGCTGCAGTACTTGGGATATATAATAAGATATCTAGGCAGATATGAGCTGCTCCCATGCATTTTTCAAGGTAAAATTGAAAAAAAAGGCCCCAGGACGAAAAAGAATATCCTGGCTTGCTAACCTGAGAGCATATATAGAAAGACCTCAACACTGCTCTTCCGTATAGCAACCAATAAATCATCATAGCCAGAATAATCGCCAACGTTCGGAACAGACAAGCACCTTAAGAAGAAAAATGGCTTTAAAATTTACCATGCATTTTATCAGGTCCCGGTGATTGTCTATTTCAGTCGATCTTCTTGCTGTATCATTGAATTCTTGCATGTATTCTTTTCATCTTTTTAATTTTAAAATCTGGCTTTCGACGTCTACAATGCTTCTTTTGCTCTTTTTATTTTCCTTCTATTTTATTATAGTATATTCTTATGCCACTTTTTCTATTCACTGTTCTTTCTACATCTTAATTTCCTTCGCTCTTTCATTATCTACAATATTTTATGTATCATCAATTCTTGCTTTTTCTCTTCTTTTGGAGAAGTATGGTAATAAATGTATTTATTTCGTTTCACTGTTCTATGCCGCTAGTAATGTTTTCAACTATTTTTGTGAAATTTCTATTAACCTTAAGTAGTCGTTAAGGCGTAAAAATTACGCCATTCTTATTTAAAACGTTATAACTTTACGTCCAGATGGTAAATAGGTAAGCCGCTCCTGTATCCTCCTACCATACATTCTTCTACGTAAGAGTTTAGTTTGAATCCTCCTCACTACAAATTTAGTACTAGAATTGACGTCATTGTTGATACCTGTTACTAAGTGGTACATAAAGTACCCAAGCGACTATGTAAGTAAAAATGCAAAATGGGATGCAACATTAACAACTGCAGAGGAAATCCTTGCACTTCTTGAAATTTTCTTCCTAGCTGGTGTAAAAAAGTTAAGCCATACTGATTTTAGAGAGATGTGGGCAATTGATGGCACAGAAATCTAAACCTTTCTGGCATGTATGGGATATAAAAGTTTTCTGTTTTTCCTTGGAGCACTTAGTTTCAACGACAAAACAAATCGTAAAGAACGGAAATAGACAGATAAACTGGCGGCAGTGCGAGAAATTACAGACAAATTTACATACAACTGTCAGAAAAATTTCTGCCCAGGTGAACGTATTACAATTGACGAAATGTTAGTTCCATACCGTGATCGTTGTAGTTTTCCTAACAATTCCAACAAATATGGGATAAAATATTTGCATTGTGTGATTCAAAGATGTTTTAGGTCTCAAATTTAGAAATTTACTGTGGCAAGCAGCCCGAAGGAAGATATATTCTACCAAACACTGCAACATATATTGTACTTAGATTGGTCGAGCCCTTCAAAATTTAAAAAAAAAAACTTGACCACAGATAATTGGTACACCAGTTATCCTTTGTCTCAAGAGCTTCTTCATCGAAAAATTACTTTTGTTGGTACTTTGTAAACGAGACATAGTACTATTCAACAATGAAACTAAAGCGAGAATCGATGTAATCGACCAAATGTGCAGTAATTACACTGTCCAAAGACGAACTAGACGGTGGCCATTGGTCGTATTTTATCAGCTTATAAATATTGCAGGAATACATTCCAATATTTTATTTAACACCACTAATTGCGATAAGGCCCTAAGTCTCAGACATTTCTTAAAAAATTTAGCGGTTTCTCTAATGACACCCCATACGTAACAGAGCGCAAATATCATCAACCTATCTATTGGCATCAAAAGTTGCTTAGTTCCATATATGAGTTCCGAGACTGAAACTCCAAAACTACCCGAAAAAATAAGAGGAAGGTGTACGTACCCAGTGCGGTCGAAAAAAAATGGAGCAACCACAATAAAGTGCCAAAGATACAGTAAACCAGCATGTAAACCGCATGTGATCACCACACACATTTGCTTAAAATGCCAGCATCATGAAAATCAAACAGAAAATCCTTAAAATGTTTTTCCTTTTTTTATTTTTGTTTTGTACACTTTATTATACTTTTACACAAGGTATGTGTTTATCTTTTCCTACGTATTTAAGAAATGTAGAGTGTTAACTTAAATACCTCCCTAAATATATATGTAAGGATTACTATACCCTTTTTTGGTAATTCTTTAAGCATTTTTGGTGTTATTAGGTAAATTCCAGGCGACTTTTTGATATTTAGTCTTAAGATTTCTTCTTTAAGTTCTTTGGGTGTTGTTAATTTTATTGGATTTACTGATGGTTGTTCTGAGTTTAAATAATTAATAATTTCTTGATCTTCTTCATTGTTGTTTGGTTGGAATACTGTGTCTAAATGTTCAGCAAATAATTCTGATTTTTCTTTATCGCTTCTTGCCCATTGGTTCTGTATGTCTGTGGTTTTTCTTACTGGTGACGATATTCCTTGAGGTTTTAAGGATGATTTGATTGGTTTCCATATTGAATGGTCGTATCTATTAAGTTGTGTTACATATTTTTTGACTGACTCTTCTCTTGCAATTTTTAGTTGTGTTTTTAATTTATTGGTTAAGCGATTGTAAAACGTTTTATCCGCTGGGTTCCGACTTTGTTGCCATTTGGCTCTTGCTCTTCTTTTTTCAGCAATGAGCTTTTTAATTTCTAGTGGAATATTTATTCTATTCTCGATTTTATTTTTATCTGCATCGTTCGGTGTCGCTTCTTTTACAGCGTTTTGCAATAATGTCATAAGGTTGTTTGTAGCTGCTTTTATTTTTGAAGGGCTTCTTGGTCTTACATTTAGTTTAATGTTTTCATCCAGTATTTTTCGGTAAAGGTTCCAATCTGTTCTAGGTCCATGCAGTTTTGGAGTAGGTTGTTTGTTAATAACGCAGGTGCTAATTGTTGCAATAATTGGTGAATGATCTGAAGATAGATCATAACTTGGAAGTATGTCCATAAAGGTGTTAGATATTCCTTTTATGATGCAAAAATCTAAGAGGTCTGGTCTTTTTTTGGGGTCCATTGGCCAGTACGTTGGTGTTCCTGTTGATAAATATGAGTATATTTTCTTGCATTAAGCTATAGAGTTCTCTCCCCCCCCCCTTCGTTGTTATTAATCTTGATCCCCAGTAATTGTGTTTACTATTAAAGTCATCAGCTGCGATACATTTTGGACCTAGAGTATTGAAGAAGGATCCGAAATCGGTTTTTTTAATATTGTGTTTTGGAAAGCAATATACTGCTGCTATTGTTATTTCGTAAGGTAATGAGCTCACTTTAATTACTGTAGCTTGGATACAGTCTGTTATATAACTTTCCATCATAAAATGTTTAATTGATTGTTTGATCAAGATTGCTGTACCTCCATGGGCTGTCTTGTCTGGGTGGTTAGTATGGTACTTTAGATAATGAGGTATTTTAAAATACGATTTGTCTGTAAAATGTGTCTCACTTATCAATAATATATCTATTACCATGCTGTTTTGTTGCAAGATTTGATTAAACATGGCTTTGAATTCTTCTAAAAACTTCATAAGAATAGTGTTTGAATCTTGGTTATCTGAAGGAGCAGCAGGAGGTTTTCTATTACTCGCTGCATTAGCAAAGCTTACATTTGGTCTTACTGTATTGGGTATAAAGTTTCTGTTACGTACTTGCGACATATTTTGGTGATGATTATATATGTAGTTTGTGCTATATTTTTATTTCTATTTAAATTACGATAATATTCGCATCCTTTATAGTTAGTTATATAGCTGGGTGATCTCCTCCACATAAAGCACATGTAGCTGGTCTGTTCTTGTTCTTTTTACAGCTGTTTGTACTGTGCTTCCCTCCACATTTCACACATACATATGGTCTATTGCAGTATGTTTTTGAATGGCCATATAATTGATATCTCATACATTGGATGATATTTTTGTTTTTTATGGGTGGTTCAATTTGTATATTGCAGTGTTGTAATTTCTGAATTTTATATATATCTTGGTTATTGTCTGATGGTTCAAGGTCAACAAAGAACATATTTACCGGCTCTTTTGTAATCCTATGTTTAGCATTAATGATGTTTCTCACCTTGTGACCCAGTTTTGTCAGTTCTTCTTTGATATCTTCTGTTGCGTGAATAGTGAAGGTATTTAATTACTACTTTATAGGCCCTGTCTTCCTTTCGTTGATATGTGTGATGAATAATGTTGTTCTCTCTCAAATATCTTAATAATTTTTTGTATATTTCTGGATCGCTACAAATTATTTTGACTGTATTATTTGCCATAGTCCTGGTTTCTTATGGTTCAGCTTCAGCTATATCTGTAAATTTTTTTCTCATTTCTGGGAAGTCGCTTACACCATAAGCAAATATTGGTGGTGGTTTAGGTTTTCTTGGCGCTGTTTCATTTTGATTGGTTTCATTTTCTTGGGTAGTTGTTAGGGTATTATATTTGTTCGATAGTGTAATGGTATCATCTTCTTTATCTGTTTCTACATTTGATCTGATTTTTCTGCATTTTGTAGTTTTAACTACTTGCCATGAGTTTTTTGTTGACATATTGTTGATGACATTCTGTTGTATTGCTGGCTATTTCTGTTATTTATATTGCTGTTGTGTGGCGCATTTTGTTAATTTATATATTGTTCTTGATTGGGCGGAAATATCATATTCGTCGAAGAATTGGTGGTTGGTTGATTTATTTGCATATTGTACATACCTGGTGTTTGTGATGAGATTTGTGGATAACCCTGTATATTGTTGATTTGTGATTAACCCTGTGTGTTGTTTGGAGTCTGCATTTGTGGATAACGATTTATTTGGTTTAATGGATACTGGATTGGTAATGGCTGGCTGTTTACATTTTACATTTGTTGGCTAACTATGTATTTGTCGAATCCTGGTCCATTCCCCGTTGGAAACATTATAAATAAATTACTGAATTATTTTTAAATTTAATTTGATGAGTTTATTGTTTTTAAGTCTATTACTAATTGATTGCTTTTTAATCACTTAACATTTATCTGTTCAATTCGAGAAAACCGGTCGCATGTTAATAACGGAGAACCATTTAACGTCCGCTCGGTTTGGAGTATCGATGTAAACTAAAAAGAGAATATGGATCCCAAAAAAGCTCCAGGGTTTGATCTAATAACTGGCGAAATATAAAAACAATTACCAAAGAAACCCATCATCAAGCTTACATAGGTACATAGGTACACCATACACCAAGCTTAATGCATCATTTAGACTAAAGTATATTCCCAAAATTTGGAAACTGGTAGAAGTCATATCGACTGAAAAAACTGGAAAGCCGCCAAATTAGGTTTCATCCTGCAGGCATATTTAATTATTGCCTGTACTTTTAAAATTATATGAAAAGATCCTAATGAAAAGACTTAAGATCATCACCGAAAAAATAGATTATTCCCATCACATCAGTCTGCCTTTAGAGTAAGTCATTAAACGATAGATCATGTACATAGAGGATAAACAAATCTGTTCCGCTATCTTCCTGGATGCGGCCAAAGCCTTCGTTAAGGTATGGTATAAAGGTCTTATCCAATTAAATAGAGCACTACCAAGACAGTATTTACAATTATTAGAGTCGTACTTAAATGAAAAACACTTTAGAATAACGAGTTATAGAAAATCAAGGCGGGAGTGCCACAGGAAAGTGTTCTCGGTCCAGTTCTCTATTTGTTATACACTAGCGGTATTCCTGAACTCGAAAATGGAACAATTGCAACATTTTCGGACGACGAACCTGTTCTGGCAGTGGGAAATAATCATGAAAAGCTACAAGACAACTATAATCTTCAGTGAACAAGATCAGTGATTGGACCAAAAAATGGAGCATAAAATTAAATTAGACAAAGAAACTTAAATAAATACAAAAAATTGTACTGGTTGCTTGGAAGAAACTCAAAGCTCTCCATAGGTAATAAACTTTTGATCTATAAATAAATACTCAGACTGGTATGGTCATACGGTGCTCAGTTCTTGAGTTCTATCAGCAAGAAGAATATTTTAAAGATAAAACTCATTCAGAACAAAGCATTAAGAAAAAGCCCCTTAGTACATTAAAAACAGCTCCATTTACCGAGATTTAAAGGTGAAGACTGTTGAAAAGAGAATAAGGAATTATGCCAACAATTATGAGCAAAGATTGCAAGAAGAGTGAAGAGGGTAAATCCCTTTAAGGTAGTGTCGTGATTAGTTTAAAAGCAAAGTATAGTGCAGCTTATTGTACACAAGTGATTGTGTAAATATTTACTTTAAGTAAGAAAGATCCTTCAGAAACATTATTGAATATAAGTATAGTTTTAAATATTAATTTAGGTCGAAATACAACTGTTCATTAATATTTCTGATTAGACTGCAGTGCAAAAGACACTTGTTAAGGAGTGTTTTATTAATTAACAAAAATGTTGATAAACTCAGTTTAGTTTCTTGGGATTTTCGATGGGGCATTACTAGATGCTTTTCGTGTATGAAACCTTCTTGGATGTAGTTTAAAAAATGTATTAATTACAATCATCTAGTTTTCTTGACACAATTAGTTTAGCCTGTCTCCTTTTTAATTTCTTTTGCCAAGACCGTATGCCAAGATCTCACAACATATTATGGTCTTGTCACATACTATTTTCACTTTAGAAAATGTTTGAACTAGTGCTGTCTGTCTCTAAAAATCCTCTAAAAAACTAAACATTATTAATCTATGTATTTTTAATTGGCGCAATATTAGTTAAAATTTTATTTACATTGTTTTGTGGCTAGTTATGTACTTTTGCAACTATATAGAGTGAATATCTGTTATTATTATTTGCTGTGTTCAATAACGTTTTTACTTGAATTTTCCAAAAACATTGGTTAAAAATTTAATCACTTTACACATAACCAAACTTTACATTTTAATTTCAAACCATGATTGTGAAAATATTTCGCATGATGACTAGGCTAATATTAAATTTCCCTTTCTACAATCCACATCTTTCTAAAATTTTTTCTTTGGTAGCCAATATTAATAAATTCCTAAACGACAAAACATTCTTTGAAATAACAGCGAGCTTGAGTAAAATTTGGTCGTGTCTTTAAATAAGTGAGAGCCCTCCGAAAACAAAGTTTTTAAAAATATTTTAATAAAATATTTAAACCAAGACACAAACATACCGGAATCATAGAAGGGGACAACAAAAATAAAGTTATTTTTCCGAATTACTAAAATATTACGCTATCCTTCTTGATTTTGGATGAAGAGATCAATATTCGTAAAACTAAACAAGGATACTAAAAACATATTGTTTACAGTGAGGTTTTTGACCTTATTTCTAATCTTTTTGTTTGTCTTTTAGCGTTCTAGATTTTCAGAACGTCTTAAAAGATGGATTGTATATTAACTAAAGTATCTGCTTTTAGTAGCGTCTGTTTACGGCCTGGGCAAATAAGGAAAGTAATCAATTCAACGAAGTAACTTATGTGTGAGTTATTAATTCTCTTTTAAATTTTTTTTTACACTAATTCAATTTAAAATGATTGATGTCAGTTTTTAGGTTGTAAAAATAACAAATCGAACACAATGTTTATTATATTACGATATTTAGTTTTAAAATATAAATTATCAAGAGTCTTATTAAATATTTTATTTTTTTTGTAAAAAACATAATAGTTTTATTTTATTTGAATTAATGTGTCTCGGCTGCGATGACCATTGACACAAACAATATTGTGTACAATAATATTACAATAAGCACATGTAACTAATTGCTACAGTTAATCATAAGCTTAGAACCTATGACTAAATAATATAATATAAGTAAAGTAACTACATGGAAAACAAGGGGTAATATTCTGTTGAACAACTCAATGTCTTTCAAGAAACAAATTAGGTTAACGACTTGATCGGGTGAGTTTAAAACGTCTTTGATATTAGATTATGTTGCACTCTGTGTTTTTTGTACCAGAGACACTCGATCAGGATGTGTTTCACAGTTAATACACTTGAGCAGATTTGGCAATTGGGCTTCTGCTCGGACTTCACTAAGTATTCATGTGTCAATCGGGTATGTCCTATTCTTAATCTTCGGATGACAGCTTTTTCGTTTCTATTTGTGTTTGTAATAGCACTAAATTATTAAGGGTTGAACGGTGACGTCTGAAACCGAATTGCGCTACATCAATTATTGCATATTTTTCGAGAAGTTATATTAATCTTGAATTAATCATTTTCTCAAACAGTTTACATAATGAACAGGTTAGAGAGATAGGTCTGTATGATTTTGTTAGGTTTGAGGGTAGATCAGATTTTTTTATTGGTATGATAATTTATTCACGCCACAGCTTGGGTAATTGCTGAGTATGCCATATTGTCTTGTCCAGCGGCAGAGTTCGTACAAGAGGATAGTACAAGTGCTAATTCTTCTTGTGTGAAAGGAAGGTTAATAGAGACAATGACGTGTCTACTTATTTGTGGAGCAAGAGGAATTTGTATATTCTGGTAATTTGGACTTTCAATCTGTTATATACTTTCAGCCTACATACAATACTTTTAGCCATGATTCGAGCAATTATTTGGTTATCTGTTATAACTTTTCCATTCAGTGATATAGCTGGAATTTTTGGAGGAGTTTTATAACCTTTCATTTGTCTTATTTTTGTCCAAAATTGAGATGGTGGAGTATGACTAGTAATTGTAGAAACAAAATTTTGCCAGGAATCTTTTTTGCTTTTTTAAGGACATATTTCGCTTTGGCTTTTAGCTTTTTGAAATTTCTTGAGTTTTTCTTTTTCGATATCTATTGAGGGCCTTTTTGCATCGACGTACAGGTAGTTCACATTCTGAATTCCACCATGGTACTGCTTTTTTAGAGATGCTTTTTTAGAGATGATATTGTTATTTTTTTACATTTTATTCTGCAGACATAATAAAACAGTTATTAAAGAGAGTTATTGCCTCGTCTATATCTCCAGATTGTTGAAGTAATAAAATATGATCTTTGGCGCTAGTTTGAAAATGATTCCAGTAGTCTTTAGCGATATTCCATTTAGTAATGGTGCAAATATTTTAATTGCCATTTGTTATGACTATCGGGAAGTGGTTACTATCATATAAGCGACCACGAGAGTGAATCGGCAGACTTGGGATTATATATGCTTAGATCGATAGAAGAGTAAGTTCCTGAGGCGATGTTAAAATATGTACTAGCTCCACTATTCATCAGATAAGTATTATTCTCTATTATTCAACTCAATACGGTCTCTACGATTTTTCCTCTACCAAATATTTTCTTTGAGCCCCACATAGTATTATGGGCGTTAAAGTCTATAACTAGTATAAAAGGACTGGGAAATTGGCGAATTAAGTCATGTAACTTGGTTTCTGTTAAGTTGTAATTATGTGGAATATAATGTACCGCATATGGTTATTTGGTCGGGACACCAGACAGTTATTGCTATGGCCTCCAAATTGGTAGTTAGGATATATTGTATAGAAAATAAATTATTCGACACGAAAATAGATGTTCCTCGACTTGCTCTTGTAAACGTAATCCGAAGTAAATGGCAACCTTCAAAATTTTTAAGTTCACGTCTATGTGTTTCCTTGAAATTGGTTTCTTGAAGGCAGATGATATCTGCTTTTGTATTATTGATTAATTGTTGTAAGCGTTCTAAGCGAGGGTAGAACCCATTGCAGTTCCACTGCACTAACGTGAAAGTAAAAAATTTTTAACATTGAGAACGTTGAAAGGTCAGAGAAGAGTCGGTTAGATAATCTTCATCATTATTTGTGGATTGCGATGTTGTGCTTCCAATTTCTAAATTTTTTATATTAAGTTGCTGTTTAATTTTCTTAGAAACTCTTTTAAATCTATCCATGATTGCTTTATCTTCCAGTTAAGGGTATATTCTATACATGTCTTCGAGTAGTGATCGAACATTTTGAGTGGACTGCTGTGCTTCTTGTAGAGGATTATTACTGCCAAATGAGTTTTCCAGACAGGCAAGAAAATTTTCAACCGGTAAGAAGAATAAGTTTGGATTTTCTTGATAAAGATTATTGATTGTGAGAACAGAGGAGGCGGTTAATTTAGGCTGATCGGGTGCAACTTTCTTGGATTTTTTAGTTTTATGCTTTTTAGTTACGTTTGCATCGGGTGAAGGCATTTTTATGTCTTTGATCGGTAAGTTAGTAGATGTGTTTGTTTCTTGAGAGGTAGAATCGCTAAGGTCAGAACGAGTTCGTTTCTAACCAGTGGTAGGAGGAAAAAATTCATTGTTTGCGGCAATAGAAGTGGTGTATATATCGACAGTTTTTATCTGTTGACTGTGAACTGAATTTTATGTTGTGTTTGGTGGTGCCATATTGTTTGATATTGGGGTAGCAGGGATGGGTTCAGCTGGGGACGTTTTTTCATTTGGGAGAGGATTGCTAGGGGGATTTTGACAGTTATTTGCTGCATGTCCACGTTTTTTTTGCATAGAAAACATGTTATTTTGTCAGTAGAGAGAAATATTCTGTACGAATTATTGTCGAATCGAATTATTAATGAAATTTCAATTTCGAGGCTATCTGTATTTGAAGTAACGTATACCTGTCTTCCGTAGTTCATAATATGCGTAAATTCATCACTGGGGATTCCAGCTTTAAGATGTGACACTGGTAAAGCTAGTTGAAGACCTAGATCTTGAAGGTGTTTTCTATAATTTCATAAGGTATTGATGAACAGACGTTGGAGATTATTAGTTTTTGGCTCGGGTTACCAGTCCATCTAATTTACAAATCGTTGCACGTCATTATCTACGTCAGAGATCGAAGTTGACATAGTTGCCAAAGTATAAAAAAATCCTAAATCCATTTTAAATCAAATAGGTCACATAATTATTATTATACTCTTTACGACTATTTAAATTCTTACGTGACATTTTAGAAATAAAACACACTAATTTTGTTCTAAAAAGAACAGATTTTATTAAATGGGTAAAAATATAAAACAAGAGGTATTCACTTTAAAATTTACAATAATAAAGTACAAAAAGTGTCAACACCGCAACTGTCAAATAAGTGTTACCAATTTATGCCAAAATTTCACCTTCGTTCGATTACAGTTACAGTGTGTTCCGAACAAACGTTCTTTATAAAAACGCTTTATAATGCATTTATACAAATTAAATGAAACATATTGTTGTCTATTTCTTTAAGTTAACATTAATAGAAATCTTTAAATATTAGTTCTACGCGTATATAATAAAATATGTCTAGTGGATGTAATGCCAGTGTACTCGGCAAAGTGATTCTAAAAAAGAACACACCTACCGCCTAAATATTTCGTGTTATTATCATGTGACGTCACGGGCTATGACGCCGATGACGTGCAACGGTTTGTAAATTAGATGGACTGTATATATATATATATATTATATATTATATATAATATAATATATATATATACATATATATATATATATATACATATATATATATATATATATATATATATATATAGGTATATATATATATATATATATATATATATATATATATATATATATATATATATATTGTAAATATAATTTAAGTTTTAATAAATAAATTCAAGTTTAATTTATGTAGGAATGTTGAAGTTCTAATATTATACAGTAAAACTTCTGTTAACGTACACCTCTTGAGAACGGAAACTTCTTCTGAACGGACAGATTTTAGGTCATCATACATTTCATATATGGGTAAATAGAAAGACACCTCTGAACAACGGACCCCCTTCACAACGACTCCAAACCAAATTTTCCCTCAAGTTTTCTAATAAATTATTGTAATTTTACTTGCCAGCCACGAACAGTCAGGTAAAGGCGATTAAAAGAGTAAAATTGTGGCCCCGGAAATCTAAATATGTATGTAACTTATTGTAGCCATAAAACTAATTATATAATAGGTACTTATGGTCATAAAACTAGGTACTTTAGGTACATCGAGTTTGATTTGGACAAACCTATTTTAGAATTTATTCATCCTTTGTACACTTTTTAATTTAATTGCGATATTTTGATCTAATGCTACCAATGTCTTTGATTAAAATAAAGTTTTTAAGTTTGAAAAAAAATATCGATGATAAAAATGCCTGAAAAAAATTATAGTGTTTGAGTTTTGGCAGAAAAGCTTTAAATAGAAAAACTTAATTTAGTGACATTTTAGAGACAAAAGCTGATTTAAAAAAGTGGTATAGTGAAAGTGAAAATGTTCAACAAAAAAACAGGATTAAAACTGAAGATGTTGCCATTGATAGAGTGTGCGATTGGTTTTGTAAAGTGAGAAGTAAGAACATTTCATTATCTGGACCGATAATAGAAGAAGGAACTTTAGAGCCGGCGAAAGAACCCAATTTTACTTTTAAAGCTTCCAATGGTTGGCTTGACAAGTTTTGCTTAAGACATAACATTAAATTTAGAGCACTTTCTGGAGAAGCTGCAAATGTTAACATTGACGACGTTTCAGAGTGGCAAAGAAAACTGCCAAATTTATTAAGTGGCTATTTAGCTGAAGACATTTATAAAGCTGACGAGACTAGTCTGTATTATCGAGCCTTATCAAGTAAAACTTTTACATTTTATAAAATATATCGCCACTTTTAACTAGTAACTTTATAATATATTAATTGTAAAATTAAAGTGTGGATGCATCTTCAGTACACTTCTCAAATATTTTAGAAATTATTTAATTATAATATTGAAAACAAAAACATATATAGCCTGTTTTACAATATCTGAGGTAATATTGATCAGATGCCCTCACTCAAAAGTTGGAAATAAAGCCAGTTTGTAATTTCAAACCGTTTGGCCTTTTTCTGATCCACTTTTTAATAAATGTTTAATTACCACGTAAAATGTCATAAGCCACATACCTCTCCACACTTTTGCGGTTTATCAGCTTCTATCCCGGAAAGTGTCCTAACCCAGATCACATCACTGTTGACGCCTTTATATTCTCGGCATATCATAAAGCAGAATGTATTTATTATACCTTTATCATCTCGGCCTTGTTTGAATATTGTACGTGTCATTTTCCTTAACCGTTTACCTGTAAAAAAGGGGCTCAGCAAAAAATAAAAATATCTGTAACATTGAACTTTTGGGATAATTCCTTGAGTTGTTGTAAGTTCAGAAAGTATCAAAGTCAGTTAAAGCTAAATATTATAAAGAATATCAGAAGTAGTTTAATAATAAAATGTGGGATAATTTTTTTTATAGTAGTGTTGGTTCTTATCAGCCTTCAAATATGGTGTTATGTCCATACTTTAAATATGTCCATTATCACGATGTTGTCAATAGTCGAAGCATTTAACTTTAACAGTTTAGTATTTTACTTTAGTTAAAGGAGTAAACTTGATACCCATTTGTTCACTGCTACAAACTTACATTATAAGATGATAGTTACACATAAAAGTCGAAAAAACATTTGTGCCTCACATTAAACATTAATTTAATTGAGTTATACAAGTCAGTTTTTAGTGAAATTTTCTCAAAGTGTTTATTATCACAAGATACACAACCGTGAGTACCTATTTTTATTGGTCATCCTTTTTGAATCCCGATATATGCAATAATTGGTTATATTGCCGTTCATATCAGCACACAAAAAAAAAACTGGTTTAATTTATCATTTGTCAAATATCGATTATCTATCTACAAAGTATAATTGCTATTTAATTGATTTGGTTTAAATCGTAAATTGGAAGAAAATAATTAATTATGCCTGTGTGTATAAACTGTAAGCAATCTACCATAAACACTTAAATTATAAAATGTTCGGGATGTATGAATTCTTTGCATACTTCATGCATTGGCTTGCAGGGCGATGATGTCAGTCGAATTACACGAATGCGTAGTAAAAATATCAAAGTATTATGTAATACTTGTAGCAACGGACAGGACAAGTTTGTTTAATTAAATCAATTTTTAACGAATCTTGTGGAAACTAAAATGCAGGAGCTGGAAAGGAAAATAGCTAATATTAATCCCACAATACAATCCGAACATCAGGAAGAGATAATTAAAGAAGCCATGGACCGTATTAATCGATCGCACAATATCGTTTTGTATATCGTCCCAGAAACTAATTCTGCTATGGAAGATAATAATAAAGTAAATGAAAGTCTAACTACAATACAAGGTGGTAATGCAAATCGGATTTCTGCAAGACATGTACAAAGAATTGGTAAACGATTAAATAAGGCCCGTCTAAAGAAAGTGACCTTTTCAACACCCGCGCAGGCTAAGTCTATTTTGCGTATCAAGAATAAATTAGCCACATCTACTTTCTCTGTTATTTCAATTTCTGATGATAAAACACCTCGACAGAGACAATACTTAAATGAACTCCGGACCAAACTGAAACGTCGAACAGACAATGGAGAACAAAATCTGATCATTAAGTATGTAAAGGGTAGACCTACCATAGTCAGTAAAACTGAGAGCTCTTTAAACTAAATGTGTCCAGCAATTCCAGATCAAGTAAATCTCAACACGTTAAAATTACATGTTATTAGGTACCAAAATGTACGCGACCTTAATAGCAAAATTTCATTGTTTAATGCTAACATTAGTGATTGTGAATTCGACATCATAGCATGAAGTGAAACGTGGTTACGCAGTGATGTTTCGAGTATGGAACTCTTTCCGAATAATTATGTCTATACAGAAAAGACCGAAAATTCCATGAGGTGGACAAGGTGAAGGGTGGTGGTGTAGTGGTCGCGTTAAAAGATTTCATAACATCTGAAATATTGGACATTACGGCTCTCGACGCACAATTTCCACTAATTGATCTTATTATTGTCAAGTGCCGGATTGGTTACAAATATTTTTATATAGTTGTTGTTTATTTACCTGATAGGTTAAGTTTGGTAGACTTTGAATATTTTCTCGATTGCTTAGGGCAATTTGATTACTTAAATAATGACTGCATAGTACTAGGCGATTTCAATGTTTCAAGGTTTTTAGATAATGATATGTCTGATTTCAAAACTTCTGTAGTTTTAAGTTTTGCGGGCTTACGTAAATAGGTCCAAATAACTTCCTTAGGACTTTTTTTTTAAACTTCCAGCTTTCGTTTTGTATTCTCTGTTATCACCCATGTCTCACATTTATAACATACCATTGGTCTAAAAAGATTTGTAGACCCTGATTTTCGATTTTCGGTGTGTTTTTTAGAAGCGGACCCTATGGCTGAATGAAAAAGAGCTCTATTTCCCTTTACTATTCTTCTTTGAATTTCTGTTTTTTTATCCATCCATGCTTAATGCAACTCCCAATTGCATAAAACTTGCCACAGTTTCAATATCGTCCTCAAATTCAACTGTGCGTCTGTTCCCCCTAGCTCTTGCCTTCGATTTTGGCGTCCCTTTTTTCCTAAAAGAGTTTAAAAATATATTTTCCAGACTTATTTATTTCTTTGTATCGCTGGTTTTTTGCCCTTCTTGTTTAAAAAAAACATCTATTTGAGCAAGACATTTTGGTATTTTGGTTTAATGTGTTGGTGTGTTTAATGTGTTGTAATGTTGTCCAACTATTAACAGTTATTTTTAATGTCATAACTGAGCTAATATTTAGAGAAACTCGAATAAGGAAACCAAATATTTTTCTACTTTACAAAAATAGTCATTGTTCACAACTACAGCCTCTGTAAACTGACCAGTTACCTGACATAAGTAAAAAATTATCAAAGATATGTAAAATTTTCTAAATAATAAAGAGTTAGGAATTATTTACAGAAAATACTGTAGCAAAAAAATATAACAAACTTCCCATATCTTCGATAGTTTTGTAATATTCTAAAAATGTAAAACATATTTTTTTACTGTACCATAAATTGTTGTCAATTTATTTATTGTTGTCAATTTATTCATTTTAAATTTTGCGAATCTTTGTATTCGACCCAAAATAAAAAAAAAGGAAATGACCCTATTTTATCAGAACTAATTTAGTTGGTAGATCATATAGTTGTAGAAAGTTTATTTCTTTTTTTAAGTACTTTAGAAAACGAATTTTATTAGAAAAATTGAACATTTTTCTGTTATTGTATGTTAAGTTTTAGTAAGTTAAATCGCGATGCGATTTTTCAATAGTTTGGAATTTACAGTTAAAAACAAAAACTATTTAGTACAGCTTGTCAAGTTTAAGGTGATACTTGACAAATTTGTCCACTTGCGTAGAAAATTAAGTGAGAACGCATTCGGAGGAAAAGAGATACATAATGCGCTCGGTCTCTTCGCCTCGTTGGTACACTCCATACTACACGTTTACAGAGAGTGACCTTATTTATTAATGGAACTTCTATGATATGTCTATATTGTATGTTATTTTGACGTTTCAATTTTTCCTTCGGAAATTTTTCTCAAAATACAAAATATTTTGTTTTTGTTACTTGGTAAAAAAATTCTTCTAATAATTATATTTTATTTGACTCATTAATATTGACCATTCAGTCATGTTGAAGCTGCAGTTTTTTTGAACACTTCTATAAATGTCTCATTCTGTAATTTTATAAGAGGAATATTGGCAGAGATATAAGCTTTACATTTGCGTTACAGCAAACTGTATAAGAATAAAAGAACAGTAGTTAATCTTATACCTGGAACATACCGACGAAACATTTATTACTTAATTTTTATACTAGAGTTGTCGTAATATTTTATATTATAGTCTTATTTTAAGATTTATTTCTGGGTTTGTGAATTTTTATTAGATTATATAATTCTGCTTTTATCGTTTCATCTGAAAAGGAAATGTTCTTTTGTCTTAACCATTCCTTTATTTCTTCTTTTCTACACCCCATAGTGGGACATTTTTGCACTTGGACATTGTGGTATGATGCATTGTCTATAACCAATACACTAGGGGCTGGTATATTAGGAATAAGTATTTCATGAATCCATTTTTTATAATTATTATAGTTTATTTCGCTATGATAATCCAAACTTTGTACCAGATTTAAATGTCAAACATGCATTTTTTTATGAACCCCATTTGGCTGCCGGCGTGAACAATAATCAGCCTTTGCCCTTCGGACACTGGCTTCTGCAAACCTTCGGTGGTATTGTCTCCCCAGTATCTGTCATGGGTATGAGAGGAATGAATATAAGTTTCATCCATGTAAAATATGGGCCGATTTTTTTCCCTATATTGTTTAATATTTCTGAGAAACTTCCTCCGGAGCACTTGTATATCGGGTTTTTCCACTAGGATTTTCCTGTTAGTCTTCGCTTTCTTTCATTGTAATCCCATATCTCTCATTTTTCTCAAAGTTTCATGCGACCCTGTATAAATATTGTCTTCATTAATTTTTTTTGTTATATGACGCAATGTAGGAACTCGTTTTTCCGTGACAAAATAATTTATTATTATACGGCGAAGTAAACCTTTGTCAAAATCGCTCAAGTTGGATTTTGGGGCAGATCTCATTCTTTTGTTAGGCGTCGAAAATGATATAGAAGCACCTTCTTCTATATTTTTCATTTCACGAGAGATCCGTTTTATAGTGGCTATACTTACTCCCGTTGCTAAGGAAGCACGCTCTTGAACTTTTTTAAAATCTTTAACATGCGGATTTTGCATCGCTTCTCTCTGCATAAAAATAATTACATTTGCTATTACCTCCCTCGTTTGTCCAGACAAGACTTTGCCTTATAATTTTGAATAAAAATCCATGTTTTTAATTTAAAATACTTAACAATAATTATTTAAAAAGTCAAATCTATTGTAATACGATATTTCTTCAACACACAGTAACTTTAAACATAAGTAAAATAAAAAAAAATTGTCGCAGACTATACAAGTACCTTGCACTTCGAAGGGCCAAGAAATAATAAGGACGAATTGTGTTGTGGTCGAATGCGCATCGTGGGTGGAGCTTAATTTTGATTTCATTTAATTTCATTTAATTTTGAATCAAAAGCCATTTGATTCAAAATAAGCAAGTCAATTTTGATTTTATATTGCATAAGTCTGGTTAAAACATCCATAAACAAATTGATATACCGTTGCGTTTAGGGATATATTGTTTGAAACACATTGTTTATTTCTTACGCACAAAGTGACTTTTGCAATATAAAATTAAAATAGAATATTAAATTTTTTGACTTAAGCTTTTATTTCATATTATTTGATTTTTTTTTTTTAATTTGATGTCCAACCTATTAAAAACTGGCCTCAAAACATGCTAAAATTGGCTTTTTTTTGACTATTTTAGTTGTTTCTTTACATTTTACATATCAAACCCATAGTAACATCATCCAAATTAATAAAAAAAGTGGTTTTGGAGCGAAGAATATAAATATTTATAATTTATTTACATAAATAGTTATGAAAAATTTTCGGTAAATTTTTCAACATAGCATCTTGGCATCATAATAAATATCAATTAAAATAAGTTACAGTATGTGGGTATGAAATTGGATTTTTTCGACAACCTGCCTAGCATATTTATCAATAAACAAAAACTTGAGATATAAGATTAGATTTATTGAGTATATTTAAAATTTTTATTTTCAAAGCAATACATAAATCAATAGTATTTTTAGAAACAATGAAATAATTGAATAGGCTCATTAATTTTTTTATAAAATCTAATATAAATAAATTATTTACGACGGAGTATATTATATTAATTACTATTATTATTGTAATCACTTATATTAATAAATATTTATGTTTTACATTAAAAATTACCTAAAATGTTACTAAAAAAATAAAAAACTA
Organism: Diabrotica undecimpunctata; assembly: GCF_040954645.1. Classification (NCBI taxonomy): domain Eukaryota; kingdom Metazoa; phylum Arthropoda; class Insecta; order Coleoptera; family Chrysomelidae; genus Diabrotica; species Diabrotica undecimpunctata. Next base: position 127,521,852 of record NC_092803.1, read on the forward strand.
TTAACTAATTGTTTATTTCAATAGTGCATGGTTGTAATTTACGCAAAAATTACATACAAATTAAAAAAAGCGTCAAAGTTCATAAACAATAACCAGAGGCATAGTTAACAGCTCTTTATTCCACACACACACACGCAGTGATCAACCCTGCCCCTAGGAACATGTGTATACCAATCTAAGAATGGGATCCACATGTCCGAAGATCAAACCGGTCACACTTCGCTAGTCGAAGTGGTACCTATCTGACCCCCAGGTTTTTCCTCCACCCCTCCTCATCGTGTTACTTACGTGAGGAGGCTTATGATCTGAAAGTTACTTAAGGTGTCCTGGATAATGGAACACCCTCTGTTTTTAATGACTGTGGTTATGCCACCTAACTGTAGGGGTAGCCACATCTAGGCTTTTCTCCCTATTTACATTACTGACTCTATTGAAGTTACTCTATCATGACTTCGGGACTTGAGTCCCTAAAACAAAAGAAAAAAGCGTGTGTTCCGACCATAGAGCCCCCAGCCTTGGCTGACGACTCTATGTTCGGAAAAGAGTGCGTGCTCGGTCACTCGGCCGCCGATTTGGCAAAATAAATTTTGTTCTCCTCGCCGGCCGAGCACCCGAGTAGGGTCCGGTCACTGAGCCCTTGTATCCCGCACAAGACCTCAGTGCTCGGATTTCGCGAGAATATCAGTATTCACCTGTTTACTCTTTCACTCTTTATTCCTTCATCGCTCCGTGTCGCCAAGGTAACCAATCACGACAAAGATTGTTACTTTGGCCGGCCAATCACAGCGCTCGTTATTAACTTCGCTGTCATTGGCCTCTCGGCGGAAGTGTGCTGAATTTTCTCAAACACGATGTGTATAAAAGAACAGCACATCTTCCGATCGGGGTCCAGTCGCACATACTCTACTAGCCCCGTTAGACCTTGTTGGTTCGGTGCGCTACCAAGCTACCTTTGAGTTTTATTTATTACCGCTATCCTGATATCGTCGAAGACGTCCTGAAGTAAAGAAATACTTGATAATGGTTATTCAATTTAGAAGTTAAATCATCGAGAATACGAGAACCGGCGTGTCGACTGCAAAACGCTTCCTGACAGTAGAACACGACTTACTGAGATAGAAAAGACATTGGTCTTAGAACTACCTCACATCGTGTCGAACTGACCACAGCGTTATTTGGGCCTGTCACGGTAAAGAGCGAATAAAAGCCCCGACGGGGACTTGTAATTGCTTTTCCGATCAGGTTGAGTTGCAATAACGTTTCGTCTCCGAAACCTTACGCAAATAGTAACTATATAAAATACTGTTAGCGAAAAGGTAGCTATACGAAGCGACTGGCAGCAGGAAGGGTCGACACGACCGGCATTCTCGCACCTCTCTCGAGGAGAGGGAACACGGCTCCACGACGTGAGAAGGCCGACATCTCTGTGGAACTTGAGGTATACACCACGCATCAGAATTCTAACATATATATAATTCATGTAAGAACATTTTATCTGTAAGAAAGCTCGAACGGTTAGAGAATTCTGATTGCCGGTGTCCCCTCACCTACCACAGAGGTTCGGCGGATCTTCTTGCCCGTAACGGCCGATATCCTAATAAACTCCTTAAATACGAAGATGGACTCTCGGAACTTGAGATCCTCTTCAAGAGCGGCGGTCGTAGATCGTTCAGAAACTCCTGAAAACCAGGAGGACGCTACGGCCGTACGACATGGCGCCCAACACATAGAAGATACCCACACCCCAGACCTGGCTACAGTATTGTCCACGCTGATACAAGCAGTCACAGCTTTAACACTGGTACAACCCAAATCTGAAGCCCAGGAGAAAAAGATCGAGATCCCACAACCAAAATGGACCCCTGCACCACCTCAATACTCCGGCGATGATACCGAAAATCCACAACAATTCGTAGATGACATAATAGACCACATGAGCAATATGAACATCGATACCAAACACTGGATAGCCTACATCCTAGAAAAATCACTAATAGGAGAGGCAGCTCAATGGGCACAGAGCCAATTCACGACTGGTCTAAACTACGAATCATTTTTAAACAGGCTGATCGATCACTTCGACAACACAACGAAGAGATCATCACTAATGTCCAAGTTATACGGACATTACCAAAAATATCAGCCAATAGCCGAATTTATTTCAACCAAGATGGCTCTTTTTCGACGATTATTACCACATATCGACGAAGAAGAACGGTGCAGGGCCATTGCCAACCTAATTCGCCCAGAAATCAGAAAAAGCCTTCGCAACAACATGCCGAGAACTGAAGAAGACCTGAGGCGAATCTGCGAAGAATTGGAAGCAGACGAGAACATTTTACGACGTGCAAATCGACAACCCGACCCGCCAAAAGCCGCAAAACAATCAAACCAGAATCAAGCCAGGGGACAATTTTCACAGAGGCAACCGAGAACTTCTGAGACTATAGATGATTGGAGAAATAGAAATCCAACTCAGAAACCAACGCCGAAACCCCGACAACAACCTAACAACCAGGGAAACGACGAGAGGGGCACCCACTAAGCCTCTCTCCAGATGCGGTGCCCCAACTTAATCCAATCAACGCCATGAAAGTTTCAAATCTGCCACGAATCGATGTGAACATCAATTCAAAGAAAGCCCAGGTCCTCATCGATACCGGTGCATCGATGAATTATATCAATCCTGACTTGGTTCAAGCGGTAGATATTCATAAAAGGCGGAGAATGGTCCAGTTGGCTTGTAAACACACCACTACACATAGTCAGGGTACAGTCGAAGTCACGATCGATTTTGGAAGTTTCCAGTCCACAACGAGATGTGCCATTGTAAAAGATCTGAACCAAGATCTAATTCTGGGTATGCCATGGCTCCAAAAAGAAGAGGTACTAATAGACATTAACCGAAAATGTCTACACGTGGGAAAAGAATCACGAAAAGTCCTCTACTGGAAGTCGCATTCAGCCAAACAATGCAACTCAAAGACTCAACTCCAAGACGACCAAGCTCCACAATTTGCAGTCCCAACCGTAAGGGAACTCCTGCAGGAGTACGAAGACGTCTTCGACGATAAACTTAAACAACCCACTACCCGAGACACGGTGATGGAAATCAAGCTGACAGACACACGGCCGATCAATACGAAGCCATTTAAATGTTCTCCAGCTAAGAAGAAAATAATGTTCGATGAAGTCCAGGAGATGCTTGCAGCAGGTGTCATCCGACCAAGTCGATCACCCTATAACAGCCCAGTGGTGATCGTCAAGAAGAAGGATGGCACGCCTCGATTTTGTGTTGATTATCGTAAAATCAACAAGATAACAATCGACGAGGTCTCCGCCCTACCGCCAATCCACGATGCAATTAAAGAGCTAGGAACGGCGAGAATATTTTCGACATTAGATTTGAAGAGTGGTTTTTGGCAAATACCACTACACAAAGATTCGATTCCGCTGACAGCATTCAGTCTACCCGACGGATCGTCTTATGAGTTCGTAGTTATGCCTTTCGGACTCAAAAATGGACCTGCAGCCTTCCAAAAATTGGTTACATCAGTTTTCGCTGGTTTCATAGACGAATTTGTAAAAGTCTATATGGATGATATAATCATTTATTCCAACTCCTGGGAAGATCATCAGAAGCATCCCCACCTCGTCCTAGAGCGACTCAGAACACATGGACTCTGGGTTTCGTTGAAGAAATGTCGGTTTGCTACCAACACGTTAGAGTATTTGGGCCACAAAGTAACCGACACAGATACTCAACCCTTGGAAAAACATTGTGAGAAAATCCAAGGTTTTCAGCGACCCAAATCTGTCAAACAACTGAGAAGTTTTATTGGGACAGCAAATTGGCTCCGAGATTTTGTTCCAAACTTCGCAGTCATTATCACTCCTTTGACTGACTTAACATCGAAAAAGAAATATTTCAAATGGACGCCAGAAGCCGAGACAGCTTTCAACACATTGAAAACAGCCCTATCTGGAGATCTTCACCTAGAGCGACCTGACATGAACCAGCCATTTAGCCTGCAGACTGATGCCTCCGAATATGGTATGGGGGCTGTCCTATTTCAAGGCTCGACCAAAGAACGGAAGATAATTGCTTACGCTTCCACTAAACTTCGACCAGCCGAAAGAAAATATCATATAAATGAAAAAGAGTGCTTAGCAGTTATATGGGCACTTAATAAATTTCGTCACTTCCTCCAGGAGAAAAAATTCACTCTTCTCACCGACAGTACAGCGTTGCTATGGTTAGACAAATACCAAGCCGACAAAGCCAAACTGTCAAGATGGTCACTGCTATTACAGGAATTTAATTTCGAGGTGGTTCATATACCAGGGAAAGAAAACCAACTTCCTGATCACCTCTCACGAAATCCAGCAGAAAATGACCAAACCACAGAAGAAGACATAGACAGTCAAATTGACCGAATCTCCTGGCCAATACAGTCTCCGCCTGAAGCCGAACCAGAGGACTTCCCATTACTCTGCCTTTTAGACGACGAAGAAGAAGGGGCAGAACACCCCATCCTCGACGATTTGAGAGAAATGCCTCTGCAAACCAGAATCGCACGAAGTCACCAGGTGCAAACAGGCATGCAGAGGTTCGTTCGAAGATGGCATAAAATCACCGCCAGAGGCCCGAGGAACGAAGTCGAGCAGAGCCTGCTAGAAGAATTTGTAGTAGAAAACAACACAGCCTACTACACAGCCGGCCAAAACCTCAGAAAAATCCTCGTACCCGATGCTTTCAGACCCAAAGTCCTGGAATGTTATCATGACAGCGAGGAAGCAAATCACCCCGGCCAGGAGGAGACCACAAGGGCCATTAAAGAAGTATATTAATGGCCAACAATCGCAAAAGATGTGACAAAATATGTCAGGTCATGCCTGATATGTGCCACGACGAAGGCCGCAGCCAGACAGCCAAAAGCACCCATTATTCCTAGAGAGCCTGTAAATCCTTGGGAAAGGATATCTTTCGACATTCTTGGGCCGTATCCAGCCGCAAGAGGCACCAAAAATAGATATGTTCTTCTAGCCACTGACTGCCTCAGTAATTGGATCGAGTACAGATGTTCGACAGCCGCAAAAAGCCGGGACATCATCCGTTTCCTACAAGAAGAAATATGTAACAGATGGGGCAGGCCATCCACTATCATTACGGATAATGGTATTCAATTCAGGACAGATGCTTGGGAACGTTTTCTCCGAAAACATAATATCCAAGGCGAACGAAGTCCAATCTACCACCAGCGGGCCAACCCGGTAGAGAGACGAGTCCAGGAATTGAAGAAAGGTCTTCGTGCACGAGTTTCATCCCCTGAGGACCCCAGATGGGAATCCTACCTAGCTGATGTTATTTTCAGCCTTCGTACCCGCCAAAATGAAGCCACAGGCCAGACTCCGGCGGAACTTTTACTGGGCTACAGACCGAGAAGATCTCAGGAAACTGAGCACCAGGTGAGACGAGAAGAGACACGCCAACAGAGGGTCGAACGAGCCGTTCAACGAGCCACCCTATACGCCAGGAATCTCTTCCCAGAGAACGAAGATGTCCGCCAACCCAGAACCTACTTACAAGGCGAACAAGTCTTGGTAAGGAACCATACCAGAGGGAACTTCGGCCCCACCTGGACGGGCCCCCACACCATCCTCAGAGTGGCAGGAGACCATACGTACGAAGTACGTAGAGATCAAGATGTCGACAGAGTCATCCACGTAGACGACATCAGGCCAGCTCCACCACCACGGGATGCCCCCGTATAAGCCCCACGTAAGTGTTTAAACAGACTAATAATTCTCTTTTTTCCCATATAAAAACATTTTTTACAAACTTTTCTAAGTGTAAATCTTTAAAACTTTTCGTCATATTTACAAACTTTGCCAAGTGAATTTGATATTTTAACCGCGAATTTTACAAGTGTTTAAACACCACACATTGACATTTTAGATTTTTCTACATTTTTATACCCTCAAAAGACAATTTAATATTGAAAATTTTCTCTTTTATTTCATACTCTAAGTATTTTTAAATTTTTACAACTATATTGGAAGATTGCAGAAATCAATTTTACCTAATTTTATTTACAAGTAATATATTTTCAGTTCAAAAGTTTTAGTCTGTCTGGCAACTTCCCAATAGAAGTGTAAAAACTTAGAATAATTTCGAAGCTGATTTAGATTTAGCTGAGAAGTATTGTACTTTGACGTTTAATTTTTTTTTTTTTAATAAATTATCTTAAAACATTTTCCTTGCAGGAATATCTCGCATAACATGTATTTTCGAGTGAAATTATATATTTTATATTATCGTTACAGCTCTATAAGTGTCACAATCATTTCAAGTTTTATAAATATTTCATGCCTTAAAATATTGTACAAGGCGCATTTCAACTTGGATAGACACTCTGCGGTAACCAATTAAATATGTTTCACGAATTTATGCACTTGGGGAGATACCGAGTCGATATTCCACTTAACAATTTTCACACTGTGTATTAATTGTAACCTTATCACAATCTCTTTGTTTTATATATACCTTTTGACTTATAACTTGAACATTTAATGTCTTAATTATGACTATTTTTATTTTTAATAAATGGCCTAGCTATAAGAATTTTCCTTTGCTACAATTATATATTGAAATTATATTGTACCAATGTTTTCGTTTCTTTTACATATGTTTATTAATTGTGAATTTCATATGTTTACTGAAAAATTTTTTGTATTTTTGTAAAATTTTCTTAATTTTTTTCAATAAAAAACACCCTACCAACAGGTCTTCGGAGGGGAGGGAGTGTCGCCAAGGTAACCAATCACGACAAAGATTGTTACTTTGGCCGGCCAATCACAGCGCTCGTTATTAACTTCGCTGTCATTGGCCTCTCGGCGGAAGTGTGCTGAATTTTCTCAAACACGATGTGTATAAAAGAACAGCACATCTTCCGATCGGGGTCCAGTCGCACATACTCTACTAGCCCCGTTAGACCTTGTTGGTTCAGTGCGCTACCAAGCTACCTTTGAGTTTTATTTATTACCGCTATCCTGATATCGTCGAAGACGTCCTGAAGTAAAGAAATACTTGATAATGGTTATTCAATTTAGAAGTTAAATCATCGAGAATACGAGAACCGGCGTGTCGACTGCAAAACGCTTCCTGACAGTAGAACACGACTTACTGAGATAGAAAAGACATTGGTCTTAGAACTACCTCACATCGTGTCGAACTGACCACAGCGTTATTTGGGCCTGTCACGGTAAAGAGCGAATAAAAGCCCCGACGGGGACTTGTAATTGCTTTTCCGATCAGGTTGAGTTGCAATAACGTTTCGTCTCCGAAACCTTACGCAAATAGTAACTATATAAAATACTGTTAGCGAAAAGGTAGCTATACGAAGCGACTGGCAGCAGGAAGGGTCGACACGACCGGCATTCTCGCACCTCTCTCGAGGAGAGGGAACACGGCTCCACGACGTGAGAAGGCCGACATCTCTGTGGAACTTGAGGTATACACCACGCATCAGAATTCTAACATATATATAATTCATGTAAGAACATTTTATCTGTAAGAAAGCTCGAACGGTTAGAGAATTCTGATTGCCGGTGTCCCCTCACCTACCACAGAGGTTCGGCGGATCTTCTTGCCCGTAACGGCCGATATCCTAATAAACTCCTTAAATACGAAGATGGACTCTCGGAACTTGAGATCCTCTTCAAGAGCGGCGGTCGTAGATCGTTCAGAAACTCCTGAAAACCAGGAGGACGCTACGGCCGTACGACATCCGCGAGTTTTATAGTCGGCGGACTTTCCCCTGAACCCCCCCCCCCCTCACAGAGGAGGGGAAACCAATAAAAATTGATTAAGAATCTGTACGCCTTAGAAGAAAATGTCAAATAAAAAAATGTAGCTTTAGATAAAAACGTTTATTATCATTTTTTCTGTAGAATGAACCGCTCTCTTAATAACAACGATTGAAGCAATCGGCGATTTTAATTGTCAGTTATGCGCGCGAAATCAATGCTCAATAAATAATCAAAATATCTTTGATCTGAGTGTTCTATTAACAAATATCAAGATGCAAGGTAAAAAGTGCAGCTTTCGTATGAAATCTTTGTATTTTGCTGCAAATGATCTAAGTTTTACTTAGGTGTTAAATAAATAAACGTGACGCAGTTTTTGCCATTTTTTTGTCACTCTTATGAGATCTATACAATATATCCCTCTAAATGACCGGCCAATATGAAGTTTCTTTAACTAGAACCTAATCTACAAAACCTATAGCATGAAATTTTAGTTTAGAGTTTTGGCCACAAATGTGAGGCATTTGAAATATGTTTAAAAAACGCTGAATTTAAACTTTCGCATTACAAAAGTTCTAAAACATCTAAAACTGCTCTTTTTTAATTACACCAGTAAGTTATTTTAAAGTAATTAACTTCTGCTATAAATTACACCCAAAACCAAATTTTTAGAGGTATTTCTTGTGACGTGCGATCATTTGTAAATATACAAGTTTAAATTCTACGTTTTTAATCATATTTAAAATGCCTTATATTTGTTGCCAAAAACCAAAATAAAATTTTCATGTTATAATGTTTGAAGACTTGTTTCCAACAGTGGAAATTGCACTTCGACCAGTCAATGAAAGTAATAAATTTTATTGATCTTTATAGAAACTGACCTAATTTACCACAGAATACAAAAATTTCATACAAAAGCTGCACTCTTTAAATTTGAAATGAATTTTGATTTTTGTCGATAGGGCACTCTGATTAAAAGATATCGTGTTCATCGTCGAGTTCATACAAATTTTATTTAACATTGATTTCGCGCGAGGAACTAACACTCAAAATCACCGGTTGCTTCAAGCGTTGTTTCTAAAAGAACGGTTCATTTTATACAAAAGGTGCTAATAAACATTTTTGTTCAAAATGGTCTTAGCTACAGTTTTTATTTCAACTATTTTTTTAACGGCGTTAAGTGGTAAACTTCTTTGCATCTTTTTTGGGGTCCCACAATTGATATTCTCGGTAAAATTTAGCTTGTTTGTATGAATTTTGGCGTCAAATCTATGACGGCTGGACTATAAAAGGTAATCGTTTTTTAAATTTGTCAACCTCAAAGTTGTTATTTCCAATGACGCTAATTATATACCTTAATTGTTATATAAAAAAGCGGCAATCAATTAAAAAAAAAAACTAACTTTATTTAAAATTGTCCTAGGAAAACGTATTTTATTTCAAATTTGTAAAAATATATAAGCTTTCTAAATCTGGAAAAACAGTTTTCATGTAGCCAACAGTTAAACGTTATTCTAATTGTTAATAAGCAAAAAATCTACATGTTTTTGCAAAATGATTGTGCAATATTTAAAATCGTTCTTCCCTGTTTTTTTTTAATAATATTTATAGAATAAATCTTTTTCTTTCATAAGCTGTTCGTAGAATTACTGAAACTTCATTATTTTCTGACTTATATTGTTCAAAAAAATTTACTTTGATATTGAAATAAAATATCTTTTAAACTATTTGACCCATTGCACATTTAGTCATATTATTCTAAGCAGTACAAGTATAAATTTTTCGTATTTAAAAAAGTTATTAACATTAATAAAACACCAAAATTTATGCAACTTTTTAAGCAACAAATAAAGATTATTACTCGTAAATGTGTTTCAAATGCTTCACTTTTTGCTGATAGACGAAGACCGTGAAAATTGACCGTTTTTACGACGAATAACTAATATGTCCAAAAAAATGACTGCAATTATGTAGGTTCTTGTTGTAGAGGTCTATACAACGTAAATCAACTGTCGTTTGCCAGGATACAAACAGTGTCACAAACAGGGTACTTTTTCTGAATATTTTCACGAATAAGTCTAAAAGTAATAATTTTTGGAAAAAAGCTATAAAACCTTTTTTTTTAGAATATATTTTTTGTCGATTATTAAGTGCATTTTTAAGCAAAAGTCTACTCAAGGCAAAACACACTTTAAAATAGGATAGATTTTCAAGTTATGAATAAATAGAGGTTTATTCCATTATTTTATCAAAATCGATGCTTGTTGATGTAAACAAATGTTATACCATATTTTTTACCGTGGTATACTGGACTAAACTCAACAAGAAGGAATCCTGTCTACTTTATCTAGATTAAGTCAGTCTATATGTATATAAATGTAATATTAAATACAATTTTAAAAGCTATAAAAATATTGTACCAGGCTCAATATTCTCCGAATTGCGATAACATATGAATCATGTCAACATGAATATTCCGATAGAAATTTAAATTTTATTTCATCTCTTGTCGATATTGAATGTACCAGGATGCATGTAAAAAAAGACCCAATCAATTTTATGGCGTAGGTGTGCATTTCGCCTGACGATTTCATGGCATTTTCGTTCGCAGCGCTCCCAAACTAATCAAAAATTCAAAAACCGTAACAGCAAAAATGAAAAAACATAAATATTTATTCTAAATGTCTAAACATACATACACAGTGTCCGTAAAGTATGGAACAAATTCTTTTTTAGCTAAACAGAGCGTTTTAAGAAATAATCCTGAAACACGTCGATTTTTGATTTTAATTTACCGTATTTTAAAATAATATTCTAATATACAGGGTGAATTACTTTCGAGTAATGACGTCACCGTCATTTTTTTTAAATAGAACACCCCCATTTTGTTTCAATTTTTGGATTACTCTAGCTGAGCTGATTCCAAAAATGTATCATATGTTGATTCAAATCGGTACAGGGTTGACAAAAATACAATAGTTTTGTTTGTGTTCATAAAGTAACGCGTTAGTTAAATTAACAATATTATCAAAAATACTTATTGTCTAGCGGACAGAATATGATGAAATACATGACTTTATAAATGTTCGAACTGCAGCCCTTGCTGTATTTGACAGTAACCCAAATGTTGTACAAATTCTTTTTGAACCTTGTTTATTGTGTCTTGAGAAATATTGTTTATTGCTGTACGAATTCTCTGTTGTAATTCTTGAATATTTGCTGGTTTCGTTTGATTTTGATTTTGACAAAACATTCTTCAGATGGCCACACAAAAAAAAATCCAACGGATTGAAATCTGGTGACCTCGCTGGCCATTCAATAGGTCCACGTCTACCAATCCACCTGTTCGGAAAAATTTCATCTAGGTACCTTCTAACATCTACAGCATAATGTGGAGGTGCACCATCCTGTTGAAACCATAAACTTTCATCAAAACCTCCAGGATTACGTCTGCTGGGAAACAAATTACGTAAAGTAGGTACGAGATCCCCCCTAAAAAACTCAAGGTTCGTTGCCCGTTTAAATTACCTTCGAAAAAGTAGGGTCCGATGATTCATTTTCTTACAATTGCAGCCCATACATTTACCTTTTGCGAGTATTGTGTATGATGCTCACGCATCCAGTGGGGGTTTTCTTTTGCCCAGTATCTACAATTCTGACGGTTAACCTCGCCATTTAACGTGAAATTGGCCTCATCAGAAAAAATAATGTTTTGTACCAAGAGAGCGTCTCGGTAGAAGTTATCCATCATTGCTTCGCAAAATTGCATTCTTCTATCAGGATCATCTTCGTTTAATTCCTGCACAAGTTTGATTTTATAAGGATGCCATTTTTCAAGCTTTAATAGTTTGTGTACCGTTGTTTTGCTAACACCGATATCGAGACTAACTTTACGCACAGAAGTGCATCTTCTTCAAAACTAAGTAAAACATCTAATGCTGTATCAGCATTTGCAGAGGGACGACCTCTACATTTTCAGCACGATTTCTGTGCATTTTCAACCGTACCAGTTTCTCGAAATTTCTTTTCAATCTTACTGACTGTTGAACGCATTATAGGTATTTCTGGATTTTTATCATTAAACAAATTGCACACTTCCATCTGAGTTCGCGATCTGTCTCCATACAAAATCATCATAAGTATTTCAATTCTTTGCTTTACACTTAACTCCATTTCTACTTCAAATGAAATCTAAACAATAATTAAAACATTCACAAATACCAAAAATATTGTAGTACTAAACTGTCACTGAACACTAATAAATTACTAAACAAGTAATAACATTTCACAAAAACATAACCTACCATGTTTCTTTTAAATTGATAAGAAATAATTTCTTTCATAATCTGTCCTCTAGACAATAAGTATTTTTGATATTGTTAATTTAACTAACGCGTTACTTTATGAGCACACACAAAACTATTGTATTTTTGTCTACCCTGTACCAATTTGAATCAACATGTGATACATTTTTGGAATTAGCTCAGCTAGAGTAATCCGAAAATTGAGACAAAATGGGGGTGTTCCATTTAAAAAAAAATGACGGTGACGTCATTACTCGAAAGTAATTCACCCTGTATATTAGAATATTATTTTAAAATGCGGTAAATTAAAATCAAAAATCGACGTGTTTCAGTATTATTTCTTAAAATCCTCTGTTTAGCTAAAAAAGAATTTGTTCCATACTTTACGGACACAGTGTATACAATATTTTAGACTAAGAGATATATGTCATTCAGTTTTAAACTACAAAAAAACAGGAAGACGAATAGATATCGATAAAATTATATTTACGTTACAGTTACGTTAATTTTCTTTGATTCTATGATAATGAATTCATTAATATATACATATATATATATATATATATATATATATATATATATATATATATATATATATATATATGTTATATGAGAAAATATTAACCTTGAACTAGCTTAAGTTCGCCGACTTCAGATTTCATCATCCCATTCCCATAGAAACCGCTGAGCACGCAATAGAACTTTGTACGAACCGTTGGCCAACATTCATGGGAACAGCAATTCAGCACTTCATACCAAACCTATAAATTACCATTCTCAGATGCCGGAATCACTCTTAGCTGCAACTTCGACCAGTCCAGTTATTGTAGTCATTTTAAATTAATTTAATTTTGTACTATTATTTAATATTTAATTTGTAACAAATAAAGTTCTTTTTTAAAAAGTCAAATACGTGATTAGTGATCTAACAATTGGCGCAAAGTCAGTAGGATCCGGTTAACGTTGCTAGAACACGTGTATACTCACTGGCAGCGGCGGATTCTCATCCCTTAACGGAACAAGAATCTACGGAAGTCCTCACTCCTGTGACCTACGGAAGGAACACCTAGTGAAGCCCCTGGTAGCCGAGCAGAGAGAACAAGACAACCCTTAAAGAAGAAAGCATCTCCGAACAACCTCACTCCTGTGATCTACGGAAGGAACACCTAGTGAAGCCCCTGGTAGCTGAGCAGAGAGAACAAGGCGTCCCGATGTTCTTCTTTATGTAAGTGGATTTTGAATCATCTCGTTAATAATTTTGTTATATTATTTACGAAATTGACTATACTGCAAGTCAATTAATCAAGATACATAAAAGAAAATACAAGTTGATTATCTAATATTTGAAATTATTGATATTTCTTTACATACTATTTTATACTGATATTTTATTGACATATTTTTTTTACTTGCTATATTTTGGTATATTTTCTCTCGATATATTTTTATTTGGTATATTTGATACATTTTTGTTGATATATTATTTGATATTTTTATATTGATACATTTTTGCCCTTTATATACCACCACATTTTTTTTTTCTCCCTTATATACTGATACATTTTATATTTCTCCGTACTTCTATTTTTCATTTTCGTTTAAAAATATCTCGAAAAATGCCTGAGACACGTTCCCAGACTCAACAAGAAATCGAACCATACAAGCTTTCGGAAATATTTTCTATTATCCCAGAATTTGAAGGCGATCCGATTTCTCTTTCTACATTTTTAGATGCGTGCGACTGTGCTTTTAAAATGGCCACAGGCGATCAGCGCGTTCTATTAACGATTCACGTAAAAAATAAACTTAAAGGTAAAGCTGCACAGCTTATTAATTCTAGAAAACCAATTTCTTATACAGAAATAAAACAATTACTAAATCTACATTTCGGAGACAGTAGAGACCTGACCTCTTTAATACAAGACTTACAAAGACTAAAACAACTATCTAACGAATCTCCTCTAACTTTCTTTAACCATTTACAAGTTCTGAATGCAAAAATGCACGCCTCGATCCAAGTAGCAAATTTATCCCCAGATCAAAAAACTGCCCAATGTGACTTAATCGATACCATGGCCCTAAACACACTTTTAACCGGTTTAGAACCTCGTCTAGGACAAATTATTAGGGCTAGTAATCCAAAAGATCTCATTGAAGCAAGCAATCGTATTAGACGCGAACTTCAATTGTCATATTTTGAAGAACAAAAATCTAATTCTAGATCAACTATTCCTAAACCCTCTCAACCAATGAGAAGACCCTCATCTCAGTTTACAAAATGTACAAATTGTGGCCGCATTGGTCATCTAAATAGTGAATGCCGCTCTTCACGTTTCGTACAGCCAAACCAAACTTTTTCTAGGCCACACGGTTACCAAAACCAATATAATAATGGACCTAACAACTATCAAAACAATCAGAACCCTAATAGGAATCAATATTCGTCCAATAATCCAAATTTCAACCAACAGAGACCTTCCTTTTCATCTCAAAATCAAAATCGTCCATCTGTTATTCAAAGAAACCCAAACTTCCAAAGAGCACATGTTTTAAACGAATACCCTGATGAAATGACGACTAACTATTATACAGACGAATACTATACAGATAATTATTATAATACCGATAATTATGAAAACTATGAAACAGATTATTATACAGAAAATAATCCACAAACTGATAACATTTACGAAACCATTAACACACAAAATTATCAGGATTTTCTTTCACTTCAGAATCAAAATCATCCTCCCAATCATACGAACCCCTCAACGGATATTACGAATATCCAAGAACAAATCCAAGCACTCAACTTGGACAACTTTCATCCGAATCTCAATTTTCCCGAACAGACATTCATGTAACCCCATTTCATACAATGAGTTCCAAAAATTTATATTACATTAACGATGCTACCAACACTTTTAAACTTTTAATCGACACAGGTGCTGGAATCACTGTTTTCAAAGAAAACACAGCACGCAATTATCATAATAGATTTCCTGAAAACGTTACTATTCAAGGTATAACCGAACAAAAATTGTTAATAACAGAATCTGTCCTGATTCCCTTCACTGCCGATAATCCTCACAAAGTCTTTATTTTCAATCTAGACATTGATTTCGATGGCATAATAGGCCTAGACTTTCTAGATCATTATGAATGCGTAATAGATCTCAAATCCCGACAGTTGCATACAAATTTTAAAACTGTCACCCTTCACAAAGTAGGACACGAGACAAACACACCTCCTAAAGACAAAACACCGACACACCCTACAGAAACAAGACAAAACGAACCTAAAATAAAAATTAAATCAGATCCTAAACAGGAATCAAATTTAAAATATCAAAACCCTATAAATGAAAAATATACTATCGTAAAAAACCGAGATCAAGACAAAAATCTTGAAAGACCAGAGAGAAAACGAATAAAAGGAAAAAACAGAATTACCATTGACAGCCGGACCGAACAAATATGCAGACTAAAATGCAACTTATCAAATACAGATGCCATATTATCAGCTCAAGAAATAGAAAAAGTTAGATTACCTCATGCATTAGTCCATGTAGATGAAAATGGAGAATTCTTAACTTCCGTACTAAATGCTAATGCTATGCCGAAGACAATCGAATTTTCAGACATTTCAATCGAACCTTTCGAAAATTCGGAGACAATCCTATCCTGCAACGGAAATGATTTTGAAGAACCCGTAGTAGATAGAACACTAATAATTAAAGAACAACTAAGAATTGATCATCTAAATTGCGAAGAACAAGAACTAATTCTAGATATATGTACTGAATACGCAGATATATTTTATGTCGAAGGCGACAAACTGACCTTCACAAACGAAATCAAGCACAAAATCGAAACAAACAACGCTAAACCTGTCTTCACTAAATCCTATAGATATCCTCAAATACATAAGGAAGAGGTAAAGACGCAAATTAATAAAATGTTAGAAGAAGGAATAATCCAGAAAAGCGTCTCGCCCTGGTCGAGTCCAGTCTGGGTCGTACCGAAGAAATTAGATGCGTCAGGAAAACAAAAATGGCGAGTTGTTATTGATTATCGAAAACTCAACGAACTCACAGTACAAGACCGTTATCCTCTACCACAAATATCAGAACTATTGGACCAACTAGGAAGATGCCAATACTTCACAACACTAGATTTAGCGTCTGGATTTCACCAGATTGAAATCGAGCCACAAGACATCCAGAAAACGGCCTTTTCCGTCGAAAATGGACATTACGAATTTGTCCGCATGCCATTCGGACTAATGAATGCTCCATCTACTTTCCAGAGAGTAATGGACAACATCCTCTTAGGAATACAAAACGAAAGATGCTTAGTGTATATGGATGACATAATTATCTACTCACCCACTATTCATGATCACATGTCACGACTAACAGAAGTTTTTAAAAGGTTACGAAAAGCAAATTTAAAAATACAGCCAGACAAGTGCGAATTTTTAAGAAAAGAAGTAGCATATTTGGGCCACCTTGTAACAGAAAATGGTGTAAAAACAAATCCAGCTAAAATATCTTGCATCAAAAACTTCCCGGAACCAAAGAACACCAAAGAAATAAAGTCATTCTTAGGCTTAGCCGGTTACTATAGAAGATTTATTCCAAATTTTGCCAAAATTTCTAAACCACTTACGAAACTACTTCAGAAAGACGTACCTTTTATTTTTAATTCTGATTGCAAAGAAGCGAAGAAATTTAACGAACTCAAAAATATTTTAACTTCGGATCCAATACTTATATATCCCAATTTTGAGGAACCATTTTTACTAACAACTGACGCTAGTGCATTCGCGATTGGAGCTGTTCTATCACAAGGCCCTATTGGAAAAGATTTACCCATAGCTTATGCCTCCAGAACATTATGCGGTGCCGAAACAAAATATTCGACGATAGAGAGAGAACTATTAGCTATCGTATGGGCAGTCAAACATTTTAGACCATATCTTTTTGGCCGAAAATTCACCCTGATTACCGATCATCGACCCCTTACATGGCTTTTCTCGATAAAAGATCCCGGAAGCCGATTAGCGCGTTGGCGCCTAAAACTCGAAGAATACAATTATAAAATAGAACATCGCGCAGGAAAAATAAACAGAAATGCAGATGCCCTCTCAAGGATAAAAATTAACCATTTCAAGGATTGTGCAAACTTTCAATCAAAAATCTCATTACATGCATCGAATGAAGATGACACGGAAACTCAAGAAAACGAAGACGACGATGAAGAAAATATAGAAAAAATGTCCGAAGAACTTGACAAGTTTATCGAACTGTATAGAACTAAGTCAATAATCGATTATTCTAAAATTGAAACATCGAATACGGACTTATTAGACAAATCCAACAAAAATATTGTTACATTTTTTTGGCAAAATAAACTTGAAGAACTCCACGAGAAAATAATGAATGACATATTCGAAGAAAACATGGAATACAGTAACCGAAGAATTAATATTGTACACAGCAAAACTGTAAAAGATCGAAAATATTTTATTATACCATTACCGTTTGATCCCGAACGAGTAATATCACACTTGTTTCTTGTACTTTTTGCAAATAAAGATCAATTCGATGAATCAAAAATATATTGCGTCGAAAATAATCTCGAACTACCTATCCTAGAGATATTTTCTTATATTTTTGCTGACAAAGAATTAAAATTAAGAATCTGTCAAAATATAATTAAAACAGCCAGCGAAGACGAAATCCCTCAAATTTTAGATCATTACCATTGCGGTAAAAACAACTTACATCGAGGAATAAACGAAACTGTCAGAAGAATAAAGCAGAAATACAATTGGAAGAATTTAACAAAAGATGTAGAGAAATTTGTAAAAGCATGTGAAATTTGCCAAAAAGTTAAGATTTGCAGGAAAAACTTAAGTGGACCACTAGTCATAACAGAAACTCCAAAAACACCATTCGAAAGAATAAATATGGATATATTCGAATACCCTACTAGGAACTACGCTTTAACTATTCGTGACGAATTGACAAAATTCACGCAAGCCTATCCTTTGGAAGACAAAAAGGCAGTAACAGTAGTCAAGACACTCCTACTCTTTTTTCAACACTATGGAACACCACTAAGAATTCATTGTGACTGCGGTCGAGAATTCGAGAATGCTATAATCAAAGATCTATGCGAATTATACGACATTAAACTAACATTTTCTAGCGTTAACCATCCACAATCCAATGGATCTATAGAAAGGTTTCATGCCACACTCTCAGAAATGATTAGAGCAAATCAAGCCGAGAACCCAAACGATCATCCCTTCACTATACTTCCTTATGCAATAATATGCTATAACAACACAAAGAATAAGACCCACGGTTTCACACCATATGAACTTATATTTGGGCACACTGCAGGCCGACCACCAGAAACTCTATACAATCAAAAAACACTAATGAGTAAATATATTCGAGACCTGAATAACCGCATGGAATATTTTTACAAAGTAGCCAGAGCAAAAACAGAAAGACAGAAAGAAAAGGCGAAAGTAAGATTTGACGAGAATATTTCAGAACGAAGACCTGATTTTAAAATTGGTGACAAAGTTTACGTAAAAGAATCACAAATTAAATCAAAATCGGATAATCTTTTTAATGGACCTTTCGAAATTCAAGAAGTTTTTACAAATTCCGCAATTATCCTTAACCCCAAAACTAACCAAACCTCTAAAGTAAATTTTGACAGACTCAAACCTTATTTTGAATAATTTTCCTTTACAGATTCTATGGACTCCTTCCTATCGTCCAATCCCAAATTCTCCTCACTCCAATTAATAACACAATTGGAATATTTTTTCATGAAAAAGGAACTATACGAATATCTAATGACAAATGGACTTTACTTGTTTACAAAGAATTATTACCTATCAAAACTACAATATCCAATAATGACAGAATTTTGGAAAACCTGTTAGAAAAATTTATTAACGTGGATACACCGAGAAAACTTGCCTTTCAAGCCGAAGTACAGACACATGTTAGTCTGCTAAAACAAATCTCAAACTCCGTTAATTTAAAATATAAAGAAATAACCTCTGACACAGTACCTTATAATAAACGCCTAAAACGCGGTTTAGTAAATGGTATTGGAACAATCTGGAAATCTATTACTGGAAATTTAGACGCCTCTGATGGCGAATACTTTAATAAATGTATAAATAAGATAAATTCCGATGAAACTCAAATTGAAAATCTCCTAAAAAATCAAATATCTGTTACCACTTCAGTTATAAGAACTTTCAACACTACAATTCAAAAATTGCAAATAGACGAAGAAACTTTTAACAAAGACTTAAAAACTATCGAGACTACACTTCTGGACATTAATAATGACATATCCTTTTACCAAGCACAATTACAAATACTAGATTTATGTGAGTCCTTAATGGAAAGCTTCGTATTTTTAGAAAATTATTTAAATGATATACTAAATTCTATAACATTCTCTCGCCTGCAAATTCTACATAGTTCTATTATTTCGCCCATAGACTTAATGGACGCATTAAAAGAAATCTCACAGTCATTACAAAATAACGTATTGCCTCTACCCACTTATATGTCAAATATAGCTCAGTATATTGACATAATAAAACTGCAAGCTTATCAGCTTGATTCAAAAATTGTTTTCGTTCTCGAAATTCCGTTAGTTGATCCCGAAATATTCACCTTGTATCAATTATATTCAATACCAATATTAGATAATCAAACTGGTTTTCATCATTTACTTTCAACTGTTCATAAATACATAGCGCGAGATGATGATTCAATTTCATATGTTTTACCCATGGACACCGAAAAATGCAAACAAATCAGTCAAAACCAAAGAATGTGTACAGACATTCTTCCGTATCCCATAGACACAGATGCTATATGTGAAGCCCAGCTTTTGAAACCTCTCAGCAACTTACCAAAAACTTGCCAGATGTCCATGCTTTTGGCACAAGGTTACAATGTACAAGAAATTGACCGAAATTTATGGTTACTAACCATTTCCGATCCATTACCAGTAACAATCAAATGTGCAAGAAAAGACGTCACTACACAAATAATAAAAACAAATTCAATCTTAAGATTAATTCCCGAATGTATTGCATTCATTGGCAGTACCAGAATTCATGCTAGAGACCAAATTGAGAAATATACAAATATCACGTATAGAAGTCACCCAGTTAACGTACCCTACAGATGCTGTGACCATTTTGAGACAAAGAGTCACCCATCAAAATTGAAACCACTAAAACTCAGTAAAATCAACGTAGATGACTTAAATATTGCACAACACAAATTGGACCAATATTCAGAAGAACTGGACCATATTATGAGCCAATCATTCATTGAGGAACATCTACCCTTATTCACTATATCAACCTTATCCCTGATTATTATCCTAGTTATCTTATACCTTTTCTGCAAATACCGAACCAAAATATTCCCAAAAATTGCAATCTCCTTGTCCCAGGATCAGCCTCCAACTCCACTACCACGCACAAATTCCATTAGACAGAAACTTCAAAGCTTAACCTCCTTCAGAAGAAGACCCAATGTCCAACAGGAAAGCGAAGCAGAAACACCAATTACTCTGTAAAAGTCAAAGCAATGGCATTGACTTTTCACTAATAAGGGGAGCTGTTATATGAGAAAATATTAACCTTGAACTAGCTTAAGTTCGCCGACTTCAGATTTCATCATCCCATTCCCATAGAAACCGCTGAGCACGCAATAGAACTTTGTACGAACCGTTGGCCAACATTCATGGGAACAGCAATTCAGCACTTCATACCAAACCTATAAATTACCATTCTCAGATGCCGGAATCACTCTTAGCTGCAACTTCGACCAGTCCAGTTATTGTAGTCATTTTAAATTAATTTAATTTTGTACTATTATTTAATATTTAATTTGTAACAAATAAAGTTCTTTTTTAAAAAGTCAAATACGTGATTAGTGATCTAACATATATATACACTGCGCTCCAAAATTATCGCATAATTTTAAAAACCCTGGTAAATCAAATAATTTTAATGTTTCGATTTTTGTGCTAATATATTGTTACCCCTGGTATATTGTACAATTTAACGAAAGAACGGTAAGAAACGCTGATGTTTTTACCATTTTTTGCAAAAAAATTAAAAACATGCTAATTGTGCTTCATTTTATTTCGAATTTAGTTGGGAGGGATTACGTTGTGCTGAACGTTTAAGGGGGTTTTTCAAGTTTATTAAGTGTTTTTTCTTTAAAGTGAACCACCAGCAGCAAGAAAATCGAAATTTGTCAGTAAGTGTCGGTTTTAGAATTGTTACTCTTCGAGAAGAAGAATACACTCAAGTAGAACTCGCTAAACGTTTTAAAGTCACCCAGTTAACCATTTCAAGAGTGTTAACACGTTTTTCTGTGACTGGAAGTAACTCGAGAAGACCCGGTCAAGGCCGTAGAAGAGTTACAACATCTAATCAAGACCGGTTTTTGACACTTCGTACACTGAGACAAAGGTTTGTTACCAGTACTTCTCTACAAAATGAATTTTTGGATCGTTTAGAATCAGCCAAAATACGATTATAAGAAGACTTGCCGAAAACGACCTACACCCTGGAAGGGCACCAATTGGCCCATTATTGACCAGAGACCATAGAAGGCAGATTAAATTTTGCTCGTGAACACGTTGATTGGAATATTGACGATTGGGGAAGAATATTGTTTACCGATGAATCCAGGTACTGTCTTTTTTCTGATGACAGGAGAAACCGAGTGTATATAAGGCCTGGCGAACGCTACGCACAGTGTAACACCGTAGGGACTGTACAGTATGGCGGCGGCTCGGTAATGGTCTGGGGTGGGATTAATTTAGAGGCTCGCACGGAATAGATCGCGGTCGGCTTACATCGCAGAGAGCATGTTTGTAATGCAAGATGATGCCAGGCCACGCACGGCAAGAATTGAGCAGCAGTATCGTCAGGAGGTTAGAGTTCCTGCCATGGATTAGCCTGCGAGAAGTCCTGACCTCAACCCAATAGAACATGTTTGAGACATGTCAGACAGATGACTACGACAACTACCTAATGCACCAAACACATTAGATGTTTTTGCGGTTGGTTGAAATTTGGGATCAAATTGATGAAAAAAAAATCAGAACGATTATTCTCAGTATGAAAGATTTATTACAGTCAAGCAGTAATAAATGCCAGAGGAGGCAATACTCGATACTAGTACACGGTACTAATATTTTCTTCAACTTTAAAAATTTCAATTTCGCCATTAATTTATAATGTTAGTGTGCTCAGATCAGTTGTTTGTTTAGATGTTTAGATTTATGATGTAATATTGTTAATTTCAATACATTTTTTGTAAAAAAAAAGTTTTTTACTTAAGATGTTTTAAAACAACCATAAAGTAGAAAATAACAAACAAAAATTTTTTCATTACAACTCAAAATAAAGAATTTTAAAATTATGCGTTAATTGTGGAGCGCAGTATATATATATATATATATATATATATATATATATATATATATATATATATATATATATATATATATAATATATATATATATATATATATATATATATATATAATATATATATATATATATATATATATATATATATATATATATATATATATATATACTAGCGATCAATATTGTCATCTACAGTCACTCCAATACATTTTTCTGTCTGTCTTCTATTTAAAACTAGGATGATGACAACAAAATTATATTTAACTTTTATACTTAACAAATAAGTCACTTTTGGAGAGTCGAGAACTTTTGCATAAAGTCGTCTTATAAAATCGATCTACGTATAAAAACCAGCATAATTTTAGTCTGGCAATTCATTTGTTGCCGATTATTATATTTTTTACCGATCACCAAATTCGCATCCAATATTTTAGGATCAACAAACTTTCAGACGAATTTAGAATTAAATTTATAAAATAATAATCTTCTAGCATGAAAGGACCGGTCTTTTCACCTTCAAATAAATGTTGGTCTATCTGACAGATAGTTAAGTATCTGGAGGATAGACATTTATTCATAGAATAAAATGTACTTGTCTTTTCACGTCAAATTATGTTGCGGTTAAATATCTATAAGATAAACGTAAAATTTATTTCAAAACACAGCAATATTTAAATCATTGTCAAAAAAATCACACTAATGATTTAATATTATTTTTAATTATGTATACAATTTGTGGTGCCAGGTATAAATTAAATGTATGTAAAGAAAAATATAATAACAAATACGAAACTAATAAACGTGATTTTTCTGAGGTTTACCCATAAAACTAAAATATGAAAGGTTGTTAAATTCCTAAACTAAGTAAGGAAAAAGGGGTAGAATACCTACTTTTATAATCTTTGTTATATTCCTCGCTAATTTTTTGATACTCACGATCAATTTTTTTTCGTACCTGTTTATAATATATTATATATTATATGTATATATATATATAATATAATAAATATATTATATATATATATATATTAATATATACATAATTATATGTACATAAAATATATAATTGATTCAACAGTTTTAGTGATATTGTATCTCTCTGTCTCTTATTATTGTACGAATTTTTGCTTTTTTATAGAATTTTGCTCTAATTATTGATTTTTGCATTTTATTAAAATAGTGACGAAATAAATATTTGAACTAAAAATTGTACTATTATTGGTATTTTATAAATAAATTTTATTTAGTGACTAGGTGTTGTCACAAAAACTATGTCGGATTACATTTTATATAATACTGCAATTAATAAAGCTAACAATTCACAGTTCCCAGTATTAATTAAGCTCACAGATGGTCTCTTGGAATCGAATAAGCCAAGTTATGAACAGAGTAGATAAAACACGTGCGGTTGAAATGAAAAATTCAAGTGACCTGATTAATGCAGAAGGCTCATAATGACTTTTCGTTGAAAATCCTTTTTGCTTTGCCCTTAAATTAGCCAAAGTTATAAATATTTAACAAATGTACACGCAAAATTCTCTTTAGAAATATATTAGGATGTCATAAATGCAGAATTGTACAAGCTGACGGTACAATTACAGACTGGGTAAGTCAGCAACATGATAGACGTTTTCTGAAATTAGGGAAGAATGTAATAATTTAATTCTGCATAAAAAAGTTTAGTTAAAAATTGGATTGAAATTCTAATTTTAGACTTGACTGTTAGCGGGCAGGTCGTAAATTTGACATAAACTTGATGACATCAGTAGCAACGATTCTTTTTATTTTGTTTTATTTTGTAAAATTTTAAACTATTCTTTATTTTAAGTTGAAAATGGAATGTTTGACTTATGTAGATTATTGATTTCAAAACTCTTAGGCACGTGTTGCTACTAGACTGCCAATATGCAAGTTATTTTAAAAAGAGCCGTATTCAGTAACTTAATCTTACTAATAAGCGGATAAATATATTTAAACACAGAATAATGCGTTTTTTTAATAGAGAGATATAGGTAAGTAATTGTAGATCTGACCAAAAATAGTTAAATTTTGCTATTGTTAAAATTATTGTCAAAATATTTAAATTTTGCTATTGTTAAAATTTACATGTTTATTAACGCTTTACATAAGATTTAACTAAAAGATAAATACAAGTGAAACTTTTATTTTATTTGTACGTAAATAATAACAGCAATTACTTACATAAAAAATTTTCCTTGTGTATAACATGCATTCTTTTTATAAAGGATGCTATATTATTTGATGTTTTTTGCACTGTTGCCTAATTTTAACTTTTTGCCGAACTATCACTTACATACATTTCGGATTAGGCACTGTATGTCCGCCAATTTTCACACGATCACATAATTTGCTCACTGCATATTAACATCATCCTCATCTTTTCTATTATCACGATTACTGGTATCGCTATTACTGTTATCGCTTTCACTGTCATCGCTCTTAATGTTAACCGCCACATATATTACGACAGGATCAATATCGTCCATCAACTCGTCAATAAACCAAATGTTTGCTCTTTCTTAATAGCAATTTTACAATATTTTTTCTACTGTTACTACCTCAAAAGCATTTTTATTAATTAATTCATTGCAGTGGTCTTAAATTCTGTGTTGTGTGAGGCAATATGTCTTTTGACTTGATTCCATATCTTTTTAAATGAATTTAACCCACAGTGGCATGAAGGTAGTCTCAGAAATATCAACATTTTTCTCTTAATGTGTTTACGACTTTTATAAGGTCTGATTTTAAATAATTCTTTTTAAAAAGATATTTTTCTTCAGTAACCATATCTTAATTTGATTTTTATTGATCGCTTGTGTCGAAATCACTTCTTCTCTTCTCGAATCGTACGAGACGTTGTGTCACCACAACAGTTTTCTATGGAAGATTAGTAAGCAACTTTTCCTTAAACCATTGTTTAAATATAGGACCATACATCTCATTATGATAGTCAGTTGAGTTTTTTTAGCTAAAAACCAAAAAGCAGCACATTTTACAAAGACCAATTTATTACTTGCATGCACTTTAACAAATTATGGGTCTCGTGTGCCATAACCAACGAATCTCTAACTGAAGTCACTGAAAGGCCCTTCCATTCTTTAGAAACACAATTTTAGACATTCACCCAAGTTTTATCCAAATAAACGAAGGTGTATCATGGTCGACTTACTCCTCGTTTGCAAAACAAAGTTCATTTTATGGAGTATTCTTCACCTTATAGTGCGTGATATATTTGTTAAATATTTATTTTTTTTTAACCTGTGCAAATATTTTGTCCATTGTCGGCGGTAAATTTGTAAAGAAAAAATTATGCACCATTGCACTGAGCCGCGTATCAACTACTAGGTGATGAGTAATTTTTCTTCTATTTACTCTACTTTTGATACGTTTATTATTTTTCATGGATCTGAGCTCTCCCTCCTTTATCGATTAAACAGTTTTAGCACTATTTAAATTTAGAAAGTTAGGTGCTTTGCGAAAATCTACGAAAGCTAGAACCAATGGTCGGTTGTATTCGATGGACTTTTCGATAATCCCTTTTATGCTGTAGAAATAACAAAGTTTTCCTAAAATCTACCTGTTCCCTAGGTTAGTACAAATTTAATTTTGTGTACAATCTATTTGTTATTATTCCTGTAAATAACTTGTAGTTAAGCAGGCATATGAGTCAGTAATTATCGTGGTCTGTTGGATTGCTCTTTTTGTGAAATAAAATGGTAAGTGCACTGTGTCATCTTGTAGGTGTTTTACTTTGGTTTAGACATAAGTTGAACATATTCTTTATATTCTCTAATAATCTTTATCCTTTAATCTTTACTGCTATTTATAACAATATTATCTTTATTTTTTTTTATTTTCTTTATCGCGTTCAGTTTTTTGTCAGTTGATACATCAGTTTCAATTCTTGGTTGACTAATATTTTTCCTAAGTTTTCTAATTTTTCTGTTAGTTGCTCATCATGGTTTTGTATAATTTTGTATACAAGTATTCTACTGCCGTTAGTCATTTATCTCTGATGATATTTTCAACTTTTTTTTTATTTTTATTATTTTTTTTACAATTTTTTTATTTTTTCTTGAGAACTTGAGACGTTATTTTTAATTTTTGTTGTATTATTTCTCTTTTATTCTTTCGGCTGTCCATCCTAATAGATTTTTGTATTTTTTTACTTATCTTTGCAAGTTTATGATGTTCTTTTGTTCTACTACTTTGCATTTATTTTTGCTTTTCTTCATTAATGCTTGTGCTTTGGGACTTATCCTTTCGTTATGTGATTTCTTTACGCAGTTTACCTTCTGGCATTCTTCTTTGGCTTTTATTATATTGCCATTCAAGGTGTTGATATTTGTGTCTGTATTTTTATTGCTTTAAAGAATGCTGTTGATGTGTTCCTCAAATGCATTTATATTATTAGGCTCTGTCCAGGTATGTGTAGATTTTCTTTTGATCATGCGATAATTCTCTTTCCCAAGGTTTATATCTGACGACGTTTCTACTATTTATAAATTTATAAGAGATATATACTTTCTTTAATAATACTAGGCAGGATAGACGAGGGGCAGAGAAGGAGGATATAACGAAGAACCTGAGGGAATGATTTAACATATCCTCTACTTCTCTTTTCCAATCTGTTATCAACAAAATTAGTAAAGCCAATTTGATAGCCAACGCAGGATTATCGAGCAGGGCACAGGAAGAAGAAGATTTGGTTTTAAATTTTTGTACACATTAAAAGCATCTGTTATGTCTGCAGTTCCTTTTTTAATACTAAGAGAGGTAGTTCGTTGTTGTTGTACCATTTTAAAGAGAATATTTCTTATCGCTCGATATGCGGTTTGCACACGGGCCCGAAATAATATTTAGCGTGACGCGAAATATCAAGAGGTAGCAGGTTTAGAAGATCAGAAAACATGATAAAATTGTAAGAAGAATAGTAAACACAACAATTGCATTTTTACATACAAATATGTAGTTTATTCTTCTTTGGATTGAAGTCACTTAAACCGTGGCTATCTTTAAGTCTATTTAAATTTTATACTTTTTACGAGAGATCGATTCCCCGCCGATGAGAAATTTTTTGTTTGTTTAATTTATTTTAATGAAATATATAGATAATTGGTGTAATTAAATATAAATACATAATAATAATGAAAATATAAATAATAAATAAATTCTATATTATATTTACCAACTTTTAAAGATTACTAAAATCGTTAAACGAAATTGTTAAAATTTTTAACAAGAAGAACTTAAATGTTTGGTGGTATTATAAAAAAAAAAATGAAAACAATTCAGTAGTAAGCAGACATACAATTTTATTATCCCACATACAGCAATAATGGGCTATAAGAAGTATTTTCTTCTGTCGGCAATCCTCAAGTACCACGCGACATTTTTTGTTATTTTAGAAACTCTTAATTTATTTATTACAGCTTTTCAAAATAATCAAATACCTGTAAAAAGTGTAGTGGCCATTCTTCATCAATTTGAAAAAAAAGTTTGGCTGTACTAAGATGCAAAAGCTGCTGCCCATCAGATCAACCTTGTAAATAAAAAATTAGTCATGTCCGAGAAGTTAGGGAAATCCAAGTCTGTGCATTAGCTGAAGTGATGTTGTGTTACGTAGACAAATTTACTATGCAGTTGATTAATAAGAAAACAAAGAAAAACGTTTCCTAATGATCATTTTAAATGAATGGAATTCTGTTAAATTATGATGGAGAAATCCAATAAAAATATTGTTTTCTAAATCCTGTTTTCGTTGAAGGAATTCTAAACGCAGTAAAATATTTTTCATTACTACGAAATTAAATTATTCCTGCACATCTTCACATCGACTTAAAACGAAATTTACAAACAAGATGACTGTCCTTAACAAAATGCACTGGCTGTCAGAGAATATTTAGATTTAATTTATCCTGAACATGTGATTAGTACATAAGGTACAATAAAATAGTCCCCTTCACCAGACTTAACTTCCTTAGATTTTTATTTTTAGAGGATGCTAAAGACTAATTTGTACAGCCATGAATTCGAGAGAGCTACCAACTTGGAAAATTGAGACAAAAGATACTCGAACTTAGCCAGAACATATAATCAAATAAATTTAACGCCATGAGAAAGGCGTTATATAATAGATTTGGTTTTTGTTTGCACGAGGTAGTTATTTTAACATTTAATTCGGTAAACATTTTATTTGGTTAACAGTTTCTAAGTTTTTGGAATTAGTTTTAATTTAAGTAGTAGTTTTGGAATTAATTTTTAAAATGAGGGCAAACGAAGAGAAATACTAAAAAGTGTGTATACTATAAAAAAAAAACTAAATCTGTTGCGGATCTGTGTATAAAGTTTGAAATAACTGTGTAATTTACTGTCCTGACTCTTTATTTTTGTAGGTTACTTGAACAATTTTTAATTGGCGAATGAAAATTGACGATGCATTCGCCATTTTTAAGAAACAAAATTTAACATGTAAAATAGTAGTCGTAGCGAATGATGAGGAAGACATAGATTACATGTTTAGAAAACTAAAGAAAGAATATAAAAATGTTGCCTCAACATAAATATTTCAAAGACAGAGTATCTTGACATAAAAGATGATGAGGAAGATATAGAGTTAGAAATTAGAAACATAAAAACATGTAATAAATATAAATATCTCGGATCTATAATATCTAAAGAAGGCACTAACAAAAGAGAAATCGAAAGCAGAACACAGCAGGGAAAAAAAGCGGTAAATATTCTAAACTCTCTACTATGGTCTAAAGATATTAGACAAGAAACAAAATTCACAATCTATCGAACCTTGGTAGAGCCTATTATGACTTATGTGGCAGAAGTTTGGCAGATCACGAAAATAGATAGAAAAAGAATAGAAGTAGTAGAAATGGATTTTATAAGGATAGCCAAAGGTGTGGTGTATCCAAAAAAGATCATATAAGGAATGAAGATATTAGAAGGAGGACAAATACTATATATTCCAGTGTAGACAGAATTGAAACGAGACAACTAGTGTGGTATGGTCACGTGAAGCGAATGAATGAAATTAGATGGCCAAACAAAGATTTAAATTACATACCACAACAAAGAAGAAGAAGGAGAATGCGTTCAGTTGCCTGAGACGAAAATGTACGGCACATAATGAGAGATAGAGCCATCAAAGAAGACAAATGGATGGACAGAAAACGATGGCGGTCGAAATTCGAGAAGCGGCAGAGGCTGTAGGAACCTCGCTTATATATATATATATATATATATATATATATATATATATATATATATATATATATATATATATATATATATATATATATATATATATATATATATATATATATATATATATATATATATAAAATAGTAAAATTAATTAACAGGACTAAAGAGTTTCGAAATACATGTTAAACCCAAAAAAGAACACTTTACTTTATTCCACTTTTTTTCTAACAAAAACTACCCTAATTCCACAATATTTTAGATTATAAAACATGAATTCAGAGATACATACCACAAGTCTTTACGCCAAGACCGATAATTTTTGAGACCAAAAAATTGGTATTTCTCTATGACACACTTTTTGATGGACTAAAATTTTCCATATTTTATTCAGATATATGTTATCTTAAAATAGCAATAAATAGGCACCTACCCATATAATTTAAAAAAGATTCTACTTTTTTGTTTATCAATGTAACATGGAATCTTACTTTTTTGAGTAATTAAACTGTAAATTTTAATAAATAGCAATTTTACATTATAAATAAAAGAATCGAATTTAAGTGTTTCTGCTTTTTTTGTATTCTCTGATATGTATTATTTTTTAAACAAAGCGTAGCGATTTGTTTAAAAATGCAGGTATTTAAAAAAATATTACAGTCTACAGTCGACTCCCGTTTATCCGTGTGGATAAGTGGCACAGTTGTCAAGAAGAACAAAAATCGCGGATAAGCTATAACTGAAAGGTAAATACATAAATGTAAAAAATAAAAATTTAGTCTCACCTAAAGCTTTAATTTACAATTTTCAATGTGTACTTACATTTTTGCACTTTTTGAAAGTAGTCTGTCATTTGTTTCTGTTTCTTTGAGTGGGAAACGTGTTTCTTTATTCTACATTTCACTTTACGCAGCATACCTTTTTCAGTAAGTAGTGCGTCGTCCTGTTCTTCTAGGTATTCTAGAAGTTCATTTAAGTGAGACAAGGCCGCTTCGTGAGTCATTCATCCACATGATACAAGCTCCTCTTCTCCATCATCACTTTCATTTTTTGCTCCTCTATATTTTCGTAGGACGTCTTGGTCCCTTAAATGCTCAAATCTCGGTTCGATAGCATCGCAATCTATCCACTCTTGCAGGTTTGCTGCGTTCACATTCTCTTCTAGTAACTAAGCTCATTAAACTTTTAAGAACAAGCAGTTCATTTTCATGTTCTCCAACTGCTAGTTCGACACAATTTTTGATGTTCGGTAACAGTTTTCTTCAGATTTAATATATATATATATATATATATATATATATATATATATATATATATATATATATATATATATATATATATATATATATATATATATTTTGTTACGTGTTTTTATTACTAAGGACCAGACGGGCAGTTTATTCATTTAATACCACATAATGAACAAATACAGACAATAATGATAGGCTGTTGCAAGTGGAGGCAGATTCTGAAGTCACCGAAGACCCACTTCGGGTTGTAATGCTAGGGCGAAGAAGAAAAAGAATATCTAGATGACGTTTAATTTGTAAGACACATCTTAATAAAAACTTGTTCTAAAGTACTTTACTAGACCGTACTTATTGTTTAAATATTTAATTATTTAATTAATTATTTAATTATTTATTTAATTAAATGAAAAACAAATTTAAAAACTCTATTTTTGCTATAAAAAATAACTAAAATCTTTTATGTCCCTAATGGGCGGCATGTAGAATTTTATATGTAATATATTATTTTTAAGTATTGCAATTAAACTTAACCATAGTTGTTCCGCTGACTATATATTTTGTTGGAGACTTTATAGCTTTGCATATAACAATTTTAATATTTTTAAATATTTGTAGTCAAATAGTGATCAAATGGACCAAGCCACTGAAAATGGCAAAAACTAAAAAAAAAACAGGAATAGTATGAAACTTATTGTAAAGAAAGAAAATGAATAACAAATAAAAAAAAATAATTTATGAAAGATCTAAGGTCGGGAAGTCGATAGGAAAAAGTTAGATAGCAAAGTTGTACGTAATACAAAGACCAACATCTTTTCTATTTACACTTTTTTCACATAATGTCAAAATGTATGCCAAAAATTCAAATGATCAAGTTGTTGGGTTTTTATTTTTATTTTCCAGACAAAATATTTTTTACTAAATTTACTAAAAACTTATTTTATATGTTCCAAATTCCAAAGACAGCCAACTCCCATTTATCCGCCAGCGGATTATCCGCGCTCTGTAGAAGCTTTTCTTATATTAATCAAAACCTATTGTTTTATAAACTAGATCTATGTCTTATCACTACAAATCTTCTTCTTCTTCTAATGGCGCTACAACCCTTTGTGAATCTTGGCCTGCTTAACAATGTTCTTCCATTCTGCCCTGTCGGATACTTTCCTTCGCCACTGCCTGATGTTCATGGTTTTTATCACTACAAATATAATAATAAAATATCCAATTAAAAAAAATTGTAGTTTGTTTTCAATAAACATAGTAATTTATAATTATAAGCAGAAATATATTATTCTGTTGTTGCAGTGTAAAGTGACCAACAAAGACCACTCAATAATTTCAATATTTTTTTGTTATTAATAGATAGCAAATTGTTTTATTGTTATATTAGACGATATAGTTGTTTGTCTGCTATGTGGTGAAACAAAAACCTTAACTATGACTGCAGGACAGTGGTGGAATGGTGCAGTTATCTTGCTTGTGTTAGTTCGCATTTCGTTTAATTAATCGTTGTTGTGAGTTAGTGTTTTATTTTAAGCAATGGTGCATTTTTTATTGTTTTGTTACCATGTTAGAGAAAAGAGTGCTTGAGTTTTTAGGTGCCTTCAGTAAGGTATCAGTCAGTCCACAGTGCGAAAAGACAAACTTGTTTTATTTGCATCAATTTTAAAAAGCTCCTTTGCCCGAAAGAGAAGAAAAACAATGAGAACCTGATCTTACATAGAACTAGAGACGGCGTTAGTCGAATGGATAGCCGAAGTTCGTAACATGGTACACCCATATCAGGTCCAATAATTGCTGTAAAAGCAAAACAGTTTTTGACGTGTTGGGTTTAGAAGGACATTTTGATGCATGCATGATCTGGTTAGTTGACTAGTTTTAAACAACGTCATGGGGTAAAGGAGATAGGACTTTATGGAGAGAAGCTTAGCGGTGACCAACAGGAAGCTGAGGAATTTAAAAGTGATTTCGAAGTGCTCCTTTGTTCAAATGATCTAAGCTACCAAAAAATTTATAACGCAGACTAATTGGGCCTCTTATTGAAATGCCTTCTAACTCGGACGCTAGCTTTTGCAATATTGAAGGTGAAGCAGGGGGCCCTAAATCCAGCAAAGAACGGATGACGTTTATGTCTTGCAGCAACGCTACAGGAAGTTACAAACTGTTAAGTTGACGGTGATTTGTAAGGCAAAAAACGTAGATCTTTTAAGATCACTAGAACAAAAAAACTATCTGTTCATTAGTTTAACCAAAGGAAAGGGTGGATTGATAAAAAATACTTTAAGAGTGGTTCGTCATATTTATACCCGAAGTCAAAAAACATTTAAAGGCGAATAATTTATCGTAAAACAGCCCCCTTACATCCAGAAACGCATCTGATTAAGTCTGCTGACAAAATATTTGCTAAATTTGTCCTTCAAACACAATTGCGTTAGTTTAACCTATGAACCAGGGCGTCATTGTGCCTTTAAAGAGAAACTGTAGATCAAATTAGTTAATTTGCTTAATAATTGAAGAAGAATATTACTTGAAAAGAGTCTTGAAAGTCTATTATCACTATTTTCGTCTCTATTTACGACTTTAAATTCGCATCTGCATAGGAGTCTGTAAAGTCTTTAACAATTGTAAAGTCATGAAGAAAACTGTTACCGAACATCAAAAATTGTGTCGAACTAGCAGTTGGAGAACATGAAAATGAACTGCTTGTTCTTAAAAGTTTAATGAGCTTAGTTACTAGAAGAGAATGTGAACGCAGCAAACCTGCAAGAGTGGATAGATTGCGATGCTATCGAACCGAGATTTGAGCATTTAAGGGACCAAGACGTCCTACGAAAATATAGAGGAGCAAAAAATGAAAGTGATGATGGAGAAGAGGAGCTTGTATCATGTGGATGAATGACTCACGAAGCGGCCTTGTCTCACTTAAATGAACTTCTATAATACCTAGAAGAACAGGACGACGCACTACTTACTGAAAAAGGTATGCTGCGTAAAGTGAAATGTAGAATAAAGAAACACGTTTCCCACTCAAAGAAACAGAAACAAATGACAGACTACTTTCAAAAAGTGCAAAAATGTAAGTACACATTGAAAATTGTAAATTAAAGCTTTAGGTGAGACTAAATTTTTATTTTTTACATTTATGTATTTACCTTTCAGTTATAGCTTATCCGCGATTTTTGTTCTTCTTGACAACTGTGCCACTTATCCACACGGATAAACGGGAGTCGACTGTAGACTGTAATATTTTTTTAAATACCTGCATTTTTAAACAAATCGCTACGCTTTGTTTAAAAAATAATACATATCAGAGAATACAAAAAAAGCAGAAACACTTAAATTCGATTCTTTTATTTATAATGTAAAATTGCTATTTATTAAAATTTACAGTTTAATTACTCAAAAAAGTGAGATTCCATGTTACATTGATAAACAAAAAAGT
This sequence comes from Diabrotica undecimpunctata, assembly GCF_040954645.1. Classification (NCBI taxonomy): domain Eukaryota; kingdom Metazoa; phylum Arthropoda; class Insecta; order Coleoptera; family Chrysomelidae; genus Diabrotica; species Diabrotica undecimpunctata. Next base: position 127,556,402 of record NC_092803.1, read on the forward strand.
AGAATCTTTTTTAAATTATATGGGTAGGTGCCTATTTATTGCTATTTTAAGATAACATATATCTGAATAAAATATGGAAAATTTTAGTCCATCAAAAAGTGTGTCATAGAGAAATACCAATTTTTTGGTTTCAAAAATTATCGGTCTTGGCGTAAAGGCTTGTGGTATGTATCTCTGAATTCATGTTTTATAATCTAAAATATTGTGGAATTAGGGTAGTTTTTGTTAGAAAAAAAAGTGGAATAAAGTAAAGTGTTCTTTTTTGGGTTTAACATGTATTTCTAAACTCTTTAGTCCTGTTAATTAATTTTACTATTTTATATATATATAAGCGAGGTTCCTACAGCCTCTCCCGCTTCTCGAATTTCGACCGCCATCGTTTTCTGTCCATCCATTCGTCTTCTTTGATGGCTCTATCTCTCATTATGTGCCGTACATTTTCGTCTCAGGCAACTGAACGCATTCTCCTTCTTCTTCTTTGTTGTGGTATGTAATTTAAATCTTTGTTTGGCCATCTAATTTCATTCATTCGCTTCACGTGACCATACCACACTAGTTGTCTCGTCCATCATTATTGTCTGTATTTGTTCATTATGTGGTATTAAATGAATAAACTGCCCGTCTGGTCCTTAGTAATAAAAACACGTAACAAAATATATATATATATATATATATATATATGGCCCTCGAAGCCCTTGGATTTAATAGGTTTATTAATAGATTTAATATATATATATATATATATATATATATATATATATATATATATATATATATATATATATATATATATATATATATATATATATATATATATATATATAACAGCACTACAGCACTACAGGCCCTCGAAGCCCTTGTATTTAATAATTTTAACTAGTTTTCTCCACTTTTTACGGTCCTTCACTTGTACTCTCCAGGGTTTTGTATCCATTTGTTCTATGTCAGTCCAGACGGCACCAGACCACTTCCTTCGGTCTCCCTCTTCGAGCTTTACTTTGGCTATGAGAAGAGTATAATCTAATCTACATATCGCCCCTGGATAAAATCTGACTATTTGGATTATTTTATTAGGGATTTAATCTCCGGCGAATATTACTGAGGTTGTAATCAATGTGATTTCTAGATCTGTCTTCAGGATTTTTTCAAGTATAACGTCGGCGTACATGGTGTTTAAATTGAGTACTAAGAATAGTAATTTGTGATAGCCAACACGATTAAGCGGTTATCCCTTTTGTTTCTCTAACCTATATAAAGTCCTTCCCTATTTAGATCGTTATTATGTGTTGTGTTGCCGAATTTTGTGTCAATTGCATAATAAAGTTAGATCTTAAATAGGAATGTTGACAATTGCTGTTTTCAAACATTGTAATATTTCTCGACTTCCATATTGTCAGTTAAGTGGTGCCTAAATCTATAAGATATTAAGTTAATGTGGTTTGTTTCCAGTTTAAAATACTATTAATCACATCTTTGTATTTCGACGATAGACTTTTGTTCTTGGTGAGACCGGGATAACAACACCTGTACAGTTGGTACGCATGCTGTCTTAGATGAAATATAATAATGCCTCTAATGAGGACAAAGTAAGTAGCGAATGCTGCAATTATAAGGTACTATACTATACCCTTAGGCACAATAAAAGCTCTCCTAAATACATTTTTAACAGGTAATAGTATTCTAGACAGCTGAAAAAATGCCTTAAGTTATTTTATTCAACAGACAGGGAAATATATAGAACATTTAAAACTATCGACATATAAGTATATTCCCGTATTTATACAAAATTTCTTACAAAAATTATTACTAACAGGTAAACAAATAAATTCGATAGTTATCAAATTGGGTTCAAAATTGGGATCAAATCAATGGTTTGGGATGACCTCATCGGAGCTGTTTCGCAGAGCAGTCAACAAAACCATGATAGCCTTGATGATCGCCAACATCCGGACCGGATAAGGCACTGAAGAAGAAGTTATCAAACTTCAGATAGGTTTCCGTAAAGCTTTAGTACAAGATTTGAAACATTAGAACATAGGTAGAGAAATGTAACGAATACAATATCTCACTACACTAAGCCTTTGACTCAGTACTTGACTGCAAACAGTATTAAAAGTAATGGATAACCTAAGAAGAGACTCGACATATAAGAACCTGCTAAAACATATATAAGGAAACACTAAATTAGAAATAAAAATGGATGAGGACACAAAATCTAACAAAATTCATTATATTCAACATAATCAGAGAGGAATGAGACAATATAAATACGATTTCAGTAAAATTATTTACATTGGTCCTAGAGGACGTTCTCAAATAGCTTAACTAGGAGCAAAAATGTCGAAATACTGACAAAGTTATCCCTGATAAGTTTTTTTGCTTCTTTATTGGTGGATTGATGCTAAAATTATGTCATTCCATCTTCTGCGCGGTTATCTGGTACTTCTTTTACCAATTGGGGCCTTTGCTATTTTGACCACATGGGTCTCCCCCATTTTGCTTACGTCGCTCTCTTATGCTTTTCATTTTGTTTAGTGTCTACTCGTTTATACACTGTACGTTACATTTTTTTCTAATGTATTCACTTCTTTTTCGATCTCTCAGCGTATCTCCTCTAATTCTTCGCAGTACTCTCATCTCTGCCGTTTTCAGTAGTGTTTGTGTTGTGGCTGTGTCGGGTCTTATTTCTGATATATATGTTATTATTAGTCTTACACTGGCTTTATAAATTCTTGACTACATCTCAGTGTTAATATGTCGGTTTTGTAGTGTAATGTGATTGAGGCATCCTGCCAATTTATTTGCATTTTGTACTTATTCTCTCACTTTTTCTTGATCATCTAATAAAGCTAAAGAGCGAAAACTAACACTTGAAAGTAAACCGAAAAATCCGCATGACATAAAATACCGTTGGTAAACCTAAAATTTTTCTCAAGAACAATAATATTCCCATCAATTACAAGGCAAAACTTTTCAATTCTTATATTTTTCCAGTGATGACATTTGGCATTGAAACAATTGCTTTGACCATAAAAACCGCCAATAAAATGAGAGTTACATGCAGTGCGTAAACAACAAAAATGTGTAATTATTTTTAAGTTTATATGACAGCTGCGTTCAGGTAACTTAAATATGGTGTTACAGAAGAATGTTTAGAATAGCATGGGCTCAGAAGAAAATAAGTAAGTTACAGTATCTGAGACACATAATGAAGGTATAGAGGTATGAAATGCTGAGATTTTTTAATACAGAGAAATATAAGGGGAGAAAGTAGTATAGAAAATAGAACGAAGAAAGTACCTAAAGAAGTTCCAATTGACATCTGAAAGAGTAATATTTAAAGAAGTCACATTTTTTCTGGTTAAGTGACATCAGTTAAATAACAGTCATTTTTATCAGACCTAAACATATAAGGAGAAGAAAAATAGCTATTAAATCTTCTTTGATACGTTAAGACAAACCTATTTGTCAAAATCGCAGAATCGCAGAGAAGCAGACAATGATAGAATTTTAAGAATTTAAGAAGAAGCAGTCTTGTTCTTAAAATCAATATAATTTTGCAAGTAAACGATATAATGAACTTGGTGCCATTAAAAATCTGAGACCTATATCAACTACCTGTGATGATAATAAAAAAAAATCCTCAGAATTCAGAAATAAAAATAGGCTAATGCAGAAAGTCTTACTTTTCAACAATAGATGAATATTGAGATACCGTGAGATACCATACTGCATTGTACAATAAGCCGTTTTTAAAATGTTCCAATTTAGAAGTAGAAACTTTTATAAAATTAATTATTTCATTATTTAAAACGTTAATTAATAATATCTTGAACTGTTTATACTGTTAACTTTTTTCTTAATTAGTTATATTACCTAAGACGAAAATCTAACAAAGGTCCAATTATCTTCATCTCAATAAGCCTAATAAAGCGCAATAATTATAAAGTTCTTAATTAGTTTTGAAAATGTATGTTTAGGTGTAAAAGCTTTTACCAAACACATTAAACACACGTAGCTGGAATGATGAATAGCACCAAGGTAAGGTAAACAATTTATTTTAAGACTCAAAACCTATATATCAACAAAATGAGGAACATTACGGAATCGGGCTCGTCCTCTAACTTCTCTGGGAGTCCGACAATTAGACATTCGCAATACAAATCGTTTCCGACATTAATTTATTATTAGTGCAGTAAATCTGAGATCCAACTGCGCATTTTCAAAAAGCAAAATTTTAAATTCAATTTAATTTTTAATTTTTATGTAATTAATAAAAGCATTATAATATTGTAGAAGTACCAACTTTTTTTAAGTATAAAAAAATAATAGTAATTAAGATTATTTTATTAATACTAGAATTACGTTTATTATTTTGGCTGTATAAAAACTAATAAATAAAGTAAATATCAATTGTTAATAACAATTTTTACTTCAAAAGTGTAAAGTAAACAACAGTTTAAAGAATTCTTTTAAAATTTCTTTTAAATGAAATGAATGTTGAGCAACATAGAATTCGGATTAAAACTCATTTTCAAGTTAAAATTTCTCAAAATTTGTTGTTGTTCTTCTCATAAAATCTACTTAAACAAAAAAATGATTTGAATATAGTGTTTATTTAACAATTTACGAAACTCAACTGTTGCAGCCCATAACAAATGTCTTTCTGGACATGAAATTGCTCAAAATTTAAATATTTCTTAAGTAACTGTAAGCGATTAAAAAAATGGGAAATGCTGCTCTTCGGACACTTATTAACAATATCGCCTAGTTTCTGTTCAAGAATAAGCTTATAAAATGAGCCCATATTATTGGTAGACAATGTAGAAACACACTTGTTGGATGAGTATGAAAAAAAACATAGATATAGATTCTATAAGTCAAGTTTTTACAAGCAACGCTTGTATAATTTTAAATATTCATACTCATCATCACACTTCAAAGGAAAAACCATTTCTCTTGTGAAAAAGAACCGATTCTTAGATCCACCGAAACTAAGTCAATGAGATTTAGTTCTTTTGAGCAATGAATCTAATTTTTAGATATATGTTGGCGATACACGAAATAAAGTTATTTATATGTCAGGGAAAGAATGTCCCAAAGATTGCCTTAGAAGAAAGGATAAGTTTTCGGCATCTGTGTTGGTGGTCTGGAGTTGTAGTCCTCTCAAGTAGTTGGGCATCTCTCTTTTCATAAGTGGCATCGGCTTTGTTGCGAATTACAGATGTATTTTTCTTAAAGAATCATTGTCTTCAACTAGTTAAATTTAACTGGTTGATATAGGATTTATATTTCAACAAGATAGTGCAGCTTGCCATACAGCGAAATCTTAAACATAATTCCTGTTTTAAAATGATCTTAAAGCAGTCCTGAACTATCCCATATCGGGACTTTAGGGTAAGGGTATAAACCCTTACATTTTTATGTTATATAGAATATCTTAAATCATATATGTTGTCAAAAGTGGGTCATAACACGAGCAATTATGCTTGGATTACAAACACTAATTTTTTATACACAGCCTTGCCTTAAATCACGTAAATTCAAAGTCTGATAGGGTAACCCTGACAGAATATATAAAACGTAAAAGAGATTTATTATTCGGATAATTATTGTATATTTACTGTTCGAGATATGTACATAACTTAACAAACTCCCCGTAGACCTATAACAATGTACGTGTATAAATTTAAATCAAATATAGTGGAAAGTTAGTGATTTTCTTGAGTTCGAGAGTTGACCTTTTTATCCCTTAAGTTTATCACCAACGCGACAGGACCCTTTCATGTTTTTTTATAAAATATTTCTCTACCTTAAAACTATATATACTTTTTTTTTATTTATGTGCTACATAATTATTCTATATTCAGTCGCTTAGCCTATTATTCATAAAATTTTGCAAAAGTAATAGTTTTAAGAAAAGCTTGTAGGGATGCCAAATGTCAAAAACATCTGTTTATATATATTTTCTGACGTTCCAATTTTCATGAGACATTTCATGAATTTTCCATGTCATCTAGAATGTTCTGGAACCACTTTTTCATTTTCGTCAAGGGAGTTTTTCTATGTGGGATAAATCTTATGGAACTTTCGTAATACTGCTCCCCCCTTTATAGTTATTCGCCTCGAATAACTGGACCATCAGGAATTAATTGAAACCAACAGGGTGGATCAGTTCCATGGTATGGAACTAGTCTCTCGATATGAACTACCTTAGATTTACTTCTAGCTAAATACTGAATGCGGTAGATTAGATTTTTTATTTTATTTACGACGGTGTACGGGCTTTCCCAATTTCTCTAAAGATCCGAACAAACTCCTTTTTTTACGTATGATATTGTATAACCATACTGAGTAACCTATTTTGAAAGTTGTACCAGTAGTAAGCATGTTGAGCCTAGCCTTGGCTTAATCACTTTGAAGCTTTAAAGTTTTACGAGCAAATTCGTAAACTTTTTCCAATTTGTCTTTCAGATATTTAATGTAAGTCAGGTATGAACGTTCTTCTTCGCAGGTAATCTTCTAAAAATAAGATCTTAAGTAGGCATTATTTCTCTTCCAGTGATGATCATCATTGAGGAATAACCGGTTGCTTTATGTTTGAAACTTCTATAGCCACAGGGACGTAGGAACAAGAATAGGAGAAATAAAGTATCTTAATTTTTTTGATTACAGGTGACAAACAATAAAAGGTATTGACAAAAAGTTCTATTTTGTCTTTTGACTATTCCGTATGATTGTGGATGAAGAGGCATAGTGTAAGTTTTCTTAATATCCAAGATTTTCATTAATTCTTGTCATAATTCTGATTGAAAATTATTTCTTCATTCATTCATAATTATTAATTCTTCCTGGATCAGAATGTAAATCTAAAGGAACTCCATGTCGATACGACATGTGTTATGAATACTTCTGCTACCGTAGTCGCTTCTTGATTAAGAAGGGGTACGGGTAACTACATAACTACCACTTCTTTGATTTTTCTCTTTTGGCCATCTGTTTCTTTTAGGACCATCTGAATCGTTCCATTAAATCCTATGTTTGTTTTTCCATGCGTTTTTTGTTTACATATTTGAGATCTATGAAATTCTCTATTTTTATAATATAAGGTTGATGATAACTTATTTTTACATTTATTGGTCTTGATGATTGACTTCACCTATAGCCAGCCGTCAATGGTTGACCCCTAAAAATCATACGAACAAGCTCCATTTTACCGAGAATATAAATTTTGGAACCAAAAAAAAAGATGCAAAGAAGTTTACCACTTTTACCCCCGGGTTTCCCCCTAAAACCCCCTTCGGGGGAAAAATACAAAAAAATCAATTTAGCAAGAATCTGTACGTTGTAAAAAGAAATGTTTCAAATAAAAAATGTAGCTGAGATAATTTTAAACAAAAATGGTTAGTAGTACTTTTTGTGTAGAATGAACCGTTCTCTTAGAAACATCGCTTAAAGTGACCGTCGATTTTGAATGTCAGTTACACGCGCGAAATTAAAGTTCAATAAAATTTGTATCAGATTGACGGTAAAAATTCGATATCTTTTGATCCAAGTGACCTATCGACAAAATTCAAGATTAATTTTTAAGGTAAAGAATACAGCTTTTGTATTGTTTTTATATTTTGCCGCAAAGAAACTCAGTTTTTATAAAAATGGTAAATAAATAAACGTGGCGCGATTTTTGCCATTTTCCACAAATCTCGTGAGATCAATTAAATTAATCAGTTTCATTGCCAAATTATAGTAAAACTTCCATTTTTAGAGATCAATCTTTAAAACCGATGACATAAAATTTCTCACGTCACGAGAAGTGTCTCCAAGAAGACGGTTTTTGGGGTGTAGTTTATAGCAGTAGTTTGGTTCTTTTGAAAAACTTAATAGTGTAATTGAAAACAAAGTTTTAAACATTTAATATCGTTTGTTATGTGAAAGTTTAAATCCAGCTTTTTTTAAGCATATTTCAAATGCCTCACATTTGTTCGCAAAACTCAAAACTAAAATTTCATGATATAAGTTTTAAAGGTTGAGCTAGAGTAATCGCAACTTTATAGTGGCCAGTCAATGAAAGGTGTAGATCGTATTGACCTCATAGGAATTATCAAAATTCGCACCACGTTTATTTATTTACCACCTTTATACAATCTTAGTTTATTTTCGGCAAAATACAAAAATTGCATACGCAAGCTGAACTCTTTGCAAGCTGAACCTTTAAAACGCATGTTGATTTTTTCGATAGGACATTTGGATCAAAAGATATCGAATTTTTACCGTCGAGCTGATACAAATTTTGTTGAACATAAAAAGTGCTAAAAACCATTTTTATTTAAAATTATCTTAGCTCCGTTTTTTATTTGTTTTTTTTTATGACGTACAGATTGTTAATCAATTGATTTTTTTTGCGTTTTTAACCCGCTATGAGAAAAGTTTTAGGGAGAAGCCCGGGGGTAAAAGTAGTAAAAGTTTTGCCATCTTTTTGGGGTCTCAAAATTATTGTTGTCGGCAAAATTCAGCTTGATCGTACGATTTTTCCAGTGGTATTTTCGTCTCTGATGACTGGAGTACTAAATAAATATATATTTAAATACACTCATGAACAAAAATATCAAATATTTTGGAATTTTCTAAATTTTTTTTGTAGTCACTATTATTTCAAAATAATTTTGGATTATTGATGATCCTTATATAGTAGGCTGATGTACTCAACTTATGAAATATTTTGACGTTTATTCAGCGTTTAGTGTCATTCGTAGATTTTATCATAAAAACCTTTTTTACGTAGAGGAAAAATTATAATAATTTGGTTATTTTTAGTTTAAGTTATTAAGTTAAATTAAATATTGTTTTGATTTAACTAAGTTTAAAATAAGTACGCCACCAATTCGATACTGCGATGAAGCCCAAGTAGCACAGATTGTAATTTTTTACGAGGAAGGCTACTCACAGAAAGATACCGCACGACGTCTCAGAAGAAGTCGATCTACAGTTTCTAATACTATAAAAAGGTATCGCGAAACAGGAAATTTTGTACGAAGGCCTGGTCCAGGACGCCCAAGTTACACAACCGCAATTGATGACCGTTTTGTGGTTCTAAATTCTACACGAAATCGTTAATTAACATCGATGCAACTCAGAAATGAGCTATTAAATACTAGACAAGTTAATATGAGTTTAGAAACAGTTAGACAAAGATTAAAAGCAAACTTAAAGCATAAAGCTCGTCGTTCAGAATTTACAAGAACACGTATTAAGAGGAATATCGTTAACTGGAAAAATGTTCTTTTCACTGATGAGACCAGAATACTATTATGCAAGCCAGATGGTCAAAACCACGTCTACAGAAGAGTTGGAGAACGATTCTCAGCTGCAATCTCGCCCAGACCAATAATTTTATAGGTGGTGGTATAATTCTTTGGGAAGGTATTAGTTGGGAGGTACGCACAGCACTGGTGAAAGTAATTTGACAGATGACTCGTGATTCTTACGTTTAAAAAATCCTACAAGATCATGTTTTGCCATATTTTGGTTACATTGAATATGAAAGATTCGTATTAATGCACGATAATGCTCGACCACATGCCGCTGCCATAGTGAGTAATTATTTTAATGAGGTCCAAATTCGAAGATTGGATTGGCCACTGTTTAGCCTGGATTTTAATCCAATAGAGCTCATGTATGATCACCTAAAACGCCACATACGATAAAGAAATGCCGTTTTAAATAAAAACGTGCAGCTTCGGCTTGCTTCACAGTATGAATGGAATGCAATTTCTCTAGAATATGTCCACAATTTACTTGCAAGCATGCCTAAAAGGATGCAAGCAGTCGTAAAAGCTAGAGGGTGAATACTCATTCCTGATCATGCACTTCTATCAGTTGAACCGACTTATTTAAGCAATTTAAATTAGCTTTTAAATTTAGAATAAAATGATCTTATTTACCTAATATTAAGCATTCATTTTTTTACAATTTTCTCCGCATACAAACTTAAAATTAGTCATTAAATATTGTTAAAATAAACTCTTTTTCATAATAAACTACTTGATTGACCAGAATTTATTTTGAAATAACAAAAATTAGAAAGTTCCAAAATATTCGATTTTTTTTCCATGATTGTATATAAGTTGTAAAAAAATGACTTTTTTAAACAAAATCTAAAATATCATATCATATAAAAGAGTAAAAGTATTTCAGCAAAATGTGACGCTTTAATATGATGCCAGTAATTATGATCTTTAATTAAAACTTGACCACTTCATAACAATCTGTTAACTGTACTATAACCATTCTGATGCGTCAGGTAGATTGGTTATTAAAATTAATGAGACCTTGAACTACTTTAGGGAAAGGGTAAAAATTTCAAGACTAGAATACTTTGGTGTTCGCTTTTCATAATTAGTCATTTATTTCTGAAAATAACAACGCTAACTGAAACTAAATTAAGGCGATTTCGGACGTAACCTTCAGCAAATTATTTAGATAAATGGTTTGAAAGCTGTAATTAATTCACCTTTGAAAATATGCATTAAAGTCAGTTAAAAGTATATACACAAATGGTAAGCAAAATTATTTTGTATACAGATAATTTTTTAGTTTCTTCATATAAGGTAATTCTTCTTCTTCTAGTTACATGTCCATTATCAATCATTAAATATCATGTTGGCTACCACATTTGCTATCGTGGCTTCGTTGACAATAGCTTTAAATCGACTACGTCTTTTCTGCACCATTGTCTTTATATTTAAGCCATAATGTTCTTCTTCTACCAGGATTACGTTAACCTTGGATATGTCTCATAATATGACCGAGTATTTCAGCATGCGTCTTTTTATTTTATTGTTGTATTAATAATCAGTTATGTTAATTCGTTTAGCCATCTAAAGACTTTCTTCTTTCTTACTCTGTAGACCTAGCTTGTTTTAAGTAGTCATCTGTATACCCGTATCTCAAAGGCTTTTAAGAGTTTAAGCATGATCTCACTAAGGGTCCACTCTTTCACTATATAGTAGTAGTACCGAAAATAAGTATATAGCAATCTATCATTCAAAGTCAATAAGTTAATTATTTGTCTTCTTCTACTTCTTCTTCCTTCTTGCATGTTGGCTTTAAAGCCTTTTTAAAGTTTAAAGTTTCTTTTTCAATATTAGACTTCTAAATTGTTTAAATTAACGCACCATTTTTTCTTGGTCTGCCAACACTTCTTCGTCCATTTGGTGACTTATTTTGTGCTATTCGTACTATTCTATCCTCTATTACTCTACTAATGTGTTCGTTCCACTCCCTATCTAACGAGTTTTCCCTGATATTCGTCGGAGTATTTTCATGTCTGTTGTTTGTAGTAGTAGTCTCGTTTTAGATGTGTCAGGTCTTGTCTCTGCCGTTTATGAATATAGGTCTAATTTCTGCTTTATAGAATCTTGTTTTTGTGTCTTGTCTTAGGTGTTTGTTTTTCCAGATTGTGCCATTATAAGAGATCCCGCTGCTTTATTTGCTTTTACGCTTTGTTGTCGTACTTCTTCTTTAATATCTCCGTAACTAGTTATATCTGTTTCCAGATATCTAAATCTTGCTTTCTGCTTTATTATTTTTACCATCAATTTCGATTTTACATCGTAGTTGGTATTTAGATGTTGTCATACATTTGATTCTTTCTGCTGATACTCGTATTATCATATTGTATTTCTTGGCTGTTGTATTGAAGATGTATGATGTGATGTGAAAAATTTTCCTCCATTATTATATTCTAGAGAAGTAGGCTTAAAGAGTCACCCTGTCGGACTCTGCTTTGTACTGGTATACACTGTGTTAGTTTTCCATTTATTTTTGCCTGTATTCACTTATGGAAGTAGATGTTTTCGATGGTATATATAATATTGATTATTCGGCTTTTAGCTTCTATGGTTGGATCCCAGCTTTTTTTTATATTACTGCCGAGATACACGAGTTTCTCTACTCTGTTTAGTACGGCATCTCCGACTTTTATGCCGTCATCATCTTCTATGTAATTTTGTTTGCTATCTATGATATACTTAGCTTTCTTAATGTTAAGATTAAATCCGTACAGATTACAATTCTGTTTTATTTTGTTCATTAGATTTTGATGGTCTTCACTGCAATTGGTCAGCACTAAGTTGTTATAGGCATATCTATTATTGTTTACGGTTACACCATTAACAATATTATCTACTGTTGTCTCTATTAGGGATTCCTTAAATATTTCCTCTAAATACAAGTTAAAAGTATAGGCAAAAGTATACATCCTTTTCCTACTCCTCTTTTTATTTATTTATTTATTTGTTACAAATTTTACTTGTATTATTTTCTTTACTTTTGCATTACAAAAACAACAGTCGAATATTTTAAAACTGAAACGGTACGGATACATAATTTATAAAATTATATTGTTTGTTTATTTATATCCTAAATTGATCAAGATAATTACGCGGAAATGTATTAGTTAATATTTATGTGTCTCTTGAATATATCGGTTCACGAAATCGGTTCGTGTCCAAAACATTTCTAATCTCAGCCTACTGTTAGTATCATTAAAGTTTTTAGGTATTTTTACCTAGAATTATTCAAACTAAAATATCAGTAGTATATAGTGTTCATCTGAACTTCGCATTCGCCAGGTATTTTCTGGACAACTATACTTAAATACATACATTTATGAATAACTAAACTAGGGCACCTGTACATTGTTTTTATCCTTTAAGTGTGATAACTATTCAAGAGTAGTTTTTTTGTGATTTCGTCCACATGTTTTAAGCAACTTCCTACAGACTACTCACAATAATTTAGTAGCTTTTAAATTTTATAAATGAATTTATCAGGTTATCAGGTTTTATCATTTTATAATCTAGGTTATTTAGGAATAAAAATATTATTGACGTAATATTTTGACAGTTGTCAATAAAAAATTATACAGAATATATTAAAATATGATAAATTGTTAATATAAATTGACCTGTTTGAGTAAAAACTGAAGACTATCAAATTATTAAGGGCTAGTTTTTACTTTTTTCTTTAAATATCAAAAAGCGCACAAAAATTTATAAGGATATTAAATGACACAAGAGCTTCTAATAGTTTGTTTTACGTTGATGACGTTAGTTTATTGACAGCTGTTAATATAAAAACAAATTAATTCGATTTTTATATGAAAACTGCCAAAATAAATTCGCCTGTTTGAGTGTTCCATTAAAGTATATAAGTGAATGCTACTAAATTATTTATTTTTTTTACACTTTCGCCATTGAACATGAACCCTCGCCTTTTTATTGAGGTTATGAGACAAGAATATATTGGACTTTTACCGAAAACACGAGAAGGCTAGATTCCGCAAAGAATACGGCACAATTGATCATTTTCAATCAGTACGCAATCGTAGAAAAATGCACGGAATATAAAATGCGGTTGATATTTGTGGATTATAATAAAGCTTTTGATTATGTGTTGCGCTGGTTCTTCCTCTAGGTGACCGAATTTGCATAGATCATTATCTGTCAATTCAATCAGTTGCAAGAACCTATTCAACTTACAATGCTCTGTTAACAGACCTACTATGACTTTGACTGTTTTTCTGTCTTCACGTATTAGGTCTGCTGTAAATTTTGGCGATTATTCTATAAGCAACTGTTTTGCCCGTCTTTGGCTTGGTTAATTTCACTAAAATTCTACAGATTCGTGTGCCACCCACTTTTTTGTAGTTCTTCTTGTTACTGTCTTTGCAATGTCGCATAATGGTTCCGGTTCAGTAAATAGCATTAATAAGCCTTGTTTGGTTATCTCGTCTGCTTTTCCATTACCTTTATGACCTCGTAGGCTACCAACAACAGTCTTGTAGTTTATTTAGGACACTCACACAATCCCATACTAGGTTTTTGATACATGTATTATTCCCTGTCATGACTTATGGAATAGAAACCAAGATACTTATTAATCAATCTCTCCATAGACTAAGACAACTCAAATAACTATCGAAAAAATCATAGTTAATGTAAGCTTTAAATATTTTATGAGAAATGAAGATCTAAGAAGAAAAACCAAAGCGGAAAATGTTATTGAAGGTATTGTAAAATTTAAATGATACTGAATAAGTCATAGAGCAAGAGATAGACAAAAGAAATGGACAAAACTACTAATACAATGGTAAGAAGACCACATAAATAAGGTACTGCAAGATCACAAAACTAACGAATCGACGACATCACCGAGAAGGCAGGTAGAAATAATGGACACCACATAGCTCAAGAGAGAAAGGCCTATATCCAGGAGTAGACCAGAAGGGGTTGCTAAAAAACAAGAAGAATTATAAAAATTCTGGATCTATTAAACGTTTATTTTTTTCTTAAATAGAAATATTTTTAAGAAATAGTTTGTTCAAATATTAGATCGGCTTTAAAGAAACGTTATGTTATTGCGAAAGGCGCTATCGTTGCTATGGATCATTCTGGATTACAAGAAAAAGTTGTCAGTAAGTTTTTGGCGTAAAACAGACATCTTGCAAATACTTATTTGCAAAAATATAAATATGCTGCTACGCCAAGCTCTTGTTATGCCCTTGATTGAACGTTAGCTTGAAGCTAGCGCTGCTGAGATAATTCGAAAACCTCCTAGTGGTGCCGAGAAAGTTCGACAGTTTTTTGCAAGCGTTTCACGAAATATGTATAAAGATAAATTTAGATTTGAGAGTTAGTTGTAAATATAAATTTGTACGATTGACTAATTGAAAAAATTATTCAGTCAATTTCTTTAATCTATCAATAATTTTATCAACAATGGTTTATTTGCTTATTATTTAAGTTCCATATTAACATATTAGAACTGGAATAAACATTTGAAAATACTTATACACACCATGACAGATGACTCACACCAACAATTATTTCAAAGAAAGTTTGTAAGTTTGTTATACGTTATACATTTTGATTACAAATGTACATATTTAATTTAATTAACAAATAATCACTTAAGTTTGTTCTGTAACTTTGACTAAGCTGAGTTAGTTATCATAGAATAAGTAGTACTATTATTTATATTGTTACATTGAAATCAATTATTTAAAGTTTGTTAAAGTATGCCAATATTAACACATCAAATAACTTTGATATCTAAAATTAAAAAAATTTTAGATTTTATTAATATCATCTTATTTCATAAACTAGATAACTTAACTTACAGCATTTAAAATAGAAGAAGAACTATCACACTTTAACCTACATTTGTCAAGTTTACCTCTAAAATCTGATATACAGCACATAAAAAAACTCATTGTCTCCTAGTAAGAAATGTAGTTCTTTTAAAGAATCCTCTCCTTTTAAATTAAATGTCTGTTTCGTCCCCCGTTTTTTTAAGTGTTTTCTGTGTGTTTCTGTGTGTGTAAAAGTGTCTTAATTTAATTTTAACATAAAATTTTGTGGACTTTACAAGAATTTGCCAGATATTGCAACAACTTTATCAAAGAAATTTGATAACTACAAGCTTATTTAATTGCACACCCACACAATCTGTACATCCATTCTTATTCATTGTCTTACAACTGTCACCTTCCAAAACAAAACATAAAATCTCAATAAATAACACATATTTCATAAATATATCTCCAGAATAAATATAAATAACTTTAAAGAACTTAATGGTATAGAACATTACTTTCATCAAACAAACAATACATTTCACCTATCTCTACTTCATTGGATAAAATCTGTCTCCTCAAGAACTTCCCCGTTTACTGTTAAACAATTACAATAGTTGACCTAAGTTCTCCAATCAACAATCCAAGATAGTTTGAACCATGTTCTTTCAACCACCAATTAATAGAGTACCAGCATGTAAGTAATGTTTATTTATTTGTTTATTTATTAATTCATTACAGTTTAATAGACTATGTTACCAATTTGTGGGTCTTACCTTGTCTGCTTAAACATTTTATTCATTTATAAAACCACAGACATGTAATATTGGCATAATTACTGTAATTTATATAATTTATATCATCTACCTATGTTTTATCTTTATTAGACAACACCCTAATATGGGATTATTATTTTCAGCATTTTAACTTTGTATCGTGACCTGAAGATGCTTTGCATATTATAGAAAGCGAAACCGGTCGTCCGATTAGTTAAATTAAATTGATTGTGAGTAAGTCTAACTTATTATTTCTTTTACCTTTTGAAATGGACTCACACAAGCAACACATTCATGATTTAAATGTTATACATTAATTGTGTGTTAGTGTGAGAAAACTTTAAATAAACATTACAATACCAACAAAACTTTAAATAAAATGACTTTACAATATTGATAATAGACACAAGGAATTATTTTAAAGATATAGGTAGAGCACTAGCCTAGCGTGTTTATCTAAATATGCTTCTATTAATATAGATGATACTAACCAAGTATTTCAGGGCACCACAATATGTCAAAAGTCATTGCAAGAAGTCAATTGAGCATGTTATGAAAGAAGAAGCGAATATGTAGAAAATTTATTACATTAACTATTTAATTATTTATTTATCTATTTATTTATAAAGCTCAACAGGCCTTGCAGGCATAAAGCTGAAAAGTTTAGTTTTCTATTACAATTATTATTATATTGCAGACGACGCAATAATACTCTCTAAAAGTGAAGATGATTTAAAACGTATGCTGCACCAATTTAATAAAACCGCAAAAAAATTTACTATGTTAATTTCCCCAAAAAAAGAGAAAGTGCTTGGTTACAACAGCAAATTTACTAAGATGTAAATTGGAACTGGAAGGTCATAAAATAGAACAAGTGATGGAGTTTAAATATCTGGGCATTATATTATCTAGCTACAGAAAGCTCAAAACTGAAATGGAAGATCAAGTGAATAGAGCAAACAGAGCCGCAGGCTGCCTAAATATAACAATATGAAGAATTAAAAATATCCGGAAAGAAACGAAAGGCAGAATTTACAAAACAGTCATCAGACGAATAATGACATACGTGGCATAAACAAGACCTGACACAGAGAGGACAAAAAGGATGTTAGAAATAGCAGAGATGAAAACACTTAAACAAATTGATGGTAAGACACTCTGGGACAGAGCTAGAAGTACAGATATACGACGTAGATGCAAGATGAAGAACATTAAGAACTGGGTAACAAATAGAAGAGTAGAATGGAACGATCATATAAGCCGAATAATAAGAAATAGAGTAGTAAAGACGGCAATAGACGGTTCCTCAATAGGAAGACGATCAGGAGGAAGACCACGAAGACGATGGAACGACAACTGACTGAAGGCACATTGAAAAACCGACAGAGTCATGTCTATACAAAAAGAAGAAGAAGGAGAAATATTATTTTATTATAAGTATTCATATAAAATACCTTTAAAATATCTTATAGTTTTTCCATACATGTCTTTACCACTTTCTTCCATTGATTTCTCTTCAATGATTTTCTTTCCAATTCTCAATATAACGTTTTTGTAAGTCTTCATATTAGCTATCCTTCCATTTCAATTTCACTGGTAACTTTAACATCCAAACATATAAGATCGAATAATGTAACCTAAATTTAAACTAACAACATTTAACGGGTTTTTACCCAAATATTTAGTGGCTCAAAACATGTACACCTAGACACACTGATGATGGAATATAGATTCCGAAAACGTTTTGTGATATTGCCCAATTGGGTGTTTTAATTATATACCTTTTATAAAAGATTTTAAATAATTTTTTTGTGATACATGGTATACAGTCAGCTACAGGAACTTTCAGGAAAAGTTTCCTTGTGGATCCTTTCATTTCTTTCTTGGTCTAACTTTACTTATTTTTTGTATTGGCGTTCGTAATAGTACTATTTTTGGCATTTTTTTTTCTTTTCCATTCATTCAATGTGTCCTTAATATCTTATTCTGTGTGATTTAATTACAGTCGTTATTTTTAAGTCATTACATAGTCCTTTAAGCTTTTTTTTATTCCTTTTTTTTTCATTGACCATCTATTTTCACACCTCCATTTATTAAAGAATATTTAAAATCCTTTATACAAGATAAACAATTTAAAATCCCATCATCAGTGTTTTGTTACTCGGTACACATGAGTTTAGCCATTAAATACCTGCGTAAAAACCACTTAGATGATACAAAATTTAATGTGTCCTTCATTTTATTTAAAAATATGTTGTGATGTTTGAGTATTTCTCAGATAACCTGTATGCAACGTAAGACTTCCACTAGGGTTTGCTGCTGACCCTCAGACGATGTCTGAATGGGTTCTAGATGACATATTTTCTATCTCTGGTATTCTGTATCTATTTCTACTTCCTGTAGTGTAAATTATTT
This sequence comes from Diabrotica undecimpunctata, assembly GCF_040954645.1. Taxonomy (NCBI): domain Eukaryota; kingdom Metazoa; phylum Arthropoda; class Insecta; order Coleoptera; family Chrysomelidae; genus Diabrotica; species Diabrotica undecimpunctata. Next base: position 127,574,729 of record NC_092803.1, read on the forward strand.
TGTTTTTTATATTTTTTTGTTCTATCTATTTTATTTTTCACTTCTTTAACTTTTTGTTTGGTTTCCCTTTTTTTCTGTTTCAGCTTTTCATTTTTTTGTCCTTGTGTGTATGCATTACAGCTCTATACTCTCTTTGCTCTTCTCGCAGTTCTCTTATTTCTATTGTTAGCACATTTAAACTTGTTTTCTATTTGTTCCGGGCGATCTATGTATTTTTTACTTTTGCCACATTTTTCATCTTCCGAATAATTTTCTCTTTCCTTTGTATTATCCTCCGTGCTATAGTCGTCGCTGTCCATTTTGTTACGAAGCGGTAAGTCAGTACACCCGTTTCAAACATTCGAAAGTATGCCCACTTATCCACGTACCAAAACAGTTTATTTTTATTTTCGAGTTAGTCCTTCTTTTTTTTTAATCTAGCAACACCGCTTGGAATTCGGCCAACATTCCACTGGTCATTACTAGTTTACCTTTTACTAGCTTGCTTTTTTCGTCAATGGAATGTTTTATATCACTTTAATGTACTGTTTTTGTCAAAATTAAAAATTTTTGCTACACTATTTAATTTTACCTTACTCACTTTTCTGTATTTAATTTTTGCTACACCGCGCCATAATCGGTAAGATCATAGACATATAACACAAATATACTGACTGCTGATATGCAGTCGCGTTTTCTCAGTGCGACTGAAAGAACTGACGCAAAGCAGTCCTTGCATCTCTTTTTATTGGGCCAGGTTTATCGACCAAGTGACCTTTTCATTGGTCATTTAGCTTACGTAGTCGATAAATCTGGCAAATTAAAAAAAATGCAGGGACTGCTTTACGTCAGTTTTCTTCGTCGCGCTATGGAACGCGACTCTACTGGAACACTCAGTCTATTTGTATTATATTATGTTTATGGGTAAAATGCAGGCAAAAAGTATAACACTTTGCTTACTATCTAATATCACGTTGCCTATCATGATTTAGTTATACATGATATTATTACCTCAAACAACGATTGTTTTTCTTGAGCTGATTTAAATGTAGTAAGTGTAATAAACTAGTAGACCGAAATATGTTTATTTTATTGTTATTTACTCCAGTTATCTTCAATTGCAAACTATTGTTGTACATAGTACTTTATTTCAAAACAAAAAACCTTTAAAGTCACCTGTTATGGAGTAAAACTCTGTAACGGGTACCACACTAAAAAAAGAAAACATTTTAATTTATTTTTCTTCTATTTCAGGTTTGTAAAATTCTCTTTTCTTCATCAAAAGATTATCGTCTAAAAGTAAGTTTTTATATACAATAAGTAGCTTTAATATATTTGAAAAATTATGTCAATATGACTCTCACTTTACGTAATGAAGACTTCATCTTAGGCCGTCAGTGTGCTGGTTAGTGATATAAATATAGTACCCTTCCATTTGAAGTTTATATAAAGAACAGTTTTAACACGACAAAATCATAGACATACTTTTTAATTCGTAAGCAAGAATTTAAAATAAAAACATTACGCGTTTTAGAATATATTAATAAAATCTTGACCATTTATTAAATATAAATAAATCTTCTATGACCTCTTAGCAACACAACAATTATTAATTAAGCAAATTCTTAAGTCACCAAAAATAAACATGTTAAGTAGACTTACATCCTAAATTACTAACCAGGAAGATAAGGGAACATTGTTGTTTTGTGGTATCCAATTTTATAAAATTCAAGTCAAAAATAAATTAAAATTGATAAAATCACAATTACAAACCTACTAATTTAAACACTAAAGTTTATTTTTAGTAATGAAAAAAGCTATAGGTATTGAAAAACCGAGTCTGACACTAAAGTGTAAGTTAGTCTAAAGTAAACATTACACCTTTTATCACATACACTTTTTGTTTTAAAATAATTTCATTTAATGTCGAATTTTTACAATTATCATTTCAAAAATTTTGGTAAAGTGTGACAAAAAGAGGTATTAGTAAAACATTTTAAGTTGAACTTTCATATTTGTACTTTAAAAGAGATTTCTAAATCAGTATTTATTAAATATGACTTTTTTTCGAAATAGCAGTTAAAGTAAAAAATTGGAAGTGTCCATTTACGTGATGAGATGTGTCCGTTATACAAGTAAATTTTTTTAATTATAGTTAAATCTATAAAAATAACAAATTAATAATAAAATTACTTTTTTAATTTTAAACAGATTGTTTAAATTTTAAATATGCAGAAAACATAGACTAAAGCTTTACGTTAGTCTACTGTACCACTTTTTTTTGGGTGTCTCCTTCAATAACAGATACTACGAACTTTATCAAAAAAGTTGATCACGCTGTATAAATATTATAGGCTGATAAAAATAATTAAGCCTTATGGGTTATTTAGTATTAATATCAAACCTTCAATTTTTTTCCACCTTTTTACACTTTCATCTTCTTTTAATATTCTCAGGGGTGGCTAAATCTCTGATGCTATATTTACGTTTACAATCCCTGTCGTAATTTTACGCTGTTGATCCCATGTAAGCTAGGGGTAACTTTCTGGTTTTTGTATTTTCGTTAGTCCGCCTCCAAGAGTGAACGGCGGATTTTCAACTTCTTCCTATCTTGTTATACATAAGTTTTTGTAGCCGAAAATCTAACGTGACAGTTTGGTGAGCGTGGAGAATGTGTGAGAAATGGCACTTTTTTACTTAATAAAAAACTTATAGTTTTTTCTTGGCTTCGATGTAAACATATACAATTAATCAAACAACTGCTAAAAGACTTTATAGTTAATTTCTAGTTTTAATGTTACAATTTGTTTCTAAAAATGTCTTTTTCTGTCTGGTACCTATATAGTTCTTTAATTATAGAATTGAGAATTAGCCATTAAAATAATACAGATGTTGATTTTTGCAGTGCGAGCTGGTATTCGTGTGTTTTATGTATTTGACATTTAATATTATTATCCTTTACAAAAGGTATAATAATAATATAAAACCTTATCGGGGTATACTATAGATATAGAACGTCTTCGGAATGAATATCCCATTACCAGTGCTCTTCCTAAAATAAGCAATACCCCTTTAATTAAAGCAAACGTGAAAGTTAAATTTTGACTAGAATTATAACAAAAATGTGGTTTAATTCTTACTAGATTTACATCTTTGAAGCCACTACATATCTGGGTAAAAACCTTTAAATCAAGATAAAATAAATTTAAGTTACATTTTTGCTGATAAAAATCAAGGATTTTTAAGTTATAGGCGGAAGTTACTTCATGGCAACATACGACTCCAACATTTGGGTTGCTAGGACCTTAGAGGAAGTGTCTATGAGGATCTGTTGATAGTAACTGATTAAAATGGCACACTGAAAGTCTGAATAAAGCAGTCAATATGACTGGAACTCTATATCTAAATGTGACTATAGCCAACATTAATGTAATTAAATATGTTAAAATTTGATTAATTATCATAATAGCAATCATCAATATTTTGGAATTGCCATCAAATTGATTGATTCTGTTGTGGTTTCGCCAAATTTATCTATGGTATATTTTTTACCTAGGCATTTGATGTAGTCAATACTGTCAAAACCACTTAAGATAGCCGATGGTTTAAGAGTATCTACCGCTTCTTTTAAAATTGGAGCAAAGTAAAAAAATAGGTTAAAAACCAAAATATAGCCTCATTATTACCAAAGTTCACATAAAACCATTTCTTCAGGTATTAATCTATCTCACAATAACAATATAACATCATAAATTGTCCTATTAGCTAAATAGAGTCACCTGTAATCCATCAATATGGCTAGAGTCACATTTAGACACGTACTTCCGGTTACATTAACTGCTTTGTTCAGACTTCCGTTTTAATGCGCCATTTTAATTAGTTAATATTAAAAAGTCCTCATAGACACTCATCCAAGGGCCAAAAATGTCACTTAAAATAAATTTATCTATATAAAAAGGGTTTTTACCCAAGTATTTAGTGGCTTCAGATATGTAAACATACACCAGTATTAAGCCACATTTTTGTTATAACCCTAGTTAAAACTTAATTTTCACGTTTGCTAGTTAAACTAAAACGGTAATACTTATTTTAGGAAAATCACTAATGATGGAATATTTATTGTGAAAACAATGTGTGATGTAGCCCAATTGAGTTTTTATATAATTGTACCTTTTATAAAGGATTTTCTAAATGAAAATTTTAAAAATTATTTTAATTATTTTGAATATTGCCAAAGTTACAAAATTTTTAATACGCTAAACCATGAGCCATGAGTAAATCGATTAAAGATTTATTATAAAATTTTTGTGTATATATACATCTAATATTATGTGTTAAAAATATATGTTTTAATTTTTATAATACACGGCGCAATGGGACGTCAGAGCTGGTGGCCACCGGTGACCCCATGGCGTCGAACGCGTTAAGGAATGATATTAATAATTGTCAAGCGGACACCACTACAATGGAATCATGCTAACTAGAAAAAAAAATTAGATTATAGAAAAAAATTTAAATAAATTAAAAGTACTCCACTTTATCTTTTTGATAATTACCTTTGATAGTTTGAGAGATATAAAACACTCACAGAATATTCTTGATGTTATTTATAAAAACAATTCAAAAAATAACAAATATGTTTAATCTTTTTCTAAACCAGAATATAGCCAAAAAATAAAGAAACAATCACAGTTACCTCGTAATTTATTAAACTTGTTAGAATTATCTATTGATGGTCCCAGAGAAAGATTGTCTTCATTCGTTTCGTAAAGAAATTTCTTTGTTGTTTTTCGATTATTTTCTATATTTTGAAAAAAAAACGTAATAAAATTATTAAAGTTAATAATTACTATTATATTAGTATAGAAAATGTTTGTGCTATGAAATATAGTTATTAAATCCTATAAACTTATGACAACATAAAAGAACTGTTGATGTGGTATACATAATAAATGCGAATTATTCTACTATTAGAAAATCGATGTATACAAAGGTATATAGCAGAATTTTATATGACATATCTTGCCGAGATAATAACTTAAAAATCCCGATTCTAAGGAAGACATATCTTATTTGTAACGATCGCGATACAAAAATATAAAGAATATCTGTCAAATTATATAATTTACTGGAATATAGCAGAATTATATGTCAAATCTTAACCAGAACATAACTTACAAACCCCGATTTTAACGAAGATGTATCTTATCCTGAACGATCATGACACACAAATATAAAGAATATCGGTTTAATTACACAGGGTGGTCCTTAAGTAATTGTACAAAAAGAAACAGTAGATTCTGCATTTTAAAATATTACGATTTAAGCCAAATTGCTTTAATAAAATGTTTATATTAAGAAAGATACAGGGTGTTAAAGTGCAAATTTAAAATTTTATTTTTCGCTATAACTTTTATGTTTGTAAACACTTATGCATGTAAATTTACAACTAGGTACTTTTAAATATGAGAAATTATAATTTGATACACACTTTGATGAAGCTGATAGAGGGCGCCACATATGCCACATATCTGGCATAAATTTGCACTTAACTTTTTTGCTCTTTGAGTTACCTGTATTTGTGACACAAAATAATAAAGATACATTACATTAACAAAAAAAGGTATCTTCTTCTTCCTTTGCCCTATATGTTTCGGACGTTGGCTATTAACAAGGCTATTTTGACTTTGTTTACGGCACCTCTGAACAGTTCGGTCGATGTTAGTCCTAACCATTGTCGCAGGTTATGCATCCATGAGTGTCGTCTTCTTCCCGGTCCGCTCCTACTGTAAATTCTTCCTTGGACTATTAACTGTAGCAGCCGGTACTTAGTATGCCTCATGACATGTCCGAAGTACTCAAGCTTCCGTTTCTTTACGGTGAAGATTATTTCTTTGCTTTTGCCTATTCTCTGCATTACTTCCACGTTAGTGATGTGGTCTGTCCAGGATAACCGAAGAATACGGCGATATATCCACAGCTCAAAGGATTCTAGTTTCTTCAGGGTGGCTTCCGTTGTGGTCTATGCTTCTGCTTCATAAACCAAGACCGGGAAGACATAACACTTGACCAGTCTTAATTTTAGTTCCATTTAGATTTTGCTTGTAAACCACTTTTTCATATAGTTGAACGCGTTTTGCGCTTTTTCAATTTGTGATCTTATTTCTGTTGACTGGTTCCATTTTGTGTTGACTGTGGTTCCAAGGTATGTGTATGTCCCCACTTGTTCTATTTTTCGGTTGTTTTATGTCAATTGCATCGGAGGTTGTTGTGTTCTGCTGATGAGCATGCATTTAGTTTTGGTTGTATTGAGTACCATACAACCATATTCTTGACTTGTTGTGTGTATGCTTTGCATGATTACCTCTCCGTTTACTTTGATACCCTTCGAACAAAAGGTATATTTATTAATAACTTCAAAACTCAACAGTTTTCGAGATAATCGCATTTTACAAATCAGCTGCATAATTCTGATTTAAGACAATTATTCCAGACAACGAAGGAAAAATAGACAAAAACATTAATAAATCTAAATTTTGGTATATTTTATTTATTATTTATTTGGTAATTTTGTTAACCTTTAACTTAAGTTAATAGTTAACGAAATATTAAATAAAATAAATGTATCAGTAGGATAATTAATAATAGGATTTTACATCAAACATTTTACGTTTTATGTTAAATTAAAGTCATAATCATAATAAGTATTCTTTTGGGATTTTTTATAAATTAAATAATTCGGTTCTCACTCGCTTCACTGCGAGTGGTTCAGTGGTTCGATCCCCAGCCCGGTGTACAGAAAACAAAAAGGCTAACGCAGCAGTTTAAAATTCTAAATGAATCTGCAACTTAGACCAGAATATGCTGGTGTCTGATCGGCCTATGGTGGAGCAGTACGGCAAGAGATAAGGGCTTGCGGCTCAGTGATACTCCTCCATAGATCCCTACCGGAAGGGCGAGGCGCCTAAAATACCGGGTATATATATATATATATATATATATATATATATATATATATATATATATATATATATATATATATAAATAATTATATCAATATCTCACCACATTGCCAAGGAATATGACTGCAACGACCAATCCAACGTTCAGAAAAGTTACATTTAAGTATGTACTCACTGCCTTCTCTCTTGAATGTAGTGGTGTACCATTTTACATAAATCACATATTTTGGGTTTTTAGCATTTTACAGTAGGGAAAAGTCATACAACGCCAGTAGGTATAGAAACCTAAGAAACAGGAAAAAAGGGAAATTGTAAACATGATGACGGCCAACGTCTGAATACGGACACGCCACCTAAAGAAGAAGATGAAAAATATTTTCTCCAATAAGACATTTAGCAGCCATAACAAAAATTTTGTAATGTTAGATTATCATCTTTAAGTTGTTTTAATAAGAATAAACTATGAATTATGCTTATTTACATGTATTCAGTGCTTTACCGCAGAAATATCACAACTAAGAATTATACAGCTAACTTATAACATGCGATTATCTCGAAAATGGTTAAATTTTGAGATTACTAACAGGTATACCTTTTCTTTGTAAAAATAATGTATCTTTCATATTTTTTAACATAAATAGGGCTAACTTAAAGAGAAAAAATGTTAAGCGCAAATCTATGCCACGCATGTAGCATATGTGGCGCCCTCTATCAGTTACATTAAAGTATGTATTTTTGACCAAAAATATTTACAACCGTAAAAGTTATAGCAAAAAATAAAATTTTAAATTTTCACTTTAACACCCTGTATCTTTCTTAATATCAACATTTTATTAAAGCAAGTTGACTTAAATCGTAATATTTTAATATGCAGAATCTACGGTTTCTGTTTGTAAAATTACTTAAGGACCACCCTTTATAATTTACTGGAATGTTGTTCGTATTTGGATCGTGCCTGTTTTGGTTTGTGTTGTAAAGTATGTACACAACAATATAAATACGGGATAACTAGTGTTTAATAAAAGTAACTTTATCTATTTTCCGCTAGCATTTCTCAACAATTATTTATTTTATCATCATCAGCGGTACGATAATTCCAATTAAGGCCTACCTTCCCTTTTCTGATTTGCAAGTCGTTGCTCCTATTCCTATTTTTTTTGTACGGTATACCACGCATCCCATCTCTAGTGCGGAAATATAGACGTGTGTAAAATTGGTCCACTATAACGAGCCATAAAAAAAAGTAATTATGGCAGGCCTTGGAATATGCCTTCCTTCTTTTAGACGGTTAGTCACACATACACAAGGAATTCGTCTTCTTTGCGGCGTGCAAAAACTCGCCAGTGCTACTAATGCCTGTACAGTTCTGCATATTATGTCACCATTGTTTATGTTCCAATAATTGATCAATAATAATAATATTAAAAAAAGCAAGTGAGTTAAATGTAGAACACGCTACCTAAATAATGCTACGCAAAGCATAATTTACGAAGTATTAAATTGGTAATGTGCTAAATATTTTTTTATTATTAATATTTTTGACTTTTGACTTCTAACTGTACTTTTATCTCTATATGAACATGTTTTTGTTTTGATTATACAAATAAAAATTATTTTATTTATAACCTAATATATTTATTACACAGTTTATAACCTAAACATGATATGTCAATAAAAACAAATAATTATTTTAACAGCGAAGTTATATTTATAATTTATATAATACGTACTAAATATTGCTAAAAATTTTGTCCATTTTTAACACATACTAACTCCTTCCGGCAACAAAAAAATACTAGTTTGCACCCAAGATCAAAAACCCTAAAAAAAGATCCTATGCTAGTTCGCTTCCATGGTTAAGTATTAAGTTCTAGGAAAATTAATATTGGCAAAATTGGTACTGTGGCTTTTGTGTTTTATATATAAATTATATAAAATATTGAGTTAAAATAGATTATATTTACTTAATTTTTGTCCTTATTTTGATAACAGCCACAAATAAGCTAAAGCTGCCACAAAACCAATTCCTCGTACCAGAACAGAAGATATAAAATGGTTAAGGAGAGATTAGAAAAAGCAGACGCTTTCGCAAAATACTTTTCGAGTCACTCGACACTGAGGAGTAGGCAGATTGAGACCTCAGTGCCGAGAGACAGTTCTTGCAATATAGAACACGATACTGGTACGTCTCGAGTGAGGGGAGTAGGCAGATTGAGACCCCAAACTCGAACCGAATCGTATCACTCTTGATAATGGCTCCAAAATGGGTGCCGAAATGGGTGCCGAGTTTTAAATTCTCAACGCGGTTCTTCCCGAGAACTCAGTAATTTTCATATATATATATATATATATATATATATATATATATATATATATATATATATATATATATATATATAAATAATACGTTATCTTAAGTTAACTATATTCAATCAAAATGCGATACATCTATACACATATTACCAACATGATAATACATACGGTATCGTACTCTAAAGTTGTTCACCGATTTTAACGAATTTTTGTTTCAAATATCATGTAATAAAAGGTCTACTTCAAAACATAATTTAAAATGTTGACTCAAATTTCTAGGGTGTATGACAAAAATTTCACTAAAATATATTTATTAATACTGAAACTATTACAGCTTCAACTTGAAAGTTTAGGAATTTATTTTCTAACAAGTTGTGTATCTTACACATCATACAAAATTACTCTTGACTTTGATAAATTGTCTTAAAAATAATTTTATTCGCATACTTCATCTACTTTTCGCCTTTTTCCAATTTTGAAAAAAGGTTAAAGTGCTTTCAAATTTTCCATGTACAGTGAAAAGTCCTAGTCATGCGAAAGATAATCAGTTTACATTCACGGCGTACAAGAACAAAATCAACGTCGACCTTCTACGAATCAATACAGCCTTATAATATTTCAGGTATAGAGCAGGGAAATATTATCGCTTAATACGCAGGCTTTTAGTAGCCTCTATACTATTTCTATAGTTTGAGATGTTGCTTCTCATTTCACTGTTTTAGGTATTAATAAATTGCTCGCAAACAAAGCAAAAAAAGATTATTAACTTTCAAATATACGAGAATGTTATTAATAATTAAAAGAGGGCGGTGAAAAATTACGAAACTTTTATTAATTTATAAAAGGATACTTTTTTTACTTATTTAAATAAAAACAAAAGTAATAAATGTTGATAAAATAAAAAATACTAAAAACAATTTTTAGAAGCTGAGTTGGTATCTTACTACATATATATATATATATATATATATATATATATATATATATATATATATATATATATATATATATATATATATATATATATATATATATAATAGAAAAGGAGTACGACCATCAATCCAATATAAATTAAGGAACACTCGAAGAGTGGTGGGTTTTTCGGTCAAAGTGGAGAAATAAAAACAAAGAAGGTGGCTACTTCATCTATTTATTGAAGACGTTTTGCTTTCTACTGAGAAAGCATCATCAGTTCATCTAAAAAGAACAATATGAAAAACCAAATATCCATAGAGAAGTTATTACATGTGTGTTACGTTAAAAAGACATGTAGCAGTCAGTGATATTAAATGTTTGCTGTGCTAAGTTTGTTAATGTGTAAACTGTACCTAGTTTTAATTAATTGTTTATACAACTTGATCTCAAAATGTCCATTGTCGTCAGCTTTTTCACACATTTAATATCATTGACTGCTACATGTCTTTTTAAGGTAACACACATGTAATAACTTCTCTATGGATGTTTGGTTTTTCATAATGTTTTTTTTAGATGAACTGATGATGCTTTCTGAGTAGAAAGCCATAAGTCTTCAATAAATAGATGAAGTAGCCACCTTCTTTGTCTTTTATTTCTCCACTTTGACCGAAAAACCCACGACTCTTAGAATGTTCCCTAATTTATATATGTATATATATATATATATATATATATATATATATATATATATATATATATCATATTAATTGGTATTGTTGATCTAATTTGCTTGTATTCGCTTCAACTTTAGCTTTTGCTATCGTTGCTTTCACTTCTTTGAACTTTGTACACTGCAGGTCTCTTTTTGTTACACTTCTTTTCTGGAGCTATTTTCTTGTGGCATTTTAAATTAATTACTATTTAAATGGAAATAAGCCACAATTAAAGGTTAAAATAAGTTTATTGACGTTTCAATTTCCACTTCGAAAATCGTTCTCAAAATACAAACATTAGTATTTTGTTTATATACCTAATGTTTGTATTTTGAGAACGATTTCCGAAGTGGAAATTGAAACGTCAATAAACGTATTTTAACCTTTAATTGTGGCTTATTCCCATTTAAATAGTAATTAATTCTTTCCTGGAGTTTTACAATTGTATTAGGAGAACTTCCTGTCATATTTCAGCACAGGTTTGCTATTTTGCACTGAATAGATTTATTCTTAACATACACCAATTTTTTGTGGTTCTTTACGATATTTTGTTCATTACAAGCAACTTGTGTTGTTGATCAAAGTATAAGTAACTATTACTTTGTGGTTCTTAAGTTTACGTATATATTGTCGTTTTTAAATTATTAATGTTTTGTATTTTGAGAACCATTTTCGAAGTGGCAATCGAAAAATAAACTTATTTTGTTGGTAGAAGTTTCATTTTGGCCTATTTCGAATAAAAACCAAAAGAGATAAGTTATAATAGGTTGTCTTAAAAATTCTTGGCCTGATCCATAAAATAGCAACTATTTTTACTAATTTTTTTAACGTAATCATAACACTAGTGTACTTCAAGACATCTTACATAGCCGTGTTCTAATATTGTTATCCTCCCCCTGTAGTTACCCTCTTGAAAGGCTACCGAGTAACCATCTACAGTACATGAGACTACTGACCAGCGAGAAGGCTCTCTTTAATTTTGAAAATATATAGATGGATCTTTTACAGGCCTAAATCTTGGAAAACTGAAGGATTTGATATTGACGAAAAAGCTGTTTTTTGTAAGATTTATTTCTAGAATGTTAGCTTCTAGTTTGGCTAGAAGTTAAGTGTAGTATTCTCCAGTTATATTATTCACATTTATCTTTACCTTATTACCCAGTTATTTACCTTTTTAAAAAGATAACTTGCCTTGTTTGGGCTTAAATGCCAACTTCTGTTCACCACGCAGACCGTTTGGTTTCAGGGGAGGAATAATAACTACATTTTGTCTATTATAACGAAATAAAGCAAGAAGTTGCTTTTGATTTTTTAGATTTCCAATTTTTTTTTTGATAGTATTCTTTGACATCCTTTGAGCAATACTACTTTTTTGCATTTTCACATGCTGAACGGCCACATAAACGTCATGTATTTTGTCGATGATTTTCGGTGTGTTTGCGTTTTTAGAACGTCTTTTAGGTGGAGTACCTTGGATTATTTCACTTCAACATTTAAAATTGAAATTTATTTATTCATCGTAAATACTGTAAGTAAACAGTCCAAATACTTATTTACACGCCCAAAAAAAATGTTTTACCATTATGTTATTTAACGAAAGGTAAGATTTATCACCTCTAGATACTCGATTTCTAACATTTTCGATGTTACGCCCACTCCAACTGCTTGAACCATTTTCCTCCCACCAACTTCTACATTTTTTTATTTTATAATTCTACATAATATACGATAATACTTTTAATATATCAGATCCACTTAATGGTTTGAGCAATTAAATGTATTTTATTTTTATTATTGATGTAGTAGTTTATTTATGTTCTTGAGAAAAAACTATCAGTAAGAAATAAGGTTAAATTAATAAAATAAAAGGATGTCATATTTCTCTGTTCAGAACTACTAATAATATACGTTTTGCACTATTCAATTATTTCTTATGTTTATGATTTATTCATATTTATATATTTTTTACCTAACAGTTTTTCATTGGCTTTGCATTATTTATTCAGCTGTTAGAACCTTGAATTTAATAAATTTATGCTTACTTTTACTAAGGCAAATCCACAACTTATATGTATATATATATATATATATATATATATATATATATATATATATATATATATATATATATATTTATATATATATATATATATATATATATATATATATATATATATATGTATATATATATATGTATATATATATATATATGTATATATATATATATATATATATATATATATATATATATATATATATATATATACATTTTAGTAGATTTTCTTGGACTTAGGTTCATAAAAAAATTGTCATCATGATACTAAGACATTTTTATTTACTTTCTTCTCCGTTTCGTCTATTAATGACGATTAATGAAGAAAAAATCATGGATGACAGATGAGATCCTGAAACTAATTAATGGACGAGAGAAGAGAAGCTAAAAATGACCCACACAAATATAAAACCATAAATATATTAATAAGAACGAAAATCAGAAAAGTGAAAGAAAAAGAAGCCAGGAAAAGATGCGAAGAAATTAAGACTCTGCAGTCAAAGTACGATAGTCACAATGTACATAGGAAAGTTAAAGAACTCACAGCGGAACTAAGACGAAGGCAGAAAGGAAATATAACTGATTCTGACGGAAACATCATCTTAGACAAACAGAGTAAAATAATAACATGGAAAGAATATCTAGAAAAACTATTTGAAGACCAAGAGATAACACCTTTGAGCTAGAAGAAGAGGTAAATGATGGACCAAGAATATTACAACAGGAAGTTTACTCTGCAATAACACAGTTAAAGGATGGCAAAGCGGCAGGCCCTGATAATATAGAAGCAGAACTACTCAAACTAATGGACAACGAATCAATAGCAATAATCGCAAAGATATTTAACAACATATACAACTCTGGAGAAATACCAACAGAATGGCTAAAATCTGAGTTTATTGCACTTCCAAAAAAACCAGAAGCCAAAAAATGCGAAGATTACCGTACTTTAAGCCTCATGATTCATCTCCTAAAATTGTTCCTAAAGATAATTCATAAGAGAATCTACAAGCTGTGTGAAAGTTAAATTTCCCCCAACCAGTTCGGGTTCACAAATGCTGTTGGTACTAAAGAGGCTTTGTTCTCAGTACAAGTCTTATTCCAGAGATGCAGAGACGTCAACTGCGACGTATACGCATATCTGGTTGATTACGAGAAAGCGTTTGATCGAGTACAGCACGCCAAGATGATGCAAATACTAAAAGAAACAGGAATTAACAACCAAGATCTGAAAATATTTGGAAGTCTCTACTGGAATCAGACAGCAAAACTCAGAGTTGAAGGTGAACACACTGACTATGTGAAAATCATGCGTGGAGTGAGGCAAGGCTGTATTTGATCTCCTCTAATCTTCAATCTATACTCTGAAAGAATATTTATCGAAGCTTTGCACGAAACTGAAAAAGGTACTCTACTAAATGGTTGCCGGCTAAACAACATCAGATATGCAGATGACATCATAGTATTTGAAGACAACTTAGAAGACCTACAAGTTCTTATGAACAAAATCACGTATTATAGTCAACAATATGGACTCAATATAAACGTTAAAAAGACAAATCTTATGATAATTAGCAAGAAAAGAATAACGGAAGGTCAACTCTACGTCAAATAATCCCCTGTAGAAAGAGTGACGCACTACAACTACCTCGGCACCAAAATAAATGAAGAATGGACCAACAATCAGGAGATTAGAGTACGCATCGGAAAAGCTAGATCCACTTTCAATCGGATGGGGGCCTTCTTCAAGAGTCACAACCTCTCTCTTGATACAAAAGTAAGAATGCTGCGATGCTACGTCTTCGCTGTCCTTTTTTATGGTGTTGAATCGTGGACCTTGAACGAAAATGTATGCAGAAAACTGGAAGCATTTGAGATAAGGCTATATCGGAGAATGCTTAAGATCCCGTGGACTGACCGAGTCACAAATGAGGAGGTCCTCAGAAGAATAAATAAGAATCGAGAAGTACTGACCACCATCAAATCTCGAAAGTTACAGTTCTTCGGACATATTATGCGTAAATCCAGATATACTCTCCTTCAAGCGGTCCCGCAAGAAAAAATATTTGGAAAACGAGGTCCAGGAAGAAGAACATCTTGGTTAAAGAACCTCAGAATCTGGTCCAATACAACATCTGTGCAGCTTTTCCGCGCTGCTGCAGATAAGATAAAGATTGCCATAATTATCAGCAACATTCGTAACGGATAGGCACATCAAGAAGAAGACGTTTCGTAAGGAAATCGATGCCTTTTTCAAAAAATAATATTGACTAAAAACATTTTATTAACGACATTATAAGGTTTAAAAGAGAAACTTTTGATGTTCCAAGCATGTAAAAGTTCGTTGCTATCAAGTTTACATTAAACGTCGCTATTAAAATAATAATAAAAGCATAGGACAGGTCCACTAAGTCACTACATGTAAAATGGTGGTTTTGTCAAAATAAAATTTATGTATGGTTTGAGCGTGAATTTGTTCCGAAAGTAACACGCCATCTTGAGCGTAAATCTTCCCACTAAAGCAGTCCTACTTCTGGATAATGCTGCAACTCATCTTGAAAACCTAACATGTGAGACAGATGACAAAAATTATCTTTCTTTCTTCTAATATGACTAGCTTGGTGCAACCGATGGATCAAGGGGTAATTGAAAGCTTAAAAAGACGATACAAACGTAAATTACTGTCCGAAATTTTACAATGCACAGAAAGTGACGATCTCAATCTTATTGATATCATCAAAAAAATTAGCTTAAAGGACGTAATTTACATGTTAACTTTCGCTTTCCAAGAAATTCCTCTTTCTACTTTCGTTAAGTCTTGGCGAAAACTTTGGGCCAATATTGAGAAACTTTTTGAGTATCAACAATTACACGAAGAAGTTCATTCTAACACTATTCTTCAAGATCTCCGAATGTTATCCGAAAATGTCCAATTGCAGGCCGAAGATATTGAATCATAGATGAACTGTGACAAGGAACTTGAAAACGAATTTTTGACAGACGACGAAATAATTACACTAGCAACACATGAAGAGCCCGATGAAAATGACGAGCCTAATGATGGTAATGTTGACGGAGAGGAAAAGGTCGGTCACATCGAAGCGAGAGCTGCAATGAAGGCAGTATTGAAGTATATTGAACAACAACCTAGGTCATCTTCAATAGACGTCTTGGTTTTCAACAAATGGCTTTTATAAAGCCATTTTTTTATACGGCTTTTAAAAATTCACTTAATGTCAAGAAACAGAAGAAAGTTACCGATTTTTTTAAAACAAGTTTGGTAAAATATTTAAATATGTATATACGAGTATGTATAAAAGAAATAAATATGTTGTATTTTTAAACAGTATCCTTCGTGAGCTTTATTAATATGCACATTCCTGTACATGTGTTTGATATACCGATTCGGCAAATTTTCAACTACCGTATACGTTATTCAGTATGTGGAACAAAGATAACACTTAATTGTTTGAATACGAGTGAGACAGAATCCACGCACTTGGAGTAGCGAGTCTAATTTTTAAACAGTGTTGCGAAATTTCTGTAACTTAACTCCTTCTAAAACATTAGTCGGATACATAAGTGTAACATAATGTTTAAATCCACTACAGTTCATTGTAGGATGAAAATTAATATTGCCCCAACAAACCTTACATGAACTAATCATGTAAGTATTATTTTTTAAACGATTATATCATTACTTCATTAATTAACAAAGAATACTGAATTGAAAAATTGAGATGCGACAACAGCGTGAGCTAAATAAATAACGCACTTCAGTAGACAGAAAAATAGTATAAACCATTTGCCCTCTCTACCACTTCCCCTCAAAAGAATAGGCGGTCCTTATCTGTACAGCAGGTTTAAGGTCAATAAGGTAAGGTCTATTTCTTTGATTTTTAGCTGTCGTGGTAAAAGGTTGAAAACAAATAATTAACATGCCAAGCGTATACAGTAGAACCTCGATAAGTTAAATTCCAAGGGAAAAAACCAAATATTTTAATTTATAGAGGTTTTAAGTTATCAAGGGTCTATGTTGTGATGGATTAATATAGGTCAGAAGTTCATTAAAATATAGGCATTTATTATACACTACATTCATTTATTATATTCGTTACAAAAAGTTAAAGCAATAATTAAAGGTATAGTCTACTAAAAAAAGTCTGTGATTTTCTTTCGTTTTAAACAATTCATAGATTCTAAATCGATTTGATTTTCAATAACATAGAGAAGAAAATACGTTATCTTTTATGTTTCTACACTGCTCTATAAATGATCGAACAGTCGTTATAGCACTCTTGCTTCGTTGATTGATATGCTCTTAGATGAAGTTTGTGGGTCGTCATTAAATTCATCGTCTTTATAACTTTAAATACAGTACATGTTGTTATTCCATTATTCAGGATCATTATTATCTTCCTCTTCAAAATGATTTCTTGAGGTTCTGAAGCTTCTATAGCTTTTAATTTATCAGCATATGTTAGCGTTGTTAATTTTCTTTTTGAACTCATTTTAAGCAAGGTATCACACAGTACCTAAATTGATGTTTCTAGAACAGTGATCAAAACTTATGATACAGTAAGCTGTTCAGCTGTCATTGGTAAACAATTTTATGTTATAGAGATTGTGAAAACATTTCTTTAAGTTACTGAGGGCCAATATTGATATTATTTATTTAAGTTATCGAGATTGTGTATTTTAAGTTGTAGAGGTTTTGGGCTCCGATGGGAAGGGAACATATAATTTTTTGAAGTTATAGAGGTTTTTAAGTTATTGAGGTTTGACCTATCGAGGTTCTACTGTATTTTCAAAAAGAAAAGATTCAAATGGTGAAATGGTATTATGGGAACCATTCTATTGTAGAAATAATACAGTTATTTATTGCTGCTTTTTAAAAACAATAACTTTTAAAAAAATGTTT
Source organism: Diabrotica undecimpunctata (assembly GCF_040954645.1). Taxonomy (NCBI): domain Eukaryota; kingdom Metazoa; phylum Arthropoda; class Insecta; order Coleoptera; family Chrysomelidae; genus Diabrotica; species Diabrotica undecimpunctata. Next base: position 127,592,585 of record NC_092803.1, read on the forward strand.
TCCGATGAATCTTCATTCACAATCCATAAACGTCATAATCCATCTTTCGTCCGCTATTGGTCTAGGAAAAAGAAACATTTGAGTATTGCTGTGAAAACACAATTCCCAAAGAAATTAAATGTGTGGACTGGTATTTATAACGATAATATAATTGGTCCATTTTTTATTACGGGAAATCTGAATGGACGAAAGTATCTAGATTTATTACGCAATCAGATTATTCCAGCAGTTCGAAACCTTGCGGTCAACTTCGATGATGTTTGGTTTCAACAGGATGGTCGCCCAGCACATAATGCAATCGAAGTTACAAATTATTTGGAACAAACATTTCCTGGACGAATAATTTCTACACGAGGAACAATAAAATGGCCCCCTAGATCACCAGATTTAGCACCTTTGGTATTTTATTTCTTAGGAATGCTAAAATCAAAATTATATCGGCATGAATTCGAACGAGCCACCAATTTAGCAGAATTGTAAGAAAAAATTGTTCAACTTTGTAGTCGAGTACAACCAAATCAGCTAAATGCAATGAGACTTGCTTTAATTGATAGATTCGGATTTTGTTTAGCTTAAAATGGTGGTTTGTTTGAACATTTAATTGGTTAGAGATTTTTTAAAAATGCCTTTAATTTTAATTATTCAGAATAATTTTTTTGATTGGTTTTTTTCTTATAAAAATAATATTTATATTTAGTTAATGTTTGTTAAGTTAATTATTGTTTTATTTCCTAGCTATTACAGCTAAAAATCTACAAAAATTACATTTAAAACTCGAATACCTATAAGTGTTTGAGTTTTTCTTAAAGATTTACCGACGGAAAGTTGGCGACGAAATAATTTTATGCAAAGAACTGCACCCCATCAATGTCCGATAATTACTGTCGGTCATCGGTGTATTTTTATGCCGCTTCGCACTGTAAAAGAAGGCGTTGCTTAAAATTTTAAACTTTTCAGGGGAATAATGCTTTGTTGCCACACATAAATTACTTAAATCACTGTTCTTTGTTAACTAATAATGTAATTAATAAAATCGATTAGAAAATAACAATTACGTGGCTACTTTATTTGAATTTGTTTGGGACAATATTAATTTTTATTCTACAATGAACTGTAGTGGATTTAAATATTATTTTAGACTCATGTATCGGACTAAAATTTTAGAAGGAAAGATGTAACAGAAATAATAGCAACACTGTTTAAAAGTCATACCTACTCCATCGAGGTGGTGACTGCCTCTCTCACTTCTATTCAAACAATTAAGTGTTATCTTTGTTCCACATACTGAATAACGTATACGGTAGTTGAAAATTTGCCGAATCTGTATGTATGTATGTACTTCATTTTTCTCATGAAAATGCCTTCACATCGAATTAACTGCCATTTGGTCAACCGGCCAGGCACTGGTACCGAGGTGGCCGTTAATAGGGAGTCTACTGAATGTAGACTGTACTTGATCTGTGTAACCGGCTCTAGCTAATATTTGCTTTTTGCAAAAGCTCCTTCGAATATTCCCGAGGAACCTTTTGAAATAACAAACTTACAGAAAGATAAACGAATAGCCTACAAAAAATTCCGTACATCATGAATATAATAAACAACTATATCACAAAAATAGAAAATTCGATGATTTAAAAGAGGAAAATTGGGTAAAATTGTGAAAAATAAATCAATACTAAATAGAAAAAAATATAACGTTCTCAACGTTAATAACGCTAGACGAAATAAGCATTGAAAAAAAAAATCTCAAATACTTTATATGAAGTAGATATTGGATACAAAAGAAAAGATTTAAATTATTTTTACGTTTCAAAACTACTGCCTTGCGATAAACCATACCTCTTTGTTAACGTGATGTAAAAATATACCTGTTTATTTTATTAAAACAACAGACTGTGTTGTTCCTGTCGTACAATAAATAGTTTTAGGTTGTATAAAAACTGTTAAAAGTTAAGTATCACATTTGGAAATTATATGACACCATTGTCAAACAAATTATCTTGTGTAAGCAGTAGCATTGTTCTTGATTCTTGTTTTAGATAAATTCAAACTGTTATAAGCTACTGTTATATATAATATATATATATATATATATATATATATATATATATATATATATATATATATATATACAGCATTTAAATCGGTTATTTTTTCCCAGTATCAATTACGACCATATACAAAATATATAGTCTGGTTAAAATAATATTCGATACAAGCACATCTTTTGCGATAACACACCCTTACTTTAAACATCACTCAACTTCCTTTTAACCCTTCCATTTCGTGGTGTTTGCTATCGACCTTAACCTGCCGGACTATGGAGGTGGGCGCTTAAACAGCCCTTCTACTATTCACTCAAATCAACCTTGAATAAAACTGCAAATCTCGCATCGTTGATAGGGCTAAATAAAAACCTTTCCTTGGAAAAAGTGATAAATCACACCGCGTAAACTTTGCAATAAGGTAATGGAAAAGTCAATGTAGAGCGGATTAAACATTTTTTATATCAGGTGATATCCGTTTCCAAAAGGAAGTCAAAGGCGGGAATCATTTATAATTTTTGTCATATTTTAATTTAAAATTCAAACCGTTTGGTTTTCCTTAGAAATAATATATAGTGACCTATTTAAAACGTTTATTAAAAAATTTGATTTATTTGAAAAGTTTACGGAACAAAACTTTTAGGTAATTTTTAGATATATTATTCCTAGTTCAATAAAATCTTGGTATCGTTTTAATTTCATGTGTTTGGATATTTGTTTAACCTTCCACCACTCGGGCTCATGTAGAAGACGCAGTGGCGGATCTAGATATTTGCCTTAGGGGGAATAAAACACTAACCAAAAGAAAAAAGGTAAACCCAAACTACATAAAAGACATAAATAATAGGTTTGCTGTAATTTTAATACTACTTTCGCGCAGGTTCTGTTAGACCCGACGCTATTATTACGTTTAAAATCAGGTATCACAAAAAATTAATATTAAAAACTGCAAGGTAATTAATTTATTACAAGTTTAGGTATTTATCTTTTTACAAGTATACTTTATTGGTAATTAATAAATGAAGAAGGATTAAGGTCAAACAATGCAGATTTATAAAAATGGGTTCATTTCTATGGCCAAAAATACCATAAACGAATACAAATTTTTGTAAAATATTTTATATTACACACTTCTATTATTTTTTAATAAGCTTCATGCACTCTGGACACAAGATTTGAGCATGGGTAAAGCTATGGTTTGTTAGAACAGTGAGCGACGCATAACTCACAGTCAGTCGAACGCCGCGCACGCTCGTCAAAATTAAAGGAATGGTTCTTTATGATAACGGTTTGATAGGTTTTGCTTAGTTGCGCGCTCTGCAGAGCGATAACAGTGTATGTCAACGGTGTGCGATCAATTGCGATTTGATTTGGACGCAAACGTTCAGCTGAGCTCACAGCTCACACATCTATACTGAATTTTTTTTTGATATAGTTATTATTCTAATAATTAGGTGGTTGCTTTTGTTGTAGGGTTTTTTAATAATATCATCCCTTATAAATTGTAAGAGTTCCAAATAAATCTCTGGAAAGTCTAAAATATTCTCGAAATTTTTCCTCGTTTTGATACAATCTTCTTTCGACTGTTAATTTAAAAGCACCTTCTTTATTGCGACATGATAAAATTTCGTTAACAATTTTATTTCTTTTATTTAGATTTGAGATTATAAACTCCTCTTCTTCCTCCTATTCTATGAGTAATAAAATGATTGCGTTAAGTTTGCGAGAATTCATTTTACTAAACGTACAACCTTTAAGAGAACAAACGTGAATCTAATTTCTAAAATTGTTTTAATCCCGATAGACTGTATGTATGCGAATTAGTCTAACAAACCGACTGACCCAAAACTGTCGTGAGTCGAGTTAAGCAGATTCTGCTGTACGTGTATGTCGTGCGCTGCGCACTGTTTTAAACATGGACGTATAAACACAGATGGACTCAGTTATTTACATAAAAATGTGAAGCCAAAATTATTTGACTAGGTCAAATTCTCAGCACCTTCAAATGTTGTCACATTTTTTTATTAAAATATCTTATTCACGTATCGCTGAAAATATTACTATATTTATTTTATACTCTACAGGTGCTATCAAACCAAAATAATAATTTATTACTTATATTAATATATTTAATTGTAATTAAAACATCAAATGTGCACATAGTGTGCATATCATTTAATAATAGCGTATAACAGATATCAACCAATTATTTTATATGTAGAAGCACTGAAACCTATTTATTAATGGCAACGGTGTTTACATTTCTCTGTCTTATGGCTCTACGTCAAACTTCAAATGCTGTTCCATGTCATGTCCATGTTTTGTTTACTTTTTACCCAAGATGAGGAAAAGTTGTTTTTCGATATTTTGGCTGTATTTTAAGTGATATTTGTAAATAGTGAAATAAACAAATTATAATAATGGTGCTACAGTTTTGCATTTGAAAAAAAAAACGAAATATTTACATCCCAATGTCTCATTTAATTTGTAAGTACTGTTTGTTTACATTATTTAAGATGAGGAACTGAGGAAGCCTGTGTGTTTACATTTTAAAATATGTCTTTCATAGGCGTACCATTGGGTTTATTCATATTAATTAATGTATTGAATAAGATATTAGTTCATGAAATTAGTATAGACATTTTTAAATTGTAAGTAGACATCATCTGATTAAAAAGATCTGTTTAGTAGCTTTTTAATTTAATATTTCTTATGAATTAACAATAAATTAGTGAAATGAATAAAACTCATTTATTTTTCTATGTAGGTTTCCAAATAATATTGATTAATGATGAAACTTACTCCAAACTTCAACAGAGAAAACAGTATAAAAAAACCTTTCAAAAGCATCCTTTTTGGTTATTTAAACTTGTAAGGAAGGAAGTGTCAAATAACTGTCAAAGTGTGGTTACACATTTTAAAGTTTCTCCACATTTTAAAGTTTAATTCGAGATTCCAACCCTGCGTTTAAAATATTGTTAGCTAAATAGAGTATTTAAACAACAAAGTTTCTTCACACAAAAAATAAACTGTGAGTACATTACCAATTTAATACAAATTCAATATTATTAAATATTATACATAACCCATAATTCAATACAACACATCAATTAATCCAGTCTCTGGTTTTTTGGCAACTTCCACAAGTCGAACTAATTAGCCGATACAAGACCGGCTCTAGAAAAATTTTATCAAATGAAGAAAACAAAAATTAAAAATGGATAATTCTGAAAATATTAGTATACCTACTACATCATCAACATCGACATACTCCAATGCAGTAAGCAACTTCAATTTTCCCTCAAAAGAACAAGCCATTATTCTGTCAGCTATCCAAGGTATTAAAATACATGAATACATAGTAGCCATAGGGTCTCTACTCACACCAAAAAATGTTATCTTTGCATCACGAATAGCTAACAACAGAGTTTGTATTTACTTGAACAATACTAGCATAGTAGATACCTTACTAAACAACCATAAAACAGTACTCATCCAAGGCAATGAGATAGAAATTCGAAGACTTATTACGCCAGCAAGGAGACTAGTAATATCAAACATCTGCCCCAGCATTCCGAACAGTATTCTAGAAGAAGAACTGAAACAACTAGAAATAACTGCAGTATCCAAATTAACGTTTTTAAAAGTTGGCATGCCCGAGTCTGAGTATAGTCATGTCTTAAGCTTTAGGCGGCAAATATTTGTCTCTCCGATAATCACCAAACCAATTCCAAATACAATCTTAATAACCTATGACAACACTCCTTACAGAATCTTCCTATCCCTAGATGGTTTAAATTGCTCTAGATGTAATACTACTGGCCACAAAGAAGAAAACTGCACATCAACATCAACTGGTACAGAAACACTTAAAGATCCTTATACCTCAGAACTCGAACTCATGGAAATAAATCAGAATAATTCAGCAACAAATATTTCAGATGATACAACCAACTGTTTCAACCCTATTTCTGCAGATATCCCAACGACAAATGATTCGCTTATAGTACACAGCATACCTTCAACTAAAGCTAACAGCAATAATAGTAAAACAACCAATCAAGCAAAAAGGCAAATTTCAACCTCTCCTGAAATCTCAGAAACTAAAAACCTAAACGAAACTTTCATAACTCCAAAAAAATCCGCACACAAAAAAAAGAAAAAGGCTTTAGATGTCGAAGCCACATTAAAACCAATTGAAAACATTTTAATGACAGCATCTCCTTCATATACGCTAAATTTCTCTGAATTATGCGACTTCGTGATAAACGCAATAGGATCAAAATTTCCTGAAGTCACAGCTAAAAACTATACAGAAGATTTTGACGGCTTATACACCTTATTAAAAATGGTTCACTCAAAATTAAATGATAGACGCATGAAAAATAATATCACAAGAATTATAAAGAAAATAAATCCAACAAATGAATCTTCCCTCACTGAAGAAAGCGACTACGATTTATCTCAATAGTCCAATTATATTCATTCTTCAATGGAACTTGAATGGCTATTATAGCCACATTGAAAACATTAAAATGCTAATCAATGAACTGTCACCACTAATAATATGTCTTCAAGAAACTCGTCTTTCCAACAATCAAGCAAAACTAAAAAATTATATGCCCTATACAAAAAATCGAGCAGTACAGCAAATATCCAGTGGTGGAGTCGGAATTTTTGTACATTCAACCATCCAATCCCAAGAAATTCCGTTAAATACAAATCTGGAAGCAGTAGCAGTTTCGGTAATACATCATTTTAAAATCAACATATGCAACGTATATTTACCACATCCTGACGAAACTACTCTATTAGAACTTCAAAATGTAATTAAACAAATTCCATCTCCAAAATTAATTTTGGGTGACACAAACTGTCACAACATCGCATGGGGATCACAAAGAACAGATAAAAATGGACGAATATTATTAGAAGCAATTAATAACATAAAACTAGTTTTATTAAACACAGGAGCACCTACTAGATTCAATGCACATAATGGCACTTTTTCCTCCATAGACTTATCTATCAGTGATTCAACTTTAGCTCCATTTTTACAGTGGAATACATTGGACCACCTATACGACAGTGATCATTTTCCGATAATAATTACTCATGACAAAGATGAAAAAACCTGTACAACACCATATGAAACTTGGAAATTAAAGTCAGCCGATTGGGAAAAATACTCGAACTTAGTAAGCATACGTATACCAAATCTCGTTATATCAGATAATATAGACACTACTCTATCATCTTTCAATGGTATAATTTTAGACGCAGCCAGAGATTCTATAGGAAAAACCAAAAATATCACAAGAGCTCCTCTTCCTTGGTGGAACACTGAAATCGCATCCGCTTTAAAGCAAACAAAACATGCTTTTAATATATACAAAAAGTTTAACACACCTAATAACTTAAACAATTTTAGATCTTTAAGGGCCAGATCTAGATTTTTAATAAAACAAGCAAAAAAAGAGAGCTGGACCAATTACGTGTCGTCAATTGACTCGTCTACGCCCATAAGGGATATATGGCAAAAAATAAGGAAAATAAAAGGTTCAAAAACATTTAACCATATTGACACAATCACTACAAATGATCTAACAACTTCAGACAAACACGAAATCTCAGAAATTTTAGTAGAACACTATCAGTTGTATTCAAGCAATCAGCAGTACCACCCAAATTTCTTAGAACACAAAGACAGAACAGAAGCATCAAAAATTAATATAGAAGATACTGCTGATCCACTAAACACTTCCATAACACTTGATGAATTAAATGAAAGTCTTAATAACCTCAAAAATACCTCACCTGGACCTGATGACATACCACCAGTTTTCATAGAAAAACTACCTATAAGCGCGAAGGTTACTCTAGTAAAGATCTACAACAAAATTTATTCGACCCATAAATTTCCATCTCTCTGGCGCGAAGCAATTATAATACCATTTTTAAAAGACAATAAACCAAAAAACTTATCTTCTTCGTATCGACCAATATCTCTTACCTGTAGCATCTGTAAAATAATGGAAAAAATTCTAAGCAAAAGATTAAAATGGTACTTAGAAAAGAAAAATCTCCTTACATCCATCCAAAGTGGGTATCGATCAGAACGGTCTACAATAGATAACATTATAGCATTAGAATCTGAAATACACGAAGCTTTTATACATAAACAAAAATTAATAGCAATTTTCTTTGACATCACAAAAGCATTTGACACCACGTGGACATATCACATCTTAAAAACAATGAAGAGTTGGAAAATAGATGGTAAATTCCTAGCCTTCGCCAAAAACTTCCTGGAGAACAGAAGTATAAAAGTTAAAACAAACGGTGTCATGTCAACTAAGAAATCACTGGAAAATGGTATCCCTCAAGGATCTGTATTAAGCCCCCTGCTATTCTTAATAGCAATCAACAACGTATCTAACCATTTTATGCTTCCAGTAAAAGCAAACCTTTACGCAGATGATCTTGTAATATATATGAGAAGTAAAAACCTAAAATCAGCTGCATCAATATTACAAAATACACTAAATAAATTAGAAGGGTGGTCTTTAGATATAGGCTTGAGATTTTCAACCGAAAAAACTAAAGTAATAATATTTGATAAAAGAAAAACACAACACCACTTAAATTTAAAACTTAACGGAAATACTCTTATAACAATCAACGAAATCAAATTTTTGGGAATGACATTCGACTCTCAACTAAAATGGACATCGCACATAAATGAACTAATTAAATCATGCCAACAGAGAATAAATCTTCTAAAAGTTCTTTCCAATCACAAATGGGGCGCAGACACTACAACTCTTCTGCGATTATATCAAGCTCTAATTAGAAGCAAACTAGATTATGGATGTATATGCTACGAAACTGCTACTAAAACTCAAATGAACAAACTGGACATCATCCAATCCACAGCATTACGCATAGTTTTCGGAGCTTTCAGAACCACGCCAATTAGCAGCCTTCAAGTCCTAGCAGGAGAACCGCCATTAACTCTCAGAAGACAATATTTTTCAATGTGTTGTGCTACTAAATATCTCAGTGCAAAGGAAAACCCGTTTATAACAAGCCTAATAAGGAGCAACCCTCCAAATCTGTACTCAAATTATTGCCCTAGAAACTTACCTTTCAATGAACGAATAAATCGATTTGAATTCGATATACATCAATTGAGAGCCACTTCTACAAACAGATGCCAGTCTCCTCCCTGGAAAGTTCAAATACCAAAAGTAGATTTTACCTTACTTAACTATCCCAAACATTCACACAATCCTTCTGAAATACAACAACAATTCCGGTCTACCATCTCCAGATACCCTGATTTCAAACTAATTTTTACTGATGCCTCTAAAAGCAGTAATGGTGTAGCTGCTGCAGCTATTTTTGAAGACAACACCTCTGTCACCCGTCTAGCCAAGGAGTGTAGCATATATACTGGAGAACTGCAGGCAATCTTTAACGCACTGAACCAATGTACCAGCATTGATACAAACTTTCTTATTATATCAGATTCTCTAAGTGCCTTAAATGGTGTCAAGCAGATGTATCCTACTCATGCCAATTTAGCATTAATAAAAGACATGCTATACAATGCCCAAACATGTGGTAAAAACATAACATTTTTATGGGTACCATCCCATGTTGGGATAAAGGGTAATGAAGCAGCTGATAAAGCAGCAACAGAAACTATCAATAACATGACAATTCCTATTATGCAAAACATACCAATTTCAGACCAAAAAACATTAATAAAAACTTACATGAACAAAATCTGGCAAGTAAAATGGAACCAAACAGAAGCAAAATTAAAAAGTATCAAACCAGATGTTACTTCTGCTTTACTACCGCTTCCAGCTAAAAGACATGACCAAGTAGTTATTAACAGACTGCGGCTAGGTCATACAAAATTTACACATGGATACATCATCTCCAAGGACCCTCAGCCGATTTGCCACATCTGTCAAATACCATTTTCAGTGCAACATATAATGATAGACTGTCCAGTGTACTCAACAGCAAGATCGACAGCAAAACTAAAACACAATTTGAAAGAAACTCTAAAAGAAGACATCAGCAATACAATAAATTTTATCAAAAATTGTAAACTGTATAACAAACTGTAACATAACATAAAATGTTTGTATTTTACAAAACTGTTATGTAAATTTTAATAATATACTAAATGTAACTTTTCTAAAATAAAGATATACCACCCGCTAATAACCCTAGGGGTTGATGCGGTACAAAAAAAAAAAAAAAAAAAAAAAAAAAAAAAAAAACTTGTAAGGAAGCTGAAAAATATTTCAGATTTTTTAATAAAACTATAAATATCTACAACAGACTAGTTAAAAACCTTATGAATATTTTGATTAATAAATCCATACAAAATGTCCCAAAATCAATCTATGAGCATTTTGGTGACCATATGTATGATGAAGATGCAATCGATGGTCACTATATGCAACTTTTAAAATTGGTTCTTGAGAAATATTTTAAAATTGGAATTCATCATGAAACGTTCATGAGTTCATCATACCATTTTTACTTTAATATTTCTGTTCGGTAAATAGCTTTCCAATAATTTATACATTTTCACGCCTACTTTTTAATAAGTAGGTATATTTGCAAATAATTTTATGTCAAATGCCAGCAAGAGCTTTGGAATGATCAATAAATAATTTTGTAGCAGAAACCCTTACTACGTGGAATCTATTGATATTGTATTAAAACAGATTTGTCACAATTTGAAAAAATATGTTTTAACACATTATCAATAAATATAGGTATGTACTTAAATTTGATAAATGTATATTTTTTAATTGTTTTTTTTATCGTAGGATTATTTGATACCTATTAAAAAATTAACTTGAGCTCAACTATATTTTATTGTATTAATTTTAAAGCAAATAAAATTGTATTTCATTTTTTCTATAAAAACGTGTTTTTATACGTTATTACTACTTCCAATTATTAACGTCTGAATAATTATCCACGCGAGTAAAAATTCAAGCACGCTTGTGCTCATTGAGGAAGTATCACAGTCTATCGATACCCGTTTTACTCCCCTTTACCCTCTTGTCCAGGAATATCGAAGCTTCAAAACAAAGTGTGTTTAAAGTATCTTATTGCTGGGTCCATCTATGTTTATACGTCCATGGTTCTAAAGCTGCGACCACAACGGCGCACCGCTCATCGCACAGCACAATAACCCCGCACCTAGCTTAGCCTTTGCTTTGCACATTAGTGGCCGTATTGACGCACCGTGCACCGCACATTTATTTGATAATAATAATGAAAATATACAGGTTCCCCCTGGAAGGCTCCATAATGAAGCAACATGGATACGAGAAAACTTTAAAACTTATTTCTGCAGTCAATAAAATGTAATTTATTATACATTTTTTTGTTTTATTTACCTGTTGTTTCACATTTCTCTGCCACTTGTTTTCACAGTTTTGATAAAACCAAACTATTGTGGGGCTTTTGCTTTTTTGTTCCAAATTGATTCACACATAAACACACAAATAATAACTAATTTGTTTTTATCCATCCCTGGAATAATCACTGTGCCAAGTCCGAAGATCAGAAAATACTAAGCTCAATTTACGTAGGCGAGGCGTTGGTACCAAGCGATGTGCGAAGTAAGGAGCGGTGCGTCGTTGTGGCCACGCACATTTACGGCAATGCTTGTATTTACTTTGCTTCAGCCAGGCTATGGTCAAGGCTATACCCTGGCCGCTGAAAACATGGAATCCAAGGTCGCATGATCACTCATTGCAAGCATCGACAGGCGCTCGAAACTAGACCTTATGGGAAACTGTTTACACCGTCATTATTTGTGTTATGATACTATAACTTTAATGTCTTATGTATCATGATTTGTGTTTCACTTTCGCCGGCTGGTGAATTTTGTGAAAATATTTAAAATTAATGTAAATCAATACCCTCTAAAAAATGGTATAAATATATTATAGCAACATTGTTAGTTCGTTTTTGTTGAACGGTGTAAACGTGGGAAAAGTGATAACATAGGAAGAGGAATATTTAAGAGTGCGTGCCATTCACATGATCATTCCATCTTTTTAGCGGCTCAACTATAGGTGCGGTGCGATGTGCTATGCGCCGTTGTGGCCGCCACTTAAGACACTTAGACATACAAAGGGTACCCCCATTAAGATGTGCAAAATATGCTCATTCCCAGAATTAAATTTTTAAAAATTTTTCACGTTCCATGTAATTAAAAAATAGGGCTCAGCGTCCCCTCCCTCCACCCTCTACCGCCATAAATGTTAATTTTTGGTTTTTATTTTCTTTAGGTGGGATGCAATCATGTAAAAATTTCAGAAAATTCACACGCATAGTTAAGGTTTTCACAAAACTGTATTTTTATAGATTTATAGACCCCCAGTTTAAAAGTAGATAAACTAAAAAGCATTTTTTTGAGAAAAAAGAGTATAACTTTTTTTTTAATGGCTTCCAGAATTTTTTTATTGTAGGTATTTGATTAAAAACTATATATTTGATTGTTTTTAGATTTTTTCGTACGGTGTATCTTAAAAAAAAATCGAAAAACTGTTTTTTTGGGGGATTTGGGAGAATTTCTTTATTTTATAGACTTCAAAATAGATCAAATCAAGGTTTTTTTATAGGTTTTATAAATTATTCTAATGAGGCCTTTAGTACATTTAAAAATTGGGCGATACAAAATTAACTGTCGCCCGCCAAAAAATGTTTTTGGGGTTTTTGAGGGTTTTGGCGGGGTTAAACATATTTTTTGACAGCGACAACCTGAATCAATTTTCTTATATTTTTACTTTTTATTTAAATAAAAAATAAGACTTACCACTATTTGTCTATTTTTATGGACCCGTAGGTTGAGTGTACACATTTTTTTTTCGAATAAAATTTTTTTTGCATGTGTTTACAAGTCCAATTTGTTTTATTTTGTGTATTTAATTAAAAATGATATTTCTGATTTTTTTTTGATTTTTACTTATGGTGCGTAATCTTAAGAAAAATTCGAACAACTGTTTTTAAAGGATTTTATATATTTTGAAGTCAAATACACCTGCCAAAATCTTTAAAATCATAGAAAAACATGTTTTTTTGGGTTTTAAGGAGTTTAGCCCAATTTTTGTTATCATTAACACCTTATTTAATTTAAAATATATTATATAACCTATAAAAACCATTGATTTAATATATTTTGAAGTCTATAAAATCGAGAAAATCACTTAAAACCCCAAAAACATCAGTTTTTCGGATTTTAGAAGATGACCCACTACACAAAAAAAATCTATCTAAAAAAATCAGAGTTATACTGTTAAATCAATTACATAACATAAAAAAAATGACATGCAGCCTACAAAGTCGTACGGTTTTTTCAAAAAAATTAAATTTTTAGGTTATGTACACAACTATGCGTGTGAATTTTTTGAAATTTTCAAATTGATTACATCTCACCTAAAAAAAGTAAAAATAAAAAATTGACGTTTTTGTAGGTAGGCTGGATAAAATGGGGTGAAGGACTAAAATTGCGCTGACCCTTATTTTTTAATCACATAGAATATAAAAAAAATTAATATTGTTTTACTATGTTTTTTGCAAAAGTGTCATCTTTTCGCCATTCCACTTGGATCAGGTGAAGTTATAGCAATCAAAACATTTACTCATCATACTTATTGTTTTCTGTGTCGTAAGTTCCTCGGCACATTTGAGACTTTGCAGGGCGCCTTTGATGATTATCAGTAAGATCCCTATTTTGAAATAATTTTTTTATGCATGAATAAATTTTGTTTATAGCAACATAAATTCATTTGACCTTGTGTGGTACCAAATTTAAAAGTTTAAAGAAAATAACCATTGCCAATATTTTTACGTACGTAATATATGGCAAGAAAATTTTATATTTAGAATCCCCACCACACCTGGCCTATTTGCAATTTTGTTATAAGTGCAAGTGAAGTAACCCAATTATCGCAAGTAATATTTCGACCAGAACCTAAAATCCATAGACATATAATACAAGACAGACTGATCATTGCAATACCAGCCCGTTTTCTCAGTGCGACAGATAATACCAGTCGGTTTATCGACCACGTGACCTAAATGACCGATGAGAACGTCACGTGGTCAATAAACCCGATCTATGAGAAAGAGATGCAGGAACTGCTTTGCGTCAGTTTTCTGTGCCACACTAAAAGAACGCAATGGTATTACAATGATTAGTTTATCTTGTATTATATGAGCTGAAATCGGAACAACTAACCTCTTAAATATACTGCTAGCTTCACTTTTAACAGAATAAAGTTCCTCAGGTTCTTTGCGTAGATATATTCATATTTTGCACTTACAACAGTTTAGAATCAACCATAGCAAAAATTTTAACGTCATATTTGTGTATGCAGTGTCTGAAATCACAATTTTCTCTAAATTCTGGTAACCGTTCATCGATTGCTGCATACTGACAAATTGTGTAGCTTTTTGCAGTTAGAAACATAGACACCAAACATATTTCTTACCGTAACTAACTTGTCCATAGTTCTTCTTTAATTTCGTGTTTCTTTGTCATCCTAACGTAAATATTAAATACAAAGTAAAAATAGAAAACCGTTATGTAGACGTTGTTGACCAAAACATGTAAATATCCGTACCATTCCTATTTTAAAATTCTTCAACATTCAGACGTCTATGTTGTAATTTGTCAGTATTTTATACCTAATAATGTGTTTATTTTAATTATATTGATGCACTTTGCATCTCTAAACGTTGGAAATTGTTTAGCTTTGGACTAAATTGTATTATTAGTATTCTCTATATTGCTAATCCATTAGTTGTAAAAAATAAGTATAAATATCCCCGTATGGTATTTGTATTTCTTCTGTTTCGTTCTATAGGACTGTTTTAATTACTTTTTCCGAGTAGACGTTGAACAAGCAACTCCTACAGCGGCGTTGGAAGTTCTGCTAAATCTTTTACCACTTCATACCTTCATGAAAGGTAAAGCCAGATCTGTGGTCCACAGATTATTTCATAGTCAGCCACACACAAACCAGGCGCATAATGCTGACAATAGAAAGCTAGTTGAGGAGCTAAAAGCAAATATCGTATTGGGGCAACATATTGAAGCAACAGCTACGAGATATAGTTTTGACAATAAATTCATAATTAATATACCAGGCATGGAAGACTGGAAGGAAGATGTACACATTTCCTTCCTGGTACACTGAAGCGGAAGCTACTTGGTACATTGATTGCAACATCGGAAGCCGTAGGAGCCGGTATAGTAGGGACACATCAAGAGACACATTTTCCGTTAAGTCTATCTAAGGAGGTCACAATTTTTCAGGGAAAAATAACGGCAATTTATCACTGGTTGGAAGAAATTAAAAGTTAGAAAAGAACGCAACGTTCAATTGCCATCTTCACATATAGCCAGGCAACACTTATGGCACTCAATTCTGTAGAGGTCAATTTTAAACTAGTATAGGATTATCTGGGTGCCCTAAATAAACTAGGAGACCCTAGCAAGGTTAGGGTAGCCTAAGTACCAGGGCATAAGGATCATAAAGGCAACAAAAAAAGCATATGCAGTGGCCAAACAATGCTCATCAATGCCGTTGAATGAACCGGAACCCTTCTGCGACGTTGCAAATGCAGTAAAAAGAACAGCTATATAAAAGTTGGTAGCACACAAATCTCTGGAATGGTGAATGGTAAAAGCCACCGAAAAAGAGCTACATAGAAGGCTCAGTCTAGAAGCTATTAGACATTTTGAAAAGGGTTATGCTAAAGAATGTTATCTAGAATTAGAAGACCACAATATATCCCCAATACATAAAACCCAGCTGAACTCATTTTTGTTTTTGTTTTATTCGATACAGAGCTATTTATTTACACGGTAACTTCTTGTTCGTAAAATCGTTTTTGTTTGGATACACAAGAGGTATCCAATGATTTTATTTTTATGTTATTGTATCAATAGCTCATATTATACTATATCAAATGCTTTGTTATAGTCTAGAAACAAACAAATATGTCTTGGTTTACGTCTAAGTTTTTGTATGAGAACGTATACTATTAAATTTAAAACATATTTTAACTGACAAAATATTTGGAAAAGTAAAACATCTAAAATAAATTTAAAGAGCGATCTCCTTTTAACTTACTTTGAACCAAATTATATTATGAATTTAACATGTTTTATTTTTATGGTTTTAAAAATAAAATCAAATCATAACTGAGACTATAAAACTAACATAAACTAAAAGATAAAAGAGATTTATTGAATATTTTGTTTACTCATCAAGAGATTATAGCTATCAAAAGTTAGTTCTTTAATCCCATTTTCTTAATATTTTACTTAATAAATCTTCCAGATCCAGTTGTTTTTGTAACAAAAAAGTAATATACAGAATACAAAATAAATCTGCAATTTAATAAAAATAATAAAAGCTTAGAAATATTGAGAAATATAGTTTAATTGATAAATTAATATAACTATTTACAAACTTATTTTTTAATAATCATTTTGAAAATAAATCGTAAATTTGTTTCTTTTATACGTTTTAATCCGTTATTTTTTAACTACCCAAAAAGATATTTTTAAGAATTTTTCGAATTCCGAAACATATATTTTAATATACTTTGCATAGATGTTTTGCACAGGTAGTTCAATGTCAAGTACTTCTGAAAACTTTTTAATAACATATACAATAGTGGAAAAATACCATCAGATTTACAGCCTAAAATTCTACGTAGAAAGCTAACGAATGGGAAATGCGAAATTTATAAATTAAGAAACAAGCAAAATGAAATAATATCATGTAGAGACGAGTAAATAGAGCTTGTCAAAGAGTTCTACGAGAAATAATATGAAAGTACACGAAAAGATAAAAAAGGAATACCAGCAGCCATTTCAAAGGAAATCATGAATCAAGGTTCCGAAATAATGCCAGAGATAAAGGCAGATGAGATTCGACAAGCATTAAGAAAAATGAAAAGTAACAAAGCCCCAGGACAGGATGGAATTGTAATAGAAGCTATCGTACATGAAGGAGATATGCTATTAAATAAATTAGGGAAACTGTTTAATCTATGTTTGCAGCAATGAAAGATGCTGAAAGAATGGAACAATGCTATAACCATCGTTTTTCATAAAAAAGGAGATATAACGAACCTAGAAAATTATAGAACTATCAACCTGTTAAACCACATATAAAACATTTTCACTAAGTTAGTGACATCAAGATTGGAGATAAAATTAGATTTCTACCAAGCGGGAGAGCAGGCAGAATTCCGTTCAAACTATGGTACCAATGATCACCTCCATACAATATAGACACTCATTGAAAAATCTATAGAATACAACAAACCTCTTGTCCTCACCTTCATAGATTTTCATAAATCGTTCGACACGATCGAAATAGGCAGCTTTATAGAAGCAATGAATGACATTAGGATTGAACATAAGTATAGTGAACATTTTTTGGGTGCCAGTATAGTCAGTTTTTTGTCCCTCCCAGAACATATGAGAAATATGGTCTCCAATAACCATTTGACTATTCAAGGCAAAGGGGTAAAACTGGTGGAGAAACATACGTATTTGTGTCATAAAATAAAGATCAGCAGGGATAATAAAACATGCTAAATCAAAAGAGGAATTACTTTAGCGTAGGCAGCCTTTGGACAACTTCGAGACACACTTAGGGCCAACATACCAATTAGCCTCAAGAGAAAAGTATTTGACCAAAACCGGTATTACCGGTCATGACCTATGGGGCGTAAACTATGACTCTAACGAAGACTACGGCTTTGAAATTAAGAGTGGTACAGAGACGAATGGAACAGTCTAAACTGAGAGTGATGTTGCGGGACCGAATAAGGAACGAAGATCTGCGAAGAAGTATGAATATTGCTGATATTGTGGAACGCATAGTGGAACTGAAATAAAACTGGGCAGGCCATGTAGTGAGAATGCACGACTCAGGATGGACGATCAAAATTACAAATTGGAGGTCAAAAGCAGACAAACGTAGTAGAGGGAGTCCACCTACACGTTTGGCTGATGACATTAGGCGTATCACCAAAAATTAGCAACAAATAGTACAAAATCGTAAAGAATGGAGGAGTTTAAGGGAGGCCTATGTCCAGCAGTGGACGTGATAAATAAAGGCTGGATGATGATGATGATGATGCTGATGATGATGATGATGATGATGATGATGATGATGATGATGATGATGATGATAATAGTGATGATGATGATGATGATGATGACAAAAATTACTACAGATATAGGAGAAAAAAAAGAAACCATAGAAATAATTCTGTGGTGAGTTGACCAGTCGCTGAAACAAAATTTGTATAGTTGGTTGTCTAATTTACGAAACTGTGGTAGGGATGTTTTAAAACTTTATTAAACTTGTGAATGCGCATTCCCGAAAAAAAAAAATAGTCCTAGAAACGTTTTGACTATAAATTAGTAACTATTTTAATTTCATATTGAATTTAATATAAAATATTAAAAACGACTATGAGAAGAAAAACTATAATTACACCAACTATTTTACTAATGCAAAAACTAGATTAAATGTGTCTTGCTATAAAAATACACAGCAAATTAATAAATGTTTTTAGGAATGTAGGATTTCATAGTTTAGTTCGTAAATTGACGTCACCAAATGAGTGAGTCAGGTTCATGAAATTTCATAACACCAATACATACAGTAGTTTGTTTTAGATTTTTCTCTTTTGAATATCTTTATTCTTTTTTGTGTTTTTTTTTTTTTGTATTTCGTTTTCTCTTAAAGAAAATTTTGGCCAGCCGTAAAGCTAAAATTACTGCGGGCTATCTATCTCACCATTTTCAAAATACTCAAAATATTCTTTTAATATAATAGATATTGTTTATCTATAAAATACTTCACTATGAATATATTTTCTTGCCTTTAAAACTTTTTTGGTACAAAATTTGAATATAAAAATATATTTTAACGATTTTCGGAAGCACTCTCCATTTTTGCATCCTTTCGCAGTAACTTAAACCCAAGAAAAACATGTAATTTGTGACCCGCCAAGATGTCTGCCTCATCCGGTTTTGTCTAAAAATTCAATAGCACGCGAAGAGATACATAAAGCTGAGAACAAAAAAAGATATAGTTCTTTTGAATGCTGGCATGTTCAAAGGTTGTATATCATATATGAAATTATGCGAAGTATAGTAAATCTTATAGTGGGGTTAAAATCTTATAGTAGGTTTAAAAATTATAGCAGTTTTATTTTAATAATGGTCGTTTATATTTATAGCATCTAATATACTAAAATAGCACAGTGATTATTGACATTTAAATGCGTTATATTGAACCGTTTGTATTAAACTAATCTACATAAGCGTACTAAAGAAATTTCAGAAGGAATTGGAATTTTTAATTTTTGTTTTTTAATAAAAGAATACTTAACTGTAAGGAATTTTGCCGGGAGGACAATAAGCGTTTGTTCTGACAAAATAGGTAGTTCTTTTCAGAAACCAGTTAAATCTTGATGCAGTATTTATTTAGCTTTGAAAGTACTGTTTATATATTATTGCTTATATATATCTGAAAACTTAAACGTCTGGATTCTATAAACATACCAGGGTTGCTTGCTGTCTCCATTGCTTTTCAATCTATAGTCAGAACGGATTTTTATAGAGGCACTAGAATATATCGCATAATGAATCAACGTGAATGGTGAAGCTATTAACAATATCCGATATTCAGGTGATACCATACTAATAGCGGATTGCCCACAATGTTTAGAATTCTCCATAGATACAAACGTAACAATAAGTGAAGAATAGGGACTAGTCTTAAGCATTAAGGCTCTTGAAGTTTTGCAACTTTATATGTCTACTGTGGAAATATAGAAATATAAACATACTTTTTGTTAGTTTTAATTCTACCTGTATAGTTAGCCAGGATTTTAGTTAACAAAAACTCTTTTTCCTCTTTGAGTACCGTGCCCAAGTTTTAGGCGTGGGTTGCTTTCATGACGATTTGTCGATATCGTTCTCGATTTTGCGCGAGACACTATCAAACAACTAAACGGTTGTTAATACAATGTTGCAAATAAAGATTGTTCATTCATACACTGTTGTGAAAAATGAAGCATAGAAAAATGAGTGTATTTAGTTAAAATTGCAGATCGCTTGGGTAATTATCACCCACACGTAGCGTCAACTTGTAAAAAATAATTCTTTAATCAACCTGCTTATACAGTGAGATTACCTGTTGTTAGACGTGTGTTGGAGTTGTGGGTAGCGCTCACTACCTCGCCATACTTTGTGGTTGCTGTTTTCGAAAAAGGCGTCGTTGTCGGTAGCTGATGCTACCATTCCTTTGGGGTTGAGTACAGTTTATACTATTTGTTGCCAAAATTACATTTCTGTTATATAGAGTACCGTTAACGAGTATATATATATATATATATATATATATATATATATATATATATATATATAAATATATATATATATATATATATATATATATATATATATATATATATATATATATAGGTATATATATATATATATACAGGGTGTTTCACAAAGAAATGTCATAAATTAAATCACGCATTCCGGGGACAAAAATAAATTGATTGAATCCAACTTACCTTAGTAAAAAAGTGTACAAAAAACGTTACAGCCCTTTGAAGTTACAAAATAAAAATCGTTTTTTTGGATTATCTCCTAAACTACTTGATATTTTGTAATAAAAATGGACATGCTACTTTCTTGTTCTGAAAGTATTTTTCATACAAAAGAAA
Organism: Diabrotica undecimpunctata; assembly: GCF_040954645.1. Lineage (NCBI taxonomy): Eukaryota > Metazoa > Arthropoda > Insecta > Coleoptera > Chrysomelidae > Diabrotica > Diabrotica undecimpunctata. Next base: position 127,613,458 of record NC_092803.1, read on the forward strand.
CAACATAATCTAAGTGCACAAAAAAAATTTAAGGGGGTTGTGCAGTCCTAAATCCCCCCAAACTTTTGAGCATGTTCAAATCAAATAAATTTAGTGGCGTCATTAGTTTAACACATTATTTTTACAAAAAATTTGTCTTTTATCACTTTTTCGAAAAACTAGTTTTTTCCTAGTTGGCCATAAAATTACCATTAAGTTTTTTAGAATTTTCCTCCTTGTCCTCAACCGTTATTTGCTCTATGACTAAATAAGCAGGAGCAAAATCTTCTTCACTGAATTTATCTGGTTGAAACGAAAAAATTTCACATGCCTTGAATCCTGCCACTGCCTTTTCAAGGGTAGCAATCCTCAAGTAAGATTTGCTGAATACCGGAGCAATATCGTATGGAGTGATTTTTTGATGAAAATTTGATTTCATAAAGTTATCACACTCCTTATTAAACGTATTCTTAAAAGGCCCGTAGAAAAATACATCTAAGCGCTGAAGTCTGTACGAGGTATGGGGTGGAAGCGACACAACGTGAATGTGGTTTGAACGGCAAAAGTCATAACATGTCAAGGAAATATGGGTTCCATGATTATCCATTAACAGAAGGACAGTGTCCTCTTCACTTGACTTAGTGGTTCTCTGGAAATGTTTCAGCCAATCTAAAAATAAATCTTCGTTGGACCACCCATTGTGTGAACATCTATAAATGGCAACAGGAGGTCCTCCTCGCTGCAACAAAGGTGACACCCGTGTTCTTGGATAAATAAACATTTGAGGCGTATATATTCCTGAAGCTCTCATGGCACACACTATAGTGATATTCTTGCCTCGCTCCCAAGTCATAACTCCTCCCACTTGCTTCTGTCCTTTTGGTGCAAGAATTTTTCCTGGTTTTTGTACTGTGGAAATTCCAGTTTCGTCCATATTATGGATATGGTTCGGTGGAAAGTTATACTTAGTCATTACAGTGTCTAAATTTTTGTAAAACAAATCAGCTTCGTCTTTATTAAATGCTTCGACCCTATTCAAGCTAGTGGCTTCCTGTTTTCTTAAACTAATTTTATGCATGCTGATAAAACCATTTAAACAATCTATCCCGGCCAACTTGGTCTCTTTGCTAAAGTTGTGTTCTATTATCTATATATCTGCTATATTTTGTTCTTGCTCGACAGAAAAAACGCAATATGAAACTATAACGGTTTTACTGATATTCGCACGAATTAACCTTGAAAGCGGCAATAGCTGTACTGATCAAAGCACGCTCAATCGGAAGTTATGTCTCAGCGTTAGTCAGATGCGTGCAGGACTAATATTTTGTGAAAAATACTCGGTGACGGAATTGCCCCGTATGACGGCATTACCCCGCCCTCCCCTAATATCTTCAGGAAAAAATCTCTTTACAGTTCTCAGTATAGCGTCACTTACAAACCGCACTTAATGAACTTGAAAACTGGTCGAAGAAAACAGGGTTTCAGTTTTGACTCACCAAGTCAAAATGTTTGTTATTTTCAAAGAAACGTGATCTGATCAAATATAACCAAATCTTAAATTAAACTGATGCCATTTGGTTTTAAGGAGTTATCTTTGATACGAAACTTACATGGAAAAATATATACTACAAATTAAAAAAACCTACCAAAATGGAATCGATCTTATAAAAATTCTTAATCCATGCTCAATCCATGTTTATAAAAGCCTAATTAGATCTAAAATAGATTATGGTTCCATAGTAAATGCATCTGCCAAAGAATCCTTATTACATCACCCGCCACCATCACCATCATCTAAGGTTTATGAAATTTTGACTAACTAAATCTGTGATAATCCTCTAAAAATATAAACATTATTTGTATATGTATTTCTAATTGACACACTATTTAGACAAACAATTATTCATACTGTTTTGCTTAGCTGTTTTTTCTAAAACTTTTACTAAATCCGAGCTACAACAAAGAAAATAAATCAGGATGAGGTACTTTTCATTATGGAATATGTATGAATTATCAACATCCAACAAATAGAATGAAATAAACAAATAGAATAAATGAAATAAACAGAAAAATTAAACAAAAATGTAAAACAAATTACAAAAACTAATTATCGAATTTAGAAAGAAAACCGTTTAAAAATTATTGTTAACATAAAGAAAGCACCTACAACATCCTTGAAACATAATTAAAAATGTATCTTGATTCCAGTAGAACTATGCAATGTATGAAAAGGGTATGTGCTAGTCCTACTTGAAGACCAGAGAGAGGTTAGACAATATGTCAACTGAAGAATGGTCTGAAATAAAACAACATTCGTGGTAAGAAAACTTAAGGGATTGGTGTAATATCAGAGACGTAGCCACAATATTCCGAAGGGCCAAAACAGCACTCTACAAATAAGCCTGTCAAATGAAATTGTAATACATGTAAAAAGTAAAGTAATTTTTTTTTTTTTTTTTTTTTTTTTTTATTTTAAATTAAAGTGTCTCGGCAACTATGGGCCATTGACACTGGTACAAGTGTATTACAATATGTTTACGTTTACATACATATACAATCTGTTTATATACAAGTTAGGATACATTAATAACATCTTAATATAATTACACTAAGTAGTAAAGGTGACAGTCTTTTAGGAAACGAATTATGGCACTGTACATGTTTGTAGAACCAAGTAGATCACTTAAATTATTTTGAAAGTTGTAATAGTCTCTTTGAGGTTTGTAGTGGACGCATTCTAGTAATATGTGCTGGACTGTTAAGGACTCATTACAATGTTCACAGCGAGGATGGTTTTCAGACGACATCAGATATCCATGAGTAAGACGAGTGTGACCTATTCTGAGCCTTCTGATAATAATATTGTCTTTTCTGCTCATTTGAGGCATGGTGATGGAGGTAACAGTTGGTTGGATTGTGCGTAGTTTTGTATTTTGCACGTTCCAATGTGTTTGCCAAGTGCTTAGTACGTTTTTCTTGATACTGGCCTTTAGGTCTTGGTGAAGTTGGATGTTTTCCATATTTTCTAAGGAGCAGGCCAGTTTTGCTGCATGATCAGCGTTCTCATTTCCATTGATACCAATATGGGATGGTATCCAGATGATAGTTACTGAAACACCATTCTTTGATTGCTCTTGGCAGATACTGTGGATGCACTGTACAATGGGATGTATGGAGTATTAATGATTTCTCATTAGCAATGGGCGAGTCTAATGCCTTGAGTATTCCATACAGTTCGGCTGTGTGTATACTGCATCTGGGAGAAAGCCGATATGATGCTACTGTTGTATTTGAGGTACTGATAGCACAACCGACGGCCTGTTCTTCTTTGGAGGCATCTGTGTAGAGAATTTTGTCATAACGCTGAGTCTGTATAAGTTCCTTAAATGCTTGCACCAAGAGAGTTCTGGGCGTTTCTGCTTTTTTGTATTGGTTCAAGCTGGTAAGGACAGTAGGTAGCTTTTTGGTCCACGGGGGAATTCTGGACGTAGTAAACGGAGTTGTGAGTTTTAGATCTGTGTCTTTTAGCAAAGTTTTTAAAATTTGTGAGAGAGAATGTGCTCGAGGGTGTCTATTATCTGGAACAGAGTGGGGAGTATTAATTAGTTTAATTACTGGGTTTTTTGGATTAGCAGAAATTCTAGAGAAGTAAGACAGAAGTAAACGTTGCCATCTTATAAATAGTGGAGGTTCTGAGGATTCGATATAAAGACTTTCAGAAGGACTTGATTTAAAGGCGCCGAGGCTAATGCGTAAAGAAGTGTTGTGAATTGTATTCAGACTTTTAAGGTGAGTATCGGAAGCAGATATGTAAAGAATGCTTCCGTAATCCAACCTAGAGCGGATCAATGTTCTGTAAATTCTTGAAGAGGACTTTCTCTTCTGCCCCCCATTGATGATGAGCTAGAGTTTTTAAGATGTTGATTCTATTTAGGCAGTTTGTTTTTGTATTCTGTATCTGATCTCTCCATGTGAGTCTTTTATCGAATATTAATCCTAAGAATTTGTGTTTATCAACAACTTGAAGAGGAAAGCCATTTAGGTGAAGTAGAGGAGGGTGGGTGTGATGTCTTCTAGAGAAGTTTATTACTTTAGATTTTCCAGATGAAAATTTGACTCCAATTTTAGTGGACCAGTTATGAAGATTGTTAAGAGTGTTTTGGAGTAAAGAGCATGTGCTCCTTGTAACTTTACCTTGGCAATAGAGGACAAGATCATCTGCGTATATTGAGTATTTTATTGGAGGGAGAACAAGAGAGTTTATATCGTTGATGCTAAGAAGAAATAGTGTTGGGCTGAGAACTGAGCCTTGGGGTACTCCATTTTGTGAGATATGTGATGTAGATGTTTTCCCGTTTGTAACTACTTTGAATGATCTCTCTTGTAGGAAATTGTTTATAAAGGCGATAATATTACCCGTTAAATTGAGTTGCTCAAGTTTTCTAATAATAACAGCCCTGTTTATTGTATCAAAGGCACTTTCTAAGTCTAAGGCAACTGTAATGACTTCATTCTTATTTGATATAGCTTGGGTTATTTCTGTTTGGAGAAGTACCAGGTTATCCATCGTACTTCGATTGGGTCTGAATCCCGACTGTGCTGCATCTATAAGATTATTTTCTTCAAGAAACCAAAGCAAACGTTTATTTATCATCTTTTCTAGTAGTTTGCACATTGTGCATGTTAGTGAGATTGGCCTGTAGGCACTGGCAAAGTTAGAAGATGAGTCATTTTTCTTGATCGGTATGATAAGCGACTGTCTCCAAAGACTCGGAAAGCTTTGGCTGAACCATATCTTATTGTAGAGCGCAAGTAGCTTAAGGAGGGTTCCTGCCTGTAGATGTTTGAGAAAGATAGACGGGATGTCATCAGGACCTGCAGATGAGTTTTTTATTGATGAGATTGCCAACTTTAACTCTACTTCTGTGAAGGCGAGGTTTATTGGATTGGTTTGGATAGGGTTAGGTGGTGAGTCGTTTGTGGGGTACGAAATGGAGAGTTCAGACTTAGTTTTGTTTTGAAAGTATTTGGCTAGCGTTTCGGTTATTTGGATATCATTTGTAATGATATTATCTCCATCTGTTATTGCGGATATTTTACGATATGTTTTTAAACCTCTCATTTGTTTAATTTTTGTCCACACTTGAGCGGGAGGGGTATCTGAAGTTATGCTGTTAACGAATTTTTTCCAGGATTCTTTTTTGCTTTCCTTCAGAATTCGTTTGGATTTTGCACGCATTTTCTTAAAATGAATAAGATCTTCGATGCTGCGAGTTTTGCGATATCTATTAAGGGCCTTTTTGTATTCTTTTATTGCGAGTTTACAGGAGTCGTTCCACCATGGGACGGCCTTTCTTGAGGGATTTATGGTGCATTTACCTATACATTGGTTGGCCGCAGTTAGAATGCAATTTGTAAATTGCTCTACGGCAGCGTCGATGTTTTCCTTAAAAATAATTTGGTTTGAAAGGTCTTCAAGAGTGTCACTAAATAACCTCCAATTTGCCTGGGTAATTTTCCATTTATTTATGACTTCCGCATTTTCGATTATATGACTTGAGATTAAAATGGGGTAGTGATTGCTATCATATAAGCTATCTAGTGTTTGCCACTGAAGCAGAGGAGCGGTTCCAGGATCGCAAAAGCTTAGATCTATGCAAGAAGAGGTTCCAGACTGGATGTGGAAATATGTCGGGCTACCTGTATTCAAGAGGTTAATGTTAGAGTTGCTTATGATATCTTCGATATGTTTACCTCTCCCAAAGGTGCGTTGGGAACCCCATGTTGTGCTGTGAGCGTTAAAGTCCCCAACTAAGATGAAAGGGTTTGGCAGTTGTTTTATGAGGTCGCTTAATTCTGAGCTAAATAAGTTGTAGTTTGGAGGAATGTATATAGAACAAATAACTATCTTGTTGGGACACCATGCAGTTATCGCAATCGCTTCTAGGCTTGTGTGTAAGTCAAACTCTTGATGGAAGATATCGTTGGAAACAAAAATAGATGAGCCTCCACTTGCTCGTAGGTGTGTGGGTCTTAGGAAGTTGTAGCTAGTGTAATTTTTTAGGTAGGGGTTGTGATCTTTGGTGAAATTGGTTTCTTGAAGACAGATAAACTTGGGCGAGCAGTCCGATATAAGTTTTTGTAAATATTCTAGTCTGGGGTAAAAGCCATCGCAGTTCCATTGAATTAGACTTAGCATAGTGTTAGTATTAATAGGAGCTGAATTGAGAGGATTGGGATGGTTGTGAGCTGTCAGAATTGTAGTTATCTTCATTAGAATCGACGGAAAGATTTGGACTGGGCGTACTTTCACGTTCTTCTGGATCAGTGCCTAAGGCCTTTATCAGTTTTTTGGTTAGACGGGTTAGCCTGTTTTTGATAGACCTCTCCTGACAAGTTGGGTATAATGCTTGAATGTTAGAAATTAGCCCTGATACATTTTCTGTAAACTTAAGAGCTTCAGCGTAGGGGTCATTACAGCCGAAAGTGTTTTCGACAAAGGCTATCAAGTTTTCTAGAGGAATAACAAGTGATTCTGAGGTTTGCTTAAAGGATTCTTTGATAGCGTCTTTTGTTAAATCGGAAAGGTAACGTTCTGATGGTGAACTTGTTTTGGGTTTCTTTTTTGGTTTCTTAATGTCTTTACTAGGGGGAGGCATGATGTTGTCCTCGGACGGATTTGCGACCAAGATGTTATCGGGAATATCAGTCTGCTCACTTGTACTCTCGATTTCAGAGCGGCCACGTTTATGTGTGGGTGTTTTAGTTATTACGGAATTGTTTGGTTCTGAAGCAGACATATGTAGTGATGTTGCGGGTTGTATAGAAGATTGTGGTGGTAAGGGATCTATTATCTGGGTTGATATTAGCGGCTGAGGCTGGGATGTTATATAATTAGGTGGAGGATTAGGACAATTTGAGGCAATATGCCCTGACTTCTTGCATATGTAGCATTCCATTTTGTCTGTGGACAAAAAAATTCTGTTTTCATTACCTTCGAATGGGATAACTACTGAAGTTTGCAGATTGAAATTGTCATCAGTGGTAAAAACATATACTTGCCTTCTTAAGCTCATGATGTGCGAATGTTCATCGCCGGGGATACCTGCTCTTAAAAATGAGACGGGGGAGGCCAGTTGGAGCCCAAGTTCTTTTATAGCATTTTCTGCAAGATCGTGTGGTATACATGGAGATATATTGGATATTATTATTCTTTTTGTGGGGGAGACTAGCCTGCGAACATTCATCACAGAGTTTCCTACTGTCAAAATCGGATGGGATTTTAGAAGTTTGTCGACGAGTTCTGAATTAGTTAAATATATACAAATTCTGTTATTGGATATTCTGGATGCGAATAGGATTTGTTTGGGACCAATAGCGTCACCTACTGCCTTGACGTAATCAAACAATTTTAGATTTTCATCGGCATGCAGTACTATGGCTTGATCCCTCTTTGGAAAAGTTGATCTAGGAGTTGATTTGGTTGCAGTTGCATATGAGGAAGTTGAAGTAGAATTATGCTGAATATTTTGTGACATCTTGACAAGTTGTGAACTGTGAGGATCTGATATGAGAACTGTATTTGTTATCATTACCCTTGTAGTCAAAGGTAGACGAGAAATTTATTTATTTGTTAAATTAAGTTAGGTTTTATGTATTTTCTTCCAAAAATACATATTAGGTAGGCCTACGCCACTGGTAGCTGACCCAGTTATTGAAGAAATTACTAATTTGCTAATTAACTAATCGATCAATGAATTAAAATCAAAATGATTTTAAAAAAAAACATGCAATTAGTCTTATCGATACATACGGTAAAGTCTGGTCTTACTACTATTTAAAAGTAGTTGTTTGGTTTCACAAAAACACTAAAAACTCGGAGCAAAACACTGATACGATGTTACCTCGTTCAAGTACACACTCGGAATCAGTAAAGTAATTTATTTCAGAACAAATCCTTGAAAAAATTGAAGTTGTGGTATCAAAATATGGATTTATGTCAAAAGTATCAGTTTAAAATATCTGTGTCATTGTTTAAATATTGATTTTATAGCAAAAATCGCAGAAAATCACTATTTTTAATTTTTTTTATTATTTTTTTCTAATTAGAAGTTTTTAATTTTGTTTACTTGAAAGGTTATAAAAAAACCATTTATTTAAAACCTTCTAAATTAAATTTAGTTGATAATTTATTTAAACAATTCCAAAAACTGCATAAACTTGTAGGAGTAATAAATACAAAAAATAGGCATAATTAATAACAAAAGTTACAAAAAATATGTCTTTTAACACCCTTAACATGCTCATAAATTTTTGTTGAAAAATTTTATTTATTTAAAAGTTATTCCAATTGATTATTAAAAAGTTGTTTAGTTGATAATAAAAAACGCGGTTGTTTTCGTCACCTTAAAAAAGTTTCAAAAATCTTTAAAAATTCTCATTTTGTTAATTTTCATCTATATTTTTAAGAAATTCATGTTGAAATACCATTTTCAAAATTATAACTTCTTAAAATTAAGTTTAAAGAATGGACTAATTTGTTTATAAAGTTTTTCGTCAATATAAAATTAAAATATAAAGTGTTCACTGTGCACGTGGTTAAAGAAGACGTTTACTTTGTATTCTGTATTATTTAACACACTCTAAATAATAGTACTCCAGTCAATGCTACTGAAACTCTAAAAAGTCATACGAACAAGCTGAATTTTTCCGAGAATATTAATTTTAGGACTCCAAAAAAAAGCAAAAAAGTTTATCACTTTTACCACCGGGCTTCCCCCTAAACCCCCCCTGGCAGGGGGGTAAAAACGCAAAAATATCAATTTTCCGAGAATCTGTACACCCTAGAAAAAAATATTTCGAATAAAAAATGCAGCTTAGATAATTATAAACAAAAATGTTTATAAGCATTTTTTGTGTAGAATGAACCGTTCTCTTAGAAACAACGCTTGAAGCGACCGTCGATTTTGCATGTCAGTTACGTGCGCGAATTCAATGTTCAATAAAATTTGTAACAGCTCGACGGTAAAAATTCAATATCTTTTGATCAAATGACCTATCGACAAATATCAAGATACATATTACTTTTTAAAAGTATTTTAAGATTAATCTTGTCTTTAACTAATCCTAAATTTTATAAAGAGTTTTTGTTTCTATCAGATTTAATTTTACATTAAATATATAAAAATAAATTCCATTTAAATAGGTAAACCTAACCATATCACTAAAAACCATAATATTCACAATATTTGGTATTAAAGTTTCCATCAGCTTTTTTTTTTTCAAAAACGTCAACAAAATTCTGTTGATGCTTTCAAGCATGAATATGTTTACTTTTCATGCCTATTTTGTCTTTATTGCAAGAGACACAGAGATCGAATTTCATATCCTTGATGGAGCCATATAAAGGAGCTACTATGAGCTATATAATAAGTTGATTGAGGGTAGAAAAATAAAATACAAGATTGGACATACAGAAATAGAAATAAAAATATAGGTCGCTTGAAAATATTAATAATACACTATACAATAATGTATATATAAAAAACATGTTGAATGAAAATATTAATATTGTCATAGAATAGTATATTATGCAACATGCATTTAATGATGCATTTAAAGATTACATCTTTGTTGCTTTTATCTGGGTTTTAAGAAGGTTCGAAAATATATAATAAACTGAATTACGTCGGACTGAATTTATTTCTCTACAAATCACTATAATCACATGTACAGTCTAACTAGGGCTACAATTTTCGTCACAGAAATGATGTGGTGACCTCTGTTCGTCACTTAACCGTTGTGGGCTAGGGTCCTTACCCAACATGCGTTCGTTTGTATAATAAATTACCTACTTATGTTAAAAATTCAAATATTTATGTATTTAAGAGAACAGTTAAGGACTTACTTCTGGTAAACAGTTTCTATTCGTTAGAGGAATACTTGGGGGCATCCTTTTAACAATTTGAATGTTTTTGTGTATAATTTATATATTTTTATGTTAACTGCTTTTATGTACTTATAGTTTTTAGTTATTTATAGGTTGTATTTGACGCATTTCAATACTTGTAAAAGTCAAATGAAATAAAGAATATTGATTGATTGATTGAATATACAATATGTAATCAATTCTAGAGAAAACCAACCCAGGCCAATAAATAATATTTCAATTATCACTAAAACCACAACATAAATACCAAAAAAGGAATCAACCAATCAATTAATCTATTTTTACACGTCTATTTATGGTATGATGCTCACCGTTATCTAGTTTATCTGATATCTAAGTAGTCAGTTCTTGATTGTCGTCTTATCTTGATCATTTTTTCATTACCGCATGAACTTAATTTCATGCACCTGGTAAGAGAAACAATATGTACTGTAAAAGCCCTAGATTGGGCGACCAATAAATTACCATTTGTAACTACAAATTTCTTCGAGCGGAATTATTCATCTTTTGTCCAAAACGGATTTTTATCGAAATGTTTATAAAATTGCTTAACATAGTAAAATATGATACTCAAATGACATTAGTTGAATTAGTAGAAGGATCATTTGTAACAAAAACGATAAGAAGAATGAATGTTAAAAAGCTTTAAGCAGACCACGTTGCTCAATTCAGAGGCTTTATTGAAGGCGTATAATAATAAAAAGAAATGACAGAACAAATAAAGATAGATAAATAAAAGGTAGATAATAAAAAGATAATAATTTGACAATAGGAAAACAAGAAATACTAAATACAGTTAAACTGAGAGGATGAGGGAACCAATGTCTTAAACTGAGACTTATAAAGGACTCGAGGTTAAATTAATTGGACATTTCACTTAAAGACGCTAAGAAGCGTCTCAAAATAACGCTAACAAGTTATATTATGAATAAAATAATATTATTTAAATAAAATAATGTCTCAAAATTATGCTTAAGAAACCTTCCAAATTTATAAGGAAACATATATTTATTACATACTTAAAAAAACAATAAACGTTGTAGTCAGTAAAAACAGATTGCAGTCCTTAAATAAACTAAAATTAAACTTAATACGCAAATTAATTAAATAATTAAATACTTTAAATATCTCAACAAAAAAAAAATAAATAAATGATATTTATCTGGAATCGAAAAAAGGCCTTAGTTTCGTTCATACTAAAATTAAATTACAAAAAATTGGAATAATCAAAATTCCTTTTATAAAAATATTTCAAAAACTATACTCCTAATAATAAAACTATATGTAAGATTTATATTCTTTCTAAAAGAGTTTCGTAACTAAACGTAAAAGAAAAAATAGTCAATACACTGATAAACACTCACTTAACAAGTTGTTGCCTTGTGGGGAGCAACAGGAGAAAGTCCTGTAAGCAGAAGGAACAGATATAAGATAAAAAAGGTATTTTACACTCTTAGGCAAAATATTGACAAAGAAGTCTGGTCTCGAGTACGCAGCGACATTGAAAAATCAATCACCAGTGAAACTCTATACAAAAAGAAAGTATTTTTTATTATCAGAATTAATTAAATAAACAAAGAGTGATCAATCTTACCACATTTTTGTGAGTTTTATCACAACTAAACAACTAATATTCACATCACAAGCCTTCTCAGCAGACAAGACAAGAACTGAACTAAGATTGAACATTTCTTTCAAGTTCGGGCAAAACTAATTACATTTTAAGAAGAGTAGTATAGTTATGTTTACAATACTAGTTGACTCTCATAAGAAAGTCCAAATTCTTATCCTTATTACGGCAGAGCTAATAAAATTTTGAGAGAGATTATGTAAGATCGCTCTCAAGTGAAGTCGTTTAAAAAACAAACGTGCAAGTGTTCATGAGAAAATATGAATAATCTAACCCAGACATAATTTGTTACGGAGGAGGCTGAAATTAATATATTCAAAGACGAAGTCAGGGCTTTAAAAAACTGTTAACGTAATATTTTACATTAAGCACAGTACCATCAAAGGTTTTATATTTAAGAAAATTGAATTTTTACGAATTTATAATTATGTAAATTGTAGTTTCTGTTTAGATATAGTGGTCCAAAACTTTAAAAATTGTAATGAAGCTGTAGATAGATTTTCATCCAACATAGATTAATTTTGTTATAATTTAAAACTTGTTAAAGAATAAAACGTTTATTTGCTACAAGCTTTTTAAAATGTAAACAAATTCATAAACCGCAGCTTTCTTAGGTGTAGGGCATTTGATATGTGTCATATCTACTATATAAGCTATACTACACGCCATATTCCGAAGAAAAATCGAAAGAAAAGCACAGTCATCAGAACCTTAAATTTATATCTGAAAGATCTAACTGATAGCTTGATAACAAAACTACTAAAAGAGACTTACAGAGCCAACGGCATTTAGTACAATAATAATTCATTATTTTGCCCTAAAGAAACTAATATCTTCATCTAATAATCGAATGGCCCTAAGACATAAATTTCTACTGAAAGATATTGAATTTTTATGATAATTTCCGAAAATTGTATTAGTATTTTAAACTCTTTATAGCATAATTTTCCTTATAGAATCATATATAAAATATTTCAATCGTTCACACTATTTAGAATTTAATCAATGCACTGACATCACACACAAAGGTGGCAATAGAGACTTTCAATGAATTGCCGATTTCGTTTAAATGGCTTTGCAAGTCATGAAACGTGACAATTGGAGCGTAAAAAATTTATAGATACTGCTTTAGTTTTCTTTCTAAAAAGGGTAAAAAAATAAAGTTAAAAAGCTATACAAATAAACCAAATCGAGGAAACTATTTTTATATATAAGTGGAGCCTAAAAATATCAACTTTTAAAATAGGTTTTTTATTATTTTTTTTAAATTTTATTATGTAGTCATATTGTTATTTTAATAAAACACAAAAAAAAATATAATAAATCCAGTCGTCAGAGACTTGATCTCTAAAAACTTGACGAATAAGCTGATTTTTGCTGACAATGTTAATTTTGGGACCTTAAAAAAGATGAAAAATGTTAACAACTATTATCCCCTGACCTTCCCCTAAAACCCACCTTTGTAGGGGGGGCCAACAGGAAACCACGATGTACCAATAATTTGTACGCCGTAGAAAAAAATGTTTTAAAACAGATATATAGCTGTGACTATTTTGAACATAAATGTTCTTCACCACTTTTTGTGTAGAATCAACTGTTCTCTTCGAAACAAACGACCAGCGATTTTGAATGTCAGTAAGCAGCATGAAATCAATTTTTTAAATAAAATTTGTATCAACTCGACGACTAAAATTTGATATTTTTTAATCAGAGTGTCCTACGGACAAAAATTAAACTGCGTTCTAAAGATTTGTAGATAAGTGCAGATTTTGTATGCAATTTTTGGGTTTTGCCTCAAATGAAGTCAGTTTCCTGACTTAAACTATAAACTGACTATAAACCTGTTAAATAAGTAAATGTTGAGAGATTTTTGACATTTCTTACTATTCATAATAATAGTCTCCCGTTTTATACCGCTGTCGCGGCTTTGGGAGTATAGCAGGGTAGTCTGCTATATCTAGGGCCTACGGTATACAAGGAAGGTAACATGGCCAGTGCTACGCTTCAACCGTCTATTATTACCCCTGGTTTTACCCAAGGTACTCATTTTTATTCAGGCTGAGTCGACCTGGGGCCTATAGACATTTTTAAAATATTGTTCTGAAGCTATTTTCTTGTGGCATTTTAAATTAATTACTATTTAACTGGGAATAAGCCACAATTAAAGGTTAAAATACGTTTATTGACGTTTCAATTTCTACTTCGGAAATCGTTCTCAAAATACAAACATTAGTGATGTTTGTATTTTGAGAACGATTTCCGAAGTGGAAATTGAAACGTCAATAAACGTATTTTAACCTTTAATTGTGGCTTATTCCCAGTTAAATAGTAATTAATTTTTAAAATGTCTAGATGTTCTTGCCGGCGGTAGGATTCGAACTCCGGACCACCGGCTTGCTAGGCAAACATCCTACTGCTTGCGCTACGCAGGCCCTTTTCTTACTATTCTTGTGAGCTTAATAAAATTTACTACTTTCATTGACCTCTCCTTGTAGAATTTTTATTTCTAGGGCCTAGTCTTCAAAACCCATAACATGAAACTTCGATTATGAGTTTTGGCAACAAATATGAAGCTTTTAAATATGCCTAAAAAAAGTTGAATTTAAACTTTTATATTACAAATAATCTCACGTCACAGGAAATGTTTCTACGAAAACAGTATTAGATAGAATTTGTAGCTGAAGCTGTCTAGTTTTGAAAAATGTACTTAAGCAATTAAACAGAAAGAGTTTTAATCGTGTTTTAGATAGTTTATAATGTAAAAGTTAAAATTCAGCGTTTTTTAGGCTATAGGTTTTGAGGACTAGGCTATCACAATGAAAAATTGATAATGACAGGTCAGTGAAAGTGATAAATGTAAATAATCTCATAAAAATCTTAAACAAATGACAAAAATCGCGCAACTTTTATTTATTAAATAGTTTTGTAGAAACTGAATTATTTGTGGTAGAACACAAACATTACAAACGACAACTGCACTTTTCACTTTAAAAAGAAATTGTGATTTTTGTCAAAAGATATCTTGTATCTAAGTTTTAACGTCGAGCTGATACATTTTATTTAAAACTAATATCGCGCGCGTAGTTGACATTCAAAATCGCCGGTCGTTTCAGGCGTACTTTCTAAGAGAACGGTTCACACAAAAAGAGATTATAAACATTTTTGTTTAAAATTATCACAGCTTTATTTTTTCTTTAAATATTTAAATAAAAAAGCTCAGGGATAGAAAGTATCCCCGAGCTTAAATGCTTAAATGTATAAAGTAAGTTAAAATAAATATAAAGCTTAAATGGTTAAGAAGTTTCTTTAGAAGTTTTGTGAACTTGTCGAATGAGCCTTGGACATTATCAATGATTAAGGTCTATTGGTGATAATTTAAAACAAAAAAAGATGTATGATTATCAATAATTTTTGTTTGTTTGTAGATGCATCGTTGGATGAGCGCGGTTTTGCTAATTTCGAAGATTTGAGTTTTGCGAACCGATTTTGTGATGAAATTGCTGAATCTGTAGTGAATTTGAGAAATGAAGATTATATAGGAAGTATTTTCGTAATTTACTGTAAACGAATCAGGTACGACAAAATTGCATGGACTGACATAGACTTGTCTTCGGAAACTTAGTATGTGGATCAAACCGGTAGATTTGAACTAATCCTAAGAAAAAAAATCGGTTAAATACTTTACTTTAAAAATTATTGCAAGAAATATAAATAAATTATTTTTCAAAATTTTGCTCTTTTTTGCATTTATCTAAAAACAAATACGTATATACCTTTTTTAAAAAGTTATTTTAGATGTAGGTTTTTGTACGTTCTAAAAGATGGTCATGCCATTAAATCTTCGGAGCCTTATGTTTTTCAATGAAGAAATAAAACGCCAAAAAGAACATTTTTTACACTAATTTGTTTTTAAATCAGAATTAATAACACATCTTACCCAGGAAATGGTTAGAATAAGTATTATACATTAAACAAACCTTTCAGTACTCTGGCTTTTTGAGTGTCACGAACAGAGAATATTTTTTTGTTTTTTTTTATTTTGGTCTTATTAGCCTGGACTAGTTAGTATTATAAATAATATAAGCTTAAACGAAATTACGATCCTTAAACGTCAGTGAGCATAAAATTAAACGTCAATCAATAACCCATAAAATATTTTCAGTTCAAGTTTAGATTAACCAGTTGGGTATACATGCGACTTTAAGAGCATAAATACTTGCAAAAAATTGGCTTTGTTGTCTAGTTGTTTAGTATATTATAGTATATTACAAATCTTGTTTTTGTATACGTTCTTGTATACCGTTGACATAACAGATGGCTATTTTAAGTTTTAGGTGTTTTTTTATCAATCTAATTTGCTGACTACAGTGGTAAATATATTGTACCTATGTGCTTTATAAAATTGTCAAGAATTTTATTGATTTGTGTCATATTTATGTCGGCATGACTACCTGCTGGCAATTATTGGTATATAAGATTATTATTTCGTACTTTGTTACTACTGGCTTTTTGTACAAAGGACACACCTGATTAGACTTGCTTGATTGATGTGGGTTAAATTATTATGTGGTGTTACTTTTTTCGCTTAGAGCTGGATACAGTTTTTTTTATAACTACCTATGAACTAGACATCCTTTACAATTTGCGAGATAATTGCCGCCACAGTTGACACATTTTACGTTTTAATTCATTATTATGCAAAGGCATTTAATTTCTGAGACTCTAAACATTCAACGCATCATAATTATTTTTGACAGTAGGATTTGGGGGGTCCAAAAGCCTAGCATCTACCCATAGTACACTATGGTATTATCTGCTTAGAAGGAAGTTGTTAACATTTTATATTAGAGTTACCAAGTTTTACTAAACGGTATATTTCTTTAATATTTTCTTAAAGTTTGATGTCTATAAAGAAAATCAGCAATAGTTTTTTGATAATTCGGTATTTTATGGTATAAATATTAATGAACTCATAGACAAAAAAAAACTACTACATAGGGCCAACATTGACCAGAAGGAGATCAGAATTATTCAGAATCTATACTGGAACCAAATGGCAAAGGTGAGGATTGATCAAGACCAATATACGGATGAATTTGAAATCCGGAAAGGTGTACGCCAAGGCTGCATACTCTCTCCGATGCTTTTTAATTTATATGTTGAAAATATATTTGCGGAAGCATTAGAAGACACGGAATTAGGCATTAAGGTGAACGGCATACCAATTGGCAATCTACGCTATGCGGACGACACAGTAATTATAACTGATAATTTGGAAGATCAGCAGTTATTACTTGATAGGGTGAATAGCATAAGTAAAAAATATGGCCTCAAAATCAACATTTTGAAAACGAAATATATGGTCATTATCAGAAACCCTCCAGAAAACCCGATAATATGCATAGGTGACGATCGCATAAAACGCGTGAAAACTTTTAAATACCTTGGCACCACAATCAATGACCAATCGGATCCACAACAAGAGATAAAAACCCGAATACAAATGGCAAGACAAGCTTTTGTGAAATTCAGACCGCTCATATGTAATCAAAACCTAAATTTCGAAATACGCTACAGAATGGTCAAGTGCTACATATGGTCCATCTTGCTTTATGGTATGGAAACGTGGACTTTGAAAAAAACCTCTATCAACAAACTTGATGCATTTGAAATGTGGTCATTGAGAAGAATGATGCGCATACCTTGGGTGGATAGAGTTCGAAACGATGACGTCCTTAAGAGAGCCGGCGTGGAAAGAGAACTCTTTGAATTAATTAAAAAACGCAAGATTGGTTACCTTGGGCACATATTGAGAGGAGCAAAATATGAAATATTACAGTTAATCCTACAAGGGAATATTAAGGAATATTAAAGAATGGACAGGAATACACAATACAGGCGAGCTGTGTCACGCCGCCAAGAACAGAATTCTAGTAATGAGATAGTCGCCTACGCACTTTGGTGTATGGCATGTTAAGAAGAAGACGACAAAAATGTTGCCAACATCCTCAAATAATCAAAATATTGTAAGAGTTACAGGTCTGGGGCGGGGTAGTATCTGAAAGACCTTATATGGATGTTTAAAGGCTAAGTGGTATTTAACTTTTTACGTTTAATATTATTTTCTTTTTATTAAGTGCTATTAATTTTGTAATCTTTATATTAATGGGGATAATCCACTTCGACGAACAAAAAAATTAAACCTATTTTTAGAAACGAAAAAATACCAAAAAAGCAAAAATTATCTAAACAACTTTCTAATTTATATATTTTTGCTAATAGTACACGAAATAAACTCATTTCATCTCTACATAAAATATATCTATGTTAAAGTAAACCTTATTTACGGTTGCGCGAAAGTGATTGACACCAAGAATTTCTGGATCATATTCCATTATTAACATCAGTCTTTTACTACAATATATCGCGCTTTAACCCAACTGTCTTGTATTATTTAGAACGGCGTCTCTCCCGTAAACATCTCGCTACAGAATAGACCTTTATCTTTGCCTTCACGCTATTTAATATCAATACTAAAATATCATTACCGCAGGAGAATATTGATAATATCGTCAATGGTAGTGTTGTGTCTAGCGAGCACTTACTATCTAGAATAATAGAATGGCGGTGTATATACCTTCCACCACAATTGCCTAAATAATAAACAAATTTTAAGTAGACTTTATTAGATACTATAGAAATACGTGTATAAAAACGACAATTTAAAATCTCGATATATTTATGTATATATATATATATATATATATATATATATATATATATATATATATATATATATATATATATATTATATATATATATATATTATATATATATATATATATATATATATATATATATATATATATATATATATATATTATATATATATATATATATTATATATATATATATATATATATATATATTATATATATATATATATATTATATATATATATATATATATATATATATATATATATATATATATATATATATAAGAGTGAGAAAAAAGAAGTACTTGTGACTCGTTTGGAAAAAATATATAAATGTTTTGGATGGGTTGGAGTCAATAAACTGGGCTAATGGTTAACTATTTATTATCTCGAGCTTTCAATTGTGTTTACGTTGTGTTTCAATTATTATCAAGAGCTGCTAAATAAGACAAAATATCTTACAAAGTTGAACTAGAAAGAAAAAAATTTTTTGTTAACTCACCAAATTAATTTTGGTTAATAAAAATGCTGCTAATACATCTCAAAAAGAATTAATACTAGTTTCTCTAAAATTTTAATATAATTTTGAAAACATTTTCTTAACACAAAAACAATTGAATTTATAAATAAGTTAAAATAGCGACCAATTACAAATAAGCCTCAATGACATAAATGCCAACTTAAAATTTTTATTTTTGGCAATTGTATTGCCAAAAATAAAATTTTGTTTAAAAATTCTTTTTTGTTTGGTAACAAAAAAGAAGAAGATTAATTCACCATTGATAGATGTCTGAAAAAATGTAACGGATATATGGAAAATTAAATCAAAATGTGATATTTTACAAGTTTCATATATAAATTATAAAGAAATAATATAATTATAAATTTAGATTTTGAATTTCTGATATTTTGTTTAAATTATTTATGTAATCGATAAAGACCATATTATGGTAATACATTCAAAAGGACTTTTCTGGAAATGGTTTGTATTAGCAAAAGTGATAATAATTTAAAAAGCATTGGCCCGAAATTGTGCGCCTACGCTCTTAAAGATTAACAACTAAACGCGAGAAACGAAACAAAAAAATACAAGAAAAAATCTAAGAACACTATTGTTCATTTAATTTTAACCGATGGCTTCATTTAAATGTTGGTTTAAGCTCTTTCGAGGGTCAAACCACACTAATCTTCGATTTTTTTCTATCAGCTCTAGTATGTCATAATTTTCACATGTGGCTTATTGTCGTACATGTGTTTCTTTGGAATTCAGGGAGGAGGTACAATTATTGAGGGAATTAGCAAGCGGAACGGGGACAGCCTTTTTTTAAAAAAATGATTCCTTTTTTCTTTTTCTTTAAAAAACAAACAACAAAAAAAAATGGAAAGAAGAATGGGAATGAAGTTATTGTCTTATATGGGGTTTTTTTATTTGTTTTGTATGATGAGAGAGTGATATATCTGGCTCAAGTTGTCGATCTCGTTTCTCATATTTAGGGACGATGGATGTTTTAGAATTTGACACATTTAAGGATTATGGCTTATAATATATTTTTTGTTTGAATTTTGGTATTCGCGAAGTCGATACTGTTTTTGGTTGAAATGGCATGCTGTGCAAGGGCACAAGAAAATGGTTTAGAAATCCTAATGTCACTTTTGTGGGACGTTAGTCGACCTTGAAGAGAGCAGCTGGTCTGGCCAATGTAGCACGAGTTGCACTCTGCACAGAGTACATGATAGATTGATCAGCTGCTCTCTTCAGTTTCAGCCGCTTCTCAGTTTATCTATGTCAGACTTTTTATTTATACAAGACGTATTGGATTTTATAAAACACTGATAACCTAAGCAACGTTTATTGTTATTTACTGACAAAACATCAACAATAAAATAAAGATTTACTTTTACATATACACATCATAATACACCTGCATGCAAAACATGTTGCATACCATCAAGGCAGGTTTAATATACTACTTTCATTAATAAAACATGAAGAACACCTAATTACATTTTAATCATATTATTTTTGTTTTTTCTTTCTGTTCTCTATGGATCAGTTAAAATACGCCATTAAAAGATGTCACAAACGAAGTTTTACTATCATTAACTAAATTTTAAAATGTATTTTGGTCATTATTTTATATGTTACATTTTATACGCGTGTTATTAATGTTGAGTGTCATAGCTTTATATAAATAATCTCAACGACTAGAAAGTTGCACTGACAATTATAATTTGTGGTATATTTTAAATATTTACACATTCTTCTGATTACAGTGTCTTGAAAAAGGAATAAAACAATTCCGAAAGCTAGACCAAAAGTCAAAAGATTGTTATCTCGACCAAACTTTCTGACTGCAGCCCTAATAAACTGTGTTGTTTATATATATATATATATATATATATATATATATATATATATATATATATATATATATATATATATACAATTAGCTCCTATTAAAGCTATTTTTTAGGAGTATTGCATAATTAAGAGAACAACCTAGTTTTATTAGTGGTGCAAAGTATAGAAAAGTAATGCTTTGCACCACTCGATATTTTAATAATATTTGGCTACGAAATGCTTGCTGGTGCATAGTAATTCTATAGGATTTTAAACTGCACCAATTTAATGCAAAATAAAATTTTCGTCGGCACAGTTTTTTTAATTTAAACATACCTACATTTATAAAAGACGCCCGAATGTAAAGAACAGGTACCAGTACAGATAGAACATAAAGAACACAACCAGTAAAAATGCAAAGTTTGAAACTAATTTCAACACAATTTGTCGCATTCTGGAACAATGTGTCTGGAAATTTTCTTGGGAGGGTTTGTATTGTCCCAGAAATACCAAATTTCGTCGCGTTTTTCTGGCCATTTTCAATACTTTAACGATTTTGCCATGGCATTGATATCATTGCTCCATTATTTTCTATTACTGTTATCACTCCAGGGTAAACATGATCGTCATTGAAAAATTAAAAATACTCACCAATAGTTTTTTCAGCATTATATAATTTAGAGTTTTTAACTTTTTCAGCAATATTTGTTCTAAGAGAACCTCAGGCAAGTTTTTCATTAAATTCGCTTTCTTGTTTCAACTCTTGAAGCTCATTTATTTAATCGTCAGATGAATTTCTGCTTAGTGGAAAGTGGCCATCTAAAACAATGTCCTTCTCTGAATCATCTACGATTTCTGTCTCAACAGCTTAATAAGGTGTGAAAGCAGATGCTTCAGTTAGATATTTTAAACTTATTTCACAATTGGCAATACTTTGTCCTATTGGAACAGTTATTTTCTTTTTTTTTGCCCCGTGTATTAAACTGTGTGACTTCCTGTCTTTCATCTACTAAATACTGAATGAAATTTTTTTCGATGTTCGACGAATTTGATTTATTATTATTTGTTATTATGTTAGATTGCTTAGTTGTTTTTAACCGCTCCAACAGCAGTGTTACATCTCAAGGAACGATACCACATTTTCTAAATCCCGAATTTAATAATCTCATCGCTATTCTTTTTAATTTTTTGATTTATGATCGTAAAAGCGTTGAGAAATGCTGTTTTTCAAGTATATTTGATCTATTCCCTACATGAGTTTCCTTATATTCAAATAAAATTTCATTCCAGGTCTTTTTCATTCTGGCAAATAATGCAACATCTAGCGGTTGTATAATGTGGGTAATATTCGGAGGCAAACATATAAAATGAATGCCGTGTTTTCGACATAAATCCAGGACTTTAACGTTAATATGGAAGACAAATTGTCTCCTAAAACAACCTTCTATCGCTAATTTTTTTTAAGTCTGAGCAATAGAATAGTGTTAAAGTAATTTGCAAATATCTGTGTTTCAAACCAACTAGATGCAGTATTAGCATAACACCCAGATGTATGACTCTTACTTTGGCATAAACAGAGATAAATTTTGGTCCTCAAATTGCATTCTAAGTTCATTAGTTGATCGACATTTATTAGTGTAGCACCTATATAAATCGTTTATATTTTGTCACATTGGTTCTAAATGCAATTTAAATATATTTTTTAAATATTTTTTTATGACAATGTAGCTGTTTATGTTTTGCCAACCACACTGGGTATCACTTATAGGGGGTTAAAACTGGGGACAAAAATTACTGGGCTGAAGATAGAGTAAGCAAACAAACCGAAACGTCTGCAAACGGCTACTATTGGTTTGGTTGGAGAGCTGGGTCGTAAATAAGTGAATAAAAGAGGGATTGAAAAGGGTAACTACAAAAATAGAAATCAAAAAGTCCTTACATAGATTTCTTGGTCAAAACAACACAAGAAGGTTGTTTCTATTCCTTGTTTCAAACTACTCAAAAAGGACGCCGTTAACAAGAATCTTCCGGCTGGATGAAAAAAAGGCTTTTCTTTCCTAAGAAATATGAAAAGGGTTAAAATTTTTTCAAAGAAAATAGTTCTACACTTAGTTTAGAGAAAAACATTACATATTTATTATTACTTCACCATAAAGAGTTAATACAAATATAATAACAAAATGTAAAAAACAGAACTTACAATGGTGCTCTTTGTAACGGTTTACAACAAACTCTAGACACTGGTGGGGACACTATAAGAATTTAAATTATTATTAAAATGAAAATATCTAAATTTTCCAATGGAGCTTACATTGAGGTTAACCCTTAAATTCAAATAAAACAATTCACAATTATGGTTATGTACCAAATGTCAGAAAATAGGATAATACTAACTGTCATATGTCAAAATGAAATAACGAAACGTTAATATTAATTAAATTTTAAAATTATTTTAATTTAAAAGAAGAAAAATATGACAATTAGCCTATCCATAAAAGTTATAATTTTATTTATTACAACTTTTTAATTTGTCATGAAAGCAAATTTTTTTAATGAAATATGTCTATTTTTACTAAGAAAAACGTTTATTAAAAAAGTACCTGGTATCACTGGATGATATATTTTCTTTAAGAAAGTTTTTGGGATCTTAATTGAACGAAAACACTGCAAAAACACAACTGAGTCCCATAAGCTGCAAATTGGATTACCATGGAACATAAAAATGGACGATAGTTGAGAAGTTGGAACTGATTCGGGCTTCGGGTTAACAAACTGCAATCTTCGAAACTCGGCCACTCAAGTTCTTCTTGGAACCACGTGGCCCTCTCAAAGTATTGGAAACGCAGTCTTACAAATCTCTAAAATAAGGCACAGCACGAAACAATCGGTGATTAAACTTAACAAAAAAACTGCCAATATACATTTGAGTATAAAATTCTCCTCTCCACATATAAAATTTTGCCGGCTTTTTTAGACCACACATCCACAAGCTATATCTTCCTAATTTCTCTACCAAGTTGACTTGACCTCGACTTGACTCTTCGTACCGGCTCTCTGGCCTTCTCACCCCTCCCATCAGTTTTCGCAGCCGGCCAATCGGAATTTTTTTCAATGACGCTTTTCAGGCAAATATGTACTTTAACAGTGCTAGGCTTTGAAAACTGTAAAATTTAAAACGTAATATCAATTATTTAACTATGCAGTAAAATTTCTCTTGGATGTCGCAAACACTTACGTCACAGTATAAACAAAAACTCAAAGAATTTTATACATAGACAAGGTCATACCAAATAAATCTTATTCATTAAATATTCAATAGTTATAAGGTATTTATACATGCTACAACAATAGTAGTTTTCAAGTTTAAGCAACTTTTAAAAAAAGGTAAATAGGAACTTTTTCTTTTCCGTTGGCTTGGATTTACAATTAGTATTCAATTGTTTAATGTTTTGGGCTTGGGTTACTTTAACGCAAATTGCGATACTTGACTCTTCTTCCAAAAAGTGTCTCACATATTTTTTTATATACCCGAAGTCGTATCTTATTTATTTTTTAATTTTTAATTTTTTTTTTTTTTTTCGTTTCAACTGAACTGTCAAAAATAATTGAACAACTATAACCCATCGCCTTGATTAAGTTTTCTGCAAAAGAGTTTTGTTGTTTTAAAAAAAATTGCATTCACAAGCTGGACACATTTGTAGTTCATTTCTTTCAACGGTTACATACTTTTTAGTATATTTTTCATACGTTTTGGAATCATGTTTCTCACCTCGCATTATTTTTATTCTGTTGATAAAGCAACCCCATTTTTCATTGTGTACATTTTGTTTGGTTGTCCTTTTGTTTTCGGTTCGATTTTTCTTGTCAGTTTTAGCTTCATTGGTAAATTGGTCACTTTGATTAGTGTCATCGGTAAAAACTTCATTTTCAGATCTACTTTCTTCAAATGATTCCGTTTCTCTAGAATTAAAAAATTATATTATCATCAATAATGTTATTCTAACTCTGAGATAAAGATTTTAAATCACATCTTTTATCTGCGCAATTTTAATCACCAAGTGATGCCTGGTCATCTTGTACACTAAAACGATAACCTTACTTTATTTATTACAAACAATACAAAATATTATATTAAAAATATAAAACTGTAAACTTATCCCTCTTGGCAATCTGCTCCGTCTGTTTTTATTAACCTTAGGATATACTTTTCTCCTAAATTCATTATGCAAATTTTGTAATAAGAATAGTCATTACCTTCTCTATAACACAACACCAAAATTGACAATCATCACTTAAGCCATGAAATAGTTACTGGAAGTTCCACAGAAGTTAAATTCCAAAACCTGGCAAGTCGAAGATAAGAGATTTCTGCTAACGTTTAGTTTAACGAGGTTTTTGTAGATTTTACTAGTACCAATAAATTTTAATATCGACTTACAAGCTTTCCTAGTTTAAAATATATGTAAAAGTATAAACCAATAGTATAAAAGTCATAATGAACCAAAAATTGATCGAGGTTTTGCAGTTTAACCGTTAATATGTAAGAATAACATAGTTCAGCTAATTTATGTAACATACGATGATCAACAACATCACTACACTACAAACAGCAGCCTTTATTTATTTATTAAATAATTGATTATATAAAATTGACATTTTTATTTTAAACTTTTGTAAAGCATAATATGTCTTGCTTGCCTTTTGTATCTTAATAAATATGATTTGCTCTGATTTCCCATTTGTGCATTTTATATTAAGGTACGAATGTACATACACCTGAGAAAGCTAGCAGATGCTACTAAACAAATTAGCTCTTGTTACACATTTTAATGGAGCTGTCGTACTACACAAAAAATATTCCCATAAGATTTTTTTCATACTTATAATTATCAGATGTGCCAATATAAACTTTAAGTTGTTTCCCATGCAAAAGTTTGAAAAAAAAATATTTAGTTTTTGCCTAGTCGATATAAATTAATTTTGTGATAACCATTTATTTAATTTTAATACTTTTTCAAACACATTCAAAGAGCTCGTGCGAACGGGGTTTTAATCTTATGATTAATCACATGGCCATCTAACAATATAAGTTTACGTGCAGCACCAATACTTACTGACACAATAACCCATTTTGACCTTCTGGCAAAATTCGCCTTGTGGTATGCATGTATGGCGAATTTCTCGTGTGAACTCTAATAGTGTGTTGTCACCAAAATTTAAAACAGGGTAATGACAAAATGTTATTGTGTTAAAGTAATTTGTAATATTAATTTTTATTTATATTTGCTGATAACTATATTTTTTGAAAGGCAAAAATTAGACAAACAGTTTATGTTGTCGTATTTTAGTGAAATGTATTCAATAAATTATTGTTGTTTCCCAAATTAATAATATATTATTTTTGAACAGCTTATTTCAGAAAGGGACCTGAGTCAGTTTTTTGTTATTTTTTGTTAAGAGTCGATTCATTTACTATGATGGCAGATACATCGTTTATTGTAAAAAGGGATCCATTCATTTTATTATAGTAGAGAAATCGTATGGCGTACTTTTCTGTTATTACAGAAAAGGACCCAAGTCAGTGACTGAGGTACTTCTGCACCAAAGTAACAGGTTGGCAAACCTGCATTTAGTCTACTCCAGCTGATATTATTGTTGTTTGAGGTTACGCTGCAGTGTGGAATAACTATTAGGAATTAGGAAGTTAATTATTGTTAATTAAAGGTGATATTGGTTAATTTAAAAACATTCTAGTTTTTTTCAAGAATAAGTGATAGTGACAGTGACAGTCATTTATGATGCCTCAAACAGAAATTGAGAAAAGGTGTTGTTAATGTAGAATAATATAAAAGAAACGTTGTAAAACGTGCTTGCGTTTCTTGACAAGAATACATTGATTACAGTGGGAAACCAAGACAGTGGAAAAGAACCAGATCACCTTGCAGGTAAAATTCTTTACAATGTAATATTTAATTGTGTTATTAAAGTTGTCAAAGCTAGTTGTTTTTTTTTTACAGAAAGTGTTTTTAGCTTAGAAAGACAATTTTAGAATTCTAAACTGGAGCCAAGCTACTATCTAGTGCCTTAAAACTAACCAAGTATTTTTTCTTCTCTTGTAGTGTCCCAAAAATTGCTGTACAATATTTTTAGTCTATTGTATATTACAAATAATAAAAATTAAAAAGACATTCACTAGCAAAGAATGATTGACTTAACAGAAGTTAAAAAGCATCGAGCTCGTTATCAAGACGCTACATTGAAGAACCAATCATTCAAATATATAAATATATTCTAGCAGGTAGGAAGGTATCGGTTTGTAGGAAAGGATTTTTCAGACTCTACAACGTAAGTGACAAGCTTATCCGTCGCATTAGAAAACTTTTTTCGTCTGGAAAAACGCCACAAGATTTACGAGGAAAACACATAAGTGGTAATAAAATGTGGCAAAGTGAAATTGCCAAGGTGCACAATCATATTAGTTCCTTTCCAACAAAAGAAAAACATTATAAAGATGTTTTGTACCTAAGTAAATGTCAATTCAAAAAATGCATGAACTGTTTTGTGAAATGTATAATGAAAGGAATATTAAGTATAGTTTTTATCGTAAGTACTTTAAGGAAAACTTCAATCTTAGATTTGGCCGTCCACCTAGTAATACATGTAACGTTTGCGAAAAAAAAAACGTACAAAACACCCTACAGTTAATTTAACTGCAAAAAAGGTTTCTCCAGCAAAACTAATGGTGTACAATGGTCGAGCTAAATGATTTTATTTATCATTGACAAATTCTAAAGAATTATCAAAACAAAATTCTTGAGTTTGGTTTTTAACTTTATGCAAAATATAGATTTACCAAAAGTTCCAGTGCAAGAGATGTACTACCTTCAACAGTTGAATGTTAGAAATTTTTGTGTTTACAATTTAACAACTAATAATACTACTACTATCGGTTTACAGCGTTCTCCGACGACTTCCGACTCCTAACCGCCATTCTTCTCTATTTAACCATAGTCCTGGAGGGATTTCTCTTTCCTCTAGTTATTTTTTAATTCCCTTTCTCCAGCTTCTTCGCGGCCTTCCTCTTTTTCTTCTTCCTTGAGGTGTTTACGTCAAAATCTGTTTCGGAATCCTGTCATCTATTCTCTCATTTGATATCCGATCTCTTCTTGATTTGCCTGCTGCTCTTCTCCAGAAGTCTATTTCTGTTGCTAGTAACAGTTTCTCTGTTCTTTGTTTCATTGGCCAAACTTCACTGCCATATGTGATTACACTTTTAAGTATGGTGTTGTATATGAGTTGTTTGTTCGCTTTAGATATTATTTGGACCCACAGAATGCCGTTCATCGTGGATATGGCTTTTCTACCCTGTATGTTTCTGTCTTTTATAGCAGCATTAAGTGTTCCATCTTGAGTTATCTTCATACCCAGGTACTTGTATTCATCACAGTGTCTAATTTCTACCCCATCATCTAATATAATGGACTGATTTGTCCCTCCAATACACATGGTTTCAGTTTTATTAATGTTGACTTCGAGACCCCATTTGTTATATCTTCTATTAGCTTCCGAGTCATGTAACTCAAGTCGTCATGATCCTGAGCAATCAGTATTTAATCATCAGCGAAACATAAGGTGTACAGTGTAGTCTCGTCGTTGAGAGGGATTCCCATGCCATTACATTTTCTTTTCCACAGCTTGAGTGCTTGTTCCAGATAAATTTTGAAAAGGGTAGGCGAAATACAGCAGCCCTGCTTTAGTCCTTTCGTGACCTTAAATCCCTCAGATATCCTTGATCCAGTTTTAATTTTTGCAGTCGTTCCATTATACAGACTTTGGACTGCTTTGATAAGACCATGCTTAATGTTGGTTTGCTGTAGGGTTGACCATAGTTTACTGAGGAATACACTCTCATATGCTTTTTGTAAGTCTATGTACACCAGGTGAATTTCTTTATTAAGCTGTTTTTTTTCCCAATAACTTACGTAATAGAGTACAAGTGGTCTACTGTGGATCGTCCAGCTCTAAAACCAGATTGCTCCTCTACTTCGTAATTTCTATAGTCATTTTCTATTTTGTTCTTAATAAGTTTCCCATACATCCATATTATTGTGCTGTTTACCGCAATTCCTTTGTAATTTTCACACTGATCCTTGCCACCCTTTTTGTGGATAGTTGACATGATAGATAATTTCCATTCTTTTGGTAATTCAGCCCCATTCAAGCAGTCTTGAAAGAGTTTTTTAACTGTTCCTGGAGTTTTTCTGTGCCGACATTCACTAATTCTGCAGGGATATCACCACCAACAAGTAATAATGCCCAGTTTTATTTATATCAGGAAAGCCATGCAAAAAAGAGCAAATGAACTTCTTTTCTTGTAGACTTCATTGAAAAAAATGTTCCAGATTTAGTAAATAAACTGCATTTATTTTCTAACAATTGCCTGGGATAGAATAAAAATTATACTTTGATTCGGATCCTCTTAACTCTTGCTATCAACGGCAGGTTAAAAAAAATTAAACATTTCTTCCCTCCTAGGGGAACATTTATTCTTGACTTGTGATATTGAAATTTAGCATCATAAAACCCCTATTAGACATTGCAGCTAAATATACACGATATATTATTTCGCTGTATGAATTGATTTGCTCTGATAACCGTAAGTTCCAAAGTTATGTCAAACTCATAGATACAGAAAGTATCATAAATTTTGGTAATTAGTGGCCTCACTTATCAAGAAGAGAGTCTGCTTCTCTGAGAGTGCTGCTCCCTCATGGAGAGAGCGAGAATATTTTAATACGTCAAAGTATCATAACTTTGAATATTTTTCTGACCACAAGGGTAATATTCAAACATCGGAGTTTATTCAGACAATCAATGCTGATGATAATGCTGCTTACTACTACAGTAATTGCAATGTCAGTAAAGTTGCCCCACAAGCTATTCAGCTGCCTAAAGCACAAGCTTATACTTCTTGAATACTACCTCTAAGGAAAGAAAAATTGAGGACCTTAAGAAAGCTTTTAAGTACGTTTCACATACGTTTAAAGATTACTTTGTAGATATTATAAATTTTTCAGAGTAGAATCAATAGAATATAAGTGATAAGATAGTAACTTGTAGCAATGTTTAGTGTTTTAGCAATATATGCTGTAATGTGTTATAATGAACTATAATTAAAACATGAAAATAATTTTTTCAGTGCCCCTAATTTTATTGCTGACTAAGCAATAAAACTATTGCTGATAAGTAAATTAAAAAACATGTTAATAAATTTTTTATAAATGAACAATATTATAAAACTAGAAATTATTAGTTCTAATCTACTTGTACAGGTGTTGTTGATTTAAGAAAAAGATATCATGACACAAAACTAAGGATTTTCATATCCAGACAATTTTTTGCATATTTCTCGAAAGTTCATTAACATGTCTCGAGTCCCTTTGTGAAATAAGCTGTTTATTTTTGTTTAAAACCGCTGTAAGCAAAGGTAAATTTCTCTGGAAACTATGCTATAAATGTTATTTCATAATATTTAGTTATACTTGTCGCAAGAACAACATTTCCATACAAGCTAATGTATTCAAGATCCAGTTGATTTAATTCTACAACATCAAAACGCAATATATGTCAATGAAGAGGTAATAAATCATATGCAAATAAGGAGTGCATGTAGCTGAGTCGAGTGCTACTTATACGCTGCATACCTCCTTTTATTATCGAACTTATCTCGCAGAGGACGAAGAGAGAGTGCATGTGCAGCGAAAATTAATTTTCCTTTAACGCTAGTATCCCTTAGTGGTATCTGGGAAATAAAACCAAACTGACGAACACTCGTGCTTATGTTGTTTTGAATTTAAACTTACAAGACTAAAATTTAGAGAATTCAAAGCTTTGAAATAGGATTACATTTTTGCGAGATCGCTCTCTGTGGAATCGGGTGATGGATTTCTACAGAAAAGCATAAAGATTGCAGCTGAAAATTATTTACAAGACGTTTTTGGTAAATTTGGTACACTTATTTTTATTCCCAGCAAATACATCCGAGTAAAATCATAAATATACCGTGTTTCCCGTAGATCTCACATTTTAATTTTTAATTTCTTTTTCAGTTGGAGAATAAATTAGATCAGCTATCAATAACATTTAATTACAATTATCTATAAAAGCCATAACTTTTATATAGATATTAAACTAAAGCGTATAGAAAAAACAATATTTAAAATACACCGAATTTGTTACGTCGCCAAAATTTATAAAATAGAAAGTGTTCAATTTAAAATAACTGATTTACTGTGAACATAAAAAAATGCTAAAACATTTGTCAATACCCTGTACTTATCCCTGATGTACTCATGTGGGAATTAAAATAGATGAAAACACTAGGAATCCTAAGATTTCCTACTTTGCGACACTGCGAAGCAACTGCATATGCTACTCTGATGAGACCTAATGAGGTTGAAAAACGTATAACCGGCTTGCAGATGTCCTACGTTGAAATTGAATCTAATACCGTCTTTCTGTAAAAGAGATGGGGTTGAGCCTCGTTTCCCCTATCACGTTCTTAAAAATCGGTGCTACTTTACCAGAATATAACCACTTATTAAGCTTTAGAAGACAAGTATTGGTCAGCTTACATAATATTACTATCCCAGATTATATTAAAACAAATTATGAAAACATCAACTACAGAATTTTTATATCTCGAGACAATCTGTTATCGTGTTATACGTGTAAGCAATTAGGCCACATTTTAGACAATTCCAAACATTTAAACATTAACAGTATACCATCAATTATTTAGGCCGAAAATTAAACTATATTAAATCCTATTTTAATGCCAAATTCGCAGTCTACTATGGATATTGGTATCCAATTACATCAAGTTGGAGTAGGTGAACCATATATCACACATACCAAAAATCAGTCTTTAATTCCTTCTATTCCAGAAATTGTACAATTACCCACTAAAAGGAAAAATACAATTACCGATAAGAACATTTCCACTAAAACTTCAACTGCAAAACGTCGGTAGAAAAGAATCCACTATCTTTACCAGAAATCTTAAGAGAATGACCCTGTTTATTAGTAAAAAACAGCGTTAAGAAAATATTATGTCCTCTCATCGAAAATCTTAGTGTAAATACTCAATTATTTACTCCCCCACACATATCTCACAAAATTAAAACCCAAAAATCAAAAAAAGTCAAATGCATAGCACCAACCTCCTGACTCGCTTAAATTATTCATGAATGAAAACTCCCATCACTTCTATTATACTTCTATAATCAGCTACTAATGCTAATTAATAATACATAAGGGCTATTACGTCTAACAAGGTTAACCACCTATATAAAATCAGATTTTCTTGGCCCAATAAATCTGTTACCTGTATCTTATCCATACATGTCAAACAAAATTATCATTACAGACAGTGAATTATCCTATTATTATCATTACAGACAGTGAATTATCCTCCCTCGATGCACAATTTTCAATCTTTCTGCCTATGCTACAAATCATTTAATCAGAATATCAAAATACTAACCAGAAATATGCCTACAAGAAACTAACCTTACTCCTTTAACTCCAACAGTTTTCGTAAATATAGAACAACCACCAATGGCGCTGCTGGAGTAGTGGCAATCTTGGTGAAAAATTCAATAGACCATGAACCCTTTCCGGGCAAAACAGTTCTCAACAATTGCAGTGAAAATTATTAAATCTTTCTTAGAAAAAAATTTAGTACCTTTCTTTCCTAGAAAGTAAATTAATGTATTTTTGTGCTTTTTCAGTACATTCGTATTTTCAGCTACTTAGTTAACTATCAAGTTAGAAACCTTTACAATGAACTAAGATGCCACGTAACTGACTTGAAAGGCACAAAATACCATATAGGAACCTAGTACAACAAAAATATGATCTAACCTTTTTTATTGGCCAAAAGTTTATAGAATTTTATTAGTATATATTAAACATTTATGATCCTACTTAAACGGGAATCAGTTAAAAGAAATTTAGATTACTAGTAACTTAACTATCAATATTTCTATTTTGATTTTCTTAAATTTTAGCATATTTTTTTATTAATATTAAAAATATTTCAGGTAAGCTACTGAGATTTCAACTCAACCAGTAATCTTTGGTAAGTAGTATAGATGCTCAACTATCTTTCATTTTTTTTCGATGCCTTTTTACCATCAAATATACAGGGTGTTTCAAAGAGGTATGTTATAAATTAAATCACGCATTCCGGGGATAAAAATAAATTGATTGGATCCAACTTACCTTATTACAAAAGTGTACACAAAAAAGTTACAGCCCTTTGAAGTTACAAAATAAAAATTATTTTTTTTTGCACTATTTCCTTAACTACTTGACAT
Source organism: Diabrotica undecimpunctata (assembly GCF_040954645.1). NCBI lineage: Eukaryota > Metazoa > Arthropoda > Insecta > Coleoptera > Chrysomelidae > Diabrotica > Diabrotica undecimpunctata. The sequence continues at coordinate 127,646,455 of NC_092803.1, forward strand.
TTTGTAATAAAAATGGACACGTTACTTTCTTGTTTTGAAAGCATTTTTCATACGAAAGAAACAATAAAATCTAAGCACACAGAAAAATTTTAAGGGGGGTGTGCAGCTCTAAATCCCGTTCGAGTACGTTCGAATCAAATGAATTTTGTGGCATCATTAGTTTAACACATTATTTTTAAAACTTTTTTGCTTCCTATCCCTTTTTCGAAAAACTAGTTTTTTCCTAGTTGGCCATAAAATTACAATAAATAAATAAATAAATTATAAAATTTGTAATTTTTCGTTTCATTCTTCTTAATTTATAAAATAAAATTTATATTTCGGGGTTTTATAGATTATTTCATCAAGAACTTGACATTTCAACAAAAAAAAAATGGGATCTTTTAAGTTAAAATCGGTCCATTGGGCTCAGAGATATAGTTCTTCAAATATAGGGTAAAAAGGGTTATTTCTAAATCTTTTTAGGTATATCGCAGGCCCAGAGATACTTGTTAAAATGGTAAAAAATAGCAATGATCTACTTTTTTAAGGTACAATGATTTAAAAAAAAATGGTAAAAATCCACAGACCCCCTTCTAGAAAAAAGTCGACGGTCAAACGGTATGCAGCTGAATTAACAAAGCCAAGAGTACTCTGAATAATCAAACATATTTCGGTATGCCTTATACCATCATCAGTGATATCTAAAAAGTTTATGATGTTACATTATGAATAATAAATAAAGACTTAACTTATAAAATTGAGATTGTGGCCATTACAATAAAATTAGGTAATAAATCCTCGAAAAGGGCAACCATAGCACCAGTTTAAAGAAAGTTACAATTTCTTTTTAAAACAAACATTGGTTTAACGAATTAATCACAATAACATTTTCATAAGACACTTTAAAAATATTATAATACTAGACACTTTGAAAGCTGTATTGCTAGGTACAACGTGAACTTTTTACAGCAAGATTTTTTCGATAAAAGAAAAGTTGACAGTGCGTTGAATTGGTGATAGAGTGGAGATCTGTGTTCCATGATACTGTTAGAAGCGCCACAGTTATTTTGATTAATGTAGGTGTTTTTGGGTTATAGGATTTCACTTATTATGAAAATAAAATTTTAATCGCTATTAAAAAAAACAGTGCGGATGATAAATAAAAAAAAACCAAAATTGTAATTTTCTTAAAAAAGATCTTTTTACTGACGAGGCTACATTTACAAGTAGAGGGGTAAGGAACTTGAGAAACAGCCACAGTTGGAATATTGAAAATTCCCATCTGTTTTAGGAATCACATTTTCAACACGAATTTAAGATTAATGTATGGTGCTGTATATTTGGAGATTGTTTGTTAGGTCCTCATGAATTACCAGCAAATTTGAATGGTAACTCGTATTTCAGTTTCTTCAAACTACACTTTTCGATGATCTAGATGATTGGCCACTTAATCAACGAAGAGATATTTATTTATTTTTTTAAGGGTATCTGAAATCACTGGTATACTGACAAAAATTAAATAATCGTCAATCGCTATGACAATCAATAATAAATTTCGGTAATTTTATTACAATACTGTAACCTCGGAAACATTTTTTGGTTGGTGCTAGAAAGGTCACCAATGGAGACACTGCGGACGGCAGCCAGATGGTTGGTAGAGAGCGAATCGTGGGTTCGAAACTAGCTTCTGGAACCAAGAATGAGTCCAATGGACAAAATAAGTAAAGGGAGAACAGGATATGAGATATTAGAAAAGATATAGAAATAAACAAAAAGATAGACGGATAAAATTACTAAAAATAAGATAAGGTAGAAACATGGCGCCACTCAACTTTTTGGGTTTAAGGAGAAAATTAAGAAACCTTAGAAAAGAAAAGAGGTAAGGAAAGATATTTAGGTTCTGAGACCAAATCCAAGAAAAGATATCAACAGTTAATTATTAAATAAATTTGGTCAACACACACATACACAAATAATAAATATATTAGGTTGACTCCGTTTACCTACTTACCTACGAAACTTAATCAGCATGATCTTTCTTCTGGTCGAAGGTATAATAATTATTCAATATAATAAACAAATATTCAGAGGTATTTTTATATCAGAAAACTTATTATGAGTCGAGAAATAAAATTCATTGATAAAACAAAACAATATATTCAACAACACTATGATATAGGCAGCTGAATGTACACACTTGGAAAAAAAATGCACCATCAATTATTAAATGGTGGCATACATATAATAATAAACAGTATTATAATTAGGAAATACCTTTACAAATAAAATAATACAGGGTGTTTCAAAAAAAGGTAACCCCGTCTCTAGGGTAGATAAAGAACTAAAAAATAATTGGGGTTTGCTTAGTAAAAAATTTTTATAACGCCATCCGTTTTCAAGATACAGGGCGTTGAAGAAAACAAAATTTTAAGCATCTTTTACGATGTGATATGTATCTTGATTTTTTAAACAATTTCTTATTCGAGATATTAGAAGATTGAACGCTAAACGAGCGAAGATCTTTATTTTTTATGCACGATGGAGCTCCACCACACTTTGATAGAAGGTGTCGTAATTGGTTGAGTAATCATTTTCCGAATCGATAGATTGGTAGAGGTGCAGAAGCTCCGATTCATTGGCCTCCTCGGTCATGCGCTTTTAACCCTTTGGACTACGCAGTTTGGTCGTATATTAAGGAAAAAGTCTATGCTACAGAGGTAAATTCAAGCCAAAAATTGGAAGAAAGAATTCAACGTCAATTTAATAACATCATAGCTGATCCCCTACCGTTTAGAAGGTTAATGGAATCTTTATAAAAAAGAATAGACTTGTGTATTCGCGAAAACGGAGGGCATTTTGAGCACTTACTGTAACTGAATTTTATTTTATGTTCTTAGTCATTCATTTAATTTTCTTCTTGTGAGTTTTGTTTAATTACTAACTATTTTATACCAGCATCAATTATTACTTCATAATTTTCAAATCAACATATTCCGAAAACGGTACACAGTATCGAGTTTTACCAAGAGTACCTTTTTCGTATAAAATTAAATGATGTTTAAGTTTACTTGAAATTTTGATTAATAATTATACTGTTATAAGTAATAATTATACTGTTAAAAAAGTTATATTGACTAATACTTAGTACGATCCGTGTAACTAGCGCCCTCTATGAGAATCAGATATAAAAACAAATTCATGAGATGTATCAGGTTCCAAAAGATATTCGTGTAAAATTTCATTACAATGTTGCCAGTAGATTCGGCAAAATCGTAAAAAATGCGTAAAATTTTGTTTTCTTCAACGCCCTGTATCTTGAAAACGGATGGCGTTACAAAAATTTTTTACTAAGCAAACCCCAATTATTTTTCAGTTTTTTACCTACCCCAGAGACGGGGTTACCTTTTTTTAAAACACCCTGTATAATAAAATCATGCACAGTTTAAATTATGAGCGAAGAGAGCCTGATAGTATTTAAATATATTTAACTAAAGTTGATTAAAGAAATCTTTTTTGTTGTTTATGGGTTTATCTCGAGATAACGGGATTGTATAACAATTATAGCAAATTAAAAAACGATTAAATTTACATCCTAAAGAATACAAAAAGGTTTCAAGAATTCTGTATTATAAAAACTGAAGCAACCCGCACTTGGTTTTAAGATAATTATCTATCTCGCACTGTTATGTAATGATTAAATGAGAATTAAATGTTCGGAATTTTGAAATTCTTAATGGCTGATTGAAAGTTCGTATGAAAATAATAAATGTTCCTTGATTGAGTGCTCTCAGTAGTTAACCTTAGATGATAACTTACGATAAATCTTGATGACTGCTGCACTACTTCACTGAAGCTATTATAATACTTCACTTGTATTAAACACTGAAGTTAATTAAATTAAAGTTAGTTTATACCAATCTTTAATCTAATATAGTATTAGATTAAGAAACTCAACATTTAGGTGTATACACACTTAAAGAAAAAATTCACAGAGACAATAAGATAACCCAGAGACGGTAATATAGACAAGCGTCTTTACTCAAAGATCGCTCTGCCAGAAGTAATCTTCTTCCTCCTCAAATTTACAAGCTTCCTAAAAATAAGCTGCGATATCCTCCACTTAAAAATGACAGGCCAGCCTGTATGTATTTCTAGGAAGGTAAGGTTCTAACGAACAACGAAAGGTTCGACCTAATTACGGTACTAGTGATTTGGAACGTGAGGAACGTTCTGAATTACGTTCTCTCAGAAAAATACTATTAAGTGCTTTCGACGATGTTTATCAAATTTATCAAACAGAAACCGCCTGAAACCGGAAAGAATTAACCGAGGATTAATCAACCCAGCATCTTTAATAAGTTGGACCTTCCGTGTTTTGAGATAGTCGGTAGATTCCAATGAAATTTCCTAATGGTAAACACGACCACTCTCGTATATATTATTTGCAAATACGGCCATCGGCATCTCAGCAACAGGGGTAAAAGGAATAAAAATTATTTAATATTTTAATTATAAAAAAAATGTTACAATACATCAGCCAAACATATTTAACTATTAAACAGTTAAAGTTAAATCATTTCGTGCATCGATATAGAAGATCGATGCACGAAAGAATTCATAAGCTTGAAAGGTGAAGGTAAATGGAGTTCACATTGAACATTTATTATAAAAGGTTTAGTTTAAATGTTTTTTTTTGATATTTTCGTTTCAAAAAAATTGTCCTTCCCTGTATGCTATTGAAATATACGATGAAAGAAATTTGTAATACTTGACCTTATAAAGTTTTGACAACAAACTATCTACTGAAAGAAGACAGCTGAAAAAGAACAAATTTGGCCAGGTTATTTCTCTAGCAAAGTATTATGTACTACAGTGTGATCAATTTTGTATGAGAAAATTTTAAACTAACATTAGAGTTTTTGTCAGTGCAAATAGAATCTCCTGTACCAGAATTCAGTCATGATAAATAAATAAAAAGATTTAAAATGTGTGGTAAGAACTGGGTAAAACATACAATTTTTATTTTTATTAGTTTATTAATATAAACAACTATTCTCCAATATACATTTTTATTGTTTTCCATTTTGCCATTTAAAATACACAAAAACTTTGCATAAACCAGTCTATTTAATTATTCTCCAAAACTACATAATCTTCTGACCACACCTTTTAAAATTTCCTATTAATAATGTAAAAAGTCATTTGCAAATAACAAAAAAATTGAAAATTTATTAATTACTATCCAAAAGTTTACCCAAAAAACATTTTTTACATCTCTTGGTTTGACTTGACTGGATTATGCACTGAATCCTGAAATAACTACAATTTTCTATAATATTATACGAATATTATCCGATCGACTTTATTGTGAAAACTCCGTCTTAAACAGCTGCAGTTCTCTGATCGTTACGTACTGAAGCTGCTCAATAACGACTAAACATATGTCGATGAATATGGATTCCTTCTACAAACGCTGTAAAACTGTTAATATAGTATCCTCTACATGAAGGCAAACTTCTGTAATGGAAAATTTGTCTTCTTGCATATCAAAAATGCAATCTTTTCGAATTCGCTTAAAGTCCCCGTTTTGCAGTCACAATGATGTTATCCATAATGGTTTTACATAACGGATGTTTATAATACGTTTTTTCAAAGATTGAATAATAATCCTTGTATGGGGATGCAAGTAAGATTATTTATTTTTCAATTTTCACTTAATTTTTTTTCACTTTATTTAATTAATTTGAATTGATACTTAATAAATTACACATATAATATTGGGTAAATTGCTATATATTTTGTATTAGACAGTACCCTAATACGGGTTATTATATTTTCATCATTTAGTTTACCATGTACCGTTGACCTGAAGATGCACAATAAATTATAGTATGCGAAACTAGTCATTGGTGCTATAATAAATTGATTGTAAATCTTATTCTTATTTCTTTCATAAAATTTAACTTGATTAGTTTTTCATAACATAATTGTTGTGTATATTTCATTTAAATTATATTCTGAATAATTTTATATAGGTACCTACTATACCTATATAATATTTAATTTAGTTTTAATTTTAACAAAGCCAACAACTTTTGATAAAGCGTTTCATTTGCTAAAATACATACTAAATAAAATACAAGAAAACAAAAGATAAAACCAGGAGTAATGTGACAGAAGACGTACGACCTCAGATGGCTCCGGGTGGTGATAGTGCGGTAATACATGACATGTTTTTCATTGTTAAAAAGGCCTTAATGAGAAAAAATAAATCGTGGACGGGAGAGATATTTTTTGTTTGTATCGTGACTAGAGTGGCCTGATAAATTTTTATGGCACATTCGCGTTTAAACAAACATAAACTAGAGTTTCAGATAATTTTCCCAAAATAAAAAAGGTAATATTATAAACTCTTGTTAAAAACATTAATAATTATGTGCATGGAATGTTTTTGTAAAAACATGCATGATCTAAATTAGAAGTCGGCAAGTAATTTTATGTGGGGTTCGGATACTAGAACAAAATTTAAACAAGGTCCAGAAAAAAAAACAAAGGATAACATTTAATGACAAGATGTTTATTGTTTTCGTACATTCTTCATAATAAAACAAAAGACCTTAAATTAATGCGAAAATTTACACCGACGGTCTTGAGTTAGTTGTGTGTGGTCTTGTTCTCGAGTCAAACAACAAATTCGAAGTGTATCCTAGAGGTGGGCGTCCGTTAATCGGGAGCAATATTTGTTTCTCAAAAAATTCATTTTTTGAGACGAAAGACGTTTTGCATATAAACGTTGAGCCAAACATAGTGGCTAAATTGATTACAAGTTCTCTGCAATTTTCATATTTTGCTGGCACATGTTTGTCCCAAAATTCTTCACGTGCATTTAAAGTAATGCTTTTGAGAGATTAAACAGGTTAGCAGCCACATCTGTCCATTCTGCCGCTGCATCAACTTTAAATGGTGATTTTAGAAATGAATATAGTTTGCTTACGTGTGCAAAGTCTTGGAATCTTTAAGCAAATTCGTTCTTAAGATCGCTTAAAAATTTTACAAACACTGAAATGTCTTCTTCGGAATACTCCTTATTTTTGTTATATTCAAGAATAGTTAAAAAACAAATAAATTTTTGTTGTGCAATATCTTTTTTAAAAATATCCAGCTTACGACGAAAAGCAGACACGCTTTGTATCAGATCACATACTAATTTTTTATTTTCTTGTAACTCTGTGTTAAGCGCATTTAAATATTTTAAAATATCTTTTAGAAAAGCCGCAATCGGCATATTGTGTCCGTTTGTTATATACTCAAAATGTGTGTAAGAAGGAGATTACATGTTCTTTTATTAGCCAGAAACTTTCAATAACTTTACCTTTACTTAACAAAAAAGTATGAAAGGAGGAAAAAGTATGAAAGGAGGAAAATTAAACTAAAATCATTCTAATTATAAAGAATTAAAGGAAAAAAACAAATACCATCGAATTAGAAGTAAAACAGATTAAAATAAATAACGAGAACTCAGAAAAGAATTAAATAAATACGGGACAAAAATGGAAGAAATAAGCCAAGTTAACGAACAAATAATTGTTAAAGAGCGAACTAACCGCTTATTAATTAAATAGTCTTGGTTCCTTTCTAATCCTAATCATATGGCAAAACTGTCACAAGTAGAGCAAGTGGCAACTCTAGGTCTTTGAAAACTTAAGTTGACCTTGATAAGAAAGATTTTACTTCATGATTATCGGATTATCGAATGAAAATTCTTATTGTGGTGAGGTGAAAAATTATTTTAACACCATTCTCCGTTACATAATACATATATATATATATATATATATATATATATATATATATATATATATATATATATATATATATATATATATATATATATATATATATATATATATATATATATATATATTGTGACGATTGGGGTTTATAGAAAATAATTTATAAGTTATATACTACATAATATTAGATATTTGATTATTTTAAATAAGTTATATACTAGAGAAATTTATAAAAATATATTTATGTGAGGGCATTTTAAGAAATTAGCATATAATAATTGTAAAAAGTTGTATTTTAGTAATTATAATGTGGTAGATACATTTAAGTGAGCCATGTGACTAGGCAACCAACTATACAGTGAGTAAATTGACAGATAGAAATTAATCATAATACGAATATAAAGTGGGGTTATAATAATATATTGTTTGAATTGTGTATTTTATTAAATTAGAGTGTTAGTTACTAATTTGAATGTTTATTCTGATCTGAAAAGCCTAAATGTCAACAAAATTATCAATGGAACATTAACGAATTCTCCAGAGTGCAGAATTTGACCTGTGTTTATGTTGGAACATTCTGGAATAATGATTATGGCGGTGGATCGAACAGATATTTTTTTCGAGAACATCTATATAGAAGTTAATAGAACGAATGGAACATGATATCTTACGAGATGGTTCTAGAATATCCAAAAGATATAAATACCCGTGATTTGGATTCAAGATGGAAGTTTTTAGTCAGAAGTCAGGCCAGTTTATTATGAAAGTTAGTTGGAGTCAGTGAATCAAGTACAAATAGTCCAATTGTTTAATATTGTGAGTTAAATGAAGATTAAAAATTATGCATATATTTAATGCACATTTATAATTATACACAAATAATTATTGAAGATTATAAAAGTATATTAGAAGAATATTGGATGGACATTGGAAGGAATTAAAATTATATTATGATTGGAGATTAGTATAAATCAACTTATAATAATTGGATATTGGTATATTAAAAAGAAGAATAAATATAAATGGTGTTTGCTGGTGGTGTATAAATGCTGGTGAAGAAAACTATATCTTAAATTGGTAGAAGCTGATAATTGGAAAAAGTAATTTCACAAAAACAAGGATAACCGAAGTACGAAGACATTCAGTGGTGATTAGAATCTATATAGTGGAAAACAGTTCATTTAGGCATTCAGTGAAAGAAAGGTACAAAATTTTGTTAATATAATTTAGTTAGTGTCATAACAATTTCAATTTTGAAGATAGTTTGTTTAAATTTTACATTGTCTATAGAATTTAATTAGTTTTATAAGAATATCAATTTAAAGATAGTTTATTTTAAATTTACATTGGCTAAGCTAGATATATATGTGTGTTTCATAATAGTTATAATAAAGATAATTTAAAAAAGTACTTACAAGCTAATTCTTTGAGAACCGCGATAAAAACCCAATATTATTAAAAATACTCATTGCTCATCATTCAAACAAACAACACATCATAACAATTTGGCACCCAACGCGGTGGCTCTCTATTTAAAAGAATTAGTTTGGAAAGATAAGTGCTCTCACATAATTAAATTAATTTTCATTAGAAAGCAAAAATTATAGATTTTATTTTTAATTATATTTGAACAAGTAAAGTCTCAAAATGTCTCAAGGAAAGAAAGGTACAAGAAGCAAAAAGAATGAAGAAGATGTGGAAGTAGAAACACAACCTATACAAGAGGAGAGTTTAGTTCAAGTTCCACAAGATACTGCAGAAATAATTCCAGAAAGAGAGGAAAATGTCAATATGGCAGCTTTGATGTCATTAATGATGCAGATGAACAAGACAATAGAAGAGAATACGAAAAAAATGGAAGAGAATTCAAAAGAAGTCAAAGAAGACATAAAAAAAATAGAACAAAAAATGGAACAGAATTCAAAAGAAGTCAAAGAAGACATGAAAAAAATGGAACAGAAATTGGAAGAGAATCATAGAAAATTAGAAAAGAAAATAGAAGATAATAATAATAAACTTGTAAAACAAATGGATAAAAAACTTGAAGCTGCAGAGAAAAAAGTAGCAAATGAAATAAAAAGTATACGGAATGACTACAAGAAAAGGATAGAAAATGAGAGGACAGAAGTAAAGAGGATTATTCAAGATAATAAGATAGATATGGAACAGAAAATAGAGTTACAGAAATGTAACTTAGAAGTAAAAATTAACGAAGACAGGAGAAACACAGAAGAAAAATTAGACGATATACAACAAAATATCCAAATAAATTGTAATCAAATAAGAAATGTGGAACAGAGAATAGATGATATTTCACAAATGAGAGACATAGGGAGACCTTACTTAAATTTAACAAATGAGACTGGGATTAAATTCTCTGGTAATATAAAAAATTTGCATCCTAGAGTATACATAAATAGTTTAAAACATAAATTAAGATTGGTGAATAATATTAATGATATTAAAGATTATATTAGAATGACATTAAATGACAATGCAGCAACTTGGTTTGCTAGTATTGAGAATGATTTAGATAATTTTCAAACATTTGAAAATAAATTTTTAAATTATTATTGGGGTGAATTAGAGCAAGCCAAGTTTAGAGAAATTCTATATTTTGGAAAGTATAATCAAAATCAAATATGGTAGATTATGCATTGAAATTGATAACAGTTGCAAAATATTTAGAACCACCACTTAGAGAGGATGAAACAGTCTTAAATGTATCTAGACATTTTGATGCTGATGTTGTGCAAACCGTAACTGTACAAAATATTCAAACAATAGATAGTTTTGTTAATTTTATTCAAAGAATACAAAGAGGCAATATGACAAGTAATAATAACAACAGAAAAAACAATAATAACTTTCAATATAATAAAAATGAGAATCAACAATATAGACAATCATATAACAATAACACTAGGTATGGTGATAATTTACAAAATTTTAATAATAATAACAGTAATCCAAATAGACAGAACTTTAATAATAATACTAGTTATAATAGACAAAATTTTAATAATAATACTAATTATAATAGACAACATTTTAATAACAGTACTAATAATAATAGACAAGATTTTAACAATAGAAAAAATACAGAGCGACCTAACTATAACAGACAGGTAAATTGTGTTCGAAGGAATAGAAGCTGCGAAGACAGGGAACGAAGTAGTACAAGGCAGGAAAATGTGAGTAGAAGTCATAGTAGGGAAAGACATAGGACATCAGATCCAAGTGGTCAGATACAATCTGACAATTCTAATAATCAAAATTTTGTGCAGTAAACTTTCTGAATTACAAGTTAGGCCATTGCTATTATGAAAAACCTTCTGAATTTATTTCTTTAGATGAAGAGAAAATTATTGAATCTATTAATTTAATTTATATAAATGCTTTGGCCAAAAATAAAATGATTAAGATTATGATAGATACTGGTTCAGAAAGTACTTTAGTCTCGGAGAATTTTATTTTTAATACATTAAAATTATCAGATATAATAATGATTCCAAAAATTAAAATTGTTGGTGCAAATAATAAGAAGTTGGGTGAAATTGATAAACTAGCCAATTTTAAAATTAATATTCTTAATAAAGAAATTAATATGCAAGGATTTATTGTCAAGGATTTATGTGTTGATATATTAATGGGAAATGATGAATTGGAAAAGAAGAAAGTAAAGATAGATTTTGAAGAAAAAATGGTAACTTTGGAAGGGCAAATAATTAAATTTATGCAGAAAGATGAGGTAGAAGAAGGAATAAGAGTTGATAGGATATTATTAAAAGAAAATAATGATGTTTATGAAGAAGAAATGTATTTTGATGATAGGGAAATGTCCCAAAAGAATGTAAAGAATAATTATTGTAGTGAATATTTAAGGAATGGAAATTTTAAGCAGATGGATGCCTACGAGGCGGAGTGCGTAAAATTGGAAGCAAGGAATAATGAGTACATAATGAAGAATAATTTTATTTGTAAAGAAGAAGATATGATAAAAGTTTTAAATTGCCCTGAAGAATATAAATCAATAGTCATTTCCATATTGCAGCAACACAAGGGACTTGTCAATAAAGAAAATAGAATTGCACAAAATTATATCCATAGTATAAAAGTTAAAGAAGAAAAAGATTTTAAAACAAAATCATACCCAATACCATATAAATACAGAGAAGAAGTAAACAAAACAATTAATAATATGTTAGAAGATGGGATCATTGAGAAGGCAGACACACGTTTTATTAACCCCATAGTAGTAGTACGAAAAAGATCAGGTGAAATCAGGTTATGTTTGGATGCAAGGAATATTAACAAGATTACTGAAAAGCAATTTGAAGCACCAATGAGTATAGATGGAATACTAGGAAGAATTACAGGAATGTCATTTTTCACTAAAATTAATTTACAGCATAGCTTTTGGTTAATACCTCTAGAAAGAAAAAGTAGACAGTATACAGGATTTCAGATAGATGGAGTAGTATATCAATTCAAAGTAGTACCATTTGGACTTCAATCATCTTGCAGTGCTCTATGTAGATGTCTTCATGATATTTTGGATCAATATGAACAGTTTGTAATTCACTACATTGATGATATATTAATTTTTTCTAAAACGGCTGAAGATCATGAGAAACACCTAAAAATTATAATAAATAGATTAGACAAAGTTGGACTAAAAATAAATCAAGAAAAATGTACATTTTTTCAAAAAGAAGTCATATATCTAGGTTATAAACTTAACACTAAGGGAATCGAAATGGATCCAGAACGGACACAAGTCATTCAGGAATATAAAACACCACACAATTTAAGAACTTTAAGAGGATTTATTGGAATAATTAATTATTATAAAAGGATGATACCAGATCTAAGTATAAAAGAAATTCCATTACTTGAACTACTGAGAAAAGGTGTAAAATGGAGATGGGATCAGAGAAGAGAACTAGCATTCCAAGAAATTAAAAACATTTTTCTGTCAAATTTGAAAATGTACTATCCTGACTACACACAGCCATTCATATTAAGAACAGATGCATCAATAGAGAGATTATCAGGGGTATTATTACAAATACATGATGGGGTCGAATACCCAATACAATTCATTTCAAGAATTACAAAGCCACATGAAAAGGGTTACTCAGTTTCAGAATTAGAACTAGCAAGTATAATACACTGTGTCACAAAATTAAGATTTTATTTGTTGGGTAATGAATTTACAATAGAAACAGATCACCAAGCTTTAACATCTATATTAAATAACAAATATGGAAACAGTAGAATACATCGGTGGAGTCTAATATTGAGTGAATACTCATTTGAAATCAAATACATTTCTGGAAAATCCAATATAGTGGCAGATGCTTTATCAAGGTTAGAAAATACATCACAAAAAGGGCAGCGAACAATAAAAATTGGATTAAATCAATTAGTAGAAAGTACTGGATTATATTCTAAAGAAGAAATTATAAGAGATCAGATCAATTTGAGTGAAAAACAAAAAGTCCTTAGGAAAGATGGAGTATATTATAAAATAATAAATGGCATAGAAGTATATGTAATAACTAGAACTTTAGCAAAGAAAATATTGAAAAATTTACATAACAATTATATGCATATTGGTTCAAGAAAGCTATGGATGCTATTTAGGGACAATTATTTTGCAAAGAATGACATAAGTATAGCAAAAGAAATTACTACCCAATGCCCAATATGTCAACTAAACAAAGAAAAGAATTTCAAAAACCAGAACACATATAAATCTAATGTTGTATATGAAAAACTAAATACAGTTTCCATGGATTTTATTTCAAATTTAGTTCTCAGTCCAACAGAAAAAAAACATATACTAGTGATAGTTGATTTATATACCAAATTTATTAAACTATATCCCTGCTCTAGAACAAATGTTAAAACATTAAAATTATATATTAATCAATTTTTCGAAGAAATAGGACCATTGAGAAATTGCATAATAGATAATGCTACATATTTTAACAACCAAAAATTTCGGACATTTTGTGAGAAAAAGGGAATCAACATTCATTTTACAAGTATCAGACATCCTCAGGCAAATCCTGCAGAAAGATATATTAAAGAAGTTATAAAATATTTAAGGATACTGTGCCAAAATCAACACGAAACTTGGCAGCAACATATACCACAAGTAGAGTATTTTTTAAATAATACACATAATTTGAATACAGAGGAAGTACCAGAATATTTAATGTTTGGCCATATAGGAAACAGAAAGTGGATTAGTGAATATAATCAGGATATGTTAGAACAAGTAATGCAGAAAGTGAATAACCGAATTAGGAGGAAAGCTGAAAAATATATCAGAAGACAAAATCGAAATATAAAAAAACCAATCACATTTCAAAAAGGAGACCTAGTGTTAATTCGTTCACTTAGAAAAAGTAATGTTAAAGAAAACCGTTGTAAGAAATTACAACCAATGTTTGAAGGTCCATATACAATTGAAAATCAGAATGGACTAAATAGTTATGTGTTAATAGATGCAGAGAACAGACTAAGAGGCATATTTCATATCAACGACATTTTTCAATATCATGAAGAGATTGAATAATGATTTCTATACCTTTAACACAAATATAATAACACTAATAACTTACTGATATATCCATTTTATTCAATAGACTTGATTTGTTAAATGGTAGATGGTAGATTTCATTATTTCGAATCAATTTGACATCATACTTTTTGTACGCACATACATTTTGTATATATGGAAATTAATTTGTACCCTAAAAATCATAATTTGGGGTTAGACACAAAATTGATACTATAGTTGCTATAAAATGTCTTTCTAATATAATAAAGTGAAAAAACTTACCAATTTATATTGATGAAAGTTATTTTGAATGGAAATAATTTCTAGATTTTGTCTATAAATAAACAGAACACAATATAGATTATATTTTTAATTAAGGTTATATTTTATTCTCTGATATAGCATCCATTGCTTCATTTGACATGACAGTTTGACCATAGAATAGCCGAACTGTGATCCGTTGTTCTCTGCTTTGACATAGACAGCGAACAGGGATGTATTTAACACATTTTAAATAATAAAAAATAAAATTGAATTATTAATTTATTAAATTTAATAAGGTATGAGAAAATTAATATTTAAAAAAATAATAAGTAAATTATTTATTTTAAATATTATTTTTGGGGTATTGTGACGATTGGGGTTTATAGAAAATAATTTATAAGTTATATACTACATAATATTAGATATTTGATTATTTTAAATAAGTTATATACTAGAGAAATTTATAAAAATATATTTATGTGAGGGTATTTTAAGAAATTAGCATATAATAATTGTAAAAAGTTGTATTTTAGTAATTATAATGTGGTAGATACATTTAAGTGAGCCATGTGACTAGGCAACCAACTATACAGTGAGTAAATTGACAGATAGAAATTAATCATAATACGAATATAAAGTGGGGTTATAATAATATATTGTTTGAATTGTGTATTTTATTAAATTAGAGTGTTAGTTACTAATTTGAATGTTTATTCTGATCTGAAAAGCCTAAATGTCAACAAAATTATCAATGGAACATTAACGAATTCTCCAGAGTGCAGAATTTGACCTGTGTTTATGTTGGAACATTCTGGAATAATGATTATGGCGGTGGATCGAACAGATATTTTTTTCGAGAACATCTATATAGAAGTTAATAGAACGAATGGAACATGACATCTTACGAGATGGTTCTAGAATATCCAAAAGATATAAATACCCGTGATTTGGATTCAAGATGGAAGTTTTTAGTCAGAAGTCAGGCCAGTTTATTATGAAAGTTAGTTGGAGTCAGTGAATCAAGTACAAATAGTCCAATTGTTTAATATTGTGAGTTAAATGAAGATTAAAAATTATGCATATATTTAATGCACATTTATAATTATACACAAATAATTATTGAAGATTATAAAAGTATATTAGAAGAATATTGGATGGACATTGGAAGGAATTAAAATTATATTATGATTGGAGATTAGTATAAATCAACTTATAATAATTGGATATTGGTATATTAAAAAGAAGAATAAATATAAATGGTGTTTGCTGGTGGTGTATAAATGCTGGTGAAGAAAACTATATCTTAAATTGGTAGAAGCTGATAATTGGAAAAAGTAATTTCACAAAAACAAGGATAACCGAAGTACGAAGACATTCAGTGGTGATTAGAATCTATATAGTGGAAAACAGTTCATTTAGTCATTCAGTGAAAGAAAGGTACAAAATTTTGTTAATATAATTTAGTTAGTGTCATAACAATTTCAATTTTGAAGATAGTTTGTTTAAATTTTACATTGTCTATAGAATTTAATTAGTTTTATAAGAATATCAATTTAAAGATAGTTTATTTTAAATTTACATTGGCTAAGTTAGATATATATGTGTGTTTCATAATAGTTATAATAAAGATAATTTAAAAAAGTACTTACAAGCTAATTCTTTGAGAACCGCGATAAAAACCCAATATTATTAAAAATACTCATTGCTCATCATTCAAACAAACAACACATCATAACAATATATATATATATATATATATATATATATATATATATATATATATATATATATATATATATATAGTAATTGGATCTTTGCACATTGTCAACATTCGTATTATGACAACTAAACCAAAACATAAACAAAAACAAGGAAGGTCTTGGAGAAGGGCTGTGGGGTACATGCATTATACATTTATTTCTCCAAGGCCTTTGATCGGGTCAACCATAATATTTTATTATTTAATTTAAAAAAAAAGTGTTGAAAAATGGGTCTTGGATGGCTAAGAACATACTTGATTGATCGAGTTCAGATTGTGCGTATCAGGGATTTTGTTTCCAGTGATATTAAGGTTTATTTAGGAGTCCTGAATGAACTGGGGCCCCTGTTATTTAACATATTTGTCAATAAAAAATTTATTAAAATCCTTTGTAAAAGGTATATATTTAATCCTTACAAAGGATTTTAATAAGTTTTTTAATATATGGTATACAGCCAACTCCAGGAACGTAGATTCCTTGTGGATATTTGTCAATGAAATACACCACTGGTTTCTATACACTTTACTTCTACTTTTTTGCGGACGATTTTAAGCCCTATACAACTATCAATAATATCGAAGATTGTGGTAATCTTCAACACGATCTTGATCGGTTGTGTGAGTGGTGTGTGTTGAATGCCATGGCCCTGAATGTATCCAAGTATCACGCTGTTTCTATTGGACGATCGAGAGACCCATTAGAATATAGTTATAATACAAAAAATATTCTTGTTGACTTGTTTACCGCAATTCGCGATCTGTGAATTAATTTAGACCACATTTAGACTCTAAACTTTTATTTGAATCGCATTATATGTCAATAATTTCCAAGTCTTTATAAATGCTTGGCTTTATAAAAAGATGTACTATAAAAGAGAGAGAGAGACAGAGAGAGAGATGCATTTATAGAGATTTTCAGAATATTAAAGCGAATTAATGACTGTATTGTTTTTTAGACAGACCTCATCTAGACTTTGTTCTTATGTATGGTATCCATCTTATAATATTTACATATTAAAAACCAAGCCAGTTTAATACAAGTTCTTAAAATATATAGCATATAAACAGGGTACACCTTTTGAATTAAATCAAGCAAATATTGATTAAATTGAAACCCAACTTAATACTCTTTCATTGTATGACCGACGATTAATTAAAGATGCAAAGATGCTTTATAAATCTAACCAAACATTTTATGTTCCTATTCACAGAACCAACTAGGTATGCATATAATAATTTTTTATCTCGAGCACTAAGATGGGCAAATGATCACCCAGATCTCGATTTTTTGCACCGAAGGCCGAATTTATTTCTGGTCTCAGGTATGTGTTTATTTAAGTGGCTATAGAATAGGTAGTCATCATTTTTTTAATGTAAAACTAAGTTTTTTAATGTTTATATTTTATTTTGTTTTATTGTGGTTCTAATTAGCATACATATACATTCAAGATTTTTTAGAAGACACAAAAATAATTTTAAAGACACCCACCAACGTCCTGTGACGGTCTTTGTTCAATGTATGCTGTTGTGTATGATAGGTGGCTTAAGTTTATCGTTTTAGTTTCTGTGAGTAAGAGAGAGATGTATTATATATTATATACACCTAAATGTTGCTATGTTGTTTTCTTATACCTAATTTCTAATATTTCATATTATTCCTTTTAGTATAACTATAAATAATCATTCATATTTCCGGTTTAAAGTTTATGTTAAAAATATAACTACAAGATATATTCCTTCATGCTTCGCATCATTCTTTAGCTACATTTATATCCGGTTATCACATCTTATTTTACAGAAAAGTCAACAAACATGAATTTGCAATTTCTCTCGTGGCTGGTAGCGACTCTCTTACTACTTATACATTTCTGTATGGAAAATCAGCAGGAATCTTTAGATAAATGTTTTTTGCTCAGACATTAAAAGAATACCACTTGCCTAAATATTTTAAGGAAACGTAGTAAACAAATATACTCTCTCTTCTATAGATTATTACTAACTACAATATGTGAATTAAGATATGCCATAGGAATTCTTTGTTTGCTAATGTTTGTGCGACTTTTAATTGTACAAGCTTTGATATACCATAATTTGGACGTTTTCAAACTTTAAGGTAATTGAACACATACCAAATACCTTTAATTTTGTGGAACCCCATATCAAATGATTACAAATTAAAACACTGTTATTTTTATAAAAACAAAACTTTCATTAGAAATGTAATAAGATTGAAACACTTTATTCTTAACTTAAGTTTAAATGTACATAATGAAAGTGGTTTACTCTTTTACCAATAATTGCTTTATAATTCGATATTATGTACGACAATAAATTATGCGCATATCTGGGTTAGCATCTACTCTAGGGCCTGTCTAGAATTTGTTTTTTATTTAAGTTAAGCTGTAAAAACTATTATTCCACAACGAAACGCTATGGCAAATAGGAGCAATATTATATTTTGACTTCTTCTTCTTCTTCTTCAAGTGCCCTGTCCGTTGCGAACGTTGGCTATTAACATGGCAATTCTGATCTTATTTGCGGCGCTTCTGAATAGTTCGACCGATGTGAGCCCGAACCACTTCCTCAGATTTTGGAGCCACGAGTGTCTTCTCCTGCCTGGCCCTCGCTTACTGTCTATTTTTCCCTGGACAATCAATTGCAGTAGACGGTACTTATCGTGTCTCAATATGTGGCCTAGATATTCAAGCTTTCTTTGTTTAATTGTATTCACGATTTCTTTCTCCTTTCCGATTCTTTGGATTACCTCTGTGTTGGTGACATGTTCGGTCCAGGATATACGAAGAATGCGTCGGTACACCCACATTTAGAATGCTTCTAGTTTTCTCGTGAGCGTCTCCGTCAGCGTCCAGGCCTCCACACCATACAGTAAGATCGGAAAAATGTAGCATTT
The DNA here is from genome assembly GCF_040954645.1 of Diabrotica undecimpunctata. NCBI lineage: Eukaryota > Metazoa > Arthropoda > Insecta > Coleoptera > Chrysomelidae > Diabrotica > Diabrotica undecimpunctata. The sequence goes on from NC_092803.1 coordinate 127,665,738, forward strand.
AACTAGACGTAGTTTTAGGGGAAAAGACAAATCCCTGCTTATGAGGAGCTTTTTCATATTGCTAAATGCTGCTATAGCTCGTTCTATTCTCGCCTTAATTTCTGTGGCCTGTTCCCATTTTGCATTTACGTTGGTGCCAAGGTACACATAAGATTCTACATGGTCAATTAGTATGTTACTTATCCGTAACTGTCGAGCAGGCTGTTGCTTCCTGCTTATCAGCATCCACTTTGTCTTCTTGAAGTTGAGGCTCAGGCCGTATTCCTCACTAACTGAATAAATTCTTTCCATTACCTGCTGTAATTCGTCTATGGTACTGGCAAGGATCACTGCAAGGTACATATGAATAATCTTAGTGAACGCTTTAGTGACATGATTAATCAAGCTTATAAGCCGGTAGTTATCACAGATCTGGGCATTTGGTTTCTTCGGGATTGTAATAAATGTTGACTGCAGCCAGTTCTCCGGGATTTTACCGCTATTATATATGTTGTTAAAAAGTTCAACTAGATTATCAAGGAACTGTTTGTCTGATTTACATAGGATCTTTAATATTTCGCAGGGTACATTGTCCGGACCTGCTGACTTATTGTTTTTTAGTGCTGGCATCTTCTATCTCCGATTTAAGGATTGAAGGTCCTGTTTCTCCTTCTCCATATAGGTGATCATCAGTCCTGTCAGATGCAAATAATTTTTCTATGTATGATTTCCATGTTTCTAAGATCGTTGATGGCTCCGAGATAAGATTTCCATCGCCATCTTTTATGCTGTTGGGTGACTTATTGAATTTCCTCTTGTTTGTCATTGATTTTATTTTTTTGTGCATATTGTAACTGTCGTATTTTCGTTCGTATTTTGACTACTAAAATATATATATTTTGACTACTTCAGTCTACTCACTTCTACCACCAACCCAAAACTGATTCAAAGAGAGAGAGAGAGAGAGAGAGAGAGAGAGAGAGAGAGAGAGATCTAAACGTGGATGTATTTTGGAAATCTATGACTGCTTCGTCATTTAGGATGATTATCTTCGAATCATAAATGGAGTTTGTATTTATTCAATATCAATTTTACCAACTGGAAAGTAACCTGACAAAGATATCAGAAGACTTACAACATGTCTAGTTTTAATAGTTTTTATTTCATTTGATAATTGCAATACGTTTTTTGTAGAAAATTATAAAACGGAAAACATTTAATATTATCTCGTTTCATGTGAGCAATAGAGAAATTTAATTTTCTTTTAAAGGCTGATTTGTTTCTCGTCATAAATTTGGTTGTTGATTTTCTCAAAAAAATTGTATAGTAATTTTACTGACCTTTCCAAAAATCTGGGCAAGATAAGGTAATTTTATAAGCCATTGTTTATCACCAACGCACCGAAAAAGGTTAAACTCGCAGACTTCATTTTCCTGATGTGGAAAACATTTAGCTTAGCACGCAGAGAGATGCAAATGCATGAACTGTTTTTTATATCAGTTCCTTTTATCCTTCCTACCATTGCCACAACCTTGTCAAATATAGAAAATGAAGAAATTAATACTATAGATACATATGTCATTAAGTTGCATTGCAAATAGCAATCAATCGCTGTATGAGTTCATCTTCAGCATTTTCAGATATTTTTTCTGAACTGTTTCCAATAGGCATGGTTTAACTAACTGATCTAAACAACGATTCAGGGGCATCAGTTTTTGCAAACTTATGCAAATTCAACACTGCGGCTCCATACATCCCTTTGTGTTCAAAATAATTCTTCTTCTTGTCAAAATTGTATCAGACGATCTCCCCTTCCATTGTATCCTAATCGATATCCTCCGGTGATATTAGCCATTTTTTCTTTGCAAATTTTTGCATTGAAGTCGCCTAATATAATGTGGATGTGGTGTTTCCTAAGGTTATTTGTGATGTCCGGTATTCCTGAATAAAGAAGCGTCAGTACATTTTACTTGTCATAATGAGCGATTTTCTTGAGATATCCGTGAAGTATGGTTAATGTTAAGTTTCATCTTGCTTTTTGCATCCTGATTCCGTTGATTTTATTGGTTTTTCCGCTTTTAGAGTTAATGTCTCTATTTAAAGACAACAGAATGCTTCTACTTCAGACGACTTTTCTCTTTCGAAGCTGTTAGTAGATTTAAAGGATACCATTTATACCGATGTTCGTTCGATGATTTTACCATATCTGGTTGCCCTTACTTAGTTTAGCCTCATTTAGACCAATGCACTTATGCATGTTGTGGTACTTTGAGCCATAAATGAGAGTTGGGTGTCTTATGAGTACCAGTTATCAAAAACCATCTCCCGTCTATAACGCTTGATAAATCTATAAAAACAATGCCAAATGAAACATAATGTACTTAAAAAGAATAATGTCGTGAAGCTAAGAACTAAGAACTATTTATAAGCGCTTATCAAAATCATTTCTTCAAAAAAAAAGTAAGACAGCCTAAGAAGAAGCATACCAACTTTTTAATATTTTATTAATATTCGGTAAAGTAAAGTAAAGTTTGTGTAACCCTCTGGCGAAATTTTAGTGTTGCAAGGTCACACAATCGCCCTTAACATGACTTAACGACCACTTATTCACAAAATTTTGTCAGTGCTGTAAATCAAACCTGTGCCACCAAATTTTTTTTTTTTTTTTATTTAAAGAAACAAAGTCGCATCCACCCAAAGGTTATTAGCGACACTCCTGTAACATTTGTAATAATATTAAATTAACGTTTGTAACAGTCAATCATTGTAACAATTAATTACAATTTGTGAACAATTGAGCATTTGTAACAATTAATTAAGTTAAATTTTGTGTAACATATTTATACATTTTAAGTAACCTAATAAATTGTCCGGAACTAAACTTTTGTTGAGTAGTGCTTTCAGGTTATTTGGCAAATTGTAAGACTGTCTTTGATTTACATATTTAGGACAGTCTATCAAGAAGTGCTTTATACTGTCTACTGTATTGCATGCTTCGCATTTTGGTGGTTCACTATTTGAGAAGAGATAGGCATGAGTATACCTACAGTGTCCAAGTCGTAGACGTGTAATAATAGTTTGGCATCTTCTACTTCTGGCTGTGCACTTCCATGAAAAAATATCACTTTTGATGGTTCTGAGTTTCGAACTAGAGTCACTCCACTCCCGATTCCACGCACTTAACACCTTATTTTTGAAATAAACTTTTAGATCGCCTGCGATACTCCGACACTCTGTTTCTGATACGTCACTGGTGATAGCGTTACGCGCACTAGTATCTGCTTCTTCATTCCCTTCTATGCCTATATGAGATGGTATCCATAGGAAGTGGACTCTTCTGAAATTTTCTTGAGCTTTCATTAATTCGGCCCTGATAATTTTCTCAATGGGGTGTGCCACCAAATTGTTAAGCCAGTAACATAGCTACTTCGCTACGGCTGCCACGTTAATATTTGATACTACAACAATAATCTTATAATAATATAGAGTTTAGTAATTTTGTCATTCTTGAAATACGCTCCATGTGAAAAGATGTTGTTAGAACATAGAAAGCCTAATCACAGCCAAACATAAGACTAATTACAAAGAACCATTAAAGGTATACAGAATTTGCTACCTGCAGGGATGCAAGACAACGATTCAAACCAATGGTCAGAAGATTTACCATCTGTTCAATTTACCAAAAACATAACTTATTACGAAGGAATACTCCAAACTCCATACGACGTCATAAGAAGAACCTTAATGTCGTTGATATCGACCGAGGTCGTACAGGCCACCGAACTCCACCCCAGACTTCAATGAATGAGGTATCCACTGCAAAAATGTCAATAAGATTAAGAGAAGCAATTTCTGCTTCTAGTTCTATGGAGCGTAACGCTATATGCCTTGTAATTTAAAAAATAAGTGTTTTATAGAGAACTTTCTATCAAGACAATTTCGACATTAGGCTTCGATCTGTCACATTAACGTATATACACTTAAGGATTTGTTGAAATAATGTTCTTCAGATGCCAAATTGGACCAGTAGTTAAAAAACTGGTATTTCTAGTATAAACGTAATTAATAAACGCAGTATGTCTAATTATTTTGACCACTTGCTTAATCTGACTTTGCTGTGAACATCTGTATTTTCAGAATTTCTATAGGTTTAAAGACTTATGTAGGGTTCACTGAATGGGCAATAATGGACCGGAAAAGACTAACTCTCACCGTAATACTTATTCATCGGACGATTTGTGATTCATTCACAAATTAAAATTAAAACTTTTCACTCATTGAACTATTGAAACCCATTGAAACTGTACTTTTTTTTCGTCTTTATAGAGGGGAGTCTGGAATCTTCAAAAGACATCTCAGTCCAGGACGCCGCCTGACTAACTTTACTGCAGGATTCGTTCTTCGTACTCCTGGCGATAGTTCCCAAGTTACTTTAAAATGCCCTCTCGTCGCCGAGTCTACTCGAACGCCGAACGCCTACCTGCTAAACCAGGAAGCGTAATGGCCGCTGTAAGGCCTGCATCACTTCCGAAGCATTACCTTTATTCATTAATTCTCCATTTATACACATCTACACTCTATTTATCAGCAAGGAGGCTCCCTGTCTCGTTCCAGGTATCGCGTAGAAGACACTCATCGCTTCTAGTTCGGCATCAATCCCAGATGGGCATTTCCTCCTTCCCCACAGTCTGACTCACGCATTCTAACTCATACAGTATAACCCACTTTTCTATAGCTGTGTATGTTAGTCCAACCTAATTTATTTTTCAATCATTTTCTCTATCATTTCTTTCACTGTAATAAAATTCACATCTGTCTCTCTCTCCATTCTGTTCCTTTGTAACACAGTAAGGTTTGTGCCTCTTCTCTCATAAAGCTCTTTTCTTTCCACCGCCAAAACATGCAACGGAACACATCCAGTGATGGTCAATAAGGCTGCCGCAGACACAGTCCTCTAGGCGCATGCCACTTTCAACAGACTTCTTATGTCCACTTGTGTCATGAGACTTCTATAGGCCGTTATCTCTACCGCCTTGCTCCAGACTGGTGCCGCGTAGAGGACGATCGACTGTACAACACCGTGTAAGACCCTCCTCCTTTCGGATTTGGGTCCTCCAATGTTCGGCATCACCCTCCCCAACGCAGTTGTACTATTCGCAGCCTTCCGGAATACCTCCCGCACGTGCTCCCCCCATTTTCCATTCTGGTGCAATGTCACTCCTAGATACTTTACTTGTTTCTTGGGTGTTAGACATGCTCCCGCATATTTTAATTCAATATTTTGCCTGTTCCTTGTCCCCTTTAGAATGATGGCTTCGATTTTCTCTGTCGGAAGTTTCAGTCCGTGCTGCGTCATCCATTTCTTTACGACGCCGCCTGCGTTTCGAACCCGGTATTTGAGATCTGGCTCATCCCGGGCCACTACCAGTACAGCGAGGTCATCCGAGAATGCGAAGGGGGTTGTACCCTCTCCATATTCACAGTGTATAACCCCGTCATATGCCAGATTCCATAGCGTCGGGCCCAAGACAGATCCCTGGGGTACCCCGGCCGTCACGTCCACGATCGTGCCCTTTTCCACCATAATCCTTCTCTCGGACAGATACTCCGCAACCACATTCATCAGGTAACCAGGACATTCTCTCTCCTCCATTGCCTTCAATTACCTCGTTCCACTGCAACGTATTGAATGCATTCTTAATATTGAAACTATACTGAATGGGATTTTTCTCGGTGACTAATTTTTTGCCTTAATTTTAGAACTTCTTGCTAATGTTACCGTTTTAATTTTATATCAAGAAAAAAATGATATTTTGAGTCATTTTTGGGTCTTTATTAAGATCGTAAAGTTACAAATCAATATTGTTAAAATAAAAGAAGACCTTAATAAAGCAGAACCACCATTTATTCTGTTTTATTAGAAAGCTCCTTTTCACATTTCTTTGACTGTAATATATTACTTAAATACGTTAATAAACCAAATGGTTTATGTTCAGTAGCCAAAAGTTGAAAGCATCGCCATTGAAGTAAGTGAGTAATGGACTTCCATTAGACAAATGCGTTTTCAGCTATAACTTTTTGTACCGAAATTTTTACAATGAATTTCACGATCTAATTTTTCTTTTTAAATTTGTTTTCTGACAGTTTTAACGATAATTAAGCTTAAAGAGCTTTCCTGCTGATTTTATTGAAGAGTGATTTATTCTGTGTGAATAAATTCAAATATCTTTGAATTTTTGTATTATGATTATTTTAATCATGTTTAGTTTTGAAAATGTTTACCAGATTTTTTTTCAGAACTAGAGAACTTACTCAAATATGCAATTTCTTTCAAACTTTAAACATTAATATGACATTAATATTTTTAACCCTAGAATACTAACGTTTCTTTAACATACGCAAATGCTAACTACACGTAAATTTTACGTACTCACTGATTTAGGTTTTAGTATTTTCTTTTTATTTATAAATATTAATTAATAATATTAGAAATATTAAGAAATATAAATAATCCAAATATAACCAACATAAAATAGATACTTTTGACATAGAACAGAATCTTGTAATAATATGCACCCGATAAACCTGTGCATATAATAAACATTACAAATATAGAAACGATAACCTTCTATTGATGTACACATTCCATACACATTTTTATTTGATGCTCTCCACACAAGGCACTCCCACACTTGTAACATTTGGTAATTGTCATTCGTTTCTTTGCTGTAGAGCCTAATCTACAGTAAGTCCGTTTTCCTTTCCCTTGGAGACCTCGGCGGTCTTCAGCAACATGCGTCCACCAAATACAAATAGCTGCCACCTTCTAGTCTTCCTATTACATCAAATATTTTGAGACATTTGGTCAAACGCATTTACAGCTTCTTGAGTTGAATAATATGTATGGATTATTTCAGGTTTTGTTGTTTCATGATTAATGTTTTCAGAAAAATACATAGTTGAAAGTAGATTAGTTTTGGTTTATAAGATAATAAAGTCATGTTTTCATCGTACACATACTTGAACAGTACTTCCAAGTTTTGTTATCGAGCAATTCAGGAGGTAGTTCTCCTTTATTTTTCCGGAGTGTTCCGACCATTCTCAAATTGTAAGACGAAGATATTAATTTATTCGCAAGAGGGGTGCTAGAAAACCAGTTGTCCATTGTCACATTACGTCTACTTCCATGTAAAGGTCTCATCAGGCTTGTGACAAAATGTTCTGCTAAAGGAATGTCGTTATTACAGTAGATTTACCCAGATACGGTGTTGCATTTATTACATATTTCGTAGACACATCGCAAACCATAAGTATTTTTATGCCGTATTTACTAGGTTTTTTTGGCATATACATGCGAAATGGATACCTGCCACAAAATCCTAGGAGTTGTTCGTCAATTGTCACATATGAACTAGCTTTATAATTTTTGACACACTTTTTAATAAACAAGTTCCAAATTTTAGATATTGGAGCAAAACTACTTTCTTTTTTACGTTCTTCTCTTGTGAAGAAGTTATCAAATCGTAAATAATTGATCAAAAAGTTAAACCTTTCTTAACTCATCGTTGCTTTATATCTATGACCACAATAAGTGCTATCAAACAAAACGTCAGCTAAGAGGTGATTATTTTTTAAAACCGCAGATAAAAATAGGAAACCTAACAGTGCTTTCAGTTTAGGCAATGTCGTTTCTAAAACAGTAACTTTTTTTGTGTGGTATTTCTCTCGTAACTCTGTAATTTTTTCATTTGTACGTAGCAAAACTGTGTCCAGAATCTGATCTGTAAAAAATAAATTAAAACATCTATAGATTCTATAGCATCTTTAGCTAAATTGTTTGGACCTGGTCGGATATAAATAATATTTCTGGATGCGACTTTACGACCTCCATCATTTATTGGTAAATTACTCCACTTTTTACCTACTAAAGACTGTTTATCCCATATTTCTCAAAGAAGAATTACTTTAACATGCGCCGCATGTGAAGCTTTATCATACATCTTCAAGAGCAACATGCAAAATTATTAAAAAAAAAAAGACGTTTGACCAACGTGTACTTCCAGTCAAACGTTTTTTTTTCTTAACATTTTTCTTAACTCAGGCCATAGTCCATGGCCTCAGAGTAGCCCAAAGAAAAAATGGAGCGCTCGTTACTTGGACTAACTCTTAGAGACAGAGTTAAGAACGAGTACATAAGGGAGAGCGCCCACCAAACTGGCGTGGCAAGTGGCAAGTAGCAAGTAGCATGCATCTAGCATGTTACTTAAAATGTAACCAATGAAAACGAATGATTCAGCGCACACCAAAATAATAGTGACGTCATTCATTCTAATCATTCGTTTGCATTGGTTACATTTTAAGTAACATGCTAGACGCGTGCTACTTGCTACTTGCCACGGCAGTTTGGTGGGCGCTCTCACTTAGAAGAAGGACAGGCATCGCAGATGTCATAGAGCGCATAGCATGGATGAAGTGGAACTGGGCGGGCCATGTGGCCAGAATAAACGACGGGTGGTAAACTCAAAAAATTACAGAGTGGAGACTACGAGAAGACAGAGGAAGCAGATGTAAACTACTTACACGATGGTTAACTGACTTCAAAAGCATCGCTGGAAATTCGCTGCAGGAAGTTTAAGAGTGACAGAACTGTAAGAAATTAAGGGAAGTATATGTTCAACTTTAAACGCAGAAGGCTGGATGATAATACCAATAACAACCAATATTTAAGAATAGTTCCTGTATTGTATATATATTTTATCCAAATCCGCTACTTATTATTGATTATTTTTGCTGATGTTTGATTAAACCCAAGCGATTTGTTGGCTTTTGTTAATATTATTACATATAATACTTCTTGAATAATATTTGGACAGCTATGAATAGTCACCTTGTCTAACAGTTTTTTATTTTCGTCATTAAAATATTTCTGGATGTATTTTCTTTTTCTTTTAAGTTTTTTTCTGATATCTGAAATCAGTTTTTGCAATCACAGTGTCATAAAACTACTTGCTCACCATCTAAAAAAATTGCAGAGAATATTTAAAAAGTGGATATGGCATCAAACTTAAGTATCTGGAAATTAGTTTGGATTTATGCAAGGCAGACCAAAGACAGCGGTGGTATTTATTACAATGGTACTAAGCAAAAAATAAAACTTAAGGAAATGAGAATTGGCAAGAAGACGAAGAAAGGACGTGCGAGGAACCAACTCTGAATGGAAAGGAAGAAATGCTGAAATAATGAAATAGTGCTGGTATTTGTCCTATCTATAAAAAAGGAAACAAAATAGAGTGCAAAAACTATAGAGGTAAAGCTTTATTAGTAGTAGTCTATGAAATATTTGCAAAAATTATTAAAAAAATATTAATAAAATATGATCTATTCTAATAATTGTGATAGTGTAATATGTGATTGGAGAATACCAGGTAGGTTTTAGATTAGCAAGAACAACTTCTGATCAAACAAGTATGTTAAAAATAATACAAAATAATAGCTACAAACAAAACTTAGGATTAAATATGCTTTTATCTATTTCAAATAAGCATATGACTCCATAAACCGAACGATGCTATATGAGGCCATGAGAACATTAGAAATACCAGAAAAGCTTATAAGGCTAGTGAGAATGACGCTTAGGAACACGATGAAAGGGTAGCAATGAAAGAAAGCTTTTACAAGACAGTTCACAGTGAATAGAGGCTTAAAACAAGGGGATCTGCTATCAACGAATTTAATAAACCTAGTATTACAACAAATCGTAAGAAGATCAAATATAAGCACAAACAGGACTATTTTCAATAGTAGGGAACAGTGCATCGACTACGCGGATGATCTGGGATACTAGCGAGAACAAAAGGCAATTGGAAAAAGTTTTACAAAAATTTGAAAAAGAAGCAAAAAGATACGGATTAATAATAAACCAAACAAAAACGCAATATACGGAAATGGAAGGCGACCTAACAAGTAATAACAAATATAATAAAATGAAAGGAGCAGAGACCGTCTATAGTTTTGAAAAAGTGTCAGAAGTTGAATACTTAGAAGTAACCATAACAAACATGGGAAAAGAAGAAAAAGAGGTAGACATGAGTGTAATGAAGGGAAGCAGAGCGATAGAGTCACTAAATTCATTACTGAAAACAAAAATTGTGTCAAGAACAGCTAAACTGCTAGTTTACGAGACAGTAATCAGACCCAAAGTGATGTATGTCAGTGAAACGTGAATTCTGAACCAGAAGGAAAAAAAGGAAGTAATTTGGGAAATAAAGGTGCTCAGAAAAATCTTCGGCGGAATAAAGACAGTAGAGAATATTTGGAGAAGACTAATATTTTCTGCCCGATATATCACATGAATGACAAAACGAATAAAGAAATAATGAAGATGTATGGAAAACCAGCAACTACGGCAAAAATACCAGCCCAAAGAGCTAGATGACTTGGTCACATTATACGAATTCCAGAGATTCGAAATGTTAAAACAATACTGAAGGAGAGAAAAATTGGGAAAAAAAGCAGAGGACGTCCAATGAAGAAATGGTTGGAAGCAGTAAAGCAAGACTTGTCAGAAATAGGCCTAAGAAATTGGAGAGAGAAGGCAAGAGACCGAAAAAATAATCAAATTTAAAAATAAGTTTTAAGAAGTCAGAGGCCTACCAGGTCTATAGCGCTGGTAAAATCTTAAATATTGGGGAAATCTGCAAGTTTTCCCCAATATTTAAGAGTTTACTATTTAACTTATCTGCAAAGATTATATATATATATATATATATATATATATATATATATATATACATATATATATATATATATATATATATATATATATATATATATATATATATTATATATATATATATATATATATATATATATATATATATATATGTATATATATGTATATATATATATATATAATCATTAGGTTGATTTTTATTCATAACAAAATAATTTTCAAAGGAGTAGATTATTTTAAGGTATTAAAAGATAATATATTGAATACTTATGATATTAGCATTTTATTCTAATTTGCATGTATTTTTCTTTATGTAACAGCCTAATCATAAATCTCTGAATTACTCTTCCAATCTCGTATTCTCTATTGCTCAATTCTTCGTTATTTTACCTTCATATCTCCTTTACACCAGTGCTCTATTTGTAAATGCCAAAACAAGATTCATCGTCTTACATATATATTTATTCGCCGAAACCCAAGAAACATTTCATCGGTATATGGTGCAGTAATCTGCAAAGGGGATGTAGACCACATGTTTGTTTACTTAGTATGCCTAACTTCAAAATCAAACACGATTTCTCAGAAATAGCCGAAAGGGATGTTATTTATTCAGTGGCTTATCGTTTAATTATTTATATTATTTCCAGTTTGGAGAAGGCAAAAGGGAAGAAGGGGTGTGTTTGTTACGGCGGTTATACAACACAAGCAATACGGTAAGTGATGAGATTTTGGGAAATAAAAATGAGTTTAGTAGGCTATTATTCCAAAATATAATAACAAGAAGTATACCAGATAAATATAAAACTACTTCATTAATGAGATATTATTATTTAAATATCTACATGGTTTATAAAATGTTGGCGACCACAGTTTTAATTACTATCGGCACCTATTGGGTTTCTTGGTCAAGGCTAATTTTCATTTCTCGTAATATGACGACCTTTCATCTTTTTTGTTTGTAAAAATTTCTATATTTGTTCATCATTTTTAATATGGGTACTTTTAGTACGCACCTGTAAGTACAAATTTTCTCGCCTTTATTTTAATAACTAAATTTGCTTTCACAATCGAATGCTCATTGTGCAGGGAAGCAAGTATTTCTCAGGACTTTGCAGTAGCCAAGTCATCATTCAATCTTCGCTTATCCACTGCTGGACATAGATCTCCCTCATAATTTTCCATCTATTTCGATCTTGTGCCTCTTGCATCCAATTCCTATGACAACGTTTTAGATCGTCAGTCCAACGTATTGGTGGACGACCTCTGCTTCGGTAGGCATCATCTCTTGGTCTTCATTCCAGTATCCGCTTTGTCCATCTATTATCTGTCATTCGAGCCACGTGACCTGCCCAGTTCCATTTTAGTATTGCTACTCTCTCTACTGCATCAGCCACTCCTGTTCTTTGTCGTAGCTGGCGATTTGGGATCTTTAGTCTCGTAGTGAAACGCCCAACATAGCACGCTCCATCGCCCTTTGACACACACGGATCTTTTGAACTGTTCTCCTTGTCATGGTCAACGTTTCCGCATCGTAAGTTAACACTGGCAAAACACACTGATTAAACGTTTTTCTTTTAAGGCATATTGGTATATCAGACGATTTGAAAATATGGTTCAGCTTGCCGAAGGCTGCCCAAGTCAGTCTTATACGACGGAGAAGCTCAACAGTTTGGTTATCTTTTCCTATGCGAATCTCATGATCTAGGTATTTATAGGCCATTACCTGGTCTATGTCTTCGCTGACTACAAGATTTTTCATCATCTGAGTTTTAGATATATTTATTTTCAAGTAGCCAAGTATTTGACCAAAAATACATACCTATAGAAATAAAACTTAAAGGTTTTCTGCAGTTGTTTTCTTATTTTTAATAACTAGCTGACATGATAAACTTAATACCGCCTTAGAATTAAATAATATGTCTAAAAATTTAACAGAAAATAAAACAAAAAAAAAACACCCAAACATATTATGCATGAAAAAAGTTAAATTTAATGGTTTCTGATAAAAATATTTTCATGTTTTAGCGTGCAATAAATATAAAACAATGACGGTTTTCTGATACGCGAATAATTGCCCATGTGCAGAACATGAAAATTAAACTTATTCCGCAAACTTAGAAGGGTTCGCATTGTGATTTGTTCATTATCATTGCAGAACCAAAGGTACGGAAAATTGTAAAAGTTTAAAATCAAATAGTTCGTTTGTTGAAATCATTAGTTTCGCGAGATCAAGACATCCTTTTATTTTTATTTTACCTTGTTGATCGTTGTCGCAATTACATTATTCAATAACCTTTTTACACTTAGTCTCATTTCATTGCACAGTCGCGATTTAAAAGCTCTGTTCAAAAGCTAACTGTAACATCTTATTTAAATAAAAACACCTTTCCTTAAAGATAATTCGGAGTAATACATTCAACCGAATATACAGATAAAATTTAATAAAAATCGGTCAAGCAGGTTTGAGGGAATATGGCAACTAACACTGTCACACTAATTTGGCTATTAAAAATAGCGGTTGGTAATAAAAGGCTAAAAATTAAGATAAGTAAAATTTTTTAATTAATTAATTAAGTTAATTAATTAAAAAAATTAAAATAAAACGTTTTGTTCAAAAAATTAAAAAAATGTTTGGGATGGCCCACCTTCAACACTTAGGGGTATCAAAAATAGATCAAGATTAATTCTTATACCTACCAAATAAAAGTAGAAAATGTTATCAAAATCGGTTAAGCGGTTTCGAGGGAGTATGGCATCTAACACTGTGAGACTGATATGGCTATTAAAACATTGGGTTATTAATAAAAGAGTGAATATTAGAGACTGTTGTATTTTTTAATGACACATTATAAAAAAATAAAAACAAAAAATTGTGTTCAAAAAATAAAAAAAAAATGTTTGCGGTGGACGATCCTTACCACTTAGAGATATAAAAAATATTATATCACGACCAATTGTCAGATTCACCTAAGATACATAGAAAATTTTATAAAAATCAATCACACAGTTTCGGAGAAGTATGGCAACTAACTCTGTGACACTAATATGGCTAATAAACAATAGGGGTTGATGGTAGAAGGCTGAAAATTTGGGGTTTGTGTGTACTATTTAATGCCACATCATAAAACAATAAAAATAAAAAATTTTGTTTTTAAAATTAAAAAAAAAATGAACTGAACGACTATTACCCCTTACGGGTATAAAAAAATAGATAACAACCTATTTTCAGACCTACAATATACACATGTGAAATTTCATATAAATCAGTTTAGCCATTTTGGAGAAGGGAGGTTTTACATGACAACAACATGCAGTGTTCCCAAACGGTCACCCATCTAAGTAGGAACCGCAACCGACATTGCTTGACTTTAGTGATGCAACGAGAACCGGTATATTCAGTGTGGTATCGCGGTTGCCCAATCTATCAATACTGACATTTATTTTGGTAATCCCAACTTCCTTTGTTAGTTATAGTATGGCCCCATCTATTGGTTATATTGCGATTTAAAATAAGAAAAAAACGGTTTTTGAAGTATTTCCGAAAAATTTTTGAAAATTATCTTGTACACAAATCTTTTCCTGATAATAAAACACACCAAAAAAAAAGAATTATCTAATTTGATGCAGCGTTGTAAAGTGATGCCCGTACAAATATTTCGGCGATTAATTTTTATTAATATACTTAGATTTCGCTCGAAAAATGCCTTTTTTACTTTTCGCTTACCATTAAAAAGTGTCTATTTGTACTTAAAAAATATAAAAATTTTATCTGTTAAGAGATAGAACAGTGGTACAGTGGACGGTACTGTAGACTAGCGCGAAGCTCTTAACTCTATTTTATTCAATAAGTTTATAAGTAATTATATTATTTATTAATTTGACCTGCTCAAAACCACATTATATAAAACAAAGTTCTGATGGGTACTCGTACTTTTTTAAAACATTCGCCAATACATATGGGTTACATTATTTTACATTTACGGCACCAAAATTAATGGTTTAATTTATACCCGTCGTCTACTCTGACTGCACAAAAACGTCAAAAATTTTAAATTTTGCATTGATTAAATGAAATGTTAACATGTTGTATAAAGGATTCCTCTTATCGAATAAATTAACTCTTCCAACTAGTTCTTGTCGTGAAGATCTGCGATGCCATGTCGTGACGATCTGCTTTGCGGTTTACTGTTACTATTTAACTTTAAAGTATGGTGTCAAAAACCTTTAAAACGGTATATTCTAATAGTATATTAAATATAAGTGGATATTGAGGTCTTTGAAACACGCGCGATTTTTCGAGCACGACGGCGCAGCCAGAGTGCTCTAAATAGAGTAAGTGTTTTAAAGACCAGTTATCCACGAATAATTTACGCTATTTTTTTTATTGGTACACTTTGAAATCATATATTATTATTAAAAAAAATTGAAATAAGAGCTTACTTACTTACTTAATCAGTAAACCCATTTGTTCCTTTCGTTGTTGGGCCGTTTTTAATACAATTCCTTAAATTACAATATTTGACAGTCTTCTGAGGTGTCCTAGCTCTTAACGAACTTTCTCCATTCCTTCCTATTGGATGCCATCTGTGTTGCTTCCTGCCAAGTCTTGCCCTTACTCTGCAGTATCTGCGAGATGTCACTGTTCCATTCTTTAATGGGTCTTCCTCTTCTGTTCTTCCCTATTGGTTTGGCGTCCCACACTCTTTTTACTTGTATATTTTTGTCCATCCGGGTTAGATGTCCGAACCATGCCAATTTTTTCTTCTTGATTGAGTCGAGTATCGGTTTGATTTTAAGTCTTTCTCTTAATTCTTCATTTCTGATTCTATCAGTTCTTTTTACTCCTATTGTTCTTCTGAGGTATTTCATCTCTGCTGCCTGAATTCTCCTCTGATGTCTTTTGTTTAATATCCAATTTTCTGCTCCATATGTCACTGTAGGTCTATATATTGTTTTGTATATTGAAATAAGAGCTAATAATGTAAAATGGTTGAATTTGTGATGTGCATCAGTATACCTATCGTTGTTATGGAAATGAGAAAAACAAAAATTAATCAAGAGGAACTTAACTTAAGATTAAAGCAAGAAGGACTCAACTCCAAAAAGTATGTTTTTCAGAAAAGACATTTTCGCAAAGCTATCTATTGTAAAGTACAGGTACAAGTTACAACCTTATTGAAAGTTGTACCGTGTTGCAAAGAGATAATATTTTTATTGTTGACATTTAAACTAACATAATATAAAATAACATCTTTGGTATTCCCAAAAAATGGTGACTGGTTCCTTATTGCGTATTATACATATTAATTAATTACATTTCACAATAGGGAACACTAAGTTAGAAATAAAGGCAAATCTAACAATATTTTATAGTTTAAAAATCAAAATAAAATTGAACTAAAATATGTAATGAAAATATTTATTAAGGTAATACTAGCGCAATGAAGAAATTAAGATGTTTTTGTTGTTCAATTTTAATATAATGGAATAGTATTGAAAGTCCAGCGTTCTATTATACCCATCAATGTCATCTTCAATTTTTTCATTAGATGAAAAATTACGATAAAAGTTTTTAGAATCCTTAAGCTTTTTAGACGATATTGGTTTTCGTTCTGGCCAGAGACTTTTCAACAAAGATGACATGCCAACTTCTCGTTTTTACAGATTTATTTTAACAAATTCGTTGTTGTAATTGTTACTGACATAAATAGACATTGTTTTATTTTTAATAATGCGGATTTGTTTAAATTTCAACAAGTTTATCTTAATGTTTGTTGTGTCTTTTTTTCTGTTGACAATACTTGACATAAAGTCAACAAATTCCTTTTTTACTACGTTTAAAATATTTCGTTTTCTAGCATTCTTCATAACACTGATATAGTCTTCAGGTGTGTAAAGTCTTTGCCGGAATTTTAGGGCAGACTCAATATCACCGAATTCACTGGCGTTTGACAGGAAACTGCGCCCAGAGACTAAAAACTTCATAGTATTATTTTGAAGGCTAGGGTGGACTTCCGAAACACTTTTCAGTATCAGGACTATCTTGATATTTCTATTCTGGCCACCACATGAATCGCTCCACAGTGTCAAATTGGTGACATACTTGTCAACATTAGCCATAATATGTTTGTGCGTAAACAAAATGAAACTTTCTGACCCGACCAGCTTGTCACTCTTCCCAAACATAGTAAAAGCCCTTTCTACTCTTGTCACTGTGGATTCCGCATTTGTATAACATCAGTTGTCTTTTGTAGAATATGATAATAGTTAAAATATGCGGCATAGGTAGAGTTTTCTCTAAGTCAAAAGTTAATGTTTCTGAGCTGTTGTTTTATTTTGCAAACTTCAAATCATTTTTTATTAGAACTTGAGCTAAGTTTGCTAGTGCCACATGCTCCTCATGATTTTTCTGAAGTTTGTGTTTTCGGTACTATTTTCTGCACCATTAATCTGTAGAATAAGTATGTCACATTGATTGCAAGTATCTTTTTTGAGTGGTTTACGTCGTAAATTAAAGTCCTGTAGAAAAATATGTTTATACTTGCTTGAAAGACACTGGGTTGCTGCACATTTTTATATAAATCATACATTAAAGCAACTGATTTAATAAAGTCCTTGTAGACATACCGTCTCAGGACTTGCAACTTAATGTAGAGTCATATGTCGCCATGTTACCAATCCAACGGTAACTTTACCATCTTAATTTTAAATTAGACATAATGTAAACTAAATTTTATTTAGTAATTTTTAAAGGGTTTTTACCCCCATATTTAGTGGCTACTTCCATGTATTAACTTGACACTGATGATGGAACACTTATTCCGAAAACGTTTTGTCAATTTAGCATAGCCCAACTGGGTTTTTATATACCTTTTTATTAAGGATTTTATTCAAAAACTTTTTTTCAAATTCATTTAAAAGGTTAAAATTTTTAAATATTTTAATAAAGCTTTTGAAACATTAGTAATATTTTATTCATATTTTATTTATTTGGCAAGGTATGTATGTATTCAGTACAAGGTATGTACTCCTGTCAGGTTAGATTAATAATGGATTATTATTTAAAACTGTTGATGTGGCCATGGTAACTTTAAAACACGCGCGTTTTTTAAAGTTGAATTTAAACACTTTAAAGCATTAAAAGCATTATTTGAGCACTTTATAGTGCATAACATTGCCTCAAAATTTTAGCTCGATGCATCAATTAGTTTAGAAGTCACTCAAATTGTTTATACCAGTCATCATTTTTTTGTAATTAATAAATGCTCTCTTATTAACAAATATCTACGTATGAAAAATGTCTCAATAAACTCGTTTAAAAGTTTGCAAATCGTCAAGACTTTGCATACTTTCGAAACTATTATTATAAGTAGCTGACTATTAGTTATATGTTAAACCATTTTCGTGTATTCATTACCCATTCATATATTCTTCTTATTGATCTTCTCCAACTTATATTCCATTGCAATGATATTTATATCCTCTTGCAATTTGTTCTAAGTATAGCAGTTTTCTCTTTGATATGCTATTCTTCTTCTAGTGTCATCTCCACTAATGAAGGTTGGCTATAACCATTGTAAATTTGTCGCTATCTTCTGCTTTTCTTAAGAGCGTCTGTATGTTTAACCCGGTCCAGTCGCGAAAGATTTTCAGCCAGGATATTTGTCGTCTACCAGGACCCCTGTTTCCTTCAATTTTACCCTTCATAATCGGCTGCAACAACTCATACTTATCATTTCTAAGTATGTGCCACAAATATGCTGTCTTTCGTTTTTTAAAGGTGGTCAAAAGTTCTCTGTCTCTTCCCATTCTGTGCAACACCATTTCGTTCGTATTATGATCGGTCCATGGTATCTTCAAAATTCTCCTAAAAAGCCACATCTCAAAAGCTTCCAGTTTTTTAATTAAGTCAACATTAACAGTCCAGGCTTCAATACCATAAAGAAGAATAGAGCGAATCCATCTTACTATCCGATATCGGATTTGCAGATTGAGTCTTTGGTTACTCACAAATTTCCTCTTTATTTTTTATACCTTACAAATCTTTTTTTCATACCATTTCTTAACCACAATTTGTTATTCTTAGTTTTTTATGATGTCACAGTAAAAATATATACCCCTTAATTTTCAAACATATATTAGTATCCCCTATATTTTAATAGCAATAATATTATCACAAAGTTAGTTGCCATACGACTCCGAAACGGCTTCACCGATTTTTATTAAATTTTATCTGTATATTGGGTATGTCTGTGAATAGGTGGCAATCTATTTTTTATTCCCCTAAGGGTGGTCCTACAAGCATTTTTCTTTATTAATAATTGTAGAACATTTCTATTTGTTTATGATGTGATATTAAAAAATTCATACAGCCCTTCATTTTCAGTCTTATATTACTAACCCTTATTGTTTAATTGCCATATTAGTTGTTCTACTCTTCCAAAATCACTTCGCCGTTTTTTATAAAATTTATTATGTATATTATTATTATGTATATTCGGTAGGGCTGAGAATCGGTAGTAATCTATTTTTTATACTTCTAAGGATATTAAAGGTATGTCGAGTGGTCCATTATTTTTTTGTTATTTCTTGGATTAATTTTTTTATTTCTTTATGATGTGGTATTAAAAAATACATGCAGCCCTTAATTTTTGACAGCTTAAAAATTTTCTTGCTCAGTATTTGACCATGATATTCCTGTATATATATTTTAATTTCTTTTTCGTAATTAGTTCTCCCAGTCCCCCCAAAAAAATGAATCTTTATCCACGACCTTGCTCTCCAACCAAAACATGAGTAGCCGTTCGCAAATATTTTTACCCTATCTCCAAGCCCAATAATTGTTCAGTCCCCTTATTAACCCCCTATAAATAATTATATATAATAATCAACATTTTTTACTTTTGATTAATAATTTACCAACCAAAACGATTTTGTTGAAATTTTTTTAAACTTTTGGGAAAAGTGTCAAGCTTAATTTGTCGATATGACCGCTTTTGAAGTCATCACACTAACTTTTAACCGTTATTACTTTAGGCAGTACCTTAAAAGCAGTATTTCAACGTATCTACGTAAAAAATACAAGAAAACACAAGAAATTCAGATTTTTTATTGTTTTGGAAATTATAAAGGTAGTCTATACTACTGTAATTTATAATTTAATAGTCCGGCTAAGCTCCAATTTTGATAATTCACGTGAAATATAGTACTTTCCAAATCATGCCGATATGTCATTTTTATAGTAGAGTCATATCTCCGTCAATCCTAGACTTATTAAGTGATATGGCCCTATTAGTATTAAGAATTAAAAATTAACTCTTCAAATAAATTAAAAATATTTATCGTTAATTATTCAAGGCAAAACTGTTTCTTTAATTTAAAACTATTGATTTAATTTATTTTATTTAAAAACTTTAGTAAGATAGGTTCATAATTAAAAATTTTAATAAAATCATCTTGGAGATGTTGAAAAACTAATGTTTTTAAATTTAAGCATACCTGCAATTTTTACAGTGTGATGAAGTTCAAATAAACAGGTCAACTCTAACTCTAAGGAAGCTTTACCGAGTTGTGGTGAAAATTGGGTGAAAATCCTTTCACTTCTCTTTTTCTGTGTCGTGCTCCGGTATCTTACGGTCTGTCATGACAAAGCAGATCGTAGGAGTTGAGAAAATGATAAATGGAAAAGTTCTTTTCACGCAATCTGATCAAATGAAGCTTAGTGTGGAAACGTGCGTGGTCTTCTTTTTCAGTTTCGTGCGTTTTCCACTAAGCTGTAACAAATTTCAAAAGCTGAACCCCTCAGGGTATAATTATGAGAGTTGTTAAAGTAAATTTGGTGTTAACTAATGTTATTAAGAAGATAATATTGTGCTTTTTGAGAGAAAAATAAAGGAAAATAAAAGATAAATTTCTACAAATGACTCTATTTTCTAAGAAATAAATTTGTTTAAAAATAAAAAGTAACTTTTACTTTATTCTTCTATATTCTTGTGTATTATTGTCTAGTAGTTAGATGGCGTTTACATTAATATGATATTAATATTCCTTCGTATTGTTTTTAATTTTAAAGGTCAATTAAATTATTAAACCATTGGCTTTTTGGTAGACGATAACCTCTAGTAATTAATAAAACTTGTTCTAAGTACGTGAAGTAATCATTCGGTTAGATAGCTTGACAAATTTAGATAGCCTACAGTTACATTATCTTTACTCCGATTGTCTTGATCATAATCTAATAAGTCAAAAATTTCGATTTTGAGTCACGTTAATGACCATCCTGTTCCGAGAAAATTCGAGGAATAATTAAGCAAAAAGCAATAAATCCCGTTTTTTGGACATTTTTTAAGTAAATACTCACAAATTACTTGGTTTAGTTCAATCTACATTGTGAACTATTCATTTCAGGAAATATGCTTTAAATCCAGTATTGCTATATAAATAATTCAAAACCAAACAAAAATAGATTAAATCCCGTTTAAAGACTAAGCAAACTGACATAAATTTATCATGTTTAACCAAACTGTAATAAATGCTTGAAAAAATATTTCTTGAAAATGTGGTTCTGTTTGCGCAAATTACCAAAAGACGGCAATCAGAGTTCGGTTCATTTTGTTATGCGTAAAAATGTATTTTGCTTACTTACGTACTTTAGAGGGAGTTGTTTGTTTGTACAGTTGCATCAGACACTGCATGTTAATTTACTTAAATGGAAGACATTATATCTATTATTTGTATAAAAGATGGTGACAACGAAAGTCGAAAGAAAATGAAGAATGGCTTAAGTGTCTATAAGATCGGGTAAAAAAGTAAAAAGTAACAACACATTAACATTTATTAATTCCAATGGTTTTAAATGGCGATTTAAATTATTTGTAGGTACGAATCGATAAAGATCCGTTACTAAAGAAGTTTGAGAGGCCATGTAATCATTCAGGTAACAGCTTTAAATACAATAATATTAAATTATCTGCTATAAGACGATTAAGGCAATCAGACGCTGCGACTGATAAACCAGAGCAAGCTACAAAACTATCTTACATGATAACTGTTGGTCCTGTAGAAAGGAAACAAGGTATCAAGCCAAACTATCTATCGCTATCGTTCTTTTAATTTTCTTTATCATGTAACACCCATAAAGGGTACAAGACCCACAAAACTTTGTCTAAAATTCTTATCAACAGCTCTTATAAACAGTGAGACAAGAGTAAATACAGTTTATAAAAAGAAATATAATACTGTGGCACTAAAAGAACGAAGAGGAAGAGATAAGTTTTCTCATAAAATAGTAAAGATAAAGAAATATGTTATTGAATTTATTGGAAACCTAAAAGGCTGAGAAAGTTACTATAACAGATCAAAATCAAAGGGGATCTATTTATCTGCCAACCTAAATTTATTACAATTATATAACCTATATAACTCAAAATGTACAGATAATAACCATATCTTCAGTTTGACGATGTTTGCCAATATTTTTAGAACAAAATTTAAAATAGGATTTTCTTCCCCTGCATCTGATTGCTGTTGTCTGTGTACTCGATGAAAGCACAAAATTAAAATAGCAAATTATGACATGGAAAGAAGCAATAATGTAATTCATAATAAAAGAGGCTTTTTGGATTCTGTTAGCCCTGACAGTTCCTACTACATGTATCTGTATCTCTTCGGTGGATGACTAATGATATAGAAGTGAATATATTGTCCAATAATATTTTGTGATTGAGACCTTCTAATCCTAAACACAACCTCACAACTGTATCAGCAACGATACCTTATTCTAATTTATTTTGATTTTTTGGGGACTAGTACATCTCAAATTTTGATAAATAGCCATTTACCTAAGCCCGTACCAATGGTTTAAAACCCCATTTCTTGAGTTTAGATTTAATATATTGCTTATTTCTACTTCTTCTATTCAATGGAATTATCATTTCATCCATAGCTTAATACTCAGTTGGTATTACATCATCAGCAAATGTTCTACTCAGTAAATCAATACAAGGTCGTACTTTTAATAATGCATTATTATTATTTTCAGAAATTTTATCATTATTGTTAAAGTGTAAATTTTTTTTATCCCTTCATATCTTTTTTGGGGCATAGTGTTAGAAATTTGATAAAAACTCAGACCTTGAACGGATGACCAATACATCCGATAGACAGACTGTTTTATGTATTTCATCATGATGTTGATTAGAAAAAATTGTTTCATTTCATGAATACTTACCGAAAGTGAATGTTTTCGAGGTTGAACCGCATAACAAATGGTTTCTGTAATAATTAGCTCGAAATTTCGTCATGAAATAGTTTCACAAAGAAGGAATATGGCGTGTCTCCATTATATACCTTAATTGGGCATTGGTATTGTTTATAAAGGCATTATCCTTTTATGAATACCAGATTTCGGAACTCTGTATTGGTAGAGAAGACTCAGATGGCAATATTGGACTGGTTGCTCTCTTCTTACTGTATTTTTGTTGTCTGCGATCTCACAGCCAGAGGAATATCAGCGTAGTCACTGTGAGTATCAGCGCTACCATTTTATTCGGAAAGCTCTTTCATGGTATCTCTGTTATTTAGTAAATCCAATAAGGAATCCAATTCTTTTTCTGATTAGCCATCATTCTAAATTTCAATTTCCTCCAAATCTAAATTGTTTGGATTTAGCACAGAGCTTAGAATGTGCAATCTCCCTGAATTCTTGCTATAAAATGATTATTTAGGTATCTCTCCAAACATGGTACCTTATTCTATAATGAAAATAACAACAAAATGATTTTCACATTTCTGCACCACGTACACAAATGTGTACAGTTATTTTCACGTAATTTACTCAACACACCAAAATAATATTTTTGATTTGATTATACGATATTGTGTATTAGATATTTATTCAGTACTCGCAAATTTTTGTCGCAAAACATTATGTCAAATAAAAAAATAGAGTGCCTTTCTTCTTATAACCTCAAAACACTGTCAAGGGGAGTCATAAATATAAAAATACGACAAGATACAAAAAACAAGCGATTCTGATCTCTATTTTACTGTAACTTGAGAGGGGGCTGTAGAGGTCCACAACGGTTGCTACTACGCAAATAAAAACTAAGTTTAAAGTATTATTACAATATTTTAAATGAAACGTACACATACGTATTTATGTCCTTGTTAAATAGAGGTTAAATAAAGTTCCTAGAAGCACATATGAAAAGACAAGCGTGGGTTAGAGGTTAGGTTATGTATCAAATAAGTCAAATATAGAAAATAAAAAGACAGATATGAAAAAAAAAATTGTTCCTATAAATATAAAATGTGCTCACCGTAGGAAAAGATTTAATATATAAATGAATTTTGAACTGAAAATCCAACTTTAATATGCGAAAGACATTACAAAAAATATTCCACTTTTGCAGAATTGGAGTGACATGACCGAAGTCTAGAATTGCCAACTGACAAGTATACTTTGTTGAATAAAGTGGGGCAGAGAAATGTATCCGTTCTATGTCTACGACATAGTACAGACTGGAGTCGAATGCAAGAAATATAACTGAAATAAATGAACATTGAAAATGAAAAATAATGATTAAATAGGATATTAAGTTGATCGAAGAGTTAAGCTCCAACTATTTTTAGAATAAAAATAGTAAACAAAATAAAATAATAGATGAATAAAATCGAAAGAAATTGAAATAAATTATTTATTTAAAGTAAAATAACAAACATGTGATGTTTGCAACATTATATGTATAATATTCATATTTCTTTTTAACATTGTTATTTTTAAGTCGTTCAACTTGTAGGTTATTCCTCCTCTTATGTTCCAAGTTGAGATGTTTAGATTTCAGATATTCATTTTCGTTTACATTTTTCATTGCAATATTTGTCAATGTTAGGTTTGTCCTTTACCAGTCACTACTGAGCAATACTTACCTACTAAGCAAATCAGTAGGAGAACACTACGTGGCATCGGTTACCTATATTGGTTATCAAAGTTTTCTGGTCTAGATCCAATGCGTTGTGCAATAACAATGCCAACTCTATTAGGATATGATTTTATTTCACATTGGTCTCAGTCTGGTGGAAGCTCTGGTCATAGTGGATTTATATTACGCAATATTTATAGATTTAATAATCTAATCGACTATAGTATATTTGAAGAATAAGCTGGAGTAAATTCTCAGAATACTCATCTTCGAACCTCGAAATACATAGGCGTGCACATCTTCTAACTAAAACGTAATCTTAAAAGAAAAGTTTGCGTTAAATTTATTTGGATATTTAGAACAAAGTAATTAATCCAATCCAATACTGGTTTAAAATAAAAAGATACACATAAAAAAAAATAAAAATTATATAATTTGTGAAACATACAGATAATATAAAAGAATAAAATACAATAAATTATACTGGAACGTAAAATACATACACAAAAAATGTAAGTTTTTTTTTATATTCCTATTAATAAATAATAATATTCTTAATACTAATAATATTGGAAATAAGAATGAAAATTATATTAGCAATAAAAAATAAATTAAAAATAAACAATGAAGTTGACGGTAATTAGTTCAAATGTAAAATAAACTTCTGAGCTACAGTTTAAAGTTAAGCTTCCTCATATTCCGTTTCAGACGAAGTGTTATCCGATCCGGGATGAATTATTATAGGTTCTATACTGCTATCTATTATATGATCAAGCTCCCACATATTTTTCTCAATATTTATAACGTGATTAATACATTTTGGCCAATGTTCAGTCGTTACTTCGGATATTGATTTATGAAAAAGAATAGTAACATCTGACAATTTAAAAGTTGTATTATTTCGAGCCACATTACCTTTAACTTCGGCCCATACTAATTCAATCGGATTTAGCTCGCAATGATACTGTGGTAGGCGAAGTATTTCAATTCCTGGTTTTTTGGCTATCTCTTCAATGACATATTTTTTATAATTTTGTTTATTAATTTTAGCAAGCTCTAATAATTTTGCTTTTGTCATTGTATCGTCAAAGATTAAATTCTTAGAAGTTAACCACATTGCAATTTCATCTTTCCTCCATTGAGTAGTTGGTAAACGTTCAACTAATCTAGAGTGGTAACTTGCATTATCCATCACAATAACTGAATTTTTAGGTATGAATTCAATCATCTGTTCGAAATATTCTTCAAACACGTCCCCGCCATCTCTTCGTGATAATCACAGGTCTTTTTTGATTCAAACAAAAGTAAACCTCCCTTAAGAAATCCATTCATACTACCTATATGGGTAACAATTAACCGTCGACCTTTACCTGTTGGTTCCTTGAAACCAGTTGAATATCCTTCCAGACATGCTTGTCGACATGTTTTTATAGTTTTGTCTTTAAAACCCTTTTCCTACAAATGCAAAACTTTCCAAAGTTTGTCTTTACCCATTGTGGGTAAATCGGGATCGTCGCTAATGCTTTGTAACACTTTATCTAAAGTTAGTCAAGTATCAAGTATTTGTTTGATAAAAAAAAAATGAGTGGACCATTCTACGAATTACATTTTTGAAAAAGTCATCCACATTCACTTTCAACAATTTTGGTCTTCCTGGTCTCGGTTTGGGTGGCGTTATACCAGTTGATTTTTCCTCTTTTAAAATGTTATGTACAGTTGATTTTGAATATCCCATTACTTTAGACGAAATTTCAACTATACTATCAACAGTATTGGAAGGATTGTGTTGCTTAAAATAATTGTAAACATTAAGGATAACACTCTTTTCGTTAAGTGATAAATGATTCAACTTTTTTTTAACTGGTGTATAATCACACTTTAATTCCATATTCTATAAAAAACAACTGTACAACAACTCTTGCAAAAAACAACTGTGTTAGATCTCTTCACTCGCTTATAATCGACTGAACAAAAATTTTCTGATATTAATGACCACAATTTAAAGACCATTAACCATTTTATTAATCATTGGTTTCCCAAACAAAATCGAAATTTATATTATTTAAGATATCGTTCACATTTATCAGAAACTATCTTTCGCTAATCGACTTTCTCTATCTAAACTATCAAAAGACCATTAACTAAATACCTATGTATTTTCAGAGTTTCTTTATTTCTTGTTATTTAATGGGTCATTATCATACCGACAAAAATAACCATAAATAACTTAACTAAAATAAACAGATTTATATAAATATAATATGCTTTCAAAATGGTTTAAATATCTAACAAATCGAAACGAATAATGTAATACCCTCAAAGTACGCCTATGACTAGCTGAATCATCCCTAGCCTACACAGTTCTAACAATAGCAGGTATTTAAATTTTATGATAGTCCATGTGACATGGAAAAATTTCTATTTAAATAGTGAATCCTAACGTAAAATAAGCTACAATATTGACGTTGTACGAAAAGCACACGTACTAAAATATGCTTAACAATTTAGTTTTTTTTCTGAGAATTTACTCCAGCTTATTCTTCAAATATACTATATAAAAGATATAAAGAAGAAGATTATTTTTGTAAAAGGTCCATATTGTCGTAGAATTACTTCGCCGATGAACTTAAGGTAAGCAGTTAATACAATACTTTCCATACGACCGTGGATAATGCCTAAATAGTGCTGGTGTAACATTTTTTTTTATAATATTAAAATAGTAAATAATTTTTAATCCCTTTACCCCTGTTGCTGATACGCCCATGGCCGCATACGCAAATAGATATGCGGGTGGGCTCGCTCACTCTTAGCAAATTTTATTGGAACATACCGACTATTATGGAGTTCTCAAAGTAATGATGGTCTTACTCATCAAAAGAGGCCGAAGTAGAATATTTTATGGTAGAGTTTTGTTAAACTTTTTCGGTTCCAGGCGGACCCTTTTTGATAACTTTGGTAAACAAAGTCGTAAAAGCACTTTATAATATCTTTCTGAAAGAACCTAATTCAAAAGGTTCTATATTTTCTCACGGTTTCCAACTACACGAGTCCCGTTACTTACCTAGAACCATTCTATGCTTGGGTATCTTCCTAGAGATGGAAACAGCCTAGCGATCTTTTAGGTAAGTTAATATTTTTGAGTGGGGGATACCCCACTTTTTTTTGGAAGCTTATTAAATTTTGAGAGGAGGAAAAAGGACTCTGCTTATCTTACCGTTCTCTGTGAATTTTTTTCTTTAAGTGTGTATACACTTAAATCTTTGACATATCTTAATCTAATACCATATTAGATTAAATGTTGTTATAAAGTACCTTTATTTTGATTAACTTCAGTGCTTGATATGAGTAAAGTATAGTAGAATCAGTGAAATAGTGCAGCAGGCATCGAGATTTATTGTAAGTTATCGTAATCATATTAACTTCAATTATCTCGGCGAATAATATTGTAATCATATTACCCAATCCTGGACAAACCTGCGTCAACCATTTCTTCACCTGTAGTTAAGGCTAACTACGATTTTTTCAATTAAATTAAAAGAACATTTAATTCTTTCATAAAAACTTTCAATCAGTTATTAAAAACTTCTCACAAATAATAATTACGAACATTCAATATTCAGTAGCAACAGTTAATTGCGATTTTAAACAGTGCGAGACACACAGTTAGTGCGGGTTGGTTTCATTTTTATACTACAGAATTCTTCTAATCTTTTTGTATTCTTTTGAATTTAAATTTAATTAATTTTGTTTTATTTGCTATAATTGCTATCCATTTTTAAATTTACTGTACCCGTTATCTCGAGATAAGCCCATAAACAGCGAAGAGAGATTTATTTAATCAGCTTTAGTTGAATTTTTTTAAATACTACTAGGCTCTCTTCGCTGATAATTTAATTTGTGCATGATTTTATTATATTGTATCTGTAAAGGTATTTCTTTATCATAATACTGTCTATCTTCATATGTATACAACCTTGTGTTTACATTCAGCCGCCTATTTAATTGTGTTGTTAAATATATTGTTTTTTTTATCCATGAACTTTATTTCTCGACTCCTAATAAGTTTTCTGATAAAATATTACTTCTGAATATTTGCTTATTACATTAAATTATTATTATACCTTCGACCTAAAAAAAAATCAGGCTGATTAAGTTTCGTAGGTAAGTAGGTGGACGGAGTCCACCTTATATATTTATTATTTGTTTGTGTAGTGTTGACAAAATTTATTTAATAATTAACTCTTGATATTTTTCCTTGGATTTGGTCTCAGAACCTAAATATCTTTCCTTATCTCTTTTCGTTTCTTAGGTTTCTTAATTTTTCCCTTGAACCCCAAAAACTTGTGGCGCCCGTTTTCTATCTTATCTTATCTTTGGTAATTTTACTCATCTATCTTTTTGTTTATTTCTGTATCTCTTCTAATATATCTTATCATGTCCTATCTTTACTTATTTCGTCCGTTGGACCCATTCCCGGTTCCAAATGCTAGTTTCGAACCTACGACTCGCTCTCCACCAATCATCTGGCTGTCGTTCGCAGTGTCTCCATTGGTGACCTTTCTAGCACCATCCAAAAAAGGTTTCTGAGGTTACACTGGTAAATACTAATGTTTAAGTAAACACAAAGCACTAAGATCTATAAGAAGAAAGTGACCCAAAATTTATAAAATGCTTGTCCATTTTCTCCTGCTCAAAAGACAAAAACTGTATAAGGTTGTTTTATAAAACTTTATGAAAAAGAAATATTTAAAATGTCAAAAATGGGAGCAAAGTATTTTATAAAGCACAGCTAAACTAAAATAACTTATTTGGGTCATATAATAAAAAAATCTAGCTGATGACACTTTTGTGCATTTTATTTTAGATCGTAAAACTTCATGAAAACTGCGGAAAACGAATAAAGAAAAAAATGTCTGAAAATAGTTGCCATTGTGTGGTTTGGCTAACTGAAAAAGCCTGGCATATTCGCAGCAAAAATTATATGAAAACGGTCATTTCTTTAATTAATTTTATTTTGTAATAAAGTTTAAGCTTCCTATAAAACTAACTATACCGGCTCCGCAAGTTTTTATCTAATATTGTTATCGTCAAAGAAGGTCAAAGAAGCCATTTCGGGAAATTGTAAGATGTGTCTTATCTACTTTAGTCCTAGGAGACGTTTACTTTGTCTTTATTATCGTATTCTGTCAGAGAGAAAGTAAATCATTGAAAATTGGTATTTAAAAATTTTTAGATATATTATTATGAGGGCAAACTAGGCTCTATAAAATTTTTCCCATTATGATCTTTTCTTATTGTCTTTATTTATAAAAAAGATGTTAATTAGATGAGATTGTGACATGATACAATAAATACGGGATGTCGGTAATTTAGTAACTAGTAATTTTCGCTGAATGGTATGACATTTATAAGTTGACATAGCCAATATGTTTATTTATACACAGCGAAAAGCAATATACATGGAATATTATTGCTTCCAGATAGATGAAAAGTAAATGGGGAGTGGCAATATTTATTTCCAGCATAACTGATTATCAGAAGTATAGTTATATTATTTGATATTTTTAGATATAAAAAATTTTTAATTTTTTTTTAAATTATTTTTAGATATAAAATATTATTAGATATAAAAATAATAATAAACGTGAGATGCTGACAAACAAACAGCTTCTATGTGGTTTTTTAGAGATAGAGTTAGCACTAGTTAATACATTTTAAGGAATTAAAATAAAATTTCTGATTTAATATCTGAGAGTTTTTTGGTGACAGAATAATAAGCAGAAATGTTGAAATCTTATATTCGACTAAACATTAATATTTAAACGTTTGCAATATTTTTCTATAGACCGATATTAAAAAGCATTAGAAAGTCATACAAGGTATTATTGAGCAGCTACAATACAATATAATAGCTTACGCTTTTAATTGAAATATTGAGAAAGCAATTGTCCAAGCAATACAAGTTAGCAAAACAGATTAAGTTAAATTTAAGTTACGCAATGCAATGCAAAAATTGGGGAAGGTCAACGAGGTCAAACTGTAGGTCCTTATGGTCTTAGGTGACCTAACGATCGGGTACAGAGATTGAATGAATATTATAAAGATAACGATTTGGTCATTACAAACACCTGGTATAAACTACCTAAGCGATGACTATATACTTGAAAAGCCCAATTTTATAATAGCAGCCACCCTGGGTCTTCAAGAAACCAAATAGAACATATACTTGTAAGTCAGCGGTTCCGAAATGCGGTCAAAAAGTCATTATATTTCCAAGAACAGATATTAGACCTGATAACCAACTCCTTGTAGCAGATATTAAACTAAAGCTAAAACAAATCCAAGTTGGGCCTTACAATTAATATACAAAAAACCGAGTATTTAGTTACAGGAGAAAAATGTGATATCTGAATCTGAATTCAAACATCAAAAGCGGGAGTAACAAAAAAATACATTCTAGGATTGGCCAAGCAAGAGCAGCCACTAGACAGCTACATGGACTATTGTGGAATAATTAAGTAACAAACGAAAATAAAAGAAGAATTTATAAAACAATAATAGAAAGTATTGTATTGTACCGCGCCGAACTTTGGGAAATCATTTAAAAAAACAAATCAAAAACTAAGGCTATAGAAATGGACTATTGGAGAAGATTTTGCCGGTATACTAGACTTGATAGGGTGAGGAACATAGATATTAGGAGAGAAAAGGATTGACCTAGACATAATAGATACTATTGAAGCCAAAAGACTAAACTAGTATGGACACCTGCAGAGAATGCCTGAAAATAGATGGCCAAAAAGATTGAAAAATGGACTCTGTCCATTCAAAGAAAACGAGGTAGACCAAAACGGTCATGGAGAGAAGATTTCGAAGATGAAATGACCGTTAGAGATTAAAAAACTGAATATTGCTTCGACAGAAAACGCTGGAAAACAAAAATTTTAGTATATAGTGTGTTCTCATAAATTGTGGAGATAATAACAACATAATTCGACATATATTCTAGCGAAAATGAATAATTTTGATCAATATGCTTACGTGAAAAAAAAAACGAAATAAGTCCCACCCAAACAACTCTTTTCTGAACCTTAAAACTTGAATCACTAAATTTTTAGGTAACTGAACTAAGCCTCAGTTTTATTAATAGCGTCTTGGCGCCATTTTGTAAGATACTTTTAAATGGGACCATGAAGAAATTAATATATTATTTGAAAGCACTTGTATAAATCATTAGGTCCCTGGATTTTTTTTATTCTTTGTGGCACCGTTTCAAAATCCCCACTAAATTGTAAAAATCTTTTTAAATTAACTCTAGGTGAAAGAATAACTCTTTATTTCCAGATGGATAATGTCACTAGTATCATATATATGCCAAAAAATCTTAATTTGAAAATAAAATCGACCCTTTTTAAGATTTATCTCCATACATATAAACGTATACATAAAAAAATTTAAAATAACAATCATTATAATAGTCGCTTTCATCTCTACGCCCATGACTACATGTACTAAATATATATGATAAATAAAATAGTTTTAAAAATTAAATAATGTATAAAATTATCGAAACAATATTAAAAAAGATATTATGATCTTTCCATTCTTTGATTTTTAAAACCAAAGTGACAAAAATCAAAACATAATAATTAAAAAAATATATTCCCTATTGGGATCGAACTCGCGACTTCTGGTCCTAAATACCGCGCCTTAACTCATTCGACCAGTAACCTCAAATAATAAGGTGGCTAATCAATGTCTTTATTTGGCAAGAACATTATTAAGATGTCAGTTTTTTGGTTGTACTTTGTTTTTGTGTTTATTTATTTATTGTATTCCAAAAATGGAGAGGTTATTACGAATCATAGAAGTTCCAGGAAGAATATTTATTTGTAAAAGACTTTGGACAAATGTGTATATATACCGAATTAATATAAAATAATAATAATATTAATAAATATTAAATATATTTACAAAAGGAACATTTTATTCTCAAAAGATAAAGGGAGAGAAAATATATCTTCTGTCTCTCTCTTACCTATATCTTACATATTATGTAGTTATTTTGCCGATTCACTCCCGTACAAATTTCCAACGTCGAACGCGCGTATAGAAGTATAACTTAAAAAAATTTTAATTAAAAAAAATTTTAAAATTGTTAATGTCAATTAAATTCAATTGAGGTAATATGAGTCCAAGTAAAAGTTGAAGTAACAAGACTTGTTTACGTAAATTTGGGATTTACGTAAATTAAAGGATTATTAATATCAAATAGTCCTTTAACTAACCTTACGAAAGACATTAGAATTTAAGCTGTAAACTACAATATAGTAACAGATATTGTGGATGATTATATTGTAGATGTTTGTCATTGATGATATTATTGTAGATATTTGTCAACCCAGAATTATTTATATTAGACCCGACAACGAATCTGGTTCAGACTTATTTTGAAACTACTTTCTTGCAGCATTTATGTTATCTATTAAATTTAACAAAAATAATGCCCAATGAAGTTTATCTGCCTCATTTATAACGACAGTTAAGATATAATATATTAAACATTTTAAGGCAGAGGACGTTAAAATATTTTTTTAATATTTTTAGGTTATCCTCCTAAGACATAGAAGAGTCGCAATATTTGAGCCTCAATATGACTATCAAATTCTAGTTGTATGTAGTTACCCTATTTGATTACTCTATTCTATTACTTTGTGTTATTTGTGGTATTGGATCTTTTGAATATATTTTGATTTAGTGAATTTGACCATCTTTTATTTTAATGATATTTACATTTTTCTCTTTGTTTTGTGAATATCCCACTTCTGTTTTTTGTGATTCAAACATTTAAAAACAGTGGCGCTTTCTTTTGAAGGATTGTTTTATTCCCTGTTTACTTTTAGTTGTTTTGTATTTACTCTTTTTTGAGTTTTTCACCTTTACAAACGACCCCGCCCATAATCTACCAGAACTGAACAACGGTACAAAGTAATTGATGGATTCGACCGTTACTTGATAGAAATTCATTTTATGTAATAATAAAACACTGAAAACTTTGTTTTTAAAACTTCCACAAAATTTATTTTAAACTCTTATCACTACAGCTATTTCGGCTGATTGTATTTCTCAAGTGATTTATTTTTGGAATGCGTTTACACTTTATAGTCTCTAATGAAATAGGTTGAGGAGGGGAGAACTGTTTGTCTCAAGTTTGTCATTTAGAATTATATCTGTGTTTTTTAATTTGTTGATTTCCATAAATTCTAACATGGATAGCTTAAGGCCTTTATTTTAAATGTAAACAATTTTAAATTCGTCATTAAAAGAATGATTATGATCTAGAAGGTGAAGTGGGTATGTAGAATCTGTTTTTCTATTACTGAAAGCCCTTTGATGTTCTGCTGTGTAAGTGATTCTTATTTTGGCTATTGTTGTGTTTAATATATTTGCCTAGGTTGTTATTTGTTCTAAAAACCTGGTGTTATTCTTTTCTTATAGATAAGAACGATAAAAGAACGATAAAAGTACGCAAGACTGCATACCTTGGACACATACTAAGAAATGATAAATATAGTCTTCTGCAGGTCATCATGCAGGGTAGAGTCGATGGCAAAAAGGGAATAGGTAGAAAGAGGAAGTCATGGCTGCGAAATATTCGAGACTGGACAAACATGACTGTAGACGAATTATTCCACGTTGCAAAAGACAGAGAAGCTTTTAAAAATGTGGTCGCCAACCTCCGTTAATGGGGACGGCATAGGAAGAAGAGAAGATTCTTTTCTTTTTTATGTGTTTGGCTATTTTTGTTGATATTTTGCCTATATATGTAATCGAACAGAAGGTACTGGGTTTTTTCTCTGGTGGTGGGAATACAGGGCTTTCTTGTGTAGTTTTTGATTTAACATTTTATTAATTGTTTGTTCGTTGTATCCATTGTTTACTGCTATTTGCTTAATGATATTTAATTCTGTCTCCAAATTGTATTTTGACATCGGAATTTCTGTTAATCTATGTAACATACTATGATAGGCTGCCAGTTTGTGTTGTGTATGATGGGATGATGAATTGTGTATAGTAGTGTCAGTATGGGTAGGTTTATAAAATATGGAGAAGTCATGTTTGTTTTTAAGTCTGATAATTTTTAAATCTAAAAAATTTATGGATTTATTTTGTTCTATTTCTATTGTAAATTCAATATGACTATGAAATAAACTAATATACGATAAAAATTGGTCGAGTTGCTTGTTAGTTCCTGTGAAACAAACCAGTACGTCGTCTACGTATCTCCACCAATATAAAAACTGTTTGAATATGGGATGTTTTGAAATCTTTGTCTCTAGATTGTCCATAACAATATCTGATAGTAATGGGCCTAATAGAGGATTGCGCATTATAAGTCCTGCTCTGTTATTTGTATATATTTCATTATTAAATTCAAAGTAGTCCTGGTTT
Organism: Diabrotica undecimpunctata; assembly: GCF_040954645.1. Lineage (NCBI taxonomy): Eukaryota > Metazoa > Arthropoda > Insecta > Coleoptera > Chrysomelidae > Diabrotica > Diabrotica undecimpunctata. The sequence goes on from NC_092803.1 coordinate 127,700,823, forward strand.
ATGCAAACTTCAAGAATATGTAAAATTTCAGATGTAATGATTGGATTTGTACTATTTTGGTCTAAAACGTTTTTTACTAGAATAAAAGTTTCTGTAGGCGGGATACTAGGAAAAAGATTTTTTACGTCAAATGAAATTAATCTGGAGTTTTTAGGTAATTGCAAATGTATTTTATTAACTAGTTCTATTGTATTTTTTATGGTTATTTTGGTTCAAATTTAGTGTGTTCTAAAATAATCTCTAACAGTTTTTTTGAAAGTTTATATGACGGAGCTGTATAAAAAGAAACTACAGGTCTTATTGGGTGATCCGGTTTGTGTAGTTTAATGAAAGAGTATAATTTAGGAGGCTGTGGGTTCCTGATATTGAGGTATTTTTGTTCTATTGGATTTATTATTGATTTTGAATTTTCTAACGCTAGCTTAATTTGTTTTTGATACTTTTCTGTCAGATCTTTGTGTAACGTTTCAATATTTTGATTAATTAAAAATTTTATTGTTTTGTTATTATATTCTATTTTATTTGGCAGCTTATCATAGTATGTTACATAGATTAACAGAAATTCCGATGTCAAAATAAAATTTTGAGACAGAATTAAATATCATAAAGCAAATAGCAGTAAACAATGGATACAACGACCAAACAATTAATAAAATGTTAAATCAAAAACTACACAAGAAAACCCTGAAATTAGTATTTTTACCACCAGAGAAAAATTCCAGTACCTTCTGCTCGATTACATATACAGGCAAAATATCAACAAAAATAGCCAAACACATCAAAAAGAAAGGAATAACACCAGCTTTCAGAACAAGTAACAACCTCGGCAAATATATTAAAAACACTTACACAGTGGTGTGTACAAACTTAAATGTGGCGACTGCCCAAAAACTTACATCGGTTAAACTGGTAGAAATTTTAAGAAACGAATAGCAGAACATAAAAGGCCTTTCAATAATAGAAAAGCAGATTCTACATACGCACTTCACCTTCTAGGTCATAATCATTTTTTTAATGACGAATTTAAAATTCTTCACATTCAAAATAAAGGCCTTAAGCTATCTTTGTTAGAATCTATGAAAATCAACAAATTAAAAAACACAGATATAATTCTGAATGAGTAACTTGAGACAAACAGTTCTCCCCTCCTCAACCTATTTCATTAGAGACTATAAGGTGTAAATCGATGCCAAAAATAGATCACTTGAGAAAGGCACTCAGCCGAAACAGCTGTAGTGATAAGAGTTTAAAATAAATTTTGTAGAAGTTTTGAAAACGAAGTTTTTAGTGTTTTATTGTTACAACGGTACAAAGTTTTATTTTTCATAATCTAGTTCACTAGGTATGGTACAAAGCCTAAGCAAACACTTTTACGAACTTTGACGTAATTGTTTATATAGTGTAAAAGTGTAAAATTTGTAATTGTAATTATAAAACTTTTTGTTATATTTTCAGGACTAATGTTAAAATGTGTCCCAAATAAATACGTTGATAAAGTACCGTATAAACGATGGTCTTAAGTTGAATATTCCCGAAAAAATTTATTATATTTGAAGATGTAAAAACTGGACTTGAAGCTTGCTTTTCGAATTATGCTAAGCAACTGATTTAGATTTATCTCCACTTTTAATCAACACAATTCTATACTATCCTCTCTAATCAAATTACCCAGATCTAGTCGTAAAGCTTTCTATTTTTTGGTTCTAGTAAAAAGCCGATATGTCAGACTCCAACATTATTTGTGTAAGTTATAACACCCTACACCAAAGTAGAGCATAAACTTCAAGCCTTCTCGAAGTTCGAAGTAGAAGTGGGTCAAGTCGTTCTTTTTAATGATTCGAATCAGGAATATTTATTATTTATTCCAATTCAATTTGTGTAGCTACTGATTTAATACCATATGCATATACACAAAATGTATTATCTTTTATATTTATTATATTTATAGTATGGTTAATTTCAAATTCATTATTTTAGCATGATATTCAAAAAAAAATACTAATTTTTATACAAAAAACAATAAATATATATATATATATATATATATATATATATATATATTCTTGGAAAGGGCGTTAGTATCTAGGTGAGTATTAATATATATAGATATTTTGGGTCTTGTAGTCAATACTGGCCTTTAAGTAAAACTCTTTAAGGTTTGCTAAGCTTTCGAGTTTCTTCAACTTTTTTTCAAAACATACTAAAAATTAAAACAAAAAACTACATTAGAACAATGAAGTTCATGTATTTTTCACAGGCTTACCCTTGTGAGGATTGTATTATAAAATTAGCAAAATTACTTAACATTTAACATTATTAATTTGATTTTCTTTTTCTTTCTGTCAAAACTTATTACTATGGTTTCCGTGTCTCTTCTATTTTTTATATTTATTTTAGGTTAGTTTGACAGAGGAAGTGTCTATGTTTATGAAAACCTTCATTGCAAATTTGAATATAATATGTAAAAATGTTCCGTTTGCACTTATTTAACAAGCAACAGAGTTTATGTTACTAAGTAATTAAGAAGGAAAAAACCAAACACAAATAAAAAATAAAATTTTATCTCATTTGAACTTGGAATAATTCATTTAGTCTGTGTAACTTTGAAAGAACTTTTATATCGTTGTTGTTCTCTTCTTTAAAAGAAGATTACTGTATATAGCACTAAGATTTTCAATGTCTTCTCTTTTGTGTAAGGTGTTTTGTGTAGTTTTAATTAAACACATTTCTAGAAACAGTCTTTTGTTGTAATTTCTTTCCCTTTTCAATATTTCTGCTTGATCATAGTTAGGCGTGTGGCCATCGTAATAGAATGTTAACTTAATGAACAGGCTTGTACTTTATTCAGATTAATGTCACTCTTGTGCCGGTTCTCCAATATCTATTCTATTGCAATTATTACAGGATAGATAGTACCCTACATTGGAGCTTTCTTTATTATTTAATGGTGTTTTAAGTTTGGTGTATAATTTCGATATTGTTTTTATATTTCTGGTTCCAATTTTAATATTAGGTACTTCTCTAAATGTCTAAATGTATTTAGTAGTCTATTTGTTAAACCTGGAATATATGGTAAAGAGTGGTACCACTCTTTACTACTCTCTGGAACTACAAGACCCAAAATATCTATATATATATATATATATATATATATATATATATATATTAAGTAACTCTTTGAATCAAATGTTCATATTAAATATATTATTTATTGTGTTACCTCCCGGAGTAATACTTGTCGCAATTCAGTGTGTTCTCAGTTTATGATTGTATTGTGAATTTTTTGTATAAAACAACCGATAGATACGACGAACCGTTTGTTTTACTAAAGTAGGCGTTGTTTTTTGTCTGTAAGTATAGAATTTAATTCCTCAAAGAAAGCGCCGAAAGATGGCCCCGTTAGATGAAATCTATTTTAGATCACACACTATCAACAGTACTTGATATAAATATAGTTACTTCATAGACATCAATGCTTAAAATCTGTTATTGAAATAGTGCATATTTCAACATCTTTTTGTTATTAAATATTTCTTCTATTTCTTCAAGTGCCCTCTCCGCTACGGAGTTTGGCAATAATCATTGCTATTCGTATCTTTGAAGCTGTTGCTCTAAATAATTGGTTAGATGTGCACTGGAACCAGTCTCTTAAATTTCGCAGTCAAGATATACGTCGTCTCCCCACGCTTCGTTTGCCTTATATCTTTCCTTGGATAGTTAACTGGAGCAATCGATACTTTTTCCCTCTCATCACATGACCAACTTTATATTCCAACTTTCTTCTCTTGACGGTGATCAACAGCTCCCGTTCATTGTTCATTCTTCGAAGAACTACACTATTTGTTATTTTGTCTGTTCAAGGTATTTTCAAAATTCTTCTGTATATCCACATTTCGAAGGCCTCTAGTTTATCGGTATTGCTCTTTTTTAAAGTCCAAGTCTCTATTCCGCACAGCAGTATCGAGTAGATGTATCATCTAACCAATCTCATTTTTAGGTTTTAGTTAATGTCATGACTTCCCAGAATGTCCTTCATATTAACAAAAGCAGCTCTAGCCTTTCCAATTTTAGTTTTCATTTCTTATGTGATGTTATTGTTGTTATTAACGCTTTTTCCCAAATATTTAATGTTACTTAATATTCATGCACAGTCTGCAGCTTAAACATATGTTTAACCCAAGGTAGATTAACTAGACAGTATTTCTTTGTTCCTTTTGCTTATTTTGAACTTAATGACATATTTTGTTACACTCTAACACAGTTAATTCATTAAAGAGAAGACTTGGTAGATAGTTAGTCAAAGAGACGAATAAGACAGTTTTCATGTGTTTCATAATAACTTTATCAATACTTGATAATAGAATAGGCCCGATTCTAACGCATCGAGATTCTAGAATACAGTGAACGGCTAAATTATGGAATATTATCATTATTTCGAGAACCGTGAAGTAGTGATGACGTCACCAGTGTGGGTGTACTGACATAACCGTAATTTTTTTAAATAGAAATTGGTATAATGCAACACCTCATTTGAAGGAGAATTTAATTCTCTATTTAACGACATTACATTTTTAACTAAAATATTTTTTAAGGGTGCAAAAACATTTTTTTTTTAATTTAAATTCAACTAAATTATAACTAATGATTTAATCCATAATGTACTTAACAATTATTTAAATTAAATGTTCGAAATGCCATCCATCGGTTCCTGCCATGACTTTCTGAAGTAAATTCTTAAAAAAGCAAAAATAACTAAAAATAATAATGGACACAAAAAGTTATCTCATAAAAACTGAAACTTTTTGTCAAATGTTAATTCAAGCAAGTGATAGTGGCATAGTTACTGTAATATTTATTGACGGACGTAAATGTTTTGATTTTGTGAATTGTCATCAGTTGTCAATTGTAATTTTTACCTTTGAATACTAAATTATGGCTCACCTAAATGAAACACAACGCATAGAAATATTAATTCTTAGCGGATGCGGATCTATTAATTTATTTAACGCAAAATATCCAGAGAGACCCATCAGCTAATCAACAGTAAGTAAAATAGTCCGAAAATTTGGAGAAACTGGGTACGTTAAACATATTCCAAATGCTGGGCGTCCTAAAATTGAAGACAATGTGAAACTTGATATTTTATTAAATGAACATGACAATCCTCACATTAGTTCAATACAAATGGGTGAATTTGTGTTGAGCTACTGTAAATTGGGATTTATGTATCCGCAATCCACATTTCATCAATCAAATCCTTTTTTCCGATGAAGCCCCATTTTTTATACATGGTACCGTGAATCGTCAAAATTGCAAATATTGGAGTCAAGAAAACCCACATTGGATGACTGAGTCACACACGCAATATCCTCAGAAAGTAAATGTATGGGCAGGGATCATTAATGACAGAATCATTAGCCCTTTTTCTTTGAAGAAAATCTAACAGAAGAACGTTATTTAACTTTTTTGGGAAATCAACTTATACCTGTCCTTGCTAACATGTATCCAAATGCCAATAATCCAAATTTACCTAGGTGAAAATATCTGGCTTCAACAAGATGGAGCCCCTTCGCATTACGTACGTGAAGTACGTCAATTTTTAAATCATTGCTTTCCCAGGAGGTGGATCGGAAGACGAGGTTTTATAGAGTAGCCAACAAGATCGCCAGATCTAACACCTCTGAACTTTTTCCTGTGGGGTTACATAAAATTAAAAGTTTATGTCAATAGACCCCAAAATTTACAGGACTTGAAAGATAGAATTAGGCATGAAATGAGTCTAATTACTCCAGAAGTCATCCGCAATGTACTTGATGAATATGTCCGTAGATTCGCATACTGTCAAAAAACCGATGGATGGCATTTCGAACATTTAATTTAAAATAATTATCCATAATTTGGTTACTTTAAAGTACATTGTTAATTAAATCATTAGTTGTAATTTAGTTGACTTTAAATTAAAAAAATTGTTTTTCTACCCTTAAAAAAATAATTTAGTTAAAATGTAATGTCATTGAATAGAGAATTAAATTCTTGTTTAAATGAGGTGTCGCATTATACCGATTTCTATTTAAAAAAATTAACGATTACGTCACTACACCAACACCGGTGACATTATCCCTACTCCATGTACGTTATAACATGGGTATTTTATAATAAAAATCCACCTGTTTCGGGATTTCCCTCAGAACACGACGGTTCTCGAAATAATGATAATATTCCATAATTTAGGTTACTGTAACCGGTTACTGTATTATGATCTTCTACTAAAATGCTTCTTTCTTTCACCCCAAAAATATTATATGCAGATTCATTTTGATATTATGAATGCATATGAAAAATCCAAAATAAAACATTTACACACAAACGTCGCACAAAAGTGTAAAGTTTTAAAGTTTTAGTTTTACAAATTTATTGAAGCAACCATGTATTACTTATAAGAATATCGCAGACAACATAATTAGGATGTTAATATAATACAAACATCCATATTATAAAACTGGATATGAAATACAAAAATCTTTTTTTTTAAATAGCTAATAACAATACAAATAAATTACAAAAATAATACAATTGTTAATCGATAACGAAAATTTACATTTTAAAAATAAATAAAAAAAGTTATATATTTGTAAAAATAGACTAAAGAACGTTAGTGTAAACTACATTCCTCGTTAACAGTTTGTTCCAGTCTTTCAACAGTTTTCCTTGTAGAGGAGCGTCCAAAACTTTACACAGATCGTATCCTGCTACAAAGATAGTAGTAGAAGTTTTTGTAGATAGATGGAAAAAGCTACGTGCTGTCCGTGATCAAGCACAGGTTCAGGTAAATAAATCCCAAGACTTTGCAGAGATCGTCACCTGCTACAGAAATAGTAGTAGTTTTTGTGGATAGGTGGATAGGCGGATAGACAGACAGATAGACAGACAGAATAAGCAAATTATATATATTCAACTATATTTATTTACGGTGTTTAAATATTTTACCTGGATATTTTATTTGCCTATTTTGTGATATTTATGGTTTTAATATTTTCGAATATAGTTTGATATAGTGAAATTTACCATTTTAAGAAGCATTTTTTCAGTTTTTTCGTCTTCATTGATTTTGATGTGGAATGTGACCTGTTCATAAATGTTTTGTAGTCTACCATGAGTCTATTCGAGCATTCTTCAGGGCTGACAAAAGGGACCAAGTTTCAATACTATCTAAAGCTTTGTGAAAGTTAATAAATACCATACATTATATTCTGTGATTTTTTCTACCAGTGTTCTGATGGTTTGTGAGTGATCGTTAGTACCAAACCCTTTTCTAAATCCCGCCTGTTTAACCGGTTGATATAAATCAAGTTTTTGTGTTATGTGGTTGGTTATTATTCTCGTTAGCAATTTGTATAAGTGTGACAACAAACTTATAAGTCTGTAGTTTTCAATATAAGTAGTGTCTCCTTTCTTGTGTAAAAGTAATATTTCGGTGTTTTCCCACAGACTGGCTATTCTTTTTTCTGTTAGACACTTATTCAATCAAACTTTCACAACCTCTACAACGATGTTGCCGCCCATTTTTAACATTTCAGAAGTTGTGCGATCCTCACCAGTAGCTTTTTGATTTTTCATTTGCTGTAAGGCATGTCTAATTTCCGAAGAAATTATTTTAGGGAGAGTTTCCAAGTTGACGACGTTTAGAATTGTTCTATGGTCTGTTCCGGGGTTCTGTATAGTAGATGTATACAGATTCTCATAGAACGTTTGTATTTCCTTGATTATTTGAGTTTTTTTCATCACCGTATTCCCCTGTTGGTTTTTGATTTTAGTTATCTTTGATTTTCCTTTAGTTAAATTTGATTTCAATATTCTCATGTTTCTATTGTTTTCGATGACTTGCAATATTTGTTGTGTTTGATAGGCTCGCAAGTATGACCTTATGCTCTCTTTAACTTTATTGTTGATAGCCTTATACTCTGGTGATTCTTTCGATGTTTTTCTTCTTTCTTACACTAAATTCAGTGTTGCTTGTTTCAATTTCGTTTTCCTCGGATTTTTATTTTTACCACAGATCTTTTTTACTGTTGATGTTATGTAATTCGTTAATTTTTGTGTTATTTCATTTATATCTTTCGTGTTGAATATTTATAGAGGTCCTAGTTTTTTTTTCAGTTCACTTTGATATTCCTCTTGATTCATTTCGAGTGCTTCTATGTTTGGTAATTTATTCTGTGTTAATAATTTTCTTCTATCGAATTTCGTATTTACTTCTATTTGCACCCTAACTAATCGATGATCACTACCACTGTTGACAGAATTTAATACAGTAGCATCTTAAGCAATGTTTTTGAAGTTAAAGAGTATAAAGACAATTTCATTTTTTACTTTGCCGTCTGGGCTGTATCACGTCCATTTTCTCTGCATCTTTTCCTTGTAGAATGTGTTTCAGCAGAATAGTTTTTCTTTGCTGAGGAAATCTGTGAGCATATCTCCCCTGTGATTTCTACTTCCCAGTCCAAAATTTCCAATATATTCGTTGTCGTTGTTATTTTCGTCCTTACCTATTTAAGCGTTGAAATCTCCCGTTTTTTATTACGTAATATGTTTTCTCTAAGTTTCTGGTTCTTGTAATGTCTTATCTCTACAACACGCTTACCAAAGAAGCCAAAAGCTAAAAAATTAATAAAATATCCCATTACAGACCGATATACTACAATGACGGCAACTCTCATTGTGACGTCAAAAGAAGGGGTTCGGCTGACAGTGGCCTGTGCAATATCATACTTGTTATTCTTTGTATCATGCGCCAGGAGTATGAAGAACGAATCCTGCACTAAGGTCAGTCAGGTGGCGCTCTGAGCTGAGATCTCTTTTGAAGATTCCAGACCCCCCTCCATAAAGATGAAAAAAAAAGGTAGACAGATTCGAGTTTTCCTGTATGTTACGCTCTACAGCAGCAACAACTTCTTCTTTACACACTGTACGACGTGTCTGTGGATGCATATTATTATAAGGAGTAAACGTGGCGCAAAAACGTTCCATGGTTAATTGAATTACTCTCTCTGATGGACGTTTATGTTGACCATAAAATGCGTAGTGCGCGATACGTATATCGAATAGCACAATTTTCAAAATAAATTTATACAATTTGGAAGAGTTATTCAGGCGTCAAGTTTATCCATGCTGTAATGCCAAACCAAATTTAACATAAATTACTTGACAGCTGTCAAAATGGCAAACAGGTAAAAAAGTGTTATTAAGTTACATTTCTATACCTCTAAAAAACACCCTTTACTTTGGTTAGATCCTTTAGTTTATTGCTTACGAAGTTTGCTTTTTAATATTGTTAAAATGTAAAAATATAAAAGTCCATATAAACATATTTTTTCTATCTTAAATTAATGTCAAAATTTATAATATTTGGACTAACGAAATTTATTTATTCAGTTCCAATTGCTTTGCAGTATAAATGAAAGGAAATGTTCGGAACAAACCCATCTCTACGAGGAAATAATCAACTGTTTTCGTTTTATCTTACAATAGAGACAAGCTTCGATCTGGAGTTGTTTTCCTTTTTTAACTGTTTTTTTTTTCTTGTTGTTAGTCTAAGAATTCAGACAAGAGCAAGAGCGACAAGAGAAAGTTATTGTTACGAGAAAGTGTGGTACTCTTTACTTGAAAGCTCAGGGGCGTTGTATAAATATTTTAGCTTGTTTACGTTTAACAATGAAAAGGTTTTTGTTGTAAGCCAAAGGATACTGTTGTAGGATTATAATGATTTGTTACTGCAATTATAAAACCGTAAATATTTATTATTTTGTAAATATTTGAGTAAGTTGCTACAGTTTTTTTTTGCAATTAAGTTGATTAAAATGATATTAATTTATAAATTATTAAATTTATTCATTAAATTATCGTACCAAAAGAAAAGTTTATTTTTAATAATTACGTAATTGAAACAGGCGTATGCTTCAGTATAATTATTGGCACTGTAACGACATATTATTTGCTTTTTGACGGTTAAAAGGGGGGACTGAACAATGCTGGGCTTTGGGATAGCGTAAGCAAATAAATTTTAGCCGTTTAAAAAAATCCTCTTATTATTTCGAAAGAAAAGCTTTTCTTTCCTAAAAAATTTTAAAAGCGAATATCTTTTTAAAAGAACTAATTTTTAAACTTTTGGTTTAAAGAGAAATATTACATATTTATTTTTATTTCACATAAACAGTTATTACAAATAAACATATCTAAATTTATCAACAAACCTTACATTGAATTGAACCTTCGAACAAAATAGAATTAAAACTATGTTTATCAACAAATGTTACATTAAACTTTCTAACAAAACATAATTTAAAAATAGGGTTATGTACCAAATGACAAAAAAGGTGTACTAACTGTCATATGCCAAAACGAAATACCAAATTTTTCTGAATTATTAACTAAGTATCAAAAGTTAATTTTATTTAAAATAAACTAAAATATGACAATTTGCTGATACATAAAACTTAGTATATTATCTTAGTATATTAAAGATAAATGTTTACATATTTAGAAAAATTTAACAAAACTACTTTGTTCACTGCCAAGACTTTAGCTATCTTATAAGAAAGATCACCTATGTATGTTAAAGATCTGTAAGGTTTTTGTTCCACCATTTCATTAGAATGTTGTGTATATACTTGGTGTTCTAACATTCTATTAGTCTTTTTATGTAAAATTTTATTCACTAACTGGATAACTTAACTTACAGCATTTAAAATAGAAGAAGAACTGTCACACTTTAACCTACATTTGTCAAGTTTACCTCTAAAATCTGATATACAGCACATAAAAAACTCATTGTCTCCTATTAAGAAATGTAGTTCTTTTAGAAATCCTCTCCTTTTAAATTAAATGTCTGTTTCGTCCCCCGTTTTTTAAGTGTTTTCTGTGTGTTTCTGTGTGTGTAAAAGTGTCTTAATTTAATTTTAACATAAAAATTTTTGGACTTTACAATAATTTGCCAGATATTGCAAAAACTTTATCAAAGAAATTTTGATAACTACAAGATTATACAATTGCACACCCACAAATCTGTACATCCATTGAAGATCATACAATCTGTCTCCTCAAGAACTTCCCCGTTCACTGTTAAATAATTACAATAGTTGACCTGAGTTCTCCAATCAACAATCCAAGATAGTTTGAACCATGTTCTTTCAACCATCAATTAATAGTGTACCGGCATGTAAGTAATGTTTATTTATTGGTTTATTTATAATTCATTACAGTTTAATAGACTATGTTACCAATTTGTGGGTCTTACCTTGTCTGCTTAAACATTTTATTCATTTATAAAACCACAGACATGTAATATTGGCATAATTGCTGTAATTTATATAATTTATATCACCTACCTATGTTTTTATCTTTGTTTTTATCTTTATTAGACAACACCCTAATATGGGATTATTATTTTCAGCATTTTAACTTTGTATCGTGACCTGAAGATGCTTTGCATATTATAGAAAGCGAAACCGGTCGTCCGATTAGTTAAATTAAATTGATTGTGAGTAAGTCTAACTTATTATTTCTTTTACCTTTTGAAATGGACTCACACAAGCAACACATTCATGATCATGAATAGCTATTTATGTTTGGAAGCAATACATACTTTTGTAATATTTGGACAAACCATATCAGGCAATAATACTATTATACCATCACTACCGCCTTTTTTACCCTTCGGAAGTGTTGTTACATTTTTTTGGACTTTTTTTGGATTTAGTTGTTGCAAAAATCAATTACTATTGGTCTTTTTTACTTGATTACTTGGTTATTTGACTTGACTTCCTCTTAAATTCTTCCCTTCTTTTCCCTTCCAACATGTTTTGTTGTAGCTGCTAATAAGTTTTTAACATCATTATTTTATTACTATTTTAGGTCAGTTCCCGTCTCCTCTCATATTGTATTCGTATTCATCTATAATTTTTCTGTAAATTTTTATTACAGTAGCTATTGTTTTCCTTTTATATTGCTTTTTGATTTTTTAACTTAATATTTTTTTAAATGCATTCTTTCTGTATTAGACTTACAATTATTATTGTTTTGTATCGTTCTCATCGGGGTCCTTAATTTTTTATCCTTTGTTTTACTTAAGCACAGAGTTTCGGTAGCATATACAATTTCTGAGTTGATTGCTGCCCTATAGGTTTTAAGTTTTATATTTAAGGTGATCTGTTTATACTAAGTATTTTATGATATTTCCAATATTTTCTGTTAATTACCAGAATGCGCTCGTTAAGTTTTACGCTTCTGCGTTTATTCCCATTTCCCCTTACACCTAGTTATTTGAATTTTAGACGTTTTGATCACTATTAGACCGATATTACAAAGCAGTGGGAATGAATGTAACTTTGTATGTAGTAAAGTTATATTAACATAGATAAAAATAAATAGGATATGTGAAAATGTGTGTTTTGTGTGCAATTAAGAAGAAAAATTTTAATAAGTTGGTCCCTTTTTTTTTGATAAAAAACATCGTGAAAATCGCCCCCTAATTAGTCACACCAAATAAAATTAATCATTATCGTTTTACAATTTACTTTGTTTATGTATTGTTCATGTGATCTGTAAGTTTAACCAATTCAAAGTGCTGATTTTTGAAAAAATTTGGATTTAAAATAAAAGAAATTTTTTTTTAAATAATTTTGAAGACAATGCATGCTTTTTTTTTAAATAACTTAAAAATATTAGTGATACGTAAAATCTTAAGGAGTAAAAAAAATAGGTTTTGTTTTTCTGTGAACATATTGGTTTTTTTTTTGTTTTTCTGTAAGACGAAAATTGGTTAGGATATTGATGTTCAAAATTTGCATACACTCGTGATTAGTGACTAGCTCAAGCCTTATCAACTACAATCCTTTTGAATATAAGGGTTTAAAAATAAATTAATTTAAACGATCTTATTGATCTTAAACAACCTACAAAATAGTTTCTTTAAGTACTTTATAGCTTAAAAGGTAACCGAGTTATGAATAAAAAACCATTCACATATTTGAGTAGATAATCAGAACGCACATACTGGAGCATTGTAAGATACACATAATGTGCTATTAAGGCACAGACATACTTTCAGTTATCCTTTCAAACTAATAAGGGTTGGTTTTCAAGTTGAAATAAAATAAATTCATAATTATTGTATTTATAGTTTTAATAAAAAAAAAATACTACAACTATTTGAATTTATTCGCAAGAGGTGGCTTTTATACGGGACAAAGCTATGTTGTAAAAAATTAAAACAGTAAAGTAAAAAAATTAAATCTAAATTTAATGTCACTATATAATTACATAAGAGTACAATAAGATATCTTATTGTAAACAATGATCAATCAATAATCACAACGTTATTCAAGTCGATATTCTTGTGAGATTGTGGTAATCTACGTTTTGTCAAAAGTCTCTCTAGATCACTTATATGTTTGTTCGGTGAATTTTATATAAAAATAGCTAGACACAACCACAAAAATTTCAACGTGTTTTACACCAGATTAAAAGATACTATTCTTACAACGTTCTAACGTAATATATGGCATCCCATGTGAATGTGATTTAATATATATTAGTCAAACTAGCCAAAGATTAAATAAAAGGTTGGCCCTTCGCAAAAGTCATTGTAAACTTAAACCACAAGTAACACGTCTTAGCATCTTATCTACATTATATGTAGCATTATACAAGACTTTGTGATCTTTACTATTTCTGATTAGGTACATACTAAAAATTTGTTGATTGTGTTTTAAGTTTACATCACTTTTGTGAAGTTCCAACGTTCCAATATGGAATTTTAGCGTAAAATCCTCAAGATGTATTAGATCTTTAATGCCAAAAATTTTAATAATTATAAAAAGAATGTGGACAATTTAAGCTACACGTTTTTCCTAAAACAAAATATTTGGGCAATCAAAAAATTGCCAGCTATGTATGTGAGTGATATGATTTAGATTTTTCAACTACTTTAGTATAAAACTATAAAAAATTTACCATGTTTCCATTATTACTATTAAAACGTCGTTGTTTTTTTTTGTATCCGTTTTATCAACATTTTTTAATAATAAAATATACTTATTTAACTTACCTGTGTCATAGGTTGTCTATCTGAAAATCGAATGCATCAACATTTATTTGTCGTTGCCACAATATTCTAATTCTCCCGCTATTTTTAACGTTAAATCAAACAATTGAAGTTTGACACTGAATACAATATTGTTTATTGCATATTGCTTTCACTTATTAAAACAACGTGTTCATTTTAATAAATATTTTGCTATGTTTTGAGAAACCAGACAATAAATAATGTTTTGATAAAAATCAAAATAATTTGATTTTGATCAAAAGTTTTATGGTATTGGTTTAAAAAAATATTTTATGTATACACTGATGTTAGTTCGCACTTTGTTTTACCACTCAAATTACATTGAGATCTTGTGCTAATATTGTAACTTAGGCAAACTGTTTACCCCTGTACATAAAAATTCATATATTATCTGTTTTTATTATCTTTAAAATTAAAATGAATTGGTCATCATCCTTTAATAAATTATCCTTCTAAGGAAACGAGCTCAGACAAAGAAATAAAATTAAATATTTTTTAAACAGGGCTATTAACCCTACGTTAGGCAATATTAGCCCAATTTATTTCTGAATTTTATTTGGTTAATTTATCTCAACTTAAATAAAAAAATTTAAAAATTAATTGTTTTATATTGGAATTAGACGATAATAAAAAAATAATATAAAATAAACACTGAAAACTTCTAAAAATTTAAATAATGTATTCCAATTTATTCATGCGTATAATTTTGCATCAAGGTACACCAAATTGCATAAAAACCTTGTTTTCGGTATTAAAAAAAACATACATAAGAACATTAAATGCAACATGCATAGGATAAAATCAAAATACGAAGATTCATTTTACGCTAAAAATTTTGGAAAATAGCCTAAATTTGTAGCATGCTCTCTACACAGATCTCCCTCAAATCTTCTTTGCAGGCATTTTTCACATTGTTGTCGAGTTAATCTATCGCGTTTTCGATCACAAAATATACATCGTCTTACTGTATTTTGACTTGTCTGAGGGGGCGGTATTGCCACATCTGTAACTCGTAACAGAACACGGGAGCGCCGACGAAGTTCCGAAGAGAATCTTAGATCTAAATTCAATTAGTGGCCTTATTAATTCCCATGCCAGTTTTTCTATAAAATCGGACCTTGCAATCTTTTTGTTAAAATTGTTAGATTTATATATGTATAAAGAATTTATTATTGTTATATTCAAGAGGTCATTGGATATCGACGAGTGTTACTTGACATATTATATTTTTCACACAATTCGTCTAATCGGTCAACAGCAAATTTTGTCCGACTATACATTGTAATTATTTCAGATTTTTTAACGTCTCTTGTTTCATTATCGATTGCATCGTCACAGTGTATGCTTGAAATTAAGATCACAGATTTGTTTTTTTTTGGCAATATGATCCATACTCCTTTTTTTACTCCTACTTTTCCTGTTTTTTTGCGATGTTATTTATCCTATTTTCTGTTAAAAAAAAAACCAAATTTTATGGTAATGGAGAAATGACCTAACATAAAAAATACTTAAGAGATTAGGCGCATGGGCTCCAATCGTAGCCCAGATGTAAAAATTCACTAGTCTTTGAAACGCACGTGCGTATCCAATAAACCCTCAACAAGTATCCCACGAGCCTAACGGAGGGTTAATAAAGCTAACCTTTATTATTTTGTAACGAACAAATAGTTATTAAAAGAATCTAGGAGAATTACATCATCCCAGAAAAGAAATAAACAGTTTCTGTCTAGATACTAAATTACAAATGAAAAGTGCTTATACAAAACTAAAATTAAAATCATATAGTAAGAAAACAACTGTATCCCAAATTTCGAAATTCGTTCACATACAAAATTTTATTATATAGAAGATAGTTATACATATATTATACAGATATATATGTAATTAAATGACCAATAATAAATCACATCACTTTATTTAGTTTATAGATAATCTTTACTGATCAATAAAAAATAAAATTGGTAAAACCTGAATTATCCAAATGCTTGTGTAGCTTTTAAAAAAGATATAATTTTAACCAACTAGGTACTCAGGCTGGGATTTCGTAACGTTGAATCTATTGGCAGCAGAAACATATATCCACCATAAAAATCCATAGGATTGGGCGGCTAAGCAAACGGGATATTTCACAAAAGTATTTATACCAAATAACGGTAATGCTTTAAATTGCTTAGGGTGTCATGTAGTGGCGGCCAACTATACATTCTGGTTTCAGAACACATACCATAAATTCATAGCTAAGATAGTATCGGGCAAATAAACATAGTTCTGGCAACTATTAGTGCATCCGGTAAAGGTCTAAAATAAATATTTATTTAAAATATGAAAGAAGAAAAAGGATTTTTTCGGTTTACCTCGTCAAGAGACCACTCAAACAAAATATTGTCCTGTATGCTGGATGTTCAAAGAGGGAAAGAAAAGACTAATTGCGGAAAGGTTACCAACGCTCGGTAACCCTCGCTTTTGGTGACAAATTCGGAACTATTATGAACTGCAGTTGGATCCTTGAGGTAATATAGATGTTTCCGCAGTAGGCGGATAGATGGCGTGAGCAATATTAATTTGAATATTTATTAGAAAATATAATAATTTTTTGAAACTTTAAAAAGTAATTTGAAACTTTTAAAACGATTACAATATTTTAATACGTATTGTAATTAATAAGATTGTAATAATTTACAGTAAGTTCCAGTTATCATAGTTGTTCTGTCAAAAGCTTATGACTTTTAATAAAAAGGCACACAATACGAAGCACCCTAGTTTTAATTGCTTCCTTTCTCACCGTCGTATTTGCTTTATTTAATTTTAGACTCATCTGGGAAAATAATTTTTTCCTACCAATGGTTCCTCAAGTTACGAAACTCTTCTGCAAATTATAATCTTTCTGTCATTGCGCTGTTAATCATTAACGATATCATGCGTTACAGATTTAGAAATAAAAAAATTTATTTTTTGTAGTTTTTTGAAGATTTTTGTTGCAGATATATTATTTCCATGCACATTTTTAAATGTATTGATTACCCAATATATTGATATTAAGGAATCATTCATAATGGAAGATAGTAAAAATAGGTCTTCCTGTGTGGTGATATGTTTTGTTCGGTTATAACCTTGTTTTTTTTATACTAAGAGAACTTTTAATAAAACTTTTATAATTGTTACTATGTTTACAAATTATCTTCATTATTATTCTAGGAAATTTAAAATTTTGATTAAAGCTTGCAGAAGTTGTTAAAATGTTATTACAACCTCCAGAAAAAACAATGACAGAGAGTTAAAGAAAGCTTGAATATTTATTCAATATTTTTTTAAAGTAACATTACCGCTTATTATAGTTACAAGTACGGTACTGTTCGTTCAGACAAATCCGTGGCTCTCAGGTAAAAGGGCATATCTATCCAAAATGAAATTGTTCAGGAGACGAAGTTGAAAGTTCAACATTTTTCTAAAATCAAATGTATTACTTTAGCCATTGTTTGGCATATTATAATGAAAGAGAATCTAATAAACTAACTTTTGCTGTATATAAACAACTCATACTTTATTCTAATTGGCAGCATGTCAGTGAGGTCCTTCTTCTTATTCGCTGAGATTGCAAAAGGAACAACTGTAGGACAGTTCAGGATTCATATGGCTGCGGAAACGGCCTCTACGGCGATAATTTATTGTCTTGAATCAGTCTTTGTTTACTTTTTTATTTTGAAGTACCGACTTGTACAAATCAGAGAATTGGAAAAAGTCTGACTGCTTCATTTCTGTCACAACAAATGGGTTTTTCTTCCCCGTCTGACGAATCAGCTGCATCCAGTCGTACGGGTGATAAATTGGGATATTTGATTTTTTTTTTCATCTTTTCTATGAGAGCATGATCAGAGTCCCACTCCATATAAGTGTGACCAGGAACTAGAAATTTGTGCTCAATCACCTCTAGAATTGGATGGTCAGTTATGACAGACATGAACATGGCAGCCACATGCGAGTTCTTATTCTGCCCTTCACATGTGTCTGACCACAAGATTACCCTCTTCACATGTGGTGGAAGATTCGAGAGATGCTTCTGTAAACATGAAATACTTTGGTTGCCTCCTCTTGCAGCTACTACTTTATTCCACATGTAGCAGTGCGCTTAATTATTCGTGCAATCGTGCACAGTTAAATTAAATACCCACAGTTGCCTTTTGTAGAAAACGACTAAAGTTCCTAGTTGGAGAGTCGGCAAGCATTGCTGCAAATCAAATACAAATGTTTTAATACACTTATCAACCAAACTTTTATCATTCCGTTTTGCCTCATATGCTTGATGTACCATGTCGTGGTGCTGCTGTAGCTGGATTTCAAGAGCATCTTTTTCCTTATCCAGTGTTAAAGTTATTTTCATGTTTAACTTGTCACAGGTGTTGCATGTGTCTTTGCTAGGAGATTTAATTGCCAAGTTCAAGCCGTGAAATATCCTTGTGTAAACTAATAGGCTAACTGGTTTGAACGTTGCATCTATCTTTGCCTTATATTCGGCATAGCATTTTATTATAGTGTAATGCGATACGATGGTATCGAGAGTAGGTGACTTTTTACCCTTTCAATTTAGTCATCACATATTTTGTTTAGAGGTGAATGTTTACGACGCTGATCATCCTTGGCTATTCCTGATGTACTGTCGGCTACTTTTTTTATAGCGCTTGTTAAAAACTTCGCCGTTTCACCAAAGGTATATAGGAAGCATTTCTTACAAACAGGCTGAAGATTTCCATTAATGCGAAGGCTGTACTGAGTTGAATTGCGATTTTTTTGTATTCTTGTTATTTTTCTTAATGTTTGTGTCTTCTTTGGCTCGGTAGTTACCAAATTTGCACTATAATACACGTTTCGAGTAATCACTCATATTCCAGTAGTCTGTAGTACTCTGAGTCTAGTAGCTTGCACTCTCTTTTTAACACTGTCTTTCCTTTCTCTGTTTGATATTGGAGTACATCATTCCGTTTCCTTTCCCTTTCACTGCGGATTTTTCTAGCTCTATCTTTTAAGCTCATTCTTTTTTTTTTCTTTTGCGATTGATTTCTGAAAGGGGTAGCAGAGATTCACGCAAGGAGCAGGAATTAGATGATTCAACGTCCACTGGTCTCCTAACACGTGGTTGATAGACAGAATCATCATCAGAATCCAATGCATCGAGGCAATCTGAAAATAATGTGGTATCGGAATCTTCTGGGTTTTTGTTGTTCACAAAATCTGCTGACGTAGTAAGTGCAATGTTCGCAACTCGATTTTCCTCTATTACTTCCGTGGATGGAGCTGCTTGTTGCATATTATCTGAAAAAACATTTCACATTGTATAAAACCTTTTGTTTTAAAGTTTAGCAGAAAATTGCAGAAAATTTATGAAAATAACCCTGCGTTAGTGTGCAGATAAACCCTAGATAAATTAGCACGAGTGGTGTTCCGGAATATGTCATACCCCAAACTAAACTAATGCAGAAAGTTAAAATTTTTAAATTTAGTCATTTAAAATGGTTAATCTTGGTTTTTTAATTATTTATGATTTAAATAAATTAAATTTGATACTGTAAAAGTCTTATATTTAAATGGTAAACATCATTTATCCAACATATTGCAATTATGCTAGTAAAAAAACACGAGTGAACAATAATACACTATGATATTATGGAAAATGTTATTGATCACACAACTCCAAAACCTTTCCTAAACTTATTATATAGCCTAAGATTCTACAAATTAAAGAAAAAAAAATGTTCGCCAAAATACATTAAAAAATAAAAAAGTTACGACTCTTCAAAATTGTCGCAATTTGAACACGTCATTATTGCGTGTTCCAAACAAAATTGAAGTATCACATCACATGCATATGAAAAAAGTCTTCCTATCTTTATTTCTTGGACAAACAGAACATCTACTGCTTATCCTACGTCGCTTAGGTTCCATCTGATGTACCTCTGGTTGCTGATTATCACGTAGTGGTCGACGCAAGGAAGGGTTTTGTCTTTGTTGGTTTCGAAGCTCAGAAATCAGCTGTACACCCAGTTCTTTCAAAAAAAATCGTCTTTTTACTTTATCGTTTTTTGTATTTGTTTTATATATAACTAGAGCATTCACTCCAGCTCTATTCAAACAAGTCCAACGACGACTATTTCTTGATTCGCTGTAATTAGCAGATAGCTCATCCAATGTGTCTACACCTCCTTTGGTTGAATTGTAAAAGTCGATAATTTTAGGTAATTTCTTTTCATCAGTTTCTTCAATTATAGTGTCATTATGATGCAATGTAAAAAAGAGGATTACATTTTTTGACTTTTTTGGCACGTATAAACAGCCGTTATATCTTCTTTAAAGGCAAATTTTGAAATGTGAATTTTTCTTCCTCGTGTGTTCAGAAGTGCTGTTGGAATTTGCCTTTTGTTTTACCTAACTGTCCCATCCAATGTAAGATGACGAGTCTGAAGTAGATTGATCATGAGCGGATAACTGGTAAACCAGTTATCGAAAGTAATATTACGTTTAGTACCAGAAACTGGCCCAATCACTTTCTTCTTAAGCCTTCACTTTTTCAGAATCCTCCCTTTTATGTGCTGTCTCTCCTTTAGCCCTTTCTTCCAATATGATTGTCTCTTGACTTTTTAATGCGGTTTGTTCTTTCTCAGATTCACTATCAATGAACGATTTATCATCGTCAAACATACTGCCAAACTCCGCCCATAAACGTTTTAACCTTTCCTGGTCTTGTTCGTAAGACATAAGTATTCTATAATTCAGTATCGCTGAAATAAAAATAAAAATTATAGTGCATCTCGAAAAAATATGTAAATTTACCTCTAGAACACAAAACAACTAAAAGTTACAACAGTAGTATACCGGAGTATCACACACCCCAACCATCTTTGAGCAACTCCTAATTTAAACTGAAATTGTATGCACATCTGGTAATAAGGTTATCGTGAGAAAACATGTATAAACTACAGCTACTAGAAGCTAGAAGACGCTATTTCATCTACTTTAGATTTTATAGAAATAAAAGGCGTACCTGGCTTATGGTATACCCCAGAACACTAACCGATGTTTAAATAAGGAAAAGGAGAAAAAATAGAGGAAACCAGAAAAAATATTTACCAGCATCAGAGTATTCCGTTGTCGACGTGGAAAACACAGCGTCCACGCGATAAACATCCCCCGTGACTTGTGTATGCACAGTGTCCATAGGTTGAGTCACTTCTACGGATGCAGAATCGTTTTGCATATTTCTAGGATTGCAGTGTTAAAATGCTGACGTGCAATATGCAGCGTCCATATCTTGATTTTCCTCCATTACTTCTCTGGATGAAGCTTCGTGTTGCATATTATCTATAAAATATTTACAAGATTGTATCTATATATTACAAAAACTTTTTTAAAGCCAAGAAGAAAATTATGCAGCAAATTTATGAAAATAAATAAAGAAAATAAAAATAAAAGAGGAAATCAGAAACATATTTACCAGCAGAAGAGTATTCTGTTGTCGACGTGGGAGACACACATCCGTCCACGCGATGAATGTCCCCCGTGACTTCTACATGCACAGTGTCGATACGTCTGGTCTTCTCCGTCACTTTTATGGTTGTACAATCGTCTTGCATAAAACGATTATTAGTTTTGCAGCGTTTCGATTCCGAAGTAGCAGTCATAGAGTCTACATGCTGACCCATTTCTTTTTCGGCTACAGCATCATTTTGTGTATTATCTGAAAACATAACCATTCCTGTAACATTGTTTTTACTTATACATTTGTGCTCCGCTAGATTCCGAAATTATTTACTTCAATCAATAAAAACAGGCCACTATCTCGTTGCAAATTTAATAGAAATAAAAATAATAAGACCGTTGCACGAGGCCTTTTGATATGATCAATATTTGGGTAAAGAGAAAAGTAGCTCCAGTGAAATACTCGTACTTACCAATATTAATTTTCGACAACGCAGCTCGTAATATCCTTTTACTGCTTTTATTTCTGAGAGTCTTTGCATCATGCTTCCTCTCTCTCCCACGTGATGATCTATTTTCCATTAATCCGCTATTGATAATGTTTTATTTCAATAATAGTTAATTAACACCGCACGCACGGTAGCCTAAGATTATAACCTGAAAAGTAGAAACTACAGATTTATACGACTATAGAAGGTAGAACCACACAACATACTTTTGTTTATTCTTCTTTTCTTCTTTTAGACTCGAAAGAGAAGCGGTCTGGTATGGGCAGGCAACCAAATCATCGTTGGGATGTAGGTTTTATGCCAGTGACCGTTCTTAATCACTCAACAAACGATAAAAGAAAACGTGTTTGGGATATTAATAAAATTAAGTCAAACAAAAAATTAATGAAATTACCGTTATTACATTTGAGTAAATGAACGTAAGTCGTGATATCTTCGTTTTTTCACATATATTTAAACACTTTATACTGATTAAATTTGGGTAAATGAAATTATGTCTACATATCTCCTTTCACTCTAATCATAATAGTAAATTTTATGCCTCTGATTGCAGTAAACGAAAATATCTCTAGATATCCCTGTTTACCCATACGTAATTCTTGAATTCTTGGTTCATATATGATTCAGGTAAAGAGAATTATCTACTAATATAACATTTTACCCAAATTTATTTTGTAAATACATTTGGAAACTAAAGCATATCTGGAATTATGCCTCTTTACTCCATTGTTAACGTTGATTTTGTTCAATGACTGCCTTTTCACATGTCAAAAGCTAATGAAATTATTCAGACTGTAGATTTTACCCAAATGAACAGCAGAAAATTTTTTATTTTCATATAATTTTGGTCAAAAACACAAGTAAAAAATGGTATTTTTAAAACCAAGTGCCTAAGTTTAACTTCAAGCCTTCTTCTATCAGCTTTCAATAAAAATTTTAAGCTTATTTTATTTTAAAACATTGTTTTTAATTGTTAATGAAGCGCGTATGGCAGGGCGTTCGCTCATTTGTACAATGAGAATTTAAACCATAAGAATACAATATAAATATGTGCCATTGTCCTCTCATACACGCTGTAGCCCAAGAGCTCGTCCTGTCATACCTATTCGCTTCATTAACGATTAAAAAACAATGTTTTAATATCAAATAAACCCAAAATATTTATCGAGAAATGATAGAACAAGGTTTAAACTAGAATTTGGGTTCTTGGTGAATTAAAAAAAAAACGGGTGTGGCAGTTCAGTGGGACTGCCGGTAGAAGTTATACTTCTATACACGCGTTCGCCGTTAAAAATTTATATAGGAGCCAATCTGCACAATCATTACATATGTAATGCTATAGGTAAAAGAGAACATAAAGAGAAAAATAATTAGTTATATAGGTATATGGTGCATCGTTTGCTGTATATAAACATATGACATGTAATAGGAGTATAGTAAATGAAGGATTGTATCAATATTTTATTGAAAATATATATTTTTATTTTAATATATATATATATATATATATATATATATATATATATATATATATATATATATATATATATATATATATATAAAAGGAGTTAAATGCAAAAAAAAATTACACATACTCTGCAGTCAAATTCATTGTCTATTTTGTTATTAATATAAAAATTACAATACAATAAATATACTGCAACATAATTCAATATAATAATACAATATAAATTAAAATGTAATATTCATAAGTATTTAAAACTGCCAATATACAACAACTTACTTTACGAAGATAAACATAAAAAACCTACAACTCGGATTATGTTTTAAATTTTCATTTTATTTTAAAATTTATGTTTTTTGCGTATATTACATATATTTAATAAGATTAACGTGAGGTTTTTAAATATTTCAAAAATAAAAAAGGAAATTCATAATTGGGATTCGAACTCACAACCACCAGCGTATGAACCAAACACGTAAAAGGTTTGCCAATTAGACATGACACTAACCGATTTCAAAATTGACAGTTCTCGGTAAAACAGTGATTATTTTGAAATAGAAAAGCCTAAAATAATTATAAACGTTTAATTTTAAATAATACAAAACACATCACATAAATTATAATATGAATACATAGTATATTATATATAATATTATATATATATATATATACAATATTATATATAATATGTATAATATTAAATATATATACAAAAGGAACATTTTTATTCTCGAGAGAGGAAGAGAGAGAAAATATATCTTCTGTCTCTCTCTTACTCATTATCTTACATATGTAATGGTTTCACAGATTCACTCTCATGCAAATTTCCAACGCCGACCGTGCGTATA
Organism: Diabrotica undecimpunctata; assembly: GCF_040954645.1. Taxonomy (NCBI): domain Eukaryota; kingdom Metazoa; phylum Arthropoda; class Insecta; order Coleoptera; family Chrysomelidae; genus Diabrotica; species Diabrotica undecimpunctata. The sequence continues at coordinate 127,725,234 of NC_092803.1, forward strand.
GAAGTATAACTTCAATAATATTTTTTGCTTGTGTTTTTGAGCCTTGAAAATCATAATTTTGCGTTTTAAATTATTTATAACTCAACCAAGTTTATAGAAAAATAACAAGAGACCTATTTTGTCCAGAATGATCCAAAATATTAAAAAAAATTTGTCTGTGCTGCAAAAATGAATTTCTGTAGCACAGACCAATTTTTGCTATAAGTTATTAAAAAAAAATCCAAAAAGAAATTTTTTAAAAATAATTTGAACAACTTTTCGCCTGAGCGACCTCTTAAACTTTATTTTGGGGTATCTCATAAAAGTGAATATGCAAAAAACACTAATGGAAATATTTTTCTCAACGAACCCGAACTTTTCGCCTTGTCTAATTCCGTTTTTCTCATTTTTTATTGTTGGCCAAAAGTACAATACGTATGTCGTCATTAAAACTTTTTTATTGGATAATCATTTTACAGGCAAGTCATTTTACCAGTGATTTTTTTTAACATCTCTACTTTGTATTTAACTGGTGGATTTTGCTTTTCATTATTTATGTTACAGCAAACAAAATAAATATATCAGTTATTGTTGTTAGCCATTTTTTTTTTCATACATTCATACCTTTCTTGAAGTTAAGCTTTAATTTGTTATGAAAGTTTTGTTTCGCGATACCAATAGTAAAATCCGGTTTCGTCATCACTAAAAATATTTTGAGCTTCATAGTGCTTAAATACCACTTTAATTTTCCAATCTATAACCGTTTCTTGATGCTTAGCGGACCACAAATTATTTTACATCTTATGTACCTCGTGTAGAACATGTTCGTGAAGGTTTAGGTTTCGCCTAAAATTCGTTATTTTAAAATTTTTAGAATGCTTAGCTGTTCTATCTTTATTAATGGTCTCGGCGTATTTTTAATTTTTTTTCCGTGATTTCGACCGTGTCCTTTTTCATTTTTTTAAATCCTCGGGCTAGAACCCCATTGTTTACTGTTTACAACCATTTTTGTGAAACGACGATCGAGTCGGTTGACCCTCGGCATCAAGAAAATATACGACCGATATTAAGGGTGGAAATCCGTGATATTTTTGTTATTTTCATATTTCCTTATTAAAAATTCCCTATAAAAGTTTGGTCACAGGTGTAATATTAAAATCTCTGAACTTTTTGGAGAACGGTCAGTTGTGAGCAATCTATTTACCAACACACATTAAAAAATGAACTAAAAATTCGACTTTTCAGTTTCCAGATTAAATACCGTTTTCAAAATAGTAGTAGGGAAGTATAATAGATTAATTAAGTTTGTTATGTTTGAAAACGACCAATATATTTCATCACTTAAAAGTATTTATTTGCGTCATTACTATTTACAAATTTAAAATATAAAAATTTAATCAGATTCAAACAAAATTTTAAAACTTCAAACGAGTTTAATTCTCTGTGCGACAAAATATAGTCTTTGTCTAATCGTAGATCTCTTTCCTCGACTCTTTTCAAAAGTTAATTGGTATTATCCTTTGTAAGGAAGTAAGTTTTACTAATACGTAATTGTGCCACAGAAGTTCGTAAGAAAATCTCCGTTTTCATTTAGATATTTTTATTTCATCGTTGTTTTATTCTTGGTACTATGTCATTGCTAAAACGGACTTTAAAACTACCCATAATGATCATATATTTCTTTTGTGCGGCATAGTTTATTGTATTTAAAAGGTGTCCATTTGATTGAATAAAATCAAAGAGTTATCATTTGTCAAAGTGGACAAATACTAATTGCGGGTGATTTTGTAGCATACATCAGTTCATTTACGTTCTTTTAATGTTCCTATACAGTATATGTACACAGTATATGTACACTTTACACAAACAAGTCAAATTTTTAAAGAAAAATATAAATATATATATATATATATATATATATATATATATATATATATATATATATATATAATAAATGAATATTAATGTTACAGTTATTTTTTTTATTCTGTATATCTTAGCAGACGTGTAGTGCTTATTGCTGCTGATGTCCTCTCAGAGACTTTCTTTATTCGTGTTTTGACTTTGACTCTACATATTTTTTTATTTTAGGAACCTGCAAAATTTATATCCACTAATTTATTCACCATGTTTTTCCAATCAGCTTCTTTCACTGGTTTTTCCTAGACCGTGATCTTCCGTTTATTGTCCGCAAGGATAAAATAACCAAAGAATGTTAATATTATTGGTTGATCTAAGTATCTTTTATTAAAAATTTAACATCGAAAGTGAGACAGATAAAGAAGGAATGCAAGAGAAACAAACGAAACACAAGAATAATGAAGAAATAATGAAAGAGCTGAACAATACGAAATTACGTCGAGAAAGACTAGAAAAGGAAAGAAAGAGAACAATTGAATAATACAATGCTTGTCTATTAATACAAATGATAGACATGTACTAAAACAAGCTGAAGGAAACTTCATAGAAAAAATAAATGAACATCAGTGTTACAATAAACTGGGGGAAAACATGTTTGGTCAAACTATAAAGCAAGCTTGAAAAAAAAACGGTCATGGAAAATAAAGTTAAACTAAAACAAATAAAAGATGACAAATTGTATATAAACATTGATATTAGAAAAAAAGCATTACAAGTATAAAAAAAATAAGAAAAATCACTAACAAAGGAATAAACGAGAGTAAAGGTGATGGATTCGATCGTTACTTGATGGAAATTAATTTTATATAACAATAAAACACTGAAAACGTTTGTTTTTAACACTTCCACAAAATGTATTATAATTTATTATTTACGGCTGTTTAAATAAACAAAATTTTAAAACGAAAACTACATAAGAAAGCCCTGACATTAGTATTTCCACCACCAGAAAAAAAACCCAGTAAAAAAGAAAGGAGATACACCAGCTTTCAAAACAAACAACTTAAGCGAATATGTTAAGAACAACAAGAGCCAAAGAAAAAGCAATTACACAGTGGTATATACAAACTTAAATTTGGCGGCTGTCCAAAAACTTACATGGGTCAAACGGGTAGAACTTTTAACAAACGTATAGCAAAACATATAAGGGCTTTCAATATTGAAAAGCCGTATTCTATGTATACAGTTTAGCTTCTAGACCATATTTATTCGTTTAATGTCCAATTTCAAATTTTCCTTCTTCTTCTTCCTTCTTGTATGTAGGCTTTAAAGCCTGTTCCTTCTTTAATATTAGCCTCCTAGATTGTTTAAATTATCGCACCATCTTTTTCTTGGACTGCCAATACTTCTTCGTCCGATTGGTGAGTTATCTCATGCTATTCGTACTATCCGATCTTCTGTCATTCTACTAATGTGTTTGTTTCACTCCTGTTTCTGTTTTGTCATCCATCCATTTATGTCTTCTATATTGCATGCTTTTCTTATGTTTTCGCTTCTCTCCCTATGCAACAGACTTTTCCCTAATATTCGTCGAAGTATTTTCATCTCTGTTGTTTCTAGTAGTCGTCTCGTTTTAGATGTCTGGTCTTGTCTCAATGACCAATTAAAAACAAACAGTTCTCTCCTTCTCAACTTATTACAAAAATAGGTCACTAAATAAATGCACTGACCAACTGCAGTGATAATTAATTATAATAAATTTTGTGAAAGTGTTAAAAACAAAAGTTTTCAGTGCTTTATTGTTCGAAGAGTAAAAGTGTTAAAATAAAATATAATAAATTAATAATAGACGAAAATATAGAAATCAAATAAATACAGTAACCAGCTGGAGGAAACCCAGGTAAATCCCAAAAAACTAATAAAATATGAAAACGCTCAGAAAGTGTCACTAGTGATAACGGACATAAAATGACACAAAAAAGGAATATAGCAATAGAAATATTACATAAACGTTTAAACAAGATATGGACTAAGGAAGAATTACCAGGGTAATAAGCAGGGATTAATAATAAAAATAACTTAAAAAAGGAGGAAAAGGATCTGATTACAAGCAATTATTGGCGTGTTATAACACTAATACGCATATTCAAAGTGTTGACAAAATCATATTAAAAAACTGAAGCCGGAACTAGATAAGAACCTGAGAAGCAAAGAGTCCGGCTTCCGTACCAAATGTTCCGACATTGACAATATTTGTATCCCTAGAATTATTATGGATCAAGCAAATGAATGGAAAAAGTTAGATTTAAGTTTTATCGACTTTGAAAAGACTTTTGACTGTGTGAATAGGATACAGATGTGGAAAATCTTAAGACTATATTGGATACCAAAGAAAATTATTTAGTTAAGCAAACCTTTCTATGAAGAGATACAAGTCCTCAGAAAGGAGCACTCGGGAGAAATATCAGAGAAAATAGACGTAGAAAGTGGAGTCAAACAGGGTTACGTACTCTCCCTATCCTATTTCTTAATATAATAGATTGGATAATAATAACATAAACTGCTAATCAAACAGGCATTAGATGAGGCTTATTAAAACAGTTAAAAAATATAGAATTTGCAGATGAACGCTGCCAATTAATTGAACACCGAAATCATACGCAAAAAATTAATAGGTTGACACAATACCTCGAAAAATTCAAAATTAACAAAAAATGGGTTCAGTAGACGGTACAATAGACTAGCGCCCAGCTTTATATTAGTCAAGAAAATTGCTGTTTTACTATTCTCTTTACAATTTCATAATATTTTCAATCAAATTTTTATTACGCAGCCATTTTTGTTGGTGTGTCTTTTTAAGCTTTCTACATGCTTTATCGCATTCTTTAGTAAGATCCTTTTTACGTTTCCTGTGCAAAAAAATAATGAAACATTTCAAAAATCAAAATAACAAATTATGGTCATTTTTGACATTTTATATACCTAACGGGAATCCCTCACGTTAGGTACAGAAATGGACTCTTCTATTGAGACTGTACAAAAAATGAAATTGTTTTACTAATAACTCTTTTTATCGGACTTGAATACGATAGTCGAATTAATAATTACAAGAATCCAACATTTATTTATTTTTTATATTTTAAACAAATTTAATCAATTAATATATTTAATCTTAGTCTTGTTAACAAAGAATACGTTGTTGACTTATGTTTGACAAACCTGTAAAATTCAGACCAAATATTACTAATAAAATATAAATAAATACACTGAACGGCAAAAAAAGTGGCCACGAAAATAAAAATTCATTGAAAGTTTTATGCACTGTTACATAACCCTTGTTGTATAGTTACAAAAACTGGCCATTGCTGCTTGATTCCTTAGCATTATTTGTTTAGTTAAAAGGCTACAAAAGAAAATAGTGTATTATCGAAACCAATTACAAACCATAAAAATTACGAGCGAATTTAAACAAAATTGTCTAATATCGTGTATTATGCCCTAAAACATAAATAACTGTTTGCATACGATTTGGAAGGAAAACGAACAAATTTTGAATAAAAACTTGAGGAATACGTTCACATTCTCCACAAAGCATGTTTTGAAGTTCTGCAAGACTTTCCGGCTGGCCTGGTTGGCTTCTAACCCTACGATGAAATTTATCTCAAAGGTGTTGATGATATTCAGATCAGGACTGCAGGCTGGCCATTCTAGAGTATTAATTCCTACTTGACCCAAGTAATTTTTCACGTTTCTTGCAGTATGCGGCCATGCATTGCCATGCATAAAGGTAATATTGTCTTCAATAAATAAACCAAATGGAAGTACTGCTTCTGCCAATATATCCTCTATATACCGGTGAGCATTCAGGGGACCATTGATGAAAATAAGTCCAGTTCTAGCTTTAAATGAGATTTCAGCCCAAACCATGACACCACCACCGCTAAACTTTCTTCTCTGGGATATACAAGTTTGCTCATATCTTTTATTTCTCCATCTCCAAACCCTCTCTCGACCATCGCCAGACTTCAAACAGAACCACGATTCATCAGTAAAGAGAATTCGGCTTCAATCCTCTATATTCCAATGTTGATGTTGTCGAGCAAAAATTAATCGATTCCTACAGTGTCTGGGTTGTAATGCGGTAACAATAGCCGGCCTTCTTGCCATTAATCTTTTTTCATTGAGGCGTCTTCTAACCGATCTCTCACTTACATTCACATTTCGAACCTTCTGCAGACGGTTTCTTGCAGCAATTGCAGTGTCATGGCAATTTCTTGAAAGTTCCATCATAATAAAACGATAAAACGATCTTAGCGAGGTAACTCTTTTACGACCGGAACCATATCGACGTGAGTATGTACCGTTCTCTACAAAGCGATGAAAATCTCTTCTTACTATAGTTCTCGGAATACCTAAAGTTTCGGATACATACACGTTTAAAAAGCTAAATTACTGTTTAATTAAATGTTTTCAACTAAGAAGATAAACAGCTACAGAAAACAATAATATAAACCTTAAAACTGTCAAAAACAAGCATACATGATCGCAATAAAGATTTAAATTGAGACGCAATATGAAACATTGCATAAAACGAAGAACTTAAGAAACGAATATAAAGAAACGAAACGAAGAAAATTCTTTTTTTTTTTAAATAGGAAGGTACTATGTGCTCACCTACTTTTCTTCAGTAACGGGACAGAATATATCGTTATTTTGCATGTTAGTGTTTTCAACAGGGTCTTCTTGTGTAGTTTTAACTACTCCTAGTAAATTTTTGTAGAGCTGTTGGTGCTGAGGATTGTTAAGATATGGTATCATTAATTGGAGGCTCTTCTTTAAGTTCGCTGATACTTTATTTTCGGGTTTCATTATGACTAATTTTTTTTAAATCATTGAGCGTCTTGTTTTTTTTTTAAAAAACATTATGATTTAAATTCTGAAAATGAATCAGTTGTTTGGATTTTTATAAGATAATCCGTATCCTGATTTGTTAACTTGTAGCTTAGTAGTATTTAACATTTTCTCAGCAGCTTCTTTGATGTTACAATGACTAAAGCTATTCATGTCAATGGCAACGAAAGGTGTAGTGTATCCTACGAAAGTAATCACGTTGATCAAATCCTCTATGTTTTTCTATTAGGACAAAATCTTTGTCACAAGACATGAAACTGTAGCCGCTTATCAAAAATCTTTGTACTATAACCAAAAACGTCAACACAAACATAATAAATTTTAATTTTTATTTTGGCCACCAAAGTTGTCAATCCAAATAGTGATATCCTTTGTGACATAGTGACAGAAACATGGAGGCATTATTTGTCTCCCCTACATGTACTCCAAAGTTGAAACAGAAAAGCTGTGACAAGAAGAACATATCTGAGTAAAATAACGTAGGTACAAACATGACCTCTTCTAGATCCATGGATAAATAGCAAACCTTGCTACCTGGTTGTTGTGAATCTATTGTATCTTGCTTGAGTAGTTCTCTTGCTTTTTTGGCTTTTCTTTGGTGAAGTTCTAGCTCACATTTTGACTGATGGCTACTACCTTTGTTTATACGGATTTCACAATACAATCGAGGTCGTCGAAAGACAAATTTGGAAATTCGGGTTTGAAAACAGATCTATAGAATTTATTAGTTACTTTAGTATCTGGATATCGCTCTGATTAGCTCTGAACAGTCTATAAATATTCTAGTCTGGGCTTAGGTATTCTTTACTGTACTTTGCGCTTATCTAATGACCAACTTCACAGGGTAATAAATTAATGTACTTTTTTATAGCACAGCGATCATCTACAGAGTAAAGCGATTTTTATGAGACGTCCTATTATCTAAGACAGAAGTTTCGTCAAGTTTCTTTTTATTTACAAGAACTTCCAGCTTTTTCCTTGTTACAGCAAAGGTATTTATGAATGAGTTCTTACACACTTGAGCAAAGGCTTCATCATCATTGGGTAGCGTGTAGCTTACTGTTGTTTGGCATCTACTATCTTGTTACTAGGTATCATGTCAGCGCCTCCTAACCCGCAGGAGCTGTATGACATCAGGTAAGTACCTTGAGTTTTGGTGTTCTCTCGGTAAAATTTTTTAAATAAGGCGATAACTGAGAGTTGTACAATTGAATTTACACTTATAAATCACCTAAAAATAAAAAATATATAGTAAGACAGAGTGCAACATGATAGGTTATGCTACAAACCTCCTGTATTGACAACGGTTTTGCTACTTTATCTTTACGTTTTTTAGTTTTATATGCTTATATGCTTCATTGCAACAAACTGTACCCTTTAATCAGAATAAAATTAATAATAATAAATTTGACTCTCTGGCACAAACCCCTTTGCCAAGCAACAGGCAAAGCACATACCGCTGGCTCCATCTTACAGTCCCTATACAAAGTTTAGTATTAGGAATGGCATCTAGCGCCTTTATTAGGAAGTAGAGCATGGCACATACAACCTTTCTATGGCAATAACTCAAAATAAAAAGTTTTGGCACTTAACAACTTTGAAACTTCCACTCTTCAATTGTATTTATATTTGTATATAGTAGGCCATTTTACACATTTGGCATTAATTACGGAAATAAAAAAGGTTAAAGAACTATATAGACAAGAATAATAAAGGTGCTACATATTCAATGTTTTAAACAAAATTTGGCAAGTAAGTGATATATCGAAAACAACAAAAATAAAATCGCTAATAGCTCTATTAAGGTTTATTACTTTCCGAAGCACAAACATGGAATTAGATAGAAACTTTAATTAAAAAGCTATAAACTTTTTAATACAAATGTTAGGTAAGTAAGTTCTGAAAATCTACTGGCCCAACACAATAACTAGTATACAACTATCTGCAAAGAACAAAACAAACATATATACTGCAATCAAGTAAAAAAATAAAAATGGATTGGCCATACCTTGAAGTACTTAAATATCAATTTGAGAGCACAATAAATAAATGGGGTAAAATCAAAAACAGAGCACGAAATAGACAAGAATGGAAGGAACTAATACAAAGGTTATCCAGAAAATGAACAAGAAAGAAGATATGCTCACTCGGTCAGCCAGCCATCTTATTATGTTATTTTTTTTTTGTTTTTCCATATTTTAGTAAATTGGATAGAACTATTCTACCCATCTTAATACGGCGTTGAATTTTCTGTTTAAATCTTCCTTCGCTTTTGATAAAACGAAACCGAAACCGTCAATATTGTTGAATGTAAATCTTGTTGTTATGAATAACAACGAAATTAAAAGATCATTTAGCAATTGTGTCAAAACAATATCTAAATTATTTGAATCTTAATTTCATAATATATTGCGGTTAGTGTCTTCAGTTGTACCTACTTTTTTTTTAAATATCTAAAATTTTACTTATTACTTACTTAGTTTCTTTATTTCTTTTTCATCAAATTTTTGGTTTGGATTTTTTTGGTATATTCTTCTTTAAACAATAATTTTAAGTACATTTTTTAGATTACAGTATTTAGAACTTATTATTTCTCTTTTATTACCCTTATTTTGCTTAGATTGCTGTTATTTTTCGTCATTCATTTCGCAGGAAAAATATTATTTATTACTCACTGTAACAACATCAAACTATATCAACACAAGCCATCGCTCGTTTTATTTGTTTAAAATTACGCCATTCAGCAGACCGACCAGTAAACAAACAACAGATTTACTTGAGGGTAAACGCTATAGCTTGTTTTATGGCAAACACTCATTGCTCGCATTATAGTCACGTTTTTCACATATACGAGTACACGTGCATAATATTCAACCGAGTGCGTAGCTGAAATCATTGTTTTATGGTCATATACATCAAAGTTTTACAACCGCAGGGTAAATGATGAGTTGCTACACATGCCGACAATGAAAGGCCGAATAGTCTGAATATTTGTAATACCCAATGTAGAGCTGAAGGCTAGAATCCAGTAATCGAGTTTTGGGTCACAATGTGACTATAATTGTGAAATCAATTACATTTGATTACAAATCTGTAAGATATAGTTAATACCTTGTACGATGACTGCATCTTGCTAAAATCGCCAAGTTCTTTATGTGGTAGGATTTCTTAATCTGCGCCTACAATAGATATTTTTGTTACAACGGAAGTAGGCATTAACTAAATAATTAATAATAAAGATGTTTTTTACCAACATTTAGAAAGGAGGCAGTTAACATTGTATTTATATTTTCTCTATTGACTAAAAAATCGGTTGCCTGTAAAGTCGGTTTTACGGGCGAAGATTTTACGTGACAACGTCTTTTTCTCGGTAGAATATTTATTGATATGAATATTATTAAATTGCACAATCGGAACAAGGAATTGCCGCTATAAACTCAGTTTCTCAACTTTTGTGTCAATCTAACAATTAATCAATCAATCATAGTTTACGATAATGAAATATTAGTGTACAATTATTTACCTTTATTGTTGTAGTTGTTGTAAATGACGAATCTACTCACGAATTGAAGACAAATCTCACGATCTCACGATTAAGGTCTTACATCTTACGATTTTTAAATTTTTTTTAAATTTCAAGTGTTTCTAATAAAATGCATGGGAGGTAATCAGCTTTTTTTAGATTGTCACCTTGAAATATCCATAAATTGACTGTATTTTTATATCAAAGTGGGCTACTCCAATTAACTCAATTAATATACACAAAATAATATAAACAAAGCTTAAAAGGTTCTTTATGCTTTGAAAGTGGTTTATAAACAACTGAATTGTAATGTATATTTTACCGCCTTTAATAAATATGAAGTATAGACTAAATTTTGTGTAAAGAACAAACATTCAACAGACCTAATAGTAAAAACATATTGATTTAAGTGTGAATTTGAGATAATGTGCTGACAAAATGTTAAATCCTAAGAAAACAAAATTATGTTTTTATGTATATTCATTATACTTAATACTCTTGGGTAAAATACCTCATATCATATATGTCTTTAGACACAGTTAATAATTTTCATTGAAGTTTAAACTAAAAAGAATGTTTACAATCATTGCTCAATATTAAATGGATAAATCCATAGCAATATTATAAAAGAATATAGGTCCCTAGGTAATTTCCTAAAATTATATCTGATACTGGTGGTTCCCCCTAAAATAGGACACTGTAAGCACTCCACATTTTCACTACAGACACAGCTGACGATACTTTCAACGATTTTCAACTTTAGCGATTCAACGCGCCTAATTCTCTAGTGCCGCGCGCAGCGGACCGATCATGTTTGAGTGGGAGAGAGACGCAAGGCATTCGCCGGTCCGGCGGGCCTCTCTCTTGTTCGGTGACTCACTGTAACAGACGTGAGCGGGCGTTACACTTTTTCTTAAATGACTCCGAGCCACAACCTAATTTAAGACGTTGTCACGTCAAAAAATAATTATTTAGTGATAAAAACTTAACTTTTTGTGTAGTTTGGGGTCTCTGTTTAAAGACTTAAACGTCTCAGAGAGCGACAAATCCAAAATTCTTAAAGTTATTCTACCAAAAGCCATTGCTACAGCTATAAAACAATGTAGACTTACTACATATCTTCTCCAAATATAAATACGATTTAAATCTCCTTCTTTTTGACACTCTGGACATAAGTGTGAATTAACAATTTTTAAGGTCTATTTCAAATAGGTAAAAAGCAATAAGAATAAGACTTAATTACAATCAATTTATTCTACCACCAATGACGGCTTCGCATACTATTATTTGCTATGCATCTTCAAGTCAACGATACATGGTAAACTAAATGCTGAAAATATAATAACCCGTATTAGGATGCTGTCTGGTACATAATATACAGCAATTATGTCAATATTATATGTATGTGATTATTAAATATAACTTTAAAATTAATTAAATAAACAAAATAAAACTTAAATGAAAAAGCAATCTAGTAAAATTGAAATTAAATAACCCCAATACCGGTTATTATATTTTCAGTATTTAGTTTACCATGTACTGTTGACCTGGAGATGCATAGCAAATTATAATATGCGAAACCGGTCGTTGGTGGTAGAATAAATTGATTGTGAGTAAGTCTTATCCTTATTTCTTTTTACCTAAGTATTAAGATTTTTTGTTTTGCCAGATGACTAGGATAACATGCGTGTCCAATTTGTACTCTAATTATGGATATTATAATATATTTTATGGAACAGAATAGATCTTAAACCATTAATCACTTGTGATTGAAGGGCTGTATGGACGCATATTGCGAGGAAGAAAGTTTACTGTATACATGCCATGATTTTTTCTATTTTACTACTAATATGTTTTTTAATTATTGTTGCCTCTTGTCTACAGATTTGGTGACTAGTTTGCGTTCCAGTATTAATGGCTTTTTTAGCTAATAGGTCAATATGTTCGTTATATTTAAAACCTATGTGTGCTTTAATGCACAAAAAATGAAAAATTTTTTTTGTTTTCATAAATGTCATAATGAAGTTTTTTAATTTCAAGGGCATATTATGTTTGAGTTATTATTAAGAAAATTTCATTTTAATTTAATTTAATGAGAGTGAGAATGGATAATGAGTCAGATATTGTAACAGATGTATTCTGAGTTTATTTCAAAGTATCTTAATGCCTTATATATTGCTACAGCTTCCTACTGAACCATATAAAACGCATCAATAACCAATAATTGATCTAATATAGGTATGATCGAAAGAAAAGCAACGAGGTTTTTACATATGTATCCCACCATGTTTTTGTAATTGATTTGAGAAAATATCCACCCTTTTTACATCTATCTGACATAAACTCAACGTAAAGTTTTCAAGTCATCGAGAATCATTCCCAAATATTTAATTGAAAAGCTGAAATTAAAATCATACACATTCAACTTTACCTATCTAATTTAGTTTTGGGATATTGTGTCAAGTGAAAATACTAATACTTTATTTACTTGATGCAATTTTAAATCCATTTTTATTAAACCAATTTTTAGATATATCATGTATTTTTTCTAAAGTTTGAACACAATCGAAAACACTTAAAACAATTGAACACAAAATTGAAAAATATATTTTTTGGTGGACGAATACATAAGAAAGTCATTAGCATACTAAATTATTTTAGAACTAATGTTTTTAATAAAAATATTATGTAAATCTGCAGTATAGATGTTATATAAGAGACGGCTAACAATTGATCCCTGTGGTAGTCTATTTTTAATTTAACGAGGACCTATAAGTTTATTATTGTTTGTTCTGAGATAAAATTTTCTACAGTAATTAAAGTTAAAGAGACAAACACTATTATATGCTCCTTCTATATCTAATTCGATAAATAAATATTTGCCTTGAAAAGGAATTTTGAATGTCCGTTACTAATGTGGCAAGTGCATCTATGGTGCCATAACCTTTTCTGTGTCCAAACTTTAAATCTGAAAGTAACTTTTTTTATCTATTTACCATTCGAATCCAAAATAAACAAAAATTGATTTTAGAAATTTTATAGATAAATATTTACAAATGGAAAGTTTTTAATAAAAATTAATAAATACTAGGTACATAAAACAAAATTTTTAAAGAAAAATATTAAGATTTTTTAAATTTTAAAGAACTTAAATGTGCCGTGTTATAAAAAATATTAACAATTAAGTAATAAGCAGACATAAAATTTCATTAACCCACATAATATGGTAATAACGCGCTATAAGAAGTATTCACTACTGTCGGTAGTCCCCAAGTGCCACGCTCTTTTTTTTAACAGAGACTTGGCTGGGCTATTGCACTGTAAAATGCATTTTTAAAATTTTACCTTTTTAAATAAGTAATTTTTTTTGTTTTAAAATCTCGAAGAATTCCTTGGTGAACAGCAAAACTTGAAATATGTCTGGACAAGGTCCTGAAAATTTGAAATACGTCTGTACGAAGGACTATAAAAAACTCGTAATAGATCTGAATCGAAGGATCAGGAAAAACTTGTATATCCGGCTCGAAGGACCAGAAAACAAATATTGGTTGGAACCAACTTTGGTTGGTTGAAATGTAATGTATAATGAAATGACTGTATGTTATGCTGGTTAAGAACTTTTCTCGAAGTGTAGAATAACGAGACTTTGATTTAGTCGAACGATTATTCTACTTTTCTTGAAATGAAAAATGTAAAATAACAAGACTCGTTGTCGAACATTTAATTTACAACTCTGCTTGACAAGATTCAAAAGCAGACTATTATGAAGTGAAAATCAATTGCTAATTACAATTGCCCTTGGCAACGTAGAATAGGGTTTGTAATGCAAAATGCTGACGTAATTTAACATTAAACTATTAAAAATAATAAATGAAATAAAATTTGGACAGTATCAAGCATTTTATTATCTTATTATATATGGTTAAAATGGAGAAATTACTAATGTCAATATTTGTTAACTTAAAAGAACTCTCAACTCATTTTCTTAAATTTTGTAATTTATTTTAGGGTGCGGGTTGTTTTCGTAAGAGTATAGTATATAGAATTATTTTGATTTTTGACATAAATCTTTATTAGAAAGATTCTTTGAAATATTTTAATAGCATTTATTTATTAATTCTGTAGATATTTACTTCTGATGATGTGCTTAGAGTTTTGTTCTTAATAATAATTCCATAAGTGAGATAGGTCTGTATGAATGAACGAAATTAAGATCTGTCCCTTGTTTGAGTATGGGGATAGTAATTACATCTTGAAATTGAAGTATTACTGGATTATTAATGATTATATCAATAAATATTTGCAATAGTAAAGTTTTGGCACTTTTGGAAAGATATAGTGGACTTTTCATCAGCCACCATGTTATTCGAACAAGACAGATTTGACAATGACTTATGTATGTCATACGTTCTGGGTTATAGATTTATAAAGAAATATTTATTATATAAATATTTTTTATATATAGAATTTTTCATATAAAAATGATTGCACATCATTCAAGATTTACGTCGTTAGAACCCCACAACGTTGCCAAAACATCAGAATAGTTAGTAGGTGAGGAATTTTTAAAATGTGAAATATTTATCAAAATGTTATATTAACAGTAAATACACTTAGTTTTAAGACTACTGCAACACACTAAAATACATAAGAAAACATTTTAATACAAAATTATATATACCTATACATCGGTATTTAGGCGCCACGCCCTTCCGGTAGAGATCTATGGAGGAGTATCACCGAGACGCAAGCTCTTATCTCTTGCTGGACTGCTCCACTATAGGCCGACCAGACACCAGCATATTCCAGTCTAAGCCGCAGATTCATCTAGAATTTTAAACTGCTGCGTTAGTCTTTTTTATTGTTCTGTACACCGAGCTGGGGTCGAACCCACATCCACTGAACCATTCGACAGTGAAGCGAATAAAAATCGGCCGCCTAGCCCGCTTGGCTATCTGACCGACTTAATACAAAATACAAAATTATATATTCTAAATTTTTAACTTACTCTTTTAGAGCATTAATAGTGAAAACGTCCCGCTATTATTTCTTGTTCAAAATAATCTATCTTATATGAAAGTTTATCAGATTTCTACAGACTATTTAGTTGTTTTGGCATAGCACAATCACCATATCAACAATAACTAGTTTTTAAAGCTATTAATCTAAATTTAATATGTATTTATAAATACATGTTATTAATATAAAATATATTATGATCAAATTGTGTAACAAATCAAAATATAAACAAAATTCTTACTCTAAAAAGCGGCAACACTTTATACACACTCAACTGTCATTAAAACTTGAAGTATTCCCGTATCATTTGCGTACAATTGTTTAATCTATTTAATTAAAATTATTATTTTGTGGAATATTAGACTTAAAGAGTAATTTCATAAATTTTATATTAATAATAATAACAAATGTTTTTGGTTATTTAATCAATATAATTCTAAAATTCCCAATATAATGATAATTACATTTTTCTGATTATTATACCAAGTTGACCTATGAAAGATCGAGCAGTCCTGTATGGGTTTCGTAGTATAAGCTGTGTTGGGAAAATTTGAACTCAAAGGTTGACGTTTCGGAAAGTTTAAATATAATGTGACGTCACTTTATATAAATTGTGACGTGCAACGTTTTTACTTTGAAAAATGGTATAATAAAGAATTACATGTTCCCTAACAACACCGATTAGTTTTTACTTTTCGTACAGGTAGCATGATAATACTCGATTAAAAAAAATTGATTTGCTAATTTTGGTACTTTATTTTTTTTATTAGCTAGACTTTCTTTGTTATTTTTCATATTTTTTTATATTAATTACCTATATTATTTATATTACTAACTTAACCTGTTTGTTAACACATTATCTGTTTAAAAAAAATTGCTGACACTATTTTTTGATGAAAAGTTTCATTATATAAACCTAGACTAGTACTATCTTGATCTTTTAAGGCAAATTCCAATTCTAAAGTATCAAAAGGTTTCAGCAAAAAATGATTATTAAAAGAATAAGCACGAGTTCTGCAATTTTTTATAGACGGTGGAACAATCTGGTCAAAAAATTGTTCTTCTAAGGAATCGTCAAAACATTTTTTAGCTTGATTCCATAAACTTGCTGATGGCATATTTTTATTCAATATAAAGCACCAATCAATCCAGCTCCTTTTGGCTTTATTTTTAGAAATATTTTGGCTTCTGCTACAATTATTTGGCACTGTATGCAATAAGCCATTCTAGGAGATTTCTTATATAGTTTCTGTGGTGTTAAGGAAAAAGGGGACGAGTTTGAAACATCAACTTTTCAGTAGAACATAAAATCTTATTATTATATAATCTTATTATCCCATCGGCCGTATGGCAAAAAGTGAAGTTAAAAAAAAATAATACAGCGTTAAAAAAAATATTTGACATATCCCCTTTTATCTTATCAAAAATTTGGTGGTTATCGTTATATTTTACTTTTTTATTTATTTTTATATGTTTATTTTGAGCAAATAATTATTATATAAAGCAATCTATAAAACAAAATAAGTAATCCATAAATTTAATATTTGAAAACGTTAATTCTTGAAAAACTAAACATTTTTGCACAAAATAATTTTAAAGTTAAAATCAAATATCAGTAAGATTTGTATTCCATTCATTTATAATTTAAGTATCTTCGTACTCCTCTAAGTCAGGATCCCCCTTATTAGCATTGACATTGGAAGGCAAAGTTTTAAAAAAATTATGTCTGTTTCAATGAGATGAAGTATGCTAATAAGATCTCTTTTTTGGTAGTAAAAGATCATCAGACTTTCCCATGCGAGAGAATGAAATTGATTGGAACGTGTCTACCTCATCTAATTTGGTTTTATATTTTAGTACACATGAATCCTGTTGTCCGCTAAAACGAAGCATTTGACATCGTGCCAATTAAATTTGGCTCCAGCTGTATTTACTTTTCGTAATTGGAGTGGATCCTTATACAAATCTGCAAAATTCAGAAACATATCATTCTTCATAACACAAACAGTGATAGTTAGACTTGTGGAACTGTCAAGATTATTTTAATCGATGGACAAGTGAATGGACATGTTTGTCCTCTTCTTTTTCCGTTCAAATTGACATAAATTGAATCACATTCCATGTGTGTGTGTCCTGGAAATAGAAATTTATGGTTAATTTGTCAGGTCGAATTCTGGTGATACAAAGAAACATTACAGCTACGTGGCTATTTTTGTTTTGGCCACCATATATGTTTGAATAAAAATCTCCTCTATGACATGATATAGCAATGAGGCTTAAAGATGATAAAGGCAGAAAGCTATTTGATTTGCTCCACGGCCTCCCTCTACTTCGTACCACATATAACACAGTTTTGTAATGTAGCAGTCATACAATCTTAGATTAAATGTTCACAGTAGCCGCTTATAAAACACACTATTGGTCTTTAGATGAGGAGTAGGAAGGCATTGCTGAAGATCAAATCAATATACTCTATTCGACTGGCTGCATTTTCCTTTATTATCATTTTTCATTGCATAAGCTGCATCTGCTTCTGATAAGTGAGCATTATATTAATTTTAAAGTCATTCTACTTCTTCTACTGAAGCAAGTTTTAGTTTCATTTTGTATAAATCACATGTATTACATCTATCGAAAGAAGGCTTCTTAAATGATAAACATGTATGAATAAATAAATATGGAATCCATTTCCAAAAAAAGAGTATAATACAAGTTTTGCAATCTTTTACTCATACATTCCATAGATAATTGATATTGACAGACTTTTACCACTTTTTGGTGATATGTCTTCTGCTATAATGTGACTCATACAATGGGTAAGAACTTATATGGCCTTTAATAATCTAAACTGCATGGTCTCCAATTCTATTGAGCGGAACATTACTTCCTCTTTTATCTTGCAATACATTTATTGGATACTCCAAAAGTTTTCAGAAAACATCCTTGGCACACTTCAATTCAACTAACTGGCCGTTGATTTTACTATTGGTACTTATGAATCATACTCGTTGCTTTTGAATCTTCAGTTTTTACGCTAATTCGTTGAGATTTTTTTGAAACGTCTAAGATAAGGAAAAATAAATAAGCGTTTGTTATAATCTCCAATCGCCCATACTTCATTAAAAAGTGTTTGTTGATTTTCCAAAGAAATCTGATCTAAACATTTTTTACTTATTTCGTTTTTGTTGTATAGTTTTTCAAAGGTTTTAAATGATCAATATTTTCTTGCAACAAATCCTGTGATTTATCAATAAGAATATGTGTCTCTTCTAATGCACCTTCGGAAGCTGAGGATGTTGAGCCTGATACGTTTTAAGGAACATGTGTTTCATCGCGAAGATTATCATCAGAGTCATAGTCACTTTGTTCTGGCATGACAGGTTTCCTCGTAATTTGTAGAAGAACAACCTAAAATTAAAAAGAAATGTAGGTAAACTCCATTCGCTTAGCTCGGGTATATTTTGACAGATTCATTGTCGGAAACCTACAACACAACAATTCCTACTTCTCAGTATTAATAGTTAAAGCGTATCCTACTATTGCATACTACTTTGTTTAAAAAAAGAAGAATTATTCTAAATAGTGGAAGTGTATACTAAACACATCAAATTTTGGGTAGTATATATTTAAAAAATATATATTAGTTGTTATAATTTAACATAAAATATTTATTAAATGGTGCAGATAAATAAATATTTATTGTCGGTAATTCGCAAAGTTATATTTTATTTACTATTTAGTTTGTTTACTATTAATATTGGCTATGAGTACGTGTGCTTGGTTGTATAGTAATTTCCAGCCACTTTTAGTCTGTCAAAAAGTAACTTCGCAAAAAAATAATTACTAAATTCACTAGACAGTTCGGACTGGGAATAGCGAACCGAGTATATTATTATTCGTAGACACAAATTTTTATTGGAAAAATAACATGTAATTCTTTTCGCAATATCTGAAAAACTGAAAATAACATCAAACATAAAATCATTAACACCAGGCCGATTTAAACATGTAGGTCCACCAGCTCTAGATCATCTGTAACCATCTCTAATATCTGCTTCCCAATATTGTCATTTTTGTTAGATCTATATAATACATTATGTGAATTCATTCAAAGGGGGGCTTTATTTGGGAAAAAAATGTATCCCAATCATCTGTTTTAGTTTTAGTTTTTGGTACTTGATAAATTGATAAAACATTAATTAAATTTTTTTTACTGTGCATCCACAAACTGGAATTTCACCATAAAAATTGCTAATGATATTTACTTATCTAAAATCAAAAGTATTTTTAACTAGAACGGCTCTTCCACTATAGCCATCCTCATGATCTTTCCGGATGAGATTATAACCTTTAAAGCTGTATACTACAATTTTTTTTAACCAAGTTTTACTCGACAAAGCAATATTTACATTCTCTTCTGATCAAAATTGAATCAAAGAATTTTTGTTAGATATTACAGAACGTACATTTCATTGCATAATCTTTAAGAAATGTATTTATTTGTAAAAATATCCTCCATTACTAGACTCATACCATACTTAAGAGTTTCGTTATTTATATTAATTTTATAATAATTTAAAAATTAGACTTATCTGACAAAACATACAAAACAGTAGTTCGAAGTTCCAATCAGTACTGTAATGTTTAGAACCGTGTTTAAAATGATTTCCGGTTTGGAAATCGCAACGTAAAATATTGTTTTCATTCCAATCAATTGTTGTTTAATCTCATACGAAAAAATATGGAGTTCTGCCGTGTTATTATATCGTTATTTATTATTCTAAGAATTTTAACTTCAGATGCAATTCTTTATAAACAAACAGTGTTTATTGTTATGTTTTATCATCTATAAAGGCGAAAACAATATTTTAAACTAATAATTTAAAAAATAGAACATGTTGTATATACGAAAATATTATAAGATGACAATAAAATTGTATTTTTGCAGTTTGTAACTTTTTAAAATTTACACGCTATTATATCATAATCATAATTTTATTTATAAATGTTTGTTGTTTTCAGAATCTACTGACGTCAAACCGGCATCTGCAAAAACCATCACCCTCCATTCGAACGGCTCCGCCACAGTTCGAACAGCGACCACCCCTGACACAAGTAAGGAAGACTCGAAACAATCGACCGTAGATAACAGCGTGAGTGCCGCCGACGAGCAGTCCGCCGACCAAACAGACCAGGAAGACCAAAAGGAAGAAGAGAAAGCGGCTACGAGAATCCAGGCCGCGTTCCGAGGACACCAGTCGAGAAAAAGCATGAAACAACCGGCGGGCAAAGTGGAATCGGCCGAGGCCAACAACACAAACTCAAACGAGCCCACTAGGGAAGAGCTGGAAGCGGAATTTCGGTTGGACGATGCTGGTAAGTGGAAACTTTAAGAATTTATGAAGGACAAACCTACAAGATGCGCTATTATACATTATGTATACTACAGACACGACAAATCTGACTAAAGACGTAGTTTTAATTATGTTTTTATTAAGAAGTAAATTGCGGAGTGTGATTTAGTCGTCTTAAACTTAATAGAGTTTTCTTGAGTAGAATTAACTAATAGTTTAGAACGGTTAAACTCGATATGAGATAGATAAATTATTAATAACTTTTTTTAACAAACACAAATTATGTATAGTATCCGAAGTCATAATAGAGATACCTACATGTTTTTTTAATAACTGTTATAATTTAGAGAAACTAAGTGATACATGATTCATTATTTTGTTTTTCTTTTAAGTAACCAAACGTTAAATGTTATTTGCGTGAAGATACAGATAACAGTGCATGAAAAAATTATTATGACAGATACCAGTGCATCTAAAAATTTAAAAGTATGCGTATTTTTTATAATTTGTCGGTCATAGCAGCCTTTTTTTAAACTCTACGTGAATGGATAAATATTTTAAAAGACATAAATAAATTTTTAGAGTAGCTGCTACTAGATGGGATTATAATATTAGCGTAGTTAACTTTAATTTTAAACATCGTAAGGAACTCATAGACGTGTTTAAAGAAAACAAATAGAAATATTAAAGGGGAGTTACATTAAATGAATATTGTTCTGAAGCTATTTTACTAATTACTATTTGAATCCGAATAAGCCATAATTAAAGGCTAAAATACGTTTATTGACGTTTCAATTTCCACTTCGGAAATCGTTCTCAAAATACAAACATTAGTAAATTAAACAAATTTTGTTTTTTGTTACTTTAACTGACGACTTTAAAATGATATTGCCAATATTGTTAAGTTGCGTTCCTGGGACGATTTTACTTATAAGATAGTTCATTCGATTACATGAAATCAACTTTAACTTGAGAATATCCGTCAGAAAAGATCATAACATGTAATTTGTCTTTAAAAAGACAAATACATGCCATGATGACAGTAAAATTCTCCTGTTAGTGATTCCATAGTAAATTATGAGGGAAAAACCAGGAAAAAAAAACCTCATAATACTATCCCGACATGGTAAGTATTTGATCGTGCATTTAGTTTACCTTCAATAAACACCAAATTCCGATTTTATATGTTTGTTATTTAAAAAATATAAATGATGTATTCTCTATATGTTACTGACTTACCAATAATGGTATTTTCCTTTTAATAACTTCCACTTTCAATATGGGTAACCAGATCCTACTACATTTTGCCGAGGAATTCGCAACACAATTGGTCTCATTTAGCATAATTAGAGCCGCTTCTTTGATTTTTCTCTTTCTACCATCCGTTTCTTTTAGGACTATATTTGATCATTCCATTGAACCTTATGTTCATTATCCCATGCGTGTTTACATATTTGAGATCTATCAAATTTTCTATTTGTAATATAGGATTGATGTTCACTTATTCTAACATTTAATGGCCTTGATGTTTCACCTAAATAAAACTGATCGCATCCACAAGGTATTTTATAAATGCAATTCCTTGTCATTTCTTGTTCATTGTTAGGTTTGGTTTTGGACAAAATAGATCTCAACGTGTTTGTTGCTTTGAATGTTGTTGAAATGTTCAATTTATTTCCTATCCTTTTAAGCTTTTCCGATAATCCTTTTATGTATGGTATTGTTATTTTCCTCGTGTTTATTATTTTCCTATTACCCATATTGAAAGAGGAAGTTATTAAAAGGAAAATACCAGTATTGGTAAGTCAGTAACATATAGAGAATACATCATTTATGTTTTTTAGATATAAAATCGGAATTTGGTGTTTATTGAAGGTAAACTAAATGCACGATCAAATACTTACCATATCGGGATAGTATTATGAGGTTTTTTTCCTGGTTTTTCCATCATAATTTACTATGGAATCACTAACAGGAGAATTTTACTATCATCGTGGCATGTATTTGTCTTTTTAAAGACGAATTACATGTTATGATCTTTTCTGACGGATATTCTCAAGTTAAAGTTGATTTCATGTAATCGAATGAACTATCTTATAAGTAAAGTCGTCCCAGGAACGCAACTCAACAATATTGGCAATATCATTTTAAAGTCGTCTACTTTACAATGTATAAAGTATGTCTGAATTGTCAATATAGATGAGTCAGATAAAATTAAATTATTAGAAGAATTTTTCACTAAGTAAAAAAAAACAAAAAAAGCAGTAAAACTGCTTAATAGAAACACATATTTGAAATATTACCGAAATCTCCTTTCCAGTATTTTCTATTAAGTACTTTTTATTCTACGTAGTGTAAAAATAGAATTAGAAGTTACATTCGAATATATAAACGAAATCTTTGGACTTTTTCAATAACTAAATCAGAATCAGAACAATATTTTTTGACATGTAAGCATATAAATAAGGATTTAGTATACGGTATGACTAACTAAATGCGTCGGTTGTATGTTATTAGTTAAATAAAACTATCTATAATGAGGTTAAAGAGAGTAACGATTAAAAAAACTTTTAAAGAATTTTAATTCACGTATTTCAAATTCAAGTTAATTCAGCAAACAGTAACTTTTATGCAACCCGGTATTAAGCCTATTCTGCTTATAAATTTGACCGGTTTTTTTATCATAAATATTTGAATTCCAAAAGGCAAGCCATACTCTAGGTGTTTATTTGTACAGGTTTTAATTACAGCAGCCGCGCCCTCTTTAAATCGTTTTCTCTGTAAGAATTGCGCCTATTGTAATAAACAAAACCGAATCATTCGTTTGCATTAAGAACTTTCGCTATGAAAAATAAAAATGATTATAAAGCATTTGGCACATCCCTTTGTCAGATTCCTCTAAATTAGACCAATCGCTTGCTACATAGAATTCGTCAGGAGGGCGGGAGTTTTGTTTTACTGGAAAATATAAAAATCATACATGTACTCGTATGAGAATAAATATTACTACCAATCCAGCTTCATAATAAGCCGATAGTAGCCAGCATTCTTTCGCCAGTACTAAAGACTTTAAGCTCTAGTACCAACAATTTCCAGTTTAGTCCATTAAAATTTAAGTAAAAATTTCTGTCTTTGTTCCACAATGGGAGCGGAAACATGTTTTTTGTTTGTTTATTGCTGAGAAATCTACCATAAAGTAGTTAATATTGGGAAACAGTATTTATTCTAATAACAAACGTGCAAGTCTACAATAAAACATAGTGAAACAAAGAAATTCACAGTAATTTTTTACCTTTTTCATACTGTGTCAGCAGATAATTATTAAGCTGAATATTTCCGTTTGATGGTCAATTTGAAAAAGGAGACATATCTTACTATCTTTATTTTTTTGCTACATGCGTACATTCTGTACCCAGCGTACATTATGTACCCAGTGTACGGGGCGTTCAAGTATTACGTAACGCAATTTTTAAAGATTTTTGATCCCCCTCGCATGTAACATACCGTAACGTTTTTCTGTACCCCCTTCCTGATCTAAACATTTCGTAACAACCAAGTGATTATTTTTAACCAAAAGTAACAATTATGTTGAAAAGATCTAAAATCAACCACACCTTGATAAATGCTGTACAAGAACTAAATAGAGACTCAAAGGCACAGATAGACAGTTTGCTGATGACCAGGTAGTGCTAGCGACCGACAGGGAAGACATGCAGTACATGCTTAGAAAACTGATAGAAGAATATAACGACTGGGGAATGAATGTCAATACAACAAAAACCAAATATCTTTGTATTGGAAACGAATCAGATAACATAGACCTCGAAAACGGACAGCATATTTCCTGCTGTCAGAGCTATGACTACTTGGGTGTTGCCTTTGACAATACAGGAACTAATACACGGGAAATAGAAAAACGAATCACTCAAGCAAAGAAAGTCTTAGGATGTCTCAATGGTATACTGTCGAGTAAAGAGATAACGAAAGGAAGAAAATTTAATATATATGAGACCATGATTAAAACTACTTTTCTTTATGGCGCTGAAACATGGAGAATTAGTGAAAAGAACAAAAAGCGAATAGAAGCAGTAGAGATGGATGCAATGAAAAGATTTTTAGGTATTTCCAGACGAGACCGAATCAGAAATGATGTAATAAAACAACGTATGGGAATAGAAGGAAATACAACTCACGATATAGAGAAGAAACAATTAAGGTGGTATGGGCATGTTCAACGGATGCCAGCAACAAGACTCCCCAAAAAAGTAGTAGAATGGCAACCGATAGGTCAACGGAAAAGAGGAAGATCCAGATTAGAATGGCAACACGGCGTAAACAAGTCCATGAGCGAAAGAAATTTAACAACAAACGACTGCGAAGATAGGAAGAGATGGTGTATCGGACAACGTCGAAAGACGTTCTAAACCGATGTATATATATATATATATATATATATATATATATATATATAACAATTATGTTGCGAAAAATACCGGAAAGTCGGTAAAATAACTTTGCTATTGTATTCATCACATTTGTGGTACCTACCAATAAATAAAACAAGAGATTTCTAACTCGCAATAATAAACTTTTACTGCCAATCTTACAATTTCTAACGTTTTCCTGACTTGGTCCCATAGTTACATACATTTTTGGCTTCATCACTTATTGCCCTTCTCATGAATTCTTCTATTTTAACTTTTTTTTAATAATAAACTTATTTCTAAATCTGTCATTAGTCATTTGTCATCAGAAACGGAAACGAAAATAAAATAGAAGATTTTATTTAAAATAAAATCGCATTCTTAACAAAAATTAAAAATTAAATTACGAGGTAGATATCTTCTTTTTTCGGTGCCATATTAGGTCCAACTAATGTTAACAATTACATTTGTGACTGCCCATCCAAGCTGTCATATGTCACATGTCACCTTAACATTTCCGTTAAGACCAGAAGCCATTCTCTCTCCTGATGCAAACCATAATGTAGTCTCGCCTATTTTTTAAAAAATTTTAAACCATTTGTACAATTCTATGTTTATGACATTCTTTGATTGTTGGATAAGCCAAAATTGACAAAGTAAGTCTAAAACGTTAATCAAATAAAAACTTTTATCAACCATCAACTTTTGTAGTTTTTTATCGAAGTTAATTAATTTTTTTTCCGTTAAAAAAGCGTTTCTTGGCTTATTTCAGATGCCCCTAAAGGTGCTCTAGGAAGCGAAAGTACTTGGGCAAGATTTAATTAATAAACTATGCTCGATATCTGCCTTTTATTTGATCAAAGTTTGATCAAAGTTTTATTACATTACCAAACATTACATTACACTACAACTTGGGAAATTTTTACATAGTTTTTTTTATTAAATTGAAACAATGTTACGTAACGCGTTATTCGATCCCTCTCATATCCCTTTATTGCACCGTAATTTTTTACAAGACACTTTTTTCTTAATTGCGTTATGTAATACTTAAATGACCACTAGGGCAGTCTTAGTAATTTTCAAAGGAGTACATCCTGTATTTTTTATGTTTTGATCACATTTGTTTTTTTTATACATTACTATATTTTGTATATAGATTGTAAGAACCAAAAAATTACACATCATGATATTAAAACGGTCCAAGTAAATTTTTAAATTCAATTTGTTTTTTAATAACATTCAAGATTAAGATTATTTTTAAATATTGTTATTTGTTGATATAAGTATTTTGGTTTTAAGTTTTTCTTGTCCGTCATAAAATAAAGATACCGCCATTATTTATGATTTTTTTTTGTATGGTTTATTCCATATTTCTGATTTAGCTTTAGGCTACCATTTTTTAATTTTTCTTCTTTTCAATTTGTCTTTTGTCTATGTGCTAGTAAGATTGATCCAAAGAGCCCCACCCACATCTTCTCCGATTCTGAGCAACGGGCCTCATTTATTTTGTGTTCCTCAAACACTGTCTGCCGTTTGATGCGCTACAAGAAAAGAAAAAAGAAATAAATGAGAAGAAATCGTTAGGCACTATAGTAAAAAACATGTTATTAGTTAATAAAAAAAAGTAAATGTAGCTGTAATAGACCTAAAGAGTCTAATAAACACCAAACTATGACCCTTACGGAATCATTTTGTAGCGATTTATTTCCCGAGATTAGTGAACTTTATGTCTTATTTTGTTAGAAATATGCTTTATAGTCACTGAAAATTCTACAATTTTATGGACAAAACTTACAAAAAGTCAAAAAATATCAATAACAATTAAAATTTCCTAAAATTACATAAATCGTCAATATCACAAAATAAAACATAATAAAATACACTGCATTGCAAAATTTCACTAAATTGCAAATTGCATATAAAACCTTATGAACTGGTTTATGAATAAGTTTAAGCTACCGCCTGTGTACCCAAATATATATATATATATATATATATATATATATATATATATATATATATATATATATATATATATATATATATATTATATATATATATATATATATATATATATAATTTATATATATATATATATATATATATATATATATATATATATATATATATATATTTGTACCTAAACGTACTGTTATTTCTAAGTTGTTCGTTAAGAAACTCTTCCACTGAATAATTGGTCTTTCAGATAGATATGCTTTTGTCAATTGGCGGAACTTAAGGAAAGACGTTGTAGATTTAAGTTGCAAAGGGGGATGGTTGTATTATTTTTTTGCAGAATATAATATAGATTTCTTTACTAACTCAGTGGACGGGATCGGTAAATACACATCAAAGCTTGAATTTCTGGTGGAGTAGTCATGATTAGGTCTTGCTGGAAAAACATGTAGGTGCTTATAAGTTAAGCAAACAGTTTTTAAAATATATGGAGAGGAAAGAGTTAAAATCGCGTGATTTTTGAAGTAGCTTCTGCAATGTGTTATTCTACCGAGGACAAAAGATCCCGTATTGCTCTTTTCTGCAATTTAAAAAAAAACATCAGATTGGGCAACTGTACTAGAATCCCAAAAAAGAAGGCCATATTGAAGATGAGACTAGAACAAAGCAAAGTAGGTTATTTTGGAAGATACCAAATTGATTTCCCTCAAAACAGATGTTATTGCATAGCAGGCTGAGACTAGTTTCTTACTTAACAAATCGATATGAATGGACCATTTAAGGTTGCTGTCTATAAAAATAATAAGAATTTTTACAGAATCAACGATACTGATCTGGCTGTTATTAAGAAGCAACGGTTGAAGAACTCCTTTATAGGATAATGCTACTGTCTTATCCACGTTAAAAGAGAGTAAATTAGAGTCGGACGAGGTTTTTATTTGAAGCGGATCAGAAGTTATAATTTCATGAAGAGTTGTAATATTAGAGTTCCTCCAGGTAATACTGGTATCATCAGCAAAAAGAAAAAAATTTTCATCGATTTTTAAGTTAGTGATATCATTTATAAAGATAAAAAAAAGTTATTAGGCTGTTCATTTTTAACTTTTATTTAATTAATTATTTATACTATAAGGATGATATTGATATTACTTATATCAATATCAGTGTTTAGTTAATATGTAAAATAGTGGCATTTAACTATTTTTTGTTTTAATAATTCAAAGGCTATATTCCTTTTTTATTTCTAAAAGATGCCATAAAACAGTAAGAGGCATTTGAAATGTGGTGCTACCGACGTATGTCTCACTCTCAGTGTTTCATATATAAACCACCACAAAACTCACATAAATATTCTCCAGACGCGAAATGAATACAAAGAAATTAATTATACCGTGAAAACAGAAAACTGGCTTATTCCGTCACATTATGCTTAATAATAAATACCGACTTCTACAGCTGGTTCTACAAGGCCATATTGAGGGAACAATAAGCTTTGGCTGCAGACATATATATCCTGGCTGGCCAACGTCGACTGATATATTTTGAGCTGCTATGAATATAAGTTTGGACAATGTGGTCGCCAACATCAGTGAAAGATAAGCAGCTTTAGAAGAAGATTCCTATAACGTGATTGATCGGTCAGATAGCCAAACAGGGCAGCGGCCAAATTGCATTTACATTACTGTAAATGATCTACGGGATCTATTGTTCAAACTCTGAAAGAAAATAAAAAGGCTAACGTGGTGGTATAAACATCTAAGTGGATCGGCTACTTAGATTAGAATACTCTGGTATATCGAAACGACCTATGAATGAGTTTATTTGGGGTGCCAACGTTTTGCTCTTTATTTTTTAACAATTTTCTCGCATTAACTTTCTAATATTTTCTGATTTCATTCATTTTAGTAAACATCAAGGTATGTTTACCGCTGAATATTTGATGATGACATTTGAAAATACCGTTATTATTTTACCCGATTCCTAACTTGGTGGAAGTAACGACTGAAAAAACACAAAATTGAGTTGTAAAAGTTGGAGTAAATATTCATGGCCTATATTTCAACTAATTTGAATAATTCGACGGTGTGGAACGTATAACGAAAATGGAATGACGTTATAATACAGGACGTTGTACCAAATTATGTTTATGATAAAAGTAAATTGGAAGAAAATTTTTAAAATATATATTATTTTATTTAAAATTTTAAAATAGAATCCGTACGGTACCTTACACATTTCATATTATATTATTATCTAATAAAATTTTATACTAACTGTTAACTTTATTTAACTACTTATAGCATAACTAATAAACCAAGTATAAAACTTATACTTATAATAAATCAGGTATAGGCAAAATCACTAACAATATACATGGAATAACTTAGATATAAGTTATACTTGGTATAAGAATTTATTCCAAGATTATACCGACCCACACCCTTGTTTAAGTCTGGTATAACCGTGGTATAACCTATTTTATGAATGTCAAAGTCATAAGTAACAAGAATATATTATTTTTTGTATTGTTTTGTGAGTAGCTATGTATATAATAAAAAAATGTGTTTAAGAGGTGTTGCGGCTGTCGAGGAAGTTGATAATTTAATTAATATGATGGAAAATACACGAAAAAGAAAAGCTTTCAAAGAAAGAATAAATCCATTTTCAAAATACACTGACAATTTTGCAACTTCTTGCAACTTTTTTGCAATTTTAAAATACTCAAACTCAACATATAAGATAACAAATAAAGAAGAAGATATATTTGGTGTCAGTTGTCAGTTTCAAAGAAAAATCAAAATTGACATATTTCACTCAATATGTCATTGTTCTATGTATTTGTGCAAAAGATTGCGACATTGCCAAACTATGATTTCGGAATAAAGTGGGAATACTTATAATTAACATATACCGACTATATTTGTAACAAAATATTTTAGTATTATATTTACCTGATACTTAGGATAACTATTCTAGATATAAATACGGAATAACCTTAGAATACGAGTGTTTTATTAGTAAGACAGTTAGTAATTACTATTTAAATGGGAATAAGCCACAATTAAAGGTTAAATTACGTTTATTTACGTTTCAATTTATACTTCGGAAATAGTTCTCAAAATACAAACATTAGTATATCAAAACAAAAATTTGTTTAATTTACTAATGTTTGTATTTTGAGAACTATTTTCGAAGTGTAAATTGAAACGTAAATAAACGTAATTTAATCTTTAATTGTGGCTTATTCCGATTTAAATAGTAATTACTTTAAAATGCCACAAGAAAATAGCTTCAGAACAATATTAAGACAGTTAGAGTAATTACTTAACAATACTCTTACGTTCTTCGTGAATTTATTAAGTGTCTTTCGGTAACCGAATTACCCATTAAGGGTTTTGACCTCCTTCAGAAAGTCTCGCCATTTTTTTCTACCCTATCTTGTTTTTTCGAGAGGTTGATTAACATTTATCTCTTTTAAGTTTCTTTTCATATTGTCACTCAATCTCCATCGGGGACGATCTGGAATCGCCCTTTTATAGTTTGTGACATAAAGATGATTTTTGTATCTCTATAATCAGTATTTCTGTTTACATAATCTATTCAGGCTAATCTAAGTAATCTTAGAACACCTGTTAGCAAAAGCAGTCCAGTGAGTATTCGTATTTTCTGGTGATTGTAAATTCGCCAGTAGTTTGGCTGGTCTTGATACGTGCATAACGTAGATCTGAGAATTTTATATTTAAAGACCTTCTTCTTCTTATGGTGTCGTGCACCTATAGTGCGTTGGCGAATTATCTTAAGGTCAGACGTCTGTCTTTTGCGGCATGCAAAAGTTCGCCAGTGTTAGT
Source organism: Diabrotica undecimpunctata (assembly GCF_040954645.1). Lineage (NCBI taxonomy): Eukaryota > Metazoa > Arthropoda > Insecta > Coleoptera > Chrysomelidae > Diabrotica > Diabrotica undecimpunctata. Next base: position 127,756,108 of record NC_092803.1, read on the forward strand.
TACGCCTGTCCAGTTCTTTATATTTCGCAGCCACGACATTTGTTTGCGACCTACTTCCCTCTTGCCCTCAATCTTTCCTTGGATAATTAGTTGAGGGATTGCGTATTTTTCCCCTCTCAGGATGTGGCCCAGGTATCCAATCTTTCGTGCCTTGATCAAGCTGAGCAATTCTCTCTCAGTATTTGCTCTTCTTAGGACTTCCTCGTTTCTCACCCTATCTGTCCATGCTATGCGGAACATTCTTCGCAAGGTCCACATTTCGAAGGCTTCCAACTTGTTAATGGAAGATATTTTCAACGTCCATGTCTCCATGCCGTATAACAATATGGACGATACATAGCACTTAACCATTCTGTAACGGAGTATGAAGGAAAGATTACGGTTACAAAGTAGCGGTTTAAATTTAAGAAAAGCTTGTCTTGCTTGTTCGGTACGGCATTTTATTTCTTGTTGAGGATCCCATTGGTCATTCACCATCATTCCCAAGTAATTGAATGTTTTCACTTGCTCGATTGGAGCATTATCTACGTGCAGTTGTACTATGAAAAATGCGCCCTTTCTTATTGTCATGCATTTTGTTTTTCCAGCATTTATCTTCAGGCCATATGTTTTTCCTGTGGTGTTTATTTTATTTAGTATTAACTGCATATCATGTTCGTTATCTGTGATTATTGCGGTGTCGTCAGCGTAACGAATGTTATTTATCGGGTACCCGTTGACCTTTATACCACAATCAGTGCCTTCAAGTGCCTCTGCAAAAACATTCTCCACATAGAGGTTGAACAGCATAGGAGACAAAATACACCCCTGTCGCACCCCTCGTAAAATTTCGAATTCCTCTGTGTTTGTTGATTTGTTCAGCCTCACACGTGCCTTTTGATTCCAATAGAGATTCTGGATAACTCTTATATCTTTCTCATCAATATCAGCATTGTGTAGCATTTTTATTATTTCATCGTGTTTTACGGTGTCAAAAGGTTTTTCGTAGTCGAGGAATGTGATGACTATATCTTTTCGTTGGTCCATACAGTTTTGTACCAGGGTATTCAAGCAGAATGATGCTTCGCGCGTCCCGAGTCCCTTCTTGAAACCAAATTGTGTCTCGCCGCTCAGCTCTTCTAGTTTTCTGAACATTCTTGTGTGGAGTATGCGAAGAAATATTTTAAGTAAATGACTCATCAAGCTAATTAGTCTGTGGCCCTTGCACCTTGTCGCTCTTTGTGATTTAAGGATCATTATGAAGGTTGAACAAAGCCAATCCGTTGGAATGTGGCCGGTGTCATATATGGCATTGAAGATTGTTACCAGAGTGTCGATGTTGTCATCATCCAAAAGTTTTAGGGCTTCCGTAGTAATGCCATCCGGTCCAGGGGCCTTGCCCAGTTTTGCTATTTTTATAGCGTACTCCACCTCGGCGCGAATAATCGGAGGACCGGACAAAGTTTCTGTAGATAGGTTAGTAGTTGGTAGATTCGGTCTGTTGTCTGCAAAGAGGGACGAAGCATAATCTGTCCAGATTTTGGCTAGTTCTTCCTGGGTATGTACGTAGTCGCCTTGATCATTTTTCAGGTTTGTCTCGTGGTGTTTCTTGTATATATTCGAAATTTCTTTAACCTTTTTGTGTAGTCCAAAGCTGTCCCCCTTTTCTTGTAGTGATTCTAATTCTTCACAACGCTCTTTCATCCAGATTTCCTTTGCGGTTTTAATTTTTGCTCTTATCGTACGTTGAGTTTCATTGTATTAACGTTGGTTCTGATGTATTTTGTACTGTCGGCGCTGCTCCATTAGCTCAAGTATCTCTTCCGTCATCCACTCGTTTTTGTGATTTCTTTTTATTTTACTTGCGATTGATTCATCCGCATTGGCTACAGCCATTTTTATTTTCTCGCAGGTTTCCTCTATGCAATTTACTTGTATATTTCTCAGGTTCTCGTTGATGTGGTTGCCGTATGTAGTTCTAAGCTCTTCATCTCTCATTAGTTCTCTCATGTTTATATATTTTTTGTTTGATAGTTTTTTAACCTTCGCCAGTCGAAGCCTTACATTTGCGATTAGATGGTTGTGGTCAGATAAAATGTCTGCACCAGGGTAAGCAGCCACTCTATTTATATAGTTGCGGAATCTTTTGTTTATCAAGATGTAATCAATTTGATTTCGTATAATATGACCTGGCCTGTCTCCAGGTGCTCGCCATGTATACAATCTTCTTGGTGGGAGCTGATACCATGTATTGGATATGACAAAATCATGTTCTTCGCAAAATTCAATTAATAAGTCTCCCCGCTCATTTTTATTACCCAGACCGAAATTACCTACCGCATCGCCACATCTACCCTTGCCAACTTTGGCGTTGAAATCGCCCATTATGATATTAATGTCGTTTTTATTTGTGACCTTTAATGCTTCATGTATGTCTTTATAAAAAGCTAAAATTTCAGTTTCAGGTTTATCAGCTGTGGGCGCGTAAACCTGGATTAGGTTGATATTAATAGGTTGGCCTGCTAACTTCACTATTATTACTCTGTTTGAAATGGGTATGTAATCTATAACAGACATCGCAATTCCACTATCAAGTACTATTGCAACTCCGTGTCTGTGGTAGTTATCTCTGGTGTCGCTACCGGAATAGTACATTGTAAAGTTGTCTTTATGGGAAATACCTGAGCCGGACCACCTCGATTCACTTACACCCATTATCTTCACTTCTAGGCGCCGCATTTCTTTGAGCAAGTTATCTATCTTTCCTGGGATGCACAAACTATTGATGTTCTATGTTGCTACTTTACGAATAACATCTTTAAGTCGAACCCGGGGGATTCTTATCACCCTTGGACCATCTAAGGTCTGCCCGGAACTGAGTGCCTTTGGTTCACTTTTGTCCGACATATAAGATAATTATTCCAGGGATATCCATGTGGATCTTTAATTTAGTGGCTTCCCCTTACCTTCTAAATCCTTATGCCGTTGGCCAAATTTTGGTTCATTCGCCTTCGGGGCCGATTTATCAACCCCAGGACAAAAGAGTGCCCTGCCACTTACCAACTCATCCGCCCGAAGCCGTTGATCAGTAAGTGGGGGGATTGCTTATACCGGCAATCACTCGGACGTCAGAGCCTCGTTAGTTATCTAGCAGGATGTACAGATGTCCATGATCTAGATCATCACACGAGCAGGTGAGGTTGACTTTTGGATAGGAGTGGCTATACGTTGCGCGTCACTATCCCTTACATCCCATTTAAAGACCATTTGACTTTATTGAACTCGTAGAGTTATGCATCATATTTCACATCCATATAGCATTACTTTTCTTATGACAGTGTAGTATTTATTAAGCTTTAGCTTTCTGGACAAGAACCAGGATTTAAGCATTTTGTGTAGAGCCCCTGCAGTTTAATTACCACTTAGTATTTTAATCGGTATCTCTTGACTAATTTCATTGGTATCGTTAATCGTGCTTTCCAGATATTTAAACTTCTTTATTTTCCTCATTTTTTGTTGAATTCTTATATAGACTATTTTTGTCTATTTGTGAGATTTTAAGAAAATTAGTATTTTAAAAATTTCTGGTAAATCGTCAGTATACCTTAAAACAGGCGAGGCTTAAGAGTGGCAATCATTATTTGATTTGTTTTAAGCACTTTTGTTAAATAATGACAAATTAAGATCTGATAGCGAAAAATTTTATTATTTAAAAACGCTTCTTCGAGGTCAATCTCTACACTTAATTGAAACTTTATCTGTGTCTAATCAAAATTTAGAAATTGCTATATTAACGCTTTAAACTAATTAAGAACACAAAAATAAGCTTTTAAATTCTTTGTATTGTACATTATTCGATTAAAAAACTATGACTAAATGTAATTCTCTTAAACCAAGGACGTTTCATATCACATGTAAAAAAAACATTAGTTTGAATTAGGAACTTAAACTTAATGGCTGAAATCAATTTAGACAAATCAATTTTTACAAAAACGGTATAATGTATTAGATAATTTAAACATATTTGAATCTAACGCTATACCTAGAAGTCATAATAACAGTAATTTTAAAAGAAACGCATCTAGAGTATTATTACACAAAAACTCCACGGAATATCGTCGTGACACAAATTTTTATAATAAATCATGTAATTTTGCAAAGAGCGCACGCATCAGATATATAAATGTCAACAATTTTTAAATTTAGTTCCACAGGAAAGACATAAATTTGTCAGCCAAATCGTCATGATTTAATTATCTAATACATTCTACCATTTTTGTTGGTCACTTTGAACCAGATGAGGAACCAGTTAAACTAATTTATTTACAAGTGAAATCTCGCTTTTACACACACACACACACGCAGTGATCAACCCTGCCCCTAGGAACATGTGTATACCAATCTAAGAATGGGATCCACACGTCCGAAGATCAGACCGGTCACACTTCGCTAGTCGAAGTGGTACCTATCTGACCCCCAGGTTTATCCTCCACCCCTCCTCATCGTGTGACTTACGTGAGAAGGCTTATGATCTGAAAGTTACTTAAGGTGTCCTGGGTAATGGAACACCCTCTGTTTTTAATGACTGTGGTTATGCCACCTAACTGTAGGGGTAGCCACATCTAGGATTTTCTCCCTATTTAAATTACTGACTCTATTGAAGTTGCCCTAAAACAAAAGAAAAAAAAAAGCGTGTGTTCCGACCATAGAGACCTCAGCCTTGGCTGACGACTCTATGTTCGGAAAAGAGTGTGTGCTCGGTCACTCGGCCGCCGATTTGGCAAAATAAATTTTGTTCTCCTCGCCGGCCGAGCACCCGAGTGGGGTCCGGCCACTGAGCCCTTGTATGCCGCACAAGACCTCGGTGCTCGGATTTCGCGTGAAGATCAGCATTTACCTGATGTGCCTTAAGGGCCTAGTCCGCTGATGCGGTATATGTAGAGCCAGACGGGCCCTCCATATTTGGTCTATGATGAAAATTATATATACAATAAATGTAAAGTGAAAAAATTTAAGTTTTGGATGAATCCAAAGTGATTTAGACAGTGAGACCGTTTTTTTGTTTTTTTTTGTTTTTTTTTTTGTTTTTTGTTTTTTTTGTTTTTTGTGGACTTCCTTGGAGCTTCGGAACTATAATATGCCTGGGCAACAATTCTTTCCTTTTTTTTCCGTGTGTGTGTTGGGGTGTGCATTCCCAAGTGTATACTGCTCTCACACACCCCGGTGTATATTGGACGTTTATCTACCTAAAAACCTAAAAGAAAAAGCGTACCCTCTCGCCAGAGATGATTTTTTTGGTCGGTTTCCTATCTTTCTTCATCTTGAGGTTTTGACGACTATGCACCATAACATACTTTATTGTTCGTTTGGGTTCTCCCTATATCTTGCTATTTGCTGTTTTGGTCTTCTGTGTACCGTCCTGATGTTTTCGTTGTAGTTTGTCAGCTCTCTTAGCATTCTACTAGGGTGATTTGTTAATCCGTTAAATATATCATATGCTCTTTCGTCCAGCGTCCGTAAGATCCTGGTTTGTCCTGAGTCTCTGAATACGTATCTTAGAGGTACGTATTTTGGTATTTTTAAAGCGTCTCGTATGATTTGATTTTGAGATCTCTGAATCTTCATCCTATTCGACTTGCAGGTATGTCCCCACGCTGCTGAGGCGTACGTTAAGACTGGCATGATGATGCTGTTTGCAACCCTGATTTTAGTTTTGAATCTTAATTTACTTCTTCTTCCTATGAGCGTTGAGAGCTGACTTTTCAGCGCTTTGGCTTTGTATACCTGTTGGTTAATATGTTCCGTGAATGTTAGTTTCTTGTCGAGTAACACTCCTAGGTATCTTGCCTGGTTGGTCCATTCTACTGGAGTGTTGCCTATCGTGATTTCAGGGTTTGGTACACTTCTTCTGTGACTAAACATTACAGCCTGAGTTTTGTCTGGGTTTAAGGCTATTTTCCATTTTATGCACCATCGTGGAAATCTATTAAGTGCTCTTTGCAGATGATTAGCTGCATGATCCGGGTTTCTCCAGCTAACCGCTATTGCTGTGTCGTCTGCGTAAAGACTTAACAGAGATCCGGGTTCTGTTGGCGTGTCGGCCGTATAGATGGTATACAGGTACGGCGATAGCACAGCACCATGAGGCACACCCGCTTCCAGGGCTCCGACCTCGGACAGGGTTGCCCCTATACGAATCCGGAACCTTCTGTTAGCAAGGTATGACGCAAGGAGACATGTCATAGCCTCGCTGTATCCCAATGAATTCATTTTGTAAATGAGTCCCTTGTGCCAGACTCTGTCAAATGCTTTACTAACGTCCAGAAATGCGGTTGTTGTGCATGCTTTTTCGTTAAATCCTTTAGTTATGAATTCTGTAAGTCTTAGTACCTGTAATTCACAGGAATGTTCGCTTCTGAAACCGAATTGAGCTTCTGGTATGGTGTGTAATGCTTGAGACTCTTCGTTAAGTCTTTTTAGAATTACTCTTTCCGCAATCTTGCTTATTGATGATAGTAAGCTGATTGGCCTGTAATTTTGAGGAAATGTGCCATTTTTCCCTGGCTTAGCAATCATTATTATGTGAGCTTCCTTTCATCTGTCTGGAAAATATCTTAGTTTGAGCATATTGTTTATGATGTTGGTAATGTAAACAATACCTTTTGTAGGTAGGTTTTTCAGCGCCCTGTTTGTGATATTGTCAGGTCCTGAGGCTTTTTTGGCGTTTGTCTGCTTTATGAGTTCTTTTATTTCTTCGGGAGATGTATGTAGTATCCCTATTCTGCCTTTTGTCCTTTTTAATCTTCTTGCTGTCCTCTCTACCTCTTCTTCGAAATCTATGTCTTCGTTGGGGTGTTCGTTGTTCCTACACGCCCTTTCTAATTCGTCCTTTAGGACTTCTGCTTTTTCGATTTCTGTGTGGACAATCCCGTTTACTCCATGTAGAGGGGGTATGGGTTTTTTGTCTTTTCGGAGGATTTTTGATAATTTCCAGAACGCAGATTTATTTGGATTTAACTCTTCGATATAGGAGTCCCAGCTTTCATTTCTGTGATTTTGAAGTTGTTTCTTCACTTCCCTGTCTAGCTCATTTGAAATCCTTTTGTCCTCTACCGTTCTTGTGCGGTAGGCTCTTCTTCTTTTCCGATTTTTCTGCTTGATTAAGTTTTTAAGTTCTATACTTATGTCCCTAAATCTTCCTTTCTGTCTAGTTATTGTTTCGGTTTTGGAGCTGGCATCGATAGCGTTAATAATTGTTTCTTCTAGTTTTATTACGCTGTCCTCTAATTCTGTAATGTTGTTAATTGTGGGAATATTACCGATGTTCTCGCTCACAATTCTTCTGTAGTTTGGCCAACTTGTCTTTTTTCTGTTGTGGGGCTGCAAATAGTTTGTTTCTATTGCGCCCAGGGTCAGGACGATTAGGTTGTGTGTCGAATCGCCTTCGTTTAGAGAGTGTATCTCGTATTGTTGACCCACGTTGTGTAGGATTGCAATGTCTAGGTAGGTAGGAAGTTGTCCGTGAAAACAGGTCGGCTCTGTTGGTCCGACCACGTACGTATTTGGTCTATTTTCGAGATAGTTGCATAGTCGTCGTCCGTTGTTGTTGGTCGTCCTATCAAACCAGTTGGGAGATCTCGCATTAAGGTCTCCTATTATTATGATTGGCTCTTCTGAGTGTAATATTAGGCTCAAATCTTCGTCTAGGATCGGTTCATTAGGTCTGACATATGCAGACACTATTTTTAGTGTTTCATTGTTGGCTTTTAGTCTTATAAGTGTGGCTTCCATTGTGACCAGTCCATCTGGTGTTGGGATGTGTTCGTGTTCGATTTCTTTTTTCTCAAGTATGGCTGTTCCTCCTGATGGTGCTCTATGATCCGTCCTGTAGATATCGTAGCCAGGAAATTTTGTTTTCTTTCTTTCCACTAATTTAGTTTCTTGTAGGGCTACGATATCGAGCTCTAATCTATTTATCATTTCATCCAGAAGGTTGCTTTTTTTAATATTCCGCCGGAGTTTCATGACCCAATGCGAAGATCTTCCGTTTGGTGTGCTAACATTTCTGACCTATGTTTCCTATGGCTGTCATCACTTGTTGCATTTGATCTAACATGTTGGAGACATGTGCCATTTTGGCATTTAGATCAGGGTTGAATTTTGCTATGAGTGCAGCTGCTTCGTTGGTAGCTTGTGCTTCATTTGATACGCTTTCAGGCTGTTTAGTAGCCTGAGCGTAGCTAACACCTTTATTGGTGTTGCTATTATTAATTGGCCTTGCCGTTTGTTGTTGTGGGCCGGCTTTCTTTTTGGGAGCTTTTGGGCATCCACGATAATTAGCTGTATGCGCTTGTTCGCAGTTTGCGCATTTTGGATCCATCGATCTGTCCTTTTCGCATTCGCTACTAAGGTGATTGTCTCCACACTTCACACATTTGGAGCCACAGTGGCATGATTTTGAACTGTGGTAAAATCCTTGACAGTTGAAACATTGTATTGTTTTATGTCTTATTTTCAGTTCGTCCTCTACGCTGATCTTCATGTAGCATAGGTCAGAAATGCTTTTCATTTTTCTGTCCTCTTCCGCCTTTATTGTTACTAAGAACATTGGGAGGGGCTTTTTGTCTGGCTTCTTTGAGATCATGTTCACGACCTTAGTTGCCTCTACTCCTTTGCTGATAATTTCATTTCAAATTAAATTGGTGTCGGTTTTCGCCGGTAATCCTCTTATTATAACCCTCTTATTTTCTCGGTATCTATAGGATACGCGATAAATTCTATAGCTGGACTGTATATTTCTAGAAGCCTAACCATTTGTAGGTAGTCTTCTCTGGTCTTTGTTTGTATTACAATTGACCTTCCCGATCTGACAAATTTATTTGCCGAGATTATCTTCATTGCTGCAGCTTGCTGCAGTATCTTCTGATGCTCGTTTACCGATTTCAGTATTATAGCCGGTGCTTTGGGCTGTTTAGGAGCAGCGACAACTACTTCGTGAACTATCTCGGGGGTAGCTTCTTCTGCAACTTTTTTGTTAGGAGGTTGTGACTCCTTACTCTTGTTGTCAACTTTTTTGATAGGAGTTTGTGTCTCCTTTTTCTTTACGTCAACTTTTTTTGTTGGAGGTTGCAACTCCTTTTTCGGTATTTCACTTTTATTTTCGAGTGTTTGTCATCCCTCCTGTCTTGATTTGATGGTCCTGTCCTTCTCTTCTTCTTTGCGCTTTTGGATCAGCTGCGTCTGCTTTTCCGCTGCGCTTTGCTTTGGTTTTTTGTCGTTCTTTCTTTCAACAGTTTTCCTTCGACGGGACCGGTGTGCCAATCTTCTTCGATTTCAATTTTCATACCGTCTTCATTAGTTATGAAGGGTATAAGTGTTGTTTCTTTGTTTGTGTTTTTTTTTAGAATTCGTTTTTTTCACCGAATTCTTTGTTTTTTCCTTTTGTGGAGGTTCCGGGATGTTGATTTCTTTTTTCTTTTTGGAGCTTTGCCTCATTTCGTTGTTAAGTTAATGCATCCATTAACTCTAGTATTTTGTCGGTTGTTCTTTTGACTTCCCGATCTTTTTCCTGGTTTTCCCTTCTTAGCTCATTCATTTGAGCTAGAAGTTTTTCTTCTCGTGATTTCATCTCCTTCTTCATTACTTTTATCTGTTCGGTCAGTGCACTGACTGACCTACTCAGTTCGTTTGCTTTTTCTCTAGCTTCCATTTCTTTTGCCTTTTTTCTTGCTTCTTCGTCTTCGTCGATTTCGGGGGCCCGTTGTCTCTTCATTTGTTTCGATGATTCTGTGTTCAGAAGATTCTGTTTTTGTCGTCCCTCCTGGCCGCTGCCAGTCGGTTTTCCTGGGTGTCGTCCCAGCTACCACTCGGTTGTTCACTGCCTGATTTCTCAGACAGGGATCCTCCTCCAGTTTCTCACACCTTAGGAGCAGGGGCCGTTTCTTTCCGACCTTGTCAAATGTCAAGGCTTTACAGTGTCATCCCTGACGACTCACTGAGGTGATCCCGAATTCTTCGCAAACGCGAAGCTATTATAGCCTCCGCGAGGAGCCTATAAAAACAGCTCCCCGACGGTTTAACTAGTAACAACCTCGCATCCGCTATTCGCTAATATGTAGGACAAGTGCCTATGCCACACTCGGTGTCTTACCCACCGGGAGCTGAAAAGCTCCGTTTACAATAGGTCAGTCGCCCCCACCTAAGCACACTTCGTCTGACTCGCGTCCGTACTGTTCGGCTGCTCGAGCCGAACTTACTGATACTGATGAATCTCGCTTTTATTGAAACCGCCGATCAATATCCATCTTACACTAGTCCGCGACACACTACACGAGCACTGATACAGATTAAAACGTTACTAATAATTATCACTTCATATAAGGATGTTCTCTTCAATATTAATATAATTGATTAAGAATGAGCGTTTAGCTTTCAACTATAAGCTATGTAACAATAACTAGGTAACTACTAAACTAAGCGACAGTTGAAATTCTGAATCAAGAATGCGTGTATGCGATAATAACTAATATTTGACACTGAATGCTACGCGTGAGTTATACAAACTATAATCAAGGAATGCGTCGACCAAATGTCGAATACTACAACGATACTGAATGCTTAAAATTCTGATTGCACTGTTTTACTATTGCCAAGGGGTTTGCGGGGGACAACTTTGAGATTTCTATACAGAGGTAGGTAAAAACCACCTTTTGAATGCTTTCTAACGGGAAATTTTGGAAATTGTTCAGAGAAAGTTAATCTGTGGGTAAAAATATCTTTTGAATACATTATCGGCTTTCATGAGAATTTGCTGGAGAATTTACCTCGGTGGATTTTAAGAAGTATAAGTTAATTGCTACCAGTGGCGTAGCAACACTTGGATACATTTCTTACAGAAATTTATCCAATTCTTGTATAGACTATTCTTGTTTATTTGTGAGACTTTAAGAAACTTAGTATTTTAAAAATTTATGGTAAGTCGTCAGTATACCTCAAAACAAATCATTGTTTTTCTCCTTAAGGTATTCCATCTGGTATTTGTATTACTTCACGTACTATCCATTCTATAACTTCCATAAAGATTCCAATAAGAGCAGAAAAATAAGTCTCCTTGCCACAAACCGCTTTCACATTTAAAAGTAGAAGTGTATTGGTCGCCTACATAAACTTTTCCATTTGTTGCTTGCAGGCACTCTCGTCATATTTATCACCACCAACTTGCTCTCTTAACGCTATTGAAGCAAAGCTTTTACACGTTGTGTTATTTTTTTTTCTATAGTTAAACCATATATTTATTTTAATTAAGTTTAAATTAGAACATATATAAAAAATAACTAACAAAATACATACATTACCAGGCACAATAGCACTTTTATATTACCTGAAATTCATCAAATTCTGATTTATTTTTTTTTGTTTCTAACTTTGATTTATGTTGTCTATTTTTTATTTAAACTTTAAAATCAATTAATTTATAGGAATTTAAATGTTGGACGTTATTGTGAGGATATGTATAACATGAGTAATTTCTAAGAACATCGGTATACATATTAGACAAGATTTTATATTTAGGTAACGTAAGAATGCACCTGTTGGTTTCTACGCAGTAACTAATAATAAAAATATTAATATTCAACTTTATTTAAGTACTAGATATCTATATCGATATAAGACATCTTAGTTTATTTGTACCATCCTCGACAATTTTATCTTAAGAACTCAATATAACGTCAAGTTAGACATTGTAGAACCCCTACCGAGATATATAATTTTGACCCGTAGCTGACTGGTTTGCATGTCCTCATCCATATGTTAGCTTCATTTTAATTTTTTCTCCCGCTATTTTCTGAACTGTACAAGTAGTTTGAGCAAAATTACTTAATTGCAGCTCAGATATATGCCCATTTTAATAAGATGTAATGTTTCCTCTATAACGTTTCCTGTTACTAACGGAAGTTTTAAGATGGATTTAATTTTAAATATGATGTGCTTACTTTAGAGTGAACCTCTGTTTCCAGCGGTTGATAGTCCTGCGTAGAAGAGTATATATTACACATAGGCAATTTTTTGGGAATTCTAATATAAAAATTTCAGAGGATTTTATATCCATAATACACACATAAAATGTTCGTTTTGGTAGTAAAACTAAATTGATTGTGAGTAAGTCTTATTTTATTTCCTTTACCTATTTGATATATATATATATATATATATATATATATATATATATATATATATATATCCATTATTCTCGATCTACTTCTTTTTCTTCTTAACATGCCATACACCAAAGTGCTTAGGCGACTATCTCATTACTAGAATTCTGTTCTTAGCGGCGTGACACAGCTCGCCTGTATTGTGTATTCCTGTCCATTCTTTAATATTCCTTAACCAGGATAATTGTTTGCGGCCGGCTCCTCTCCTACCTTCGATCTTCCCTTGTAGGATTAACTGTGGTATTTCATATTTTGCTCCTCTCAATATGTGCCCAAGGTAACCAATCTTGCGTTTTTTAATTAATTCAAAGAGTTCTCTTTCCACGCCGGCTCTCTTAAGGACGTCATCGTTTCGAACTCTATCCACCCAAGGTATGCGCATCATTCTTCTCAATGACCACATTTCAAATGCTTCAAGTTTGTTGATAGATGTTTTTTTCAAAGTCCACGTTTCCATGCCAAAAAGCAAGATGGACCATATATAGCACTTGACCATTCTGTAGCGTATTTCGAAATTTAGGTTTTGATTACATAGGAGCGGTCTGAATTTTACAAAAGCTTGTCTTGATCGATCTACTGAAGAAATAAAATACTACTACTACTACTATCGGTTTACAGCGTTCTCCGACGCCTTCCGACTCCTAACCGCCATTCTTCTCTATTCAGCCATAGGGCTGGAGGGATTTCTCTTTCCTCTAGTTCTTTTTCAATTCCCTCTCTCCAGCTTTTTCTCGGCCTTCCTCTTTTCCTTCTCCCTTGTGGTGTCCACGTCAAAATCTGTTTTGGAATCCTGTCATCTGGCATTCTCTGTAAATGGCCGTACCATATTAACTGTTTTGTTTTTATGTCATCAACTCTTGTATGCTTGACTCCCATCGTTTCATGTATTCTCTCATTTGGTATCCGATCTCTTCTTGATTTTCCTGCTGCTCTTCTCCAGAAGTCCATTTCTGTTGCTAGTAACAGTTTCTCTGTTCTTTGTTTCATTTGATGGTGCCGGTTTAGGCTTCAGTCAATTCCATACGATTACGCGTCCCCTCTCTTTCCTTGTCTAATATGCTAACTAACATACGCGCTATCAATATGGACAATTTAGTTTAAGTTCCTTTACCAGAGGAAGCTTTTATTCACGTATATTGTCAACCATCTAGAATCGCATGAAAAGAATAGTTTATATAATAATCTATTACCAGTCATCATAGACGAAAAGATTCCTGAACCTTTAAAAATTATACGAACAAGATGGATTTTGCTAAGAATGTCAATCTCAGGACCCAAAAAAATATGCAAAAAAGGTAATAACTTTTACGACCCGGCTTCCCCTGAATGTCCTACTCGTAGGGAGGGAAAAACGGAAAAAATCGATTTACCAACAATCTGTACGTCGTAGAAAAAAATGTTTTAAATAAAAAATATAGCTGAAGGTATGCGCGCCAGCTAAATCCATTTTAAATAAAATTTGTATCAACTCGACAGTAAAAATTCGATATCTTTTGACCCAAGACTTCTGTCAACAAAAATTAAAATGCATTTTACAGGTTAAGAGTGTATCTTTGGTTTGAAATTTTTGACTTTTCCGCAATTTAAATCAGTTTTTACATAGGTGGTATATAAATAAACGTTGGGCAACTTTTGCTGCAACTGCTTTTTTTCACTTACACAAATAGTTTTTAAAAACTACACAACTCTATTATCCAATATTGTTTTTGTCAAAACAATTCCTGTGACATGCGGTTGTTTGTAATTTAAAAGATTAAATTCTGCGATTTTAAATACCTCGTATTTGTTGCTAAAACTCAAAATTGAAATTTCATGTCATAGAGTTTTAAGATTGGGATATAAAAATGAAAATTACACTACGACCGGTCAATGAAAGTGATAACTTTTATTGATCTTATGAAAATCGTAAAAAATGGCAAAAATTGTCCAACGTTTATTTATTGAGCAGATTTCTAGAAACTGACTTTATTTGCGACAAAATACAAAAATATAGATATAAAAGCTGCACTTTTTTTTTAACGTATTTTGATTTTTGTAGATACGACACTCCGATCAAAAGATATCCAATTTTTACTGTAAAGTTCATACAAATTGTATTTAAAATTTATTTCGCACGCGTAACTCACATTAAAATCGACGGTTGGTTCAAGTGTTGTTACTGAAAGAGCAGTTCAGTCTACACAAAAAGTTTTAATAAAAGTTTTTGTTCAAAATTATCTCAGCTAGATTTTTTATTTGAAACATTTTTCTACGGCGTACAGATTCTTGGTTAATCATTTTTTTTCCCGTTTTCCCCTCTTACGAGCGGGGATTTAGGGTCAAGCCAGGAAGTAAAAGTGGTAAACTTTTTTGCATATTTTTCGGTTACCAAAATTGACACTCTCAGCAAAATTCATCTTGTTCGTATGATTTTTAGAGGTCAAATCTCTGATAGTGTCAATCCAATGACTGGACAGTAATATCTTATTTTGTTTACTAAAATTTCTTATTTTGCGTAAATAACGTCGCTTTCAATATATAGGTTTACCTTTTTTATTAATTGAGACTTTAAATTATGTTTTTTCTCACCAAAATTTTGTTTCAATAGAATATTTCAGCCAAAATTTTATGTTACGTCGTAATTGTGTTACTACAGCAGGAGAAATATACTTTTGGTGGTGTCGATAATGATTAAAGTAAACTGTAAATCCAAGCTAATAATGCTTATAGGTCAGTGTTGGATATATTTATATTCCATTGGTACATTAACAATTTATCCGTATAAGTCACCATCATTTTTTATTTTTTTCGTCGTGTAAGAACGATAAACAAAATAAATATAGATAGTTGCATTTACCTAGTTAGATATGACTATTAGCATTTATTGGTGCATTTTTTACTAATAATGGTTACCTGGTTGGTACGTATCGGTCCACGTTAGTCCTCTTACAAAGTCTTCCGTGACGAAACTTAAAATTTTAAACACGTCTACGAGAATGAGGGGAGACTCAAATTAAATCGAAATGCTACCACCTTTATTTATTCTCAATAATATACGTTTCTTATGATATATGTTCATATATGTCAGTAGGTGATATACTTTAATATTCCGGGCATCTTTGAATACATTTCCACCATATAATCGATACGTTTTCCAATATTTTGGTGTTGCAATATGTAAAGAATTCTTCTTCGAGTTCCTTATTGCATTGCGAATATTATGTTATTGATCGGCAAATCTGAGTAAGCAAATCGCCACTGTCTTCGTTTTAGTCCACATTTGCCTCAATCTTACCTTCGATTACGAGCTGTAGAAAATCGTATCTGTAGGATTTCAGTGAGCCCACGTTCTCTGCTCATTAGGGGGAGAACTTCCAACTTAGTGGTATGGGAGGTACAAGCTGTTCGTTACATTTATTTATATACCAGGTTTCAAATGCTTTAAGTGTGTTAAGCTCTATCTAACAGTTGGAGCATATTCAAATAATTGGGTAATTTAAATACTTTAAGTGCATTTTTTTGTTTCCAGATAAAAAAACATTTAATCTCACCTAGAATGTTTTCGGGAAGTAATGATTAACTATAATAACATCAGAGAAGAAATGCAAATGCGATCTTAATATTTTATTATACTTCATTTTTTTGCACTGACCGATCATCACTATTCTGCTGAAATCTGCTGAAATCACTCGAAATAATATCCTCTTCTTTGGAAATGTAGTTTTAGATATTATTTTTTAAAGAGTCCACCCTGTTTACAGAAAAATAACAATACAAATCCATGCATTATGGGTCACTGATGAAAAATAAAAAATGGATAGATTTATATGTTTAATCACATTAACGTTAAAGCGAATACATCGTATTGACAGCTAACATTTAAGCAATGTGTATAAATTAAAAACTTTCTGATTTACTTATAAATTATGTTTACTGTGTCAGATTCGTTGTCCGTCCCGATTGAAACGATTATAGATTGGCAAAGTTCTTCAAGGTTATTATTAATAGTCCACAATGTTTCTTCCTAGTTTTTATGTGGTTTGCAGCATTGGTCCAGGTATCTTTAGTTACGTTTTTTATGGAATTTACTAAAAGTTGTTTGACATCCTTCAATTTAAAAATTGTGTTTTGTCTGACTACTTTACCTTTTACTCTAGCCCATATTAACTCTATTGGATTTAGTTATTAATGATAAGGTGGCAAACCTAAACACCATTATTCGTTTTGTTTTTGCCATTTCGATAATGACATATTTTTTACAGTACGATTTATGGTGGCTTGCAATTCATAATAATTCCATTTTTGGTTACAGGTTAAGCATAGTCTGATCAGACGGTATTATTTAGCATTGCAATCAATCAATTATATCTACTTTTTTTCCATAAGACTCTCGGTAACTTTTTTACTAATTTTGAGTGAAAGCTAGCGTTATCCAAAACAACATCATTACTTGAAATATATGAAAAGAAATCCTCAAAAATATCCCAGTTCCTTTCTTCGTGGTAATCTTTAGTAAATTTTGAAACAAACTTAAACATACCATTCTCCTCAAAACCATGTTTGCTTCCAATTTATAATCTTCGATACTTTCCTGTGGGAGCATTTAAACTAGTAGATTATCCTTTAAGAAAGGCTTGTCGGTATTTTATCTACCCATACTTTTGAAACGGTATGATTTTCTTTTAGTCAGGTTTCATCTTAATAGAAAATACATCTTCATTCTAATCTAAATCATTGTATAGTTCCCAAATATAGCCTTCGCCAACAAAAAATATGTTTATCGTTTAATAGAGGTTTTTTTCTTCGATTTTTATAGCAAAAAATGTGTTTAGTATTTTCCCTAACTTATCTCGGCCAAAGTGAGAAAAATTATTATATCTTATTGCCTTTAATACACACATCAAAATAATCTAGGGACAAAAACAAAATGGGAGATTACAGAAAAATTTTAAATTATTTATTTCAAATATTTTTCATAAAAAGTGTCTCGAATATAAAATAAATATTTTTTCTTAGAATTATCGCAAAAGTAAAAAAATGGTAACAAAAAAAAATAAAAAACTAATTTGTTGCCCCTTAACTCCCAACAAAGTAGTTTTTAGTTTCAGTTGGTATAGTGTATGACCTCCACGGTTGTTGATTATTGTCCTACATATGTAAGATAAACTCATGATCAGATCGTCAATGTCTTTCTACGGTATTCTGTTCCACTCCATTGAAAGGCCCTCAAACAGTTGCTGTCTTGTATTAAACGCAATATTTTCTTGTTAAATGCGTGTGCCCAATATGCTCAATTTGATTTAAATCTGGCGATTGTGTAGGCCATGGTAAAACCTCAATTTCATTATCTTCGAGAAATGTTTGCACGATCCTGGCAGTATGTGGACGTGCATTGTCGTGCATTAATTGACATTGGAGACCAGCTTGTTGTGCGAAGGGTACAACAATAGATTCAAGTATAATATCGCGGTAGTCTGTTGCATTAAAAACCGTTCCAGACAAGCAAGCTTAGTTCTTCCATTAAGTGTGATGCCACTCCATACCATTATACTTCCGCCTTGCTGTCTATAAACCTCCTGCACGGTGGCCAATCGTTTAACAGTGCTAGATCGTCTCCAAATTTGATGCAAATCCAAATCGCGACTCATCTGTAAACAAAGAAGGAGTCCACTCACGTCTAACCTAATTTGAGTGTTCTTGTGCCCACTAAAGTCGATGAGCGCGATTTCCTCTGGATAACGTGGGCACTCACACAGATCTTCGAGAATTTAACCCTACTTTATGGTCTATTTCCAATGGTTTGTCTACTTACAAACACCTGATGGGTCTTTTGTATCCTCATTTGTAATTATAATGTATTTACAGCGCGATATCACAAAGCTTGCAACCTAATAAAACTGTCTTTAATCTAGTTGGTTATCCTTGTACGACCTGTATGACGTTCAGCGACATTACCAGTTTGTTGACACCTTAACCACAGATAATTATTGACACTTATGTTCGTGTAGAAAACCTCAGCAACGTCTCTTTGACTTTTACCAGGTTAAAGGATCCCGATAGCACGCCACTGCATTTCACGATATAAATGATGTCTCTCCATTATTGGCAATTGTAAAACTAAACTAAAACTAAAAATCCACAGATATCGAAAAACAAAGAAATATTACTTTTTACCTTATAGACAAAAAATGCATACTGAAATTTTTTATAGCCATTCTTATCAGAATTACCGTCCAAGTATTGTCATTTGCAGTACAATACTCGAAAAAACAACAAAAAAGATTAAAAACATCAATCAATTTTTGTATTTGCAGTTGACGTTGATTTAAAGCTTTTAGTTAGGTATCCCCTATATTATTTTGATGTATAGTTTGTGTGTATTATATTCAATGTAGGAATCTCCTTGTAAATAGAACAAATAAATTTTTCTTCGAAGGACGTTTCTATAAAAGTTATCAATTTTCATTGATTTTTTTTCACTTAAAAATCTATAAATGGTTATTTAACATTAATAATAACATTATTAAACGTTGTTGATGAACAACGGAGTTATGAACATTTAACACAATAGTTTGTTCTCTCACAGAATACGCGCCGTTTTAAAGTTTAGTAGCAACGAATTGAAATGATGATGCCATTTTAACGCACAAATTGAATTGTTAACTGATAACATAGACGATATTAACCCATCAAAGCCTGAAATAATTTTTTTTGTAAAACTGGTGGTTTTTTGCTAAGTTTAGTTTAGGAAAAATACAAATAAGCAGAAAAACGTATTAAATTTTATTTGTTTATCGAACATATGACATTACAAACTGTAACCATATGGTTACACTAGGTCAAAATACTATAAAAATATTATAAGATTTACTCTTTATGAAATATGGCAAAGCATTCAATCCAGAGTCCAATATCGAATTTGTCAGACTGCGTACGTTCTACTGAGCAGCACCCTTCTCCTGCGCTTCGTCTTCGTTTTTTATTAGGAACAGGTATAATGAGATGGTTAACACCATCGTGCGTAATATTGTCAGAGATTCTGTTAAAAGAGATAAACTATTTCTACTTGTTGTTGGTCTACCAGCTCTAACGGGAAGGTTTTTTAATTTGGTAAGTTAAGTAGTAGCGATTTCACATCGAAAAATTAAATTAGTTGTCGGTCTTCCTGGACACATAAAGTATCCAGGCATTTTGCACAGCAGCATCAATTAACCATGTTAATATAGACCAATACGATTTCTTACTACGAATACTTATACGGAATTTTATTAAATCCTTATCCATTCTATCAGTGCTTCCCATAAACTTGTTATACATTCCAACAACATGTGGGCGTGGAATTTGGACAACTTTTTTTTTTCAGAATGTGAATAACGTTTCACTTGTTGAATAGGATGCACACCATATGAAGTTGATGCCATTGTTACGACGGCGTTATCCATCCATCTTGTCAACATAATACCATCTTCTTTGTCAATTTTTGAAACCAAATAACCTCGAGTTTGTTTGGACATAGTTGTTTTATTGATAAGTGGAACATCTTGCGGTATTCTATTCTCTATAATTGTTCCTGTGACACCATATCCTTTTGACGTGACAACGTCTTAAATTAGGTAATGGCTCGGAGTCACTCATGAAAAAGTGTAACGCCCGCTCACGTCTGTTACGATGAGTCACTGAACGAGAGAGAGGCCCGCCGGATCGGCGAATGCCTTGCGTCTCTCTCCCACTCAAACATGATCGGTCCGCTGGTGCGATGCTATTTCTCCTATCATCGTCCTATCCTCAACAAAATCACTCAAATAGAAATTAGTTAAGTTTAAGTTTACATGTACAATGTTTTAGTAAACAAAATATATTTCTATAGTTAAAATTTGTGCAATTCTTATTTTCATTCAATTCCTTGTTCCTATTGTGCAATTTAATAATATTCATATCAATAAATATTCTACCGAGAAAAAGACGTTGTCACGTAAAATCTTCGACCGTAAAACCGACTTTATAGGCAACCAATTTTTTCTTTTAAATACACCATTAAAGTGAATCCAGTAAAAAGGTTATCTACTTAGATTTGGTAAGGCAGCTTTTGTTGTGGCAAAGTGTCCAACAACGAGACAAGACGAGCGGCTGCCTTTCCAAATGCAAGTTGGAATTGGTACTTTTCCCTTGATAGATCACAAAATTCACAAGGTAACTAGTCTCGGAGTTAAGGCACCATAGTTTATAACCTAATCTTATCGGTTTTCCCCTAATGAATTGTTGACAATTATGGCGGCCGTAATATTTCACCATCGACTCATCATAATTCATATTTTCAGTTGGTTGATAATATTTTAGAAAAGTATTCTCAAGTATTTTTTGATTACTGATCTCAATTTTCACATTTTATTATTTAAATCCATTTGCGTATTATTAGCACAGTGCATGAAACGCATTATTTGGATAAACCTGTCGCGACGCATTGCATTCTTCACCATTTTATTGGAAATGTCTGATCCTTTGTCCCAATATAACCTTTTTCCAGAAAGACAATTGTATCCAGACACAATCAAAATACTCAAAAAACATTTGAGCTCGTCCAAGGTAATCTTCGGATCAGAACAATTATTCACAAAAAGAGTGTATTTTCTGGTTTCGTCTAAAATATGGCCTAGCATTTCGTTATCAATAAACAACTCAATTAAATCTGTAGGGCTCATATTTTTAAATTGTGAGTAGTTTGCTTTGGGAAAGTCGGATGTTTTTACAAAATCTCCATTGATCCAAGTTCTTTTAGTATACTTTTTCCCTTTAGTGATTTCAAAAAACTAGTATTAGGTTCTGTATGAAGTGGTGAAATAAGTGGTGTTGGCTCGTCTTCCATCTCATTAAAAACACTAGTCTCTTCTGGTGCATCATCAAAAAAATTCAGCTTGGCTTCTGCTAATAATTGTCTTCGTGACAGGTTATCCACAAATACACTATTATCCTCGTCAGCCGAATCCTTATCAGTCAAAATATAGCCAGGTTGCCTGAAATATTTTTTATGTTATACCTACTTCCTTAACTATATTAATAATTATTTAAATTACTGCAAAGTCTTAATAGTAAACTAATAAAACTACTTACTCAAATCTTACACAACTATACTATTTTTTCGCTCCAAACTGTGGAAAGTAAGACTATAACAAATTGAATACACTGACATCTAGTAACGAAAAGTTAAACTGCGGATAGATTTCTAGCGTTAACTTGAACTACAATTAACATTAAACGATGGCGTGTTTTCGTAACCAAGTAGTCACACAAGGCTTTGATGGGTTAAAATCGTCACAACTTTCCCTTGCTAGTTCGACAGGTACCCCAAAGATACACAGCATATTCTAGTCTAAGCCGCAGATTCATCTAGAATTTTAAAATGCTGCGTTAGCCTTTTTTATTTTTCTGTACACTGAGCTGGGGCTCGAACCCACATCCACTGAACCATTCCATAGTGAAGCGAATGAGAATCGGCCGCCTAGCCCGCTTGGCTATCTGACCGACACCCCAAAGATGATTTGTTAAATTCGTGTCATTAATAAAGAATTATCCCCTAATGAGACAAAGTATTTTATAAATGTAATTATATAGATATGTATGCCTTATAAATCCAAAACTAGTACTACTAAGAAAAGAGAGAACTTGCTAAGACAAATCAAAGAATAGAAAAAAAAAACGTATTTTTAAAGTATGTAAAGTTTATTTTGCTATCTACCTTGGCGTTTGTTGTAAATAAAGGGTCTGTTTTCCAAGAATACTGTTAAATCATAAACAATAATTTTCTTTTCCTAGTTTTAATCTTCTGAAATTATTTTCTTGTGGCATATCTAAGTTATATGTATATTATGTTTATATGGGATTAATTCCCATATAGTATTTATCGGCCATTTTTTGAAAATGTTCAGTAGTTGTTAAAAGAAATATTTTATTTAGTACTTTTATCCCGAAGTAGTTCCAAAGTTGTAGTATATATTATGAAAAAATCAATATAATAAACTATACGTCTAACGAACGACTACTTTCTAGTAATTTATTACTCTCTCTCAATATTTAAGTACAATACAATGAAATTTTTCTTTTTGCATGTATGTAGAAAAATAAATTTGTATGTAGAAAAATAAAGTAAAAACAGAAAAAAATGGAAAAAAGAAAACCAAATTACAATTCTAACAAATATCATTGTCAAAATAGTCGTATGATTGATAATAATAGAAATATTACTCTCCTTTTTGTTTCTGTTCTTGCTATATCTAAAAGCAAAACACTTTGTTAAAAGAGAATATAGGCTGTTAAATAATGCCTCCGAGTGAAAATGTTGAACAATAAAGTGTAAAATATTTATAGGTGTCATATGACTATCCCTCGACAATGGTCACGACCGAAGCCGGAGGAGGTAACTCCGTGTATTGATTGCTAGTGGCGGGTGGGGGCGGCTGAAACTCACCTGGATATCTCCGGAATTCCAACGGCCCCGTTTTCTTTGAAGTTATAAAAATAGCACTTGATAAATTATGCTGCTCTCCTTGCTCAATAGGTACATGCTAATTTCCTCATTTCCCTATCTGCACTTTCTGCAAATCCATTTTATATTGAAATTAAAGGTCTACGTATAGCTGATTAATAATTACGGCAATGCAATTTTATTGGAAAATTGCTACAAACGTGTGATTTGAAAAATGTTTAATTAAAAATAATATTATTTTTATCATTGACGTTGTTGAAAGCTCGTTTGATTTTCTATTGTACTATGTGGCAACTACTTCGAATGTTTTTTTGACAGTTTTAGAAAATTTTCAAAAAGCTCAGGAAGTTTTAATTTTGTTTACCATTTTTTTACATAAATTTTTACGTTAGAGAGTATTCATGTATTCGCAGCTATAAAAGGATGAATAAAATACTGAAATCTCTTGTTTTCTACACTTTTCCACAAAAATTTTATATTCTATTTTCACTATAGCTGTTTCGGTAGAGTGCTTTATTAAATTACACTGTGGCTACACTTTATAGTCTTTAACTGAGTGAGTTGAGGAGAAAAGAGCTGTTTGTCTCAAGTTGGTCATTCACCATTATATCTGTATTTTTTAATTTAATAATTTTCAGATTCCGATAAAAATACCTTAAGGTATTAATTTCAAATATGGAAAATTTGAAATTGGTAGTAACAAGAATGATTTTCGAAAGAAATGGAACATGATTTTTACGTTCTGCAAAAGGAAATATGGCGCTTTATAAGAGGTCAAAAAAAGGAGGTAAAGGAACTAATAGAACCAAGACACATAGAAAAGGATACGTGGATTGATTACCTAAACAAGCTATACCTATTCGGAGAAAGAATAACCGACGTTAGAAGTGAAAACACCAGAAATTAGCACAAATAAAGAACTTAATATAAATGTACAGGAAATTCGGAAAATACTTGAAAATCTGAAGAACAAAAAAGCAGCAGGTAAAGATGGGATACCAAACGAATTACTGAAATATTGTGGAGTAACAATGACGGAACAATTAACAACATTATCTAATAAAATTATAAAACACCATAAAATACCGGAAGCATGGAGAACGAGCGAACTAATTCTACTATTCAAAAAGGAGATAAAAAACAGTCAGAAAATTACAGAGGTATAAACTTGTTAAATACTACGGTAAAACTTACAAGTAAAATTTTACAACTGCTAATAAATCAGAGGCTAAGTTTAGCAGATAAACAACAGGGTTTTCGTAGTAGAAGATCGTGTACAAATGCAATATTCGTTATAAAGCAAATTACTGAGAAATTACTAGTGTATAATAGACCAGAATTGCTGTGTCTAATTGACCTAATGGGAAGTTTCCCTAAATATTATAAAAACTATCGAAATCATCTATCAAAACAACAAAATGGAAGTCACAATAGATGGACAACTTACAGAACCTATAGAAATATTCAGCGACATAAGACAAGAAGATTTATTAAGCCCCATGCTCTTTAATTTGATCATGGAGAAGCTTTAACAAAGGAAGAGGATACAGAATGCGAACAAAGAAATAAAGATACTGTGTTGCGCAGACGACGCAATATTGATAGCACAAGCTGAAGATAGTCTACAAAGACTGGTCCACAGATTTAATATAAAAGCAAAAGAATTTAATATGACAATCTCATCTCAGAAAACTAAAACAATAGTAATCAGCAAAGCACCAACCAGATGAAAAGTAGAAATTTATGGCATCATTATTGAACAAGTAATGGAAATTAAATTCCTGGAAATTACACTGTCTAGCAAGAATTTATAACGCCAGTGTAGGACCAATAATGAATATGCCTCATAAATAAGACCCGACACTGCCACAACGCAAAGGCTACTGAAAATAGCAGAGATGAGGATACTGAGAAGAATTATAGGAAATACGCTGAGAGATCGAAAGAAAAGTGAAGACCTTAGAAGAAAATGTAACGTACATTGTAATAATAAATGGACAAAAAATAGAAAAAAAGAATGGAATAACCACATAAGTAAAATGAAGGAGACCCGTGTCGTAAAAATGGCAAGAGATAAGTCACCAATCGGTAGAAGAAGTATTGGACGACCGCGCAAAAGATGGAGTGACAACCTTCCATAGAGGTATTAATCCGATGATGAACATACAGAATTGCTTATAAAGAGAAAGAAGAAGAGAAGAAGAAGAATGATTATGATCTGGAAAATGAATTGCATACGTAGAATCTGTTTTTCTCTTATTCAAACCCCTTTTGTGTTCTGCTTTAAGGTTGTTAAAGGTTCTGCCAGTTTGACCGATGTAAGTGTTTAGGCAGTCATCATACGTAGGTTTCTATTCTCCATTGTGTATGTGCGTTTTCTTTTGGCTCTTGTTATTCTTAATATATGTGTTTAAGTTACTATTTGTTCTGAAAGCTGATGTTACTCCTTACTTTTTTATCTGTTTGGTTCTTTTTTGGTGTCTTCCCCTACAAGTAATCGGGAAAAAGATTTTTTGTTTTTTTCTTGTAATAGAAAGACTAATTTTAGGCCTTTCTTATGCAATTTTTAGCTTAAAATTTTGTTTACTAATTGTATATATAATTGTATAATTTATTAATTAATGAATTAATTAAATAAAGTGCAGACGCATTAAAAAATACATCACTTGAAAAAGTTACTCTGCTGAAACATCTGTATTGGCTGTATTGCCGAAACAGCTATATAAATTTTGTGGACGTGCAAAAAAACAAAAGTTTTCGGTGTTTTATTCTTAGATAAAGTGAACTTCCATCAAGTAACTGTCCAATTTATCACTTACATAAAAGCTTGAATTTTTTGGGTTAAAGCTGTACAAAGTGTGTACTTTCCTTGAATATTTGAGTTCATATATATACCATTTTTATGGTTTATATGATAAGATATTAATTTTAAAGGTAAAAACATCGTATCCCTCTTGTTTCACCTAGTGATTTTCTACAATTTTAATTAAATAGGATATCTCGTTGTTAGACTGCTCATGTATGTGTTTTCATTAAATTCCAATAAAACTGTTTTCTTTATTATTTAAATCATACGCATTGTTTACCTATAATACGTATTTACGTATAATAAGTACCCTTACTTTATTTAGGTACTTAACTTTTCAAAAAAAGTAAATTTCACGGGTAACCAATTTATTTATAATTTGTTATATATCAAAATCCATTAAAGGAACCTTACTATACTTATAATGTAATTTGAAATGTTAGTTAAATAATTACGAAAAATATCTTATTGGATATCACCCATTTTCTGGTTTTTATTTCTGCTATTTTTACTATTTACTAGCTTTAATATTTAGAAGCTCTGTTTGGGTATTTGGTCTTTTTAAGACCCCTTCATAATAATATGGTCGCTCCATGGAATTTTGAGCAACGTTCTAAGACACCACATTTCAAATGCTTTAATACGGTTTAACGATCTTACTTTAAGTGAGACCATGTCTCCCTCCTGTTTATTTTTATTACCCATATGTAGCATCTTAGAACGCAAATATAGACACCAAAAGGAGTTTCGCATTGACGACGGTAGTTATTGAATTTGGTAAAAGTATTTCTAGCTGTTGCTACTCGTATTTTCATCTCCGTACTTCTTCGTCGTGGCCCCATTTACTGTTTAATGTAACTCCAAGATATTTAAATGTTTTAATTCTGTCTGTAAGTAGGTTGTTTATTTTCAACCATGCTTACATAATATGTATTTCATATCATGAAATAGTCTGCTGAGTATCATTAATTTGGTTTTTGTGATGTTAATGTTAAGACAATATCCTCTTTCACTCTAGTAATAATATTTACTATTTTTTCTAATTTTTCTAACTTGTCTGCTATGATAGCTTTATCATTAGCATATCGCAAACTATTTAAGGCAATTCCATTTATTTCGTTACCTTATTTATTCTGCTGTGCAAGTTAAAAGATCATTATCATCATTCTTGCTTTACAACCCTCCGTGGGTCCTAACCTTCTCAAGAATTTCTCTCCCGTCGTCCCTATCCATCATCTTTCTCCGCCAAGTACGTATTCCCATATTTCTCATGTCTTCATCCATGTTATCAAGAAACCTTGTTCTGGGTCTTCCTCTTCTTTCCTCCCTGTCGTCATAGCATTTTTGCCCCAATAACTACATGCAAAACGTGCCTCTCTTGTTCCGAAACCGTTTTTAAAACCAAACTCAGTATCTCCCGTTCTCTCTTGACATTTGGTATAAATCCGCTTATGAATTACTTTTAAAAAGCTTTGAGTACGTGATTCACTTAGCTTATTAGGCGTAGATCTTTGCAGCGACTGGCATTATGCTTCTTTGGAATTTCTACAAAAGTTGACTGCAGCCAATCTGATGGTTTTTTCCACTATTGTGAAAAAATAAATAATAATAACTGTACAAACTTTTTAAAGCTATACTTTTGTATAATGTTGTTTCTGGTACTAAACTTGTGGACAGATTTTTGTAAAAGTTCTTTTAAAGATAGTGTTACGCTTACGTCCAGGTATACTTTTGTGTTTTGTTGTGGGTGAGAGTGACATTGCCAAGTGATAATGCGACAAGAGTCACAAAATTGTTTACATCGAAGCAACTAAGCTCTGTTTTAGAGGCATTTTATTGTAGTCTTTATATGAGGAACTATTGGCTCACAACGTACGCCTGTCTTAAGTATGTCTTTACGGTGTTTCTAGTTTTCTACATCTGGTAGTAAGGACCTAGTCGTCGGCGTACCTGAACTTTCTTGATTTGGTTTCGGCATACCTTTTAAATATAATCTAAGTAGTAGTGAAAAGAGCACTCTCGCTTGGAATAGGTCATTCTTAAGTCTCTTTTTTTATCAATGACCATTACTATTTATAATACTTCGTCGGTAAAACTTAAAAATTTACATTTAATGATCTATTGTATACATGCCATATAGCAGCTTGGCAGTTTTAAAAATTGTTTGTTCCCTAGTGATTAAATGTTTAATGAAAAATGTTTACAGAAGCTGTATGAAATAGACCTATATGATTTAGGAAGTGTTCTGGAACGTGTCGATCGAAATTCAGCGATTGGAACAGGGATTCTTGTTGATCGATAAAAAAATTATTTATACTAATACCTTCTTCCCATAGGCTCAGTGTCATAATTTTCAGTTGCAGATCCGGTAGAATAGACTTCTTTAATAATTTGAATTATCAATAATGCAAGTTGCGATAAATCAGTAGGAGTAAGTTGTACAGTTGATTCTAACCTTAGATTTGGTTGCAGGTTTTCTTTATTTAATACAAATCTCTGTAAACTAAGAATATTTCCCAATAGTTTATTCACCATATTGAACATCAAATCTTCAAAAATTTCTTCATAATATCTTCCGAATTTTATAATTGTGTAGTTAGTTATTGGTTTTCTTTTAATTTCTTTAATTGATTTTCTAAATATTTGTGTCTTTTATGTCAGAACCTGTATTCAAATTTGAATGAATAATGAATCAGAGTCAAATTTATATTTGTATCCTGTCCATTGTCTTTGTCAATATCAAGGTGAACGGGGTTTTCTTTTATTTTTTTTTAAATAAACATGAATTTTTACAGCAAATTTTTATTTTCTTTGCGGTACAATTATTAAAAAATATTTTTTACATTTATAAAATTTTCTTTGTTTTTTATGGACCTTCGCTTACAAAAGCTACATAACTCGTTTTCAGTAGTCTTTTCATATGCCATGTTGCCAAAATGATGAGAGCCTGCATAGTTCTGAGCATGCTGCACAATATACATCTAATGAGTTCGTTCGAAATTTAATTCTATTCTGGAACTATTTTCTTGAGGCGAGTTTTGCATTGAATGCATTATATTTTAGGAATTTGCATTTGTCGATTGAGAACTTCCAGTTTGGAAATCGTTTTTAAAAAACTATATTAAATATAAAAATTGAATAACTTCAGGAATAATATTATACATTTTTCAATGCGCAGCAAATGAATTCTTCAGACTTTGCCCGAACTTGGTGGAATACTTCTTGAGAAAACGATCTAAAAACACTGGTATTGTAACATATTGTTATTGCCAGGTTTATGCAAAGTTACAAAGATGATATGATCTTTTTTATCACCTCTTCTTTGTATTTAGCCGTTATTTCTTTTAGTATCGGTTACCAGATCCTGCTACATTCCGTTGTTAAGTTTGCTATGCAGTTTACTTTGTTTTGTAGGAAGCTTTATTTTTTCGTTAATTTTTTCTTTTTGATATCGGTTTCTTCCATAGCTATTGACGTATCTTTTCATGAAATTCTATGTTTGTAAATGTAAAATATTGCTTAATTATTCTAGAATCTAGTGATCTTGGATTTTCGCTCAAATAAGAATTTTCACATTTTAATTATTTATAATTCAAGAATAACAGACCACATAAATAACACAGGGCCTACAAATGTTTGAATTTGAGGTCTAACTTTAATAACAATAACAATTTTAAACGCTTTCTCCACAAGAATTTTCTTTACATAACAAACGCTACCAATATCAAAATTATTTTTATATTTAAACGTCGAAACATGTAATTGATTCCATTCTTACTTATCAGCAAAGCTGAGTTGCTCAATTATTTGAGAAATAAATGTAAGGCGCACTAGTATGGTGGTCTAAATACCAATAAAAGACAACCAGAGAGAAGATGAATAAGCGTCAATGAAAAGCATACTTATTGATAACAGAAGCGATGTCCACTATTCCACTAGAGGTCATAATTGTCCTTTCTCTGGTACTGGAGGGATAATAAATAATTATCCACAGTTGGAAATGGTAACAAATTCAATGCAACCTAAATATAATTTTGAAAAGCCTTTTACCAGGGTCTTTCCAGAAAGGGATGAATGGAAGATGAATAGAAAGAATCTCATAATGGCAGATCAATGCTGGTATACAGACGACTCTATCTATCTCTATCTATCCAATTAGCCTTCTTCGGTCCATCTTTGGACATAGGCCTCCCCAATCCTTTTCCATTCTTCTCTGTCTGTCGCTATAGTCATCCACCTAGAGCCCACGTGCTTCTTGATATCATCTGCCCATCTCATTTGGGGCCTTCCTCTGCTTCGTTTATATTTCAGCAATCTCCAACTTATAATAATTTTGTTCCATCGGTCTTCTTTTTGTCTTATGTTGTGTCCTGCATATCTCCATTTCAATTTTGCAACTTCTTGTCTAACATCCCTCACTTTTGTTTTCTCTCTTATCCACTCTTTTTATCCATTAATCTTATGTGAAACATTTGTCTTTCCATTGCTCTTTGGGTTTTTATGATTTTGTCTATGTTTGCTTTTGTAAATGTCCAAGTTTGGGAACCATAAGTGAGAACAGGGAGTACGCATTGATTGCATATTTTGGTCTTCAGATGCTGTGGATATCTTTTGTTTTTTTAAATAAAAATATATTCTATGGAGTTGTGTCTGCAGGAACAAATACAGAAGAATTGCAGGAACAGATCTATAAATATTATATCGAATAGCAAGCGGTATTAAAGGCATTGGAATCTGGAATAAAGGTTTTGAACTCTGATTCGTGTCGAAGAAGGTAACAAAGTGAGTTTACTTTGGATTTTCGGATATACGGATATATTTAAGGGAACAACAAAGCGGACCTACGGGAGCGACAAAAGAAGCATCCATAGACTCAAAATCTGTCGTTGCAATAGCAAGAAGCACATCCAAAAGAATAATATCGGATTGAGTTCAATAGATAAAACGTAATCATTGGTAGGAACAGATGGATCTTAAATATTCGAAGGCTTTTATACATAAATCTTCGAAAAAGAGATCCAAAAGTCTATAAGATATGAATAGGAATGATCTGCGAATTATTCTAGGTCTCCTAATAAGACACTGTTCTTTAAGGGGTACGAAAATAAAATTGTACTGACAGAAAGTGTAGATTTCATATTTTTTTAGGAGGAAGACGAGACGGCGTAACAGTTTATGTGCAAATGTCTAGGGTTAGATATGATAAGGCTTAATATATTTGAGCATTAGGGACTCAATGTACCCTACGACTTTTAGAACTGTTATTTTAGACCATAATAGATTTTTAAAGAGGCTGGGCTGAAATTTTAAGATATAAATGGGACACAGTAAATTTCTTAGATAAAGTAAAAGGGTGGTTATGTGCCCAGTCTTATTAAACCTTACCTAACCCATTAAAATGTTTTGTTATCTTTTTTTATTGTTATTACTATTTAAATGGGAATGAGCCACAATTAAAGGTTAAAATAAGTTTATTGACGTTTAAATTTCCACTTCGGAAATCGTTCTCTTTTTTTTCGAAGTGGAAATTGAAACGTCAATAAACTTACTTTAACCTTTAATGGTAGCTTATTTCCATTTAAATAGTAGTTACTTTAAAATGCCACAATAAAATAGCTTCAGAACAATATATTTTTATTGTTTATTTACTTCTATTTCTTTTGGTATCGGTTATCAGATCCTGCTGTATTTTATTGAAGAGTTTGGTACGCAGTTTGTTTCATTTTGTAAAGAGCTTCATTCTTCGTTAATTTTCTCTTTTTACTATCTAAGTTCTTCCATAAATATTGATGCATATTTTTATTGGATTCTGTTTGCTGTTCCCAAATTCTCTATTCTAACTGTAGGATTCTTGCTCAACTATTTTAAAATTCAGTGATCTTGTAGTTTTATTTAAATAAGAGTTTAGGAATAACATAACTTACAAATTACCACTGGGTCAAAAAATATCAGAATTTGTTACCATACTATGATAACAATAATAACTTTTTTAAACTTTTTTCTAGAAGTATAGTACATGACAGTTTTAAAACGATTTGCGGACTTCCAAGTCGAAATTTTAAAAACATGTAAATAATTCCATTCCTACTTATAAGCAAATTTTATTTGCGTAAATAGTTTGGAACTAACAAAGTAATTTACCACGTTGTGATGCATTTTCTTCAGTAAATTGACAGAAGAAAGTACCACAGATTTATAGTTATCATAAAATATCCGACATAGATGATCTATAGGTAGATGACAACGTAACAATTAAAGGAAAGGATAAATTCAAATACTTGGAGTTTATAATCACGAAAAAGGCAACAACAGAGGAAGAAATTACACAAAGATTAGGACAAACCAGAACAGCAATTCGACAACTTAACTCAGTATGGTGGAATAGGCACCTAAATATGAAGACAAAAACACAGATTTATAAAACATTAGTGCGAAGTATTATGAGATATGGGGCTGAAAATTGGATCATAAACAAGAAACACACCAGTAAGATAGTAGCAACAGAGATCTAATGCCTGCGAAGATGCTGCAGAGTAACAAAAATGGATAGGAGAAGTATTGACGAAATAAAGCAAAGAACATCAATAGAAACAGACATACTAATATATATAGAACAAAAACGACTAAAGTGGTATGGACATGTAAGAAGAACTAGCGACAGCAGATGGATAAAGAGAATAACCGAATGGAGCCCCATAAGAAGGAGGAAAATAGGACGATCCCGAAAATTCTGGAAGAACGAAGTAGACGACGCCATGAATAAGAGAGGCCTAAACGATGGATAATCGGACAACAGAGAGAGAGGGAAACGGTTGAGCGAGGGAAGGCAGTGAATAAATACTGTAGAATATATATTTATATATATATATATATATATATATATATATATATATATATATATATATATATATAATATCCACGAGACAATGTGAAATAATAATATTTAAATAGAAAGAGTAAATAGGCACAAGAACTTGAAAACATGGTCATAATTCCGAGCAAATTCAAGAGATGAAAAGTTGTACTAAAATCACTAGAGCCAACTTGTAAATCTTCTTCTTAAGGTGCCATGCATTTCTGCGTAGGCGTCCACCGTACATCGTCTTGTCAGGTGAGATGTTAAATAGTCAGGATTAAATAATTCTGTTTTTAGCAGCATTGCGAAGCATTTCATAGCTGTGGATTCCTGTCCATTGTCGAATATTGCGCAGCCATGACATTTTTTTACGTCCGAGACCTCTCCTACCCTCTATTTTCCCTTCGAGTATCAGTTGCTGAAAAGTGTATCGTTCTCCTCGTATAATGTACCCCAAGTATGCAGTCTTCTTACTTTTTACATAATTAAAAAGTTCCCTATCCTGTAAGCCCGCTCTTCTGAGTACTTCCTCATTTCTGACCCTGTCCTTCCATGATATTCTGAGCATTCGACGCAGGCACCACATTTCGAACTTGTAAATATGAAGAAAGTAATATGCAATAAAAATCTAGAGATGGACCTAAGGATAAAGATACTGCGTTACTGGTTTTAAAACGCTACTCTTTCGCTTTAAGACCTGGACGCTGAAACAATTAGAGCTCAAAAAATTAGAGGTATTTGAATGTTGCTGGATATTGGTAGTAGAAGCAAAGGTAGAGGGCCGAATACCAAGAAGGAGATCTGAAACACGATGAGCAGGCCAAATGAAGTCTCTGATGGAAAAATCCCTACATGAAGCCGTCCATATGGCACAGGATCGAAGCAAATAGAGACAGCAAGCCAATAATATTAAGAATGTCACCACGCTCTAACAAGAGCTCAAAGAATGGCGAAAAGGTATTGCAGAATGCTGCTTATATCATGGATGGACAGAGTCACCAATATCGAAGTCCTACGCGGAGTTAATCAAAATGAGGACGTTTTTCAAACTACTAATATGCGAATGTTTTGGACATATTAGGAAAGGATTAGGACGAAAATGAATACAGTTGATTATGGAAGGTAAAATTAAAGGTACAAGAGATAGAGGAAGAAGGCGAACCTCATGATTGTGAAATCTGAGGGAATTATTTAACTTGTGCTCCATCCGACATTTTAGAGCTGCCATAAATAAAGTGAAAATTGTTGTTTATCAAAAAAACCATGGTAGTCACTAGAATAAAAATATTTTTGTAGTTATTCGTGACCGAAAGTTCACAAATTACAAATTCAGAAAAAGTTAAAAAGTCAAAAAAGCATGTTTTAAACGGGTTTTCGCAAATAACTCAAAAAATTTAAATTTTATCTGGAAAACTCTTGGGATATAAAATTAAGCTCATAAAGGAAAGATATTATTTTTTATTCTTACCGTAAACTAAATATTAACAAAGTTATCGCATTTCTAAAGTAGACTTTTATTCATTAAATTTAAAAATCCAAACGTACGATGTTGATTAACCGGAAAATGGTAAGTTTGTCATGGAAAATTGTTTTTAAAGATAAAAAAAAATAAAATGACCACTGGTGAAAGTGATTTGTATGATAATTAAGGTAAGTTATAACTAAAATAAAGTCCGCTTATATTCTTTGTGACGCAGAAGGTAACAAACTGACCCTCGTCAAAACTACCCTGAATTAAATTATTCGTTGTTCATTAACAATTTACTTTATCTTTATATAAATATTATATTCTGAAGGTCTAACTGCTTTAGATTGTTAGTTTTAATCCGAGCTTAAAATGAAAACACTATTTCCGGAATTTTTTAAAAAATCCCCTTAACCCTCTAAACATTTCTGCTATTACAAATTACAAAAAACATTTTATTTCTGAAGATTAGGATTTTTTTTATTTATACAGATTAAAAATTAAACTAGATATGATTGTTTAAAGTTTATTCCCATGCGTTTAGCACCACTTTCAAGCCATTTTAGACACTTTTTAAAAGAAAAACCTTTAAAAAAATTGATTATTCAGCATTTTGTAGTCTATTTTAAAAGCTACAAAGTACTGTATTTAAAAATCTTTTTCAAGCACTTCGTTTTAAAACAGAGTTGCGCTAAAAAGACTTGAAGATTAAACGCATGCGAATACAAACTTAAACAAACACATCCCTTTTAATTTGTAGTCTATAGTAAAAAAACCATCAGCAGCTGTTTTTTACATGTAACACTTTTTCTGTATCTTATTTGGTTATTAAGTAATTTTGAAAAAAAAGAGGGTTGTAGTTCCGTTAACATTAGCTATTCTAGCAAGAAACTCTACTTATTTGGGAAATAAGCAGCACCATCCCTTGCCGAAATTATCACCATTAAGGAAATGGGTTTCCCTAATTGATGTTAGTTAAGGAATTTTGTAAGTGTGTGTTAAACGTGGCTGACCAATCATTGTCGGAATTTTAACTGTTATTAAGTTTAAGTTAAAATAAACTCCCGTCATCAACAGACAATGAAATTTTAGACCAGTGTTAACTAATTCATGTTATGACTAGAAAGTTATTTTCAAAATTGTAGCAGTCTACTTAATGTAGGGCCTTGAAAAGAATTCTAAATCAACATCTGTTTAATTTCATTCGAGCAATCTGTAGCAAAAAGAAATCTATATACCTATTTCCCAAAGCCCCACATTTTACGGTAACACTGTTGTAAGACAGATTACTTAACAAATTTTCTTCTAATCACTTTTTGTAATTGACAAAAGTCATATCGTCATGGTAATTACCCGATTGTGTTTGAGATGTCCATCTCACATAAGATTCACCGACAATACTTATTTCGTTCCCTACACCTACAATGATTAAGAGTTGGCATTAAAAACAAATCATATGATTTTTTTACAGTAGGATTTTGTTTTTTAGTAATATGAAAATTATTAATTTGTCAACGTAACAGATTTTATTCAGCTGTTTAAAATTTTATTTTTGAAGAATTTTTCACGTCCTTTTAGAAGTGACAAAACCGTATATATTTCCT
The DNA here is from genome assembly GCF_040954645.1 of Diabrotica undecimpunctata. Classification (NCBI taxonomy): domain Eukaryota; kingdom Metazoa; phylum Arthropoda; class Insecta; order Coleoptera; family Chrysomelidae; genus Diabrotica; species Diabrotica undecimpunctata. The sequence goes on from NC_092803.1 coordinate 127,791,492, forward strand.
TCAATTTTGCGGCCTTCCTTTATAATACTTTTGATGCTACACACAGATAATCCTAATAATACAACTGAAAAATCTCAGATTACTTATTGTTCTTATTATTATAATATTTATCAAATTACCGGTCATGACAACCACACGCTCTTGCACTTTTTTAAAGTCAATAATAGATTTATTAGCAGCTGCTTCTCGTTGAGAGAATTTTAACACTAAAAGTAGCACGAGCTGAATCATGCAAAATTTTTTCCTTTTTGTAAAAAAATCAATATTATTGATAAATATTAAAAATTGAGTTTTCACATAAAACTTGTCAACGCCGCAAATCTCTTTTACAGTGTAAGTAGTTTTTTAATGCCGCTTATTCACTTCACTTATTTACTATCTCTCATAATATTACAAGATATAAAATATTGAAGTCAAAAATATTTAGTGATAAAAATACAAAAAATTAAATCTTCAATATTTGTGACTTGTTTATATTCAATATATAGGTACCATGTTTCAAAGTAAAACACTTGCACGTCACGATTTATACAAAGTGACGTCACTTGTATTTAAAATTTCCAGAACGTCAACCTTAGAGTTCAAATGTTTCTAACACAGCTAATAATACGAAACCCATACGGAACTTCTCGATCTTTCATAGGCGTCAACATGGTATAATAATCAGAAAAATGTAATCATCATTATATTGAAAATTTTAGAATTATATTGATTAAATAACCAAAAACATTTGTTATTATTAATAATATAAATTTTATGAAATAACTCTTAGTAAGTCTAATATTGCACAAAATAATAATTTTAATTAAATAGATTAGATAATTGTACGCAACTGATACCGGAATACTTCAAATTTTATTGACAGCTCAGCGTGTGGCAAAAGTGTATAAAGTGTTGCCGCTTTTTTAGAGTAAGAATTTTGTTTATATTTTGATTTCTTACACAATTTGGTCATAATATAATATATATTAATAAATTACCTATATTTATAAATACATATTAGATTTAGACTAATAGCTTTAAAAACTAGTTATTGTTGTGTATTGTGATTGTGCTATGTCAAAAAAAATAAATAGTCTGTAGAAAGCTGATAAGCTTTCATATAAGATAGATAATTTTGAACAAGAAATAATGGCGGAACGTTTTTACTATTACAGCCCTAAAAGAGGTAAGTTTAAAATTTAGAATATATAATTTTGTATTAAAATTTTGTCTTATGTATTTTAGTGTGTTGCAGTAGTCTTAAAACTAAGTGTATTTACTGTTAATATAATAGTTTGACAAATAGTTGACATTTTAAAAATTCCTCACTTACTAACTATTCTGATGTTTTGGCAACGCTGTGGAGTTCTGACGTCGTAAATCTTGAATGACGTGCAAGCATTTTTATGTGAAAAATGCTATACATCGTCAGTATAGCGCAGATGATTCAGATATTAAGTCTCCCTGTCTAAATCAACGTCTTAATTTAAATGCTTCGCTTCCTACATACATTTATCCAGTTAGAGCGTTTTTATATTCTCTAGAATACCTTCTGTCAGTTAATTAGACTAATTTGCAATTTCGATTTATTATCATCCAGTGTTTTACAAAATTCAAAGCTTTTTTATTTTCTACTAGCTTGGGTGTGCCATTTTAAAATTTTTATATTGTTGTGCTTTATGTTTTTCTTATTAAATTCCATTGATATTTTTAAATTGCCTTTCCACTTCTACAGTTATATTCATTAGGTTTATTTTTGTTAAATATAGTTTTTGTAAATATTTCTCGTTATTTGGTTCTTCTAACCACAGTTATTGTTAACGTATAAGATATCTAGTTACTATTGGGATGATTTTTTTGTTAATTGTTCTTCTATAATTTTTGAAGCAAAGCTTTTATACTGGCATTGTATTAATTTTTTAACGATAGTTGTGAATAAATTCATTTTAAACTTAAGGTACTTAAATTTAATTTTTAAACATCTTATTTAGTTTATGTAATAATTAAATTTGCTATCAAATGATATTTATTTATAGTTTATTATTCATTTAATATTTAGTCTGACTTTGACGGGGCTGCCTAAAGTAAACAACGGATGCTTGGCAACAATGCAGACGAAATATATAGCCGAATTTTGTTAATACACTTAGCAGGTAGCGTTAGACGCAAACATAATAATTTATTGAATTACTATCTGACCAGGCGAACTTCGTACCTGCTAAGAATTAAATAATGTGTCAAAGTTAGTTATGTAACAGATATCTCTGGGTAATAAAATGAATCCAGTCGACGTGTATGAAGCTTTTGCTAGTCTACTGTACCGCCTACTGTACCACCTTTTTTTAGTATTGTATCAATTTTTTGTATGTATTTTCATAAAACCAAGTGTAACGTTAATGACGATTTAATACGATTTCATGATTGAGAACTTACGTATAAATAATAAATAAGTAATTGATAATAAATACAAAATTAAAATATTTTATCTAATTTAAATTCAACTTCTGTATTCCAAAGGTTATTGTACAAATCTCCTCATTTAAGTTCCATTTATATTGCCAAAGACATCAAATTTTCTTCAAAACAATCTAAATCCCCCGACTTCCATCAAAGTCAAAAACAGTTTTTTGCGGTGCGAAAACAAAGAATAAAGAAAGCCAATTATGTAAGTTGGCTCTCTGCTTCATTCCCCCGTTCGAAATGTTAGATTCAAAGGGAAGATTAATATTAATTCACCTATTGTGGAAAGAAGATTGATGATTTAACGTCGACCAGCCAACCACGAACTATATTTAGCTTCGTATAATATGATTGTTCCTTTTCAATTCGACAACGAGTTAAAAAGTGTGTTACAGATTGAAAAAAAAACTTGTTGGAGGATAATCAACTGTTGTTTATGTGTATTTTTGTGATGATACGTCACATTGAGGATGTCATTATTGTTTTTATTTTTTTTAAGATTAGGAATGTTTGCCCTAAACAAACCGATTTGTATATGGTATTTATTTGGCATTTACAAATAATATATAACAGCAGAAGCTGTTTATATATTTTGAAAAATTCACGTTATTATAAAAAATCTTTTCAGCATTTTTATTTTCACTGTAGATAAGAAAATTTTTAATCGTGAATAAAGTACAAGCAACTAATAAATATGCAAAAAGACAATTAATTTCATCCACATACAATTTGAATAAATTAGATTGACATGACAATCGTATGACAAACATATTTTTTAAAAATTTAAACAAACTGTAATTATGACGTCATTACGTCAGTTTGCTCAAACAAGTTTAATCAAATATTTGACCGTCTGACATGGACTTTGAAACATTGAAAAAATTATTATCTTTTAGTATTCACATTTTTGTGTCGCACAACATAACAAGTTCTATCTTTGATTTAAAACATCCCAGCCTAACCCATTAATGGCCAAGCATTAAAATAATCAGATTTTTTGCAATTCAAGTTTATATACTTATAAATAAAGGCATAATAAAAATATTTTACTTAAAATTATAAACAATAATAATTGCACTATACAAAAAAATAATGTTTGGTTAACGAGACTTTGGCGTAATATAATATGTAGTAAATTGAAAGTTATACGTTTTATAGTGTGTAAATGAAATTTCTTGGTTTTATCAATTAAAAACTAAAGATATTGCTACAATAGTTAATTATATAAGATAAAGTGATTACTTGGCAGTATGGTAGTATGGCAGTAGCGTCATTATGGCATCTCATTTTTTATGGAAAGCACTAAAACAGTCAGCGTGCAAGTGAACCTTGCATTTTCCGCACATACAGTGATGAGTGCCTTAAGAACCGGCAAAATAACGCAAAAGATAGAAAACATAACACGTTGTGAAATAAAAAGAGATGAAAGTAGTAGAGGTGGGAAATTATCGATAGAAACCTCTAATTTACATTAAATTACATTAGGACTATCGATAGTTTCCCACCTTTCGACGTTAGCTTATGAGCTAGTTGACTTCAGTCATATTATTACAAGTATGACGTCGAATATTTACATTTTTTAAATTTCACATAAAGTAAAAACTGATTGAAGGCAATAAAGCAAATGTAAGTAAACAGTTTAATTAATAGTAATTTGATAATTAATTGTGTGTTGACGAATACAGAATAACAAGCTTTGATAATTCTGTATTGAGAAGAGTGTATGCGACGTCTCAAATCATAGTTTATTATTGATCAATACTTTAATTTTGGATAAAAAAATACTCCTACTTAAACTGTTTTTACTTACATTACGTGATACGTATTACTATGACTGAAGTCAACCAGCTCATAAGCTAACGTCTAAAGGTGGGAAATTTTCGATAATACTAATGTAATGTAAAGTAAATTATAGGTTAATATCGATAATTTCTCACCTCTACTACGTTCATCTCTTTTTATTTCACAACGTATTATGTTTTCTATCTTTTGCGTTATTTTGCCGGTTCTTAAAGCACTCATCCCTGTATAAACAGAGTTAGTTTGGCACAGTCTGCACTGCCGTCTACGTCCCTCCTCCTCGCGAACGATATTATGACCAGTCTGGTCATATTGAATATCAGAAGGTAAACTTGGCTCTGGGTCTGATTCGGAGTCACCTTCTTTAGCAGCTGTTTTTACTGTAAATCTTTTTTCGTTCTGTATCAGTGACAAAACCACCGAAGAACGGAATTGCAATTGAGAGATTTGAGTCATTCGCAATGTTGTAAATTCTTCATGAATTTACAACTGTGCAATCCACAAGGTTCATAGACAAGGACCACCTCCACTTTTTACTTCTTACTCGGATCCTGTAATTTGATACCGAATTATCTAGGAGATCAACACCTCCCATATGTCGGTTATAATCGTTAATCATATTGGGCTGAGATATTGAATCTTCCTTTCGTAACTTCTGATTATATCTTTTAACTGTAACAATTGGATGAACCGTTCTATTGACATTGGATGTACTGATACTTCTGCCTTTTGTCGAAAGCATGATCAAATTCACCTCTGTTAGTCTTTCCAAGCACTTTGCTACCTTGTAGAGGACATCCTGGGAACCTATTCTCTCTCACGGTGCTAGTAAAGAAAATTCCTCTTTCACCTAGAATGTGGAATAGTGCATAACTCGAAAAGAAGTTGTCGAAGAAAAGTCTATGTTCTGAACGGTTTTGCATTAAACATAGCAGATTTAAAACTACTTGCGTCCCTAATGTGTATTGAGATTTCTACCTTTCTGAATTTGCGCCACCATAAGGAATGAATTGGTATAGATATCCCTCTGAGCTACACAATCACCAGACCTTGAAGCCAAAGCGCACTGGTTTACCCTTTATAAACATTTTTGCAGAATGTCGGCTGAAATAAGGAATCATTTGTTTGTCTATAGACATATGAGCAAATAGTCCAAACTGAAAATATCTTTCTTTCATCAGCAAAAATAATGGACGTATTTTGGCAAATTTATCATTTTTGTCTAAGTTATTATTATCGGGGACATGAAGATTTCTTTTTATGTTTCGGAAGGTGTTTCGACTCATGCACTTTCTCACGAGTTCCACGCCTTTATCTTGTGTCTACTCCTATGTCTTTTGACCAATACATATCACACACCGGAAGTGTATGATAAGGATACACACCGGTAAGGATTAAAATACCAAAAAACTTCTGCAGTTGAGCTGGAGAGAGTTTAAAATCATGTATGTTGTTGTACCGGGCATACATCAGGCTGAAGTCGAGTATCTTCTGGAATACAATATCGTGAAAAATAAAGAGAATATTTCAAATGGTGTTTTCCCAGCAAGTCTCAGCTTCGTTTCTTCCTTTTTATTAAATTCATTTTCTTTTGGAGAAGAGCAATAGTTTTCTGACGATTTAGACCAGTCAGGTGTATACTGCATTGGTTTGCGTTTTCGTTGGAAACTTACTTTTCTTTTCTTCCCCCTACTTGTAGATGGTTCCAATATGGATTCTGTGGGCGTCTTAGAGAACTCATCTCGAGACCTTATGTGGATCTCGAATGTCTCAGCGATATCAGTCAAAGCTCCTTCTTCTATAAGAAGATTATCATCAAAATCCTCTTCATCTGTTAACACATCATCTAAAGGAGGTATATAAACTGCATCTATCTCATTCGCGTCTTCTAAATCAGAAGCATCCTCCAGTATAGCTTGCAGTTCTTTCACTGAAAGAGGTTTCTTTATTTCATATTCCGACAGTCTAAAAATAGAAGATCGTTTCAGAATACGTATATGTAAATGTATTATCGTACATATCTGATAATATGTATATGGGATTATGTATATGCAATATTATCTGGTAATAATATTTATATGGAATATGTATGTGGAATTTACAAAACACTAATAACAAATTTTACATATCTTCTGGACATCTTGATTCACGGTAAAAATACTGCAAAATTGAAAAAAATAGCTACTAACGAGTAGACTCACTATTATTATACCAAAGAAACCATACATTTGGAAATAATAGCTAAGACTGAAAAATTTTGTATTATTAGTAGACTATCCAATATGGATAATAAATTCACAGATCGCGCCAAAGTTTCATAAACGAAACATTATTTTTAAGGCGTTATAAAATTTTATGAGTAGTCATATTTCAAATTATGTTTGGATAATATTATTCTACAATATCTAATTGAACAAGCAATGCTGGTTTGGTCTAATTTTAAATATCTTGTTATTTATTATACGAGCTCAAACGACACCGACAGATACTAGTAAATTTGGAGTGTTTTGATTATCATTTCAAAAATTATATAACACATAATATGGATCATTAAGATAACAAACACGTCAATAAACTATTTTTATAAAAGATCGATACATAAACTATAATATTCATCATATCAGAAAATCGTAGAAAAAAAATAATTAAAGAAATGTTTCGTTTTCGATACTTTGGCCATTAAAGGGCTAACCTAGACCTGTATTCACTCGTTTGACTATATACGACTTCTATCCTCTTTTGAAAAAACCTGCTAATTTGTTCCTTATTCTCCTAGCTCTGTTTGTACTTATTCAGGGATATTATTTGGTCTAGCTGACTTACCTTTCTTTATTCAGTCCAATTAATTTTGTTAGTGCTTAAACAACATCCTTCTATGCTATTTTGATCACCACTGCTTTCGCTTGTTTATTGGTTCGCTGTCAAGGTCGTCGTCTAGTAAGCTACCAAAGTATTACCCAGAGCTTCTTTACTTTTTGTCTCTTTTTTAGTAAGTCAACGTTAATTTTTATGATTTTTTTACAATTAGTTTCGCTCCCATGTGAATAAATTTGTCGATTTAAAGATAATTTTAATACTAAATTTAATGTCTAATTGTAGTTAATAAGACGACTTGTTAAGTCTTCATTTTTTTGTTCTGTGTTGCTGGAAGCGTGTTATGTATTAGTTGCAACTGTAATTATGATACCAACGTTTAGGTGCTTTATAAACAAGTAATATATGTACACAGCATGTAAACTATTTACGTAATCGATACCAGGCTAATCCAATGTGGCTGCCCCAATTTGTATCCCACCGTAGTTAATTAATGGACTAATTAGTAACTATTTTGCTCATATGGTATAATATTAATTAAATTTGACAAACGGATTTAAAAGATTCGTGCGGTAACAGCGATTATTAATTTTTGCAGTTATTGAGGTAAACAGATATTTGATAAATAAAACCAATACTCGAAAAGCTGCCAAAGAAATTAAAAAAACTAAGACACCATGTAAATAAGCTTCTTAGAAGTTATAAGAAAGACAAGAGGAAACATTTTTTGTTGTTTTTTTTTACTTAAAATTAACCAGAGGCCTATAACACGTCGCACACTGTAAATGATCAAAGCGTACTTAAAAAAAAAAAAAGAAGAAATGACAAAAATAATTTGCTGTGAGCATGAATCTGAAAGATCAAATTGCTTTTAATGTCCAATAAAGGATTTAAGATGTAAAAGATATAAAAAGAATGAGGTTGGTTAAGAAAAATAATCTGAATCAGGACAAACAAATTTTGACACATATAATTTTTTTGTGTCTATATTGGACAATGAGCCCAAAGTATAATAGAAAGATGCGTTAATAATCACGAAAGAAACAGACATGAAATAAAAAAAAATCAAATAAGCAGCGTACATCTTATTTAATAAAGAAAAATATATAACAAACCCATCAGCAAAATCAGCAGAATGTAGCAAGCTTTGGTTGCCTATACTGAAAGAAGGAGTCAGCAACAAGAACATACCAAGATAAGCAGATTAATAGAAAACCAGAGACATATCATCTATAATCATAATCATCATTCATAGACACACAAAACAATCAAAATTTGATATCATCCTGAGGGTACATCACCCTCAGAATTGTCAACTAAAAGAATGACTATATATGCTTACAAGATCGAGGCTAAGTAAGCCAATCATTATTTTGGAAACTAATAACCTTCATATAAAATTTATTACCTATATAAAAACCTATTAAACATAAATTGCTTGGAGACAGCAATAGTAGTGGTGACAAAAATATCAAAGAAGAAAGTTGTTAAATCGCAAAAAAATAAAAACCTCTATTGCGCGCCAGCTAAGCGGAGTTATCGAAGCGAGTTATCTAATTTTTTCACCAATACAACCCAAACAGTTTGATACATCTCGGCAAAAATATTGTTTATATGTAAAAATATGTGCAGCGTTTGATTTTTTCTGGCTAGCGATTACTATAAAGAAATTAAACTAGATGATACATAAATACACTAAAAGAAATGCTATTTAAAATGAGGCGCGCTAAGTGATATATTTTGTCTCGAGTAAACGAACTCCTCTGACAGACGACACGATCAGAAGTTTGGCATCCATAGACAGTTGATCTGAAAGCTATAAAACGCGCATACCCAAAAAAGTTATCTAGACCTGACATTTAGCACATTGTAGGAACAAGACCGAAACTAGAAAAACACGAAGATACTTAGAACCAAATAAAATTAAAAGAATAACATGTAAAATATTAAAAGACAAAAAAAGGAGTAATAAGATAATACGATGCCAGGCGCAGCATAGACAATATAAATTATAGAGAAGCAGATCTAATGATAGAGAAGCTGATATCACCTGAATAAATTGTTGACTGGTTTTTCAGTTTCTTAACATTCTTTTGTTTTTCAAATTGTAGCATTTTTATTTTAACCTATATATCGTGAGAGACACAACAGTTCTTAATCTTTTTAAGTTTATAAGTGTGATAATCTAAACATTTTGGAGTCTGTTCATAATGAAATCCTGATTTTCAAAGGGGGAGTTACGAATGAAATAAATAAGGATTTTCGCGTCCCCACTCGTGGGAAATTGAATGTTGTCACCGCTTTATTTTCATGTTGACAATCGCTCGGGTTTGGGATGTTAGTTTATTTTGCCGCAGTTAAGTACGTGGTATATGCCGAACATAGAATGTATATGCCGAACATAATCAGAGCTTCTCTTGAAGATCGCCCTGAAGGTACCAGAGCCAATAGAATCATCATTAACAATATAATATATGCCGATGAGACCGTAGTATTAGCAGAAACAGATCGCCAACTAAAAAAATTGATGAACATATTATCAGAAGAAAGTCACAGGCTGGGCTTGGACATTAACTTTTCCAAAACCAAAATTCTGGTATCCCACAAAAACCCCCATGAACAAGTTACACCTAACATACAAATAAATGGTATCACCCTTCAGGGTTCCCAAAGATCATATACCTGGGCAGAGAACTAAATAGTCAACTAGACCACGCAAAAAAAATTAGAAGACACATTGAAATAGTAAGATCTGGTTTCATGAATATGCGTAAAATGCTCTGTAACCCCAAGCTATCAGTCTCAATAAGATTGAGAACACTAAAGTGTTATGTGTGGTCTCTATTACTATATGGCTGTGAGACCTGGACATTAAAACAGTATGACATCAACAAATTAAATTCATTTGAAATGTGGATGTACCGCCGAATGCTAAGAATAAGCTGGACCAGCAGAACTACGAATGAAGAAGTGCTGAAAGCAATGAACACATGCCCTCATCTGGTCAATACTATCAAAATTAGAAAGACGTCATATCTAGGACACACAATGCGCCATAGGGAATTTGAGCAGCTCCAGGTAATATTAGAAGGCAAGATTGAAGGTAAAAGGGGCATAAGACGAAAGAAAAAATATTGACTACGAAACATCAGAGATTGGACCCACACAAAAAAAAATGAATTAATTCATCTCGCCCAGAACAGAGAGAAATTTGCCATATTGATCGCCAACCTCAACAGAGAAGGCACTTAGGAGGAGGAAGTACGTGGTCCGTAAATAATAGGAAAATAGATATTACAGTGCAGTACGGCACACAGTATAAGTACAGATTATTATGTCTTATTTTAAGATATAGTAAACAGCTAAAAACAAAGAAGAAATAAAGTGATGCATTTAAATTAAGTTGAAAGATTAGAGTCAGTACTGGAGCAATATGTAAGTTTAATTTAATTATAAAAGTCAAAATGTTTGGAGATACGACCGCAGAATATTTTCTATCTGGTGTACCAAAGAAACATGCCTGATGTCATATTTTTAACTTTTATAATATATTTATTTAGTGCAGTGCAGTGCCACACGTTTTTTATATAGGGCATATCTCTCAATTTTTTGGTATTCTGCAATAATCTTTGTTTATTGTGTACAACTAAAAAGTTTGTATTTTCAGTAAAAACTTTTTGTTTAGCTAATTTGTAGGTAATTTTTTTAGGTAGTAAATAATAATACCGATAATATCATGAACATTATTCTAAAATTGAGGTACTGTTAAAATATTTTTGGTAAATTTTGCTATCTAAATTCACCTTTCAGCTTTACCTAGTTATAAAGGTATTTCATCTAAATTTCAATACCTAATTTGTCGAAACTTATATTTTGTTTTTTTGCCATTTGCCTTGTTTGATTTATGTTTACTTTCCTATTGTGTTGAAATTCCATAATACTTTTACCTGGCTGAATTTTTAAGAAATAAAAATTGTTAATATGTAGCAAAACTAAGATAATGGCATCAACACCCAACAATAGAGCCAGAAATATCGGCCACCAATTCACAGTTGATAATGCTACCTTTGAAGTGGTAGACAAATTCACATACTTAGGCTCCCTGATCACCAAGGAGAACGTCATGACGGAAGAAATCAAGCGAAGAATACTCCTAGCAAACAAATGCTATTTTGGACTGAGTAGACATATGAGAAGCAGAAACTTAAGCCAAAAAATAAAAATAACCATATACAAAACCCTTATACAACCAGTGTTGGCATATGGGTCGGAGACATGGACCATTTCCAAGGCAGATGAAAATCTCCTGCTTATATTTGAACGAAGGATCTTGAGAAGAATATTTGGTGGCATCTATGAAAATGGTGTTTGGAGAAGGAGGTACAACTATGAGATATATCACAGACATAAACATATATTTGGTGGTAAAGACGTAGTATCCTTTATAAAAATAGGAAGGCTAAGATGGGCAGGACATCTAGCAAGATCACAGCAGAACAACCCTCCTAGAAGAATCCTTATGTCACAACCTGTGGGAAGTAGAAGTAGGGGTAGACCAAAACTCAGATGGAGGGATGGTGTAGATGAGGATGGTAGACAAATAGGCGCAGCAAACTGGCAATGGATAGAACTGACTGGCGTAATAGACTTGGGAAGGTCGAGACTCTTTTATAGGGCTGTAGCACCAGTGATGATGATAATATGTAGCAATTATTTGTTTATTACTCTCTTATAATTTTCCTTTTTTCCGGTAACTAATAAGAAGGTCAATCTGAAGAGAATGTAGCGCGAGAATATAAGCGTGTTTGCTTGTTTTTGTTTTTGTCTATGTATGCATTTTGGTTTTGTTAAAGAGTTTTAGCCTATCTGCCCTTCTTTTTTAAATCTTTCTTAAACCAATCTTCTCAAAAGTTAAGTGTTGAGTTTTCCTTGTCCCTCGACAAAGGACTAGGATGCGCCCTTAATTTTTCCCCTTTCATTTATTACCAAATTCTGTTATTTTCATTAGTACGTTTTAATTACCAATTTTTTTCCTAAATATACCCCATTCGATATCATTCTATAGACGAACGTCTCAAAGGTCAATGCAATGTACTTCAAAATACCTGAGCGCCAGTTTGCAAGTTTAACATTTTTGCACCTGGATTTTCTATTTCTATTTTAATTCCCCACTTTTAATCCAGACAAGTATCGTTACAATTTTATGGCGCCCAATTTGTCGGCTGATACACTCTTACAGCACTGCAATGTAGGGCTTGATCTTCTTTTTATATACTTTTTGGCACAGATCAGCTTAAAGCCAGATTTTCATCTTCTTTTCGTACTTTAATTTGTCACCCAACTTATCGAGCTGAGTTCTGTTTGGAATGTTTTCTATGTTGCTTTATTTACTAAAAAAGAAAGACCATAATTTTTTAATTTTTTCTCTAAAGCAATACACTGACCCTTAACTTATTTTGTATCGCAAGAAACAAACACACTATGTATACATTTAAGGTAAATTTTTTTAAGAGCTGATGAGGCTGGTTATAAACATAAAATTAGAGAAATCGTTACCAAGGGAAAGATAGATAAGAGAGAAAAGATTTTGTAACATTTAATAACCAGAGAAAATATTAGCAATTAGATCTTAGATTATTTAAATTTTGGTGATCAACAAGCTGCTTTTAAATTATGTACCCTATGTCTCATTTTTTTCGTCATTTATTTTTGCATTCTACTTTTCAGAAATTATTTTATTCCAGTTTAGTTTCTGTCAAGTTAAGTTAACTGAGTTGAAATTCTGTTGACATATTTTAATATAGTTTAACAGATTAAAATATAAATTAAATAATCCAAACGGTTTATTTGCCGATATTTGGAATGTAAAAGACTTAGACTGTAGCCCTATTAATCCTTGAATGGTTTAGTCTTCTTCTTCTTCTTCTTCCTCTTTATAAGCCATTCCGCTTGTTCATTGGCGGATTAATACCTCCATGGAAAATTATCACTCGATATTTTGCGCGGTCGTCTGATACTTCTTCCACCAGTTGGTGACTTATCTCTTGATATTTTGACGACACAGACACGAGGAATGTCTACTCCATTCTGCTTATGTGGTTATTCCATTCTTTTTTTCTATTTTTTGCACATTCATTTATACACTGTAGGTTACATTTTCTTCTAATGTCTTCACTTCTCTTTCGATCTCTTGTCGTATTTCCTGTAATTCTGCTCAGTACTCTTATCTATGCTGTTTCCAGTAGCCTTTGCATTGTGGCTGTGTAGAGTCTTGTTTCTGGGTTTGATTGATTAGTAAACAGACAAATTACTAGCGTTTTGTATCTGAAAAATTAATTAAGACCATACTTATTTGACTTTTATAATTAGTATAATAGAACATCAGGTATATTTATATTTACCGAATTTGTACTATCTTACGGGAATTTTTTTTAATATGAAGGAATTATTTTTTCAATTTTTGATGTTATTAATTTGGTTGACCTCTTATGACAATTTATGTCAAGCAATCTGTTAAAAATTTGTTTTTCTTTCCTCTGTTTCATAGTTCAGGTACATGGTAAAAAACCTTTATTTGTCGAAAAAGAAAATATTTTTTCTATTTTACAAGTTTGTAGTTTCCTTTTCTTTTGCAATTAGGGGAGCTGATAATAGATTTCGTCTCCCTGCCTAAGAACGATTTGCTGAATATATAGAACAAAAATATTGTTATGTTTCTTTTGTCTGTTAATTGTGTATTTTTGTGTGGTCATATGTTGTAGTAGGTATATGTTGTTGCTATTTCAAAATATTTTTTGTGGTTTTAATTTTTTTTTCTCGAGATGTCGTGTTAGACGGACAAGCACTCGACCTGTATTATTGCATCTTGAGATATTTGTGTTGATGTAATACTCTGGCATAGACCCAGCAGCGTTCGTTAATGAAAGTTAACATTTTTGTGGTTTTCTAATATAGTATATCAGAACAAATATTCGGGTTCAGCATTTTTATGTGTTCATGATATGGGGTAAGCAGAGATAAAAGTAACTTGCTGTTGTCTATTGTGACGCTTTGTTTTATGCAGTGGTAAAAGGACCTTCCGCCGCCTATAATGAATTTGTTTTGAATGTCGAATTTGAGACAACGTTTGTTAAAAAGCGGAAATATTCCTGGTACTATTAAGTGACCCATTAAGAATTAAAAGACTTTTATACTATTTTTACTCTGTTAGAGTTTTGCTTAAGAATGATAAATACTTATTTGTGATTTGTGTGACGAACATGTTGGATTCAATGATCATCCGTAAAATGATGATGTTTAATTTTTAATGGTTTCTTTTTATTTCCTTTCCAAAGTACGTCTTTGACCTTATTAGCTGTGACAAGAAGACTTTACTGACTATGACACTGGAGTTTTCTATGTGACAATTTCATCCCGGATTTTGACTTACCGATTTTGTACCTAGTTTATATTAGGCGTGTGACATGCGTAGTTATCAACCCTTCAACAACCTAACTAACCTATTGCTTAAAAATGTTTAAAATGTTTTACTGCGCAACTTCTACTGTTTTATTGTTGATGACGGACTGTAATGATTTTTCAGTTCCTTAGGAAGAAATAACTATTTTCTGTGCGTTTGGAAGATTGTAATTTTTTTTTATTCTTTTAAAAGACGTTTTTTGTTGTTTTGTGTTATTTTGAAACATTATTTTAAGACCAAACTCTTTATGTATCGATTATGTCTTGTATGCCATATACCCGTTTTCATTCTTTTTTGGCAAGATTATGTATTAACATTTTAAATTTAATTTCTTCTTTTGTCTTTCTAGTTTCTTGACTTCCTCTGTGAATAATCCTGGAGGATATTCTTACGGAACTATTGGTCATCCTGCCTTATTTTTGTGTCAGTTCGAATTTTAACCGGTCGTTGGAAATTCGACAATTCATTGTTTAACGGTTATCGTCAACTTTATTATTGTTTGATGCTATTTTGGTTTTTTACCTAGTGAATAACCGTAGTGAAGCTTGCTTAAGCTACTTTGTTGGCCATCCGCCTTTGTTGAGCTGAAAGCACCCCTGTTTTCCCTTCCAGATACTTGCTTCACCTTTTTGGTTAGGCTAGAACCATTTTTCTATTTCTCTTTTAAACTCCTACTTTCCATTCAGATCAGCATCGTTACAAAATTATATAAGATTCAAATTGTATTAATATTTTTTGGGAGCGTTACTAAATTTTTAAAATTATGTCATATTTTTTCTACAGTTTATTTTGCATAATACTACCATAAAATACAAATAAAGAGTTTTCAAACAGTATAAAAAATTGGTCGATAAACATATCCAACATGTTTCCACCTTGTCAAAGGAAATTGACATTCAGTTAAACACTTAAATTTTTTGCAGTAAATATCAGACAGTTAAAATCTTCCATGAAATATTTATATGAAAACGTCAACCCTCATCCCTTTTCTTTCTCGAGTGATTCTGTTGAACATTTTGATTGGCTGCTGCTCGTTTATCAAAGACTGACTGAATGTTCTAATTTTATAACGTTTCTGCTCGTATTTTCAAATATGTATTTTAAATTATATCGTCAGCTAAGAAACTGTTTAAGCGACTTAAAAGATTTCTAAAGATATCGAGAGTAATTAATTTAAAATATGTTCTTAAATAACTCAGAAATATAATTATAATTAAAAATTGGATTGGAAATACTGAAATATCTTTAAGAAAGGATTGGATGAATATAATAATAGCTGACACAGCAAACTTCGTACCGCCTTAGATAATGCGACAACAGTTCAATAAGCTCCTCTTTCGAGTCTGTGAACTAACAGATATCTAAGTATTATGTGATGAATCCGATTAACGTGTCACTAGCGACTTTACCATTTCCAATATCTAACGACTGCTTTGAAAACAAAATTGCACTTTGATCTTGCTGCACAAACATTCGCGCGTTCATTGTCAATTTAACCCTCTAGCAGGCAAAACTGAAATAATAGAGATAGAAAGTTGGTAATTTTTCTCTATGCAAATATTGTCAAAAGAAACTAAAAATTCAATAAAACACATAAAAAACAGGTTTATTGTCTCACTTTCTAGGTAAGAAAGGTAAAGCGTTCTTTATAGAACACTTGCCGAATGAAGCAAAAAAAGTTGGTTTCAGTAATAGTATAATTTTTTATTATATAAAAGTGGCAACAAAATATTCATTAGTTTCGATTATGATATAAATAAAAACAAATTTTTGGCCGTTAAGGTACATACATGAAGGTCACATTTTAAACAGACGGACTGAGTTTGTGACTTTTTTCACAACTTACACATTCTTTTTTATCCGCGCTAACCCATGTTGTAAAGTGATCAATTCTATCGTAACAAACGTTTTGAACTGGATGTTGTGCTCTTCTACCAATTTAAGATGTGCTTGGCTGAGAAGCATCAGTGACTAAGGAAGGTCACTGTGGAAACGCCACAATGAATATTAAAAAAAAAGTTATGTGGGCCAAACTATTAAATACGTTTACAGAATTAGTTTATGCATTTTAAATAGTTATAGTTTAGTTTAAGTACAAAATATTACATTTTTATTGTTTTTTAGAATTATTTTAAGTGAGAAGCACGTGTGCATCTCGTGGACACAAATAACTTTTGGATTCCTGGAGCCATGTGATGCACACGTGCTTCTGGTATAAGGTAAGAATAGATCTGTCGTAACGTGTTTATTTTAGACGTTACATTCGCTAGACAAATGCATTTCGTGTTAGTTATTAGTTGGTTGTCGGTATGCGAGGTTGTAGTGTGTATTATCAGTTTTCAATATGCCATACAAAATGGAGCAAAAGCGTTTTCAAAAACTGGTGGAAGAGTAAACAGTAGACGATACCATTGACAATGTTATTTCCCAATATCGACTGCCAGATGATGAAAACTCTTCAGAAGACGATAACATTGTGATTGATCATAACCAGCCCTTGTTATGGAACATGGTAGATGGTCAAAACTTGAAAAACATTACATTCAGTGTTCAAGACTCGGGTATCAAAGCCGACTTTTTTGAGATGTATGATAAAACTCCCATTGACTTTTTTCAATTATTTGTGGATGACAACATTATTGATTGGATTGAGCAAGAAACTAATCGATATGAACATCAAAAGATGAATATAGGTGGCCACGGTCCAAAAGCTAGAATTCGTAAGTGGGTAGATACAAATACCGAAGAAATAAAGACATTTTTGGCCATTCTTGTCTGGATGGGATTGCAAAGATTGCCAAAATTGTGTTCATATTGGTCAAAAAATCCATTATACGAATGCAAAGTAAAGTGTCTTATGTCGCGTAATCGGTTTGAATTATTACTTGCCAATTTACATTTTAGTGACAATGAAAATATTGATAAAGGACTTCCACTGTATAAACTATCACCCCTATTGGAGAAATTGGTATCAAATTTTCAGAGAGTGGTAGTGCAGGGGGAAGAACTCTGCTATGATGAAACTGTAGTTCCCTTTAGGGGCCGACTGTCATTTCGGCAGTATATCAAAAACATCAGACATAAATTCGAGGTGAAGATATACAAACTCTGTTTGGATGGAGGTTATACTTATGATCTACAAATTTATTGTGGTATAAGTGGTAAATAAATAATAAAAGTGGTATATGAAATGTAAAGTTCGGCCGGAAAAAGATGTGTCACATGTTACGCAAAAAATTCAGCAGATAATGGTAGAAAATTTGCACAGACTAAAACTCCCTTTTCTCGTTTCAGGTGCATTTAGTGCAATACATTTTAGTGTATTACATGTTTTTGCGAGGTTCATTCATGTAATCTATAGACATTTTTATATGTGAATAAGCCACAATTAAAGGTTAAAATATGTTTATTGACGTTTCAATTTCCATTTTTATATGCGCAAATATTATTTTTTTTATTTATTTCTTAACTAGAAACATGTATTGCTAATTTTTAAGGAACATTTACTGATCTTTTGCATTAAAAATAGTTGTTTACGTTATATATAAATAAAACTTAGTTTCAAGCTACAAAATAACATATTGTTGTATTGCTAGACACTAGTATCCTAAAAATACAGGCTAAATATATAAAAGAGTTCACCAGAACACTGAGAAACTGTATTCCAAATAAATGAATGGGTACTGTGAAGCGCGGATGTACCACGTAGCCTGAAATATACTAATGGTATGAGATGCTTCTCATGGCGTCAGTAAGTTCAGTGACTGAGATGCACACTTGCTTCTCATGGCGTCTAATAGTGGCTTCCCACGATCTGCGATTGTACAGATCATCGCGGACAGCCGATCAGCATGGACGGCAACGCACCGCAGACAGAGCTCTTCCTACGGTCCGTGATAGTCTGTGTAGGTCCGTGACAGTAGTGTTTGATTTAACGTTATTTCAAAATGCCCAGTTAAAGAGAAGTAAAGTTTAAGTAAAAACTGCAAAACAACTTTGACAACACTACAGACAAGACAACTACTCGTGACAGCGAATGAAAAACTTCTGACTTGCACTTGTCGTCTGTTAAATCTTTGATGTTACCGACTCTAGATGGATAGGACGCACCAGCACGGACGTGTCTGTGCTACCACGGACGAGACCGTTCCCACGGTGCGTGATGCGGGCTGGTCCGCTTACGTCCGCAATATCGTCGACCGTGGAAAGCCGCTTTAACGTGTTAACTGTACGCTTATCCTGGCACGCACAAAGACCAGCAGCAAGTTTATCTCTGAAAACAGGTAGCTTCATTAACGTTTCTTTTTCAATATCAATATCGCTGGAATTATTTAATCTCCCTGCTTGTTTTCTGCGATATAAAAAGTAGTAGTAGTACAAAGTATCGACCAAATGGTAGAACACACGTGTCACTGCATCATGAGTCTTTGTACGTATATAATATCGGCCCATTATACTGTCCATAGAATTTACCCCACCCATATGCATGTTGTATTCATATTTACATATCTTAATATATGTATGTATATTTATACGTGTATTTGGATTTACTCTTGTGAATGGTTTAATTTTAACATAGCTTGACATCAGTCGAACGGACTTGTTGTCCTTCCATAAAACTGTGGTAATATCGACACATTGTGAACAGTCAATGTATTAAATTAAATATCCTCTTTTTTCTTTTGAGATGTCTTTGTCCAATGGAAGCTTGCAGTTTAAAATTCGATTTGCTCGCACCGTGCCTAAACTGTAAATACCTCTTCATCATCATCATTCAGCCCCATTTTCACATCCATTGTTGGATATAGGCCTCCTCCAAACGTCTCCAGTTCTCTCTAGCTGCTGTAATCCAGTTTGTTTCTATTCTCCTAAGGTCGTCGGTCCATCGGGTGGGTGGTCTGCCTCGACTTCGCTTGTCGGCTCTTGGTCTCGACTCCAATAATATCTTCGTCCATCTTCCGTCTTCCATTTATTTATTGATTCGCACTATAATATCGTATACGCCAGTTCGTCGGCATATCTCCTCATTTCTCACGCGATCTTTCAAGGTCAGGCCCAGCATTGATCTCTCCATTTGCCTTTGTGTTACCCTCAGTTTTTCGGCAGTAGCTTTCGTTAAAGTTAGGGTCTCTGCTCCGTAGGTCAAGACTGGTAAGATGCATTGGTTAAATGCCTTCCTTTTCAGGTGAATTGGGGTATTTGTTTTAAAAATGTCTCTTATCCTTCCATATGCCGCCCATCCCAACGTGATTCGTCTATTTAGCTCGCAGGTTTGGTTGTCTCTGGTTATTCTAATTTCATGACCCAAGTATGGTCACCATAACCATATTGGTCATCATTTTGGTTTTCTCGAAATTTATTTCCAGCCCAGTTTCTTGTAGTATGTCATTCAGTTCTTGGAGCATGTCTTTGATCTCTCCCAGACTATCTGACAGAAGCACGATATCGTCCGCAAAACGTAGAAGGTTTAATCTTTCTCTATCGATGGATATTTCTTGCTGTTGCCATGTTTTTAAGTCTTTTAAATGCATACTCAAAAACGGTAATGAAGAGCTTTGGTGACATGGTATCACCTTGCCTGACTCCCCTTTTTATCTTTATTT
The DNA here is from genome assembly GCF_040954645.1 of Diabrotica undecimpunctata. Classification (NCBI taxonomy): domain Eukaryota; kingdom Metazoa; phylum Arthropoda; class Insecta; order Coleoptera; family Chrysomelidae; genus Diabrotica; species Diabrotica undecimpunctata. The sequence continues at coordinate 127,811,610 of NC_092803.1, forward strand.
TATTAGTTGCTGAATGTAGACTTATGGTTGTTGTGGCATTTTCATATATATTTTTAACTATATTACAATATCTGTGGTCGACCCTGCAATCTTGTAGTGCTCTTAAGATGGACGGTAGTTCCACTGTATCAAACGCCTTTTTAAAGTCTACAAATATCAATGCCAAGGGACGGTTATATTCCCTCTTGCACGCAACTAAATCAATAATCGCAGCGATGTATAAAAGTTGTCGAAATAAAAAATATGGTGTCAAAAATTGGGAATTGTTTGTGACAAACAAAACCACAATCAAGCTGGCTCCAAGATCAGGTGTCTCAGGTATAATCAAATTAATCACCATGATAAATTTTTAAACGATAAGCATAACCGTTGAAATTGCATAATACGAAAATTTGATTCCCCATTTATGTGGTTTGTTTGGCATGTTTTATCTTTGAACTGCACATTTGTTCATTAACACAAAAACGACTTAGTTTTTGAATAGAATCAAATCACAAATTTAGTTTGTTGGCAAGTGTACGAATCCGAAACAAAGGATCATAGCCTGGCACACCTTTCTTTATACGTTTTTCTTCATCCTCAAAACATAAAAAAATTTTATTTAAAAAATTGTTTGCTTTTCATTGTGTCTGGAATTAATTGAAATGCATATTTGCTCCAATAGCTGTCCAGGTTTGGGAATCGATAAACAGACATGAACTTTTACACGCCTATGTACCGAAAAATCAATTGAGGTGTCACTTGCAAATTTTGTTGTTGTCTGCTGTTGTTGTTATTTATTCTAGATGCGTTAAGATTGGCATTAAGTGAAATCAAATCAATAAATCTGTCGGTGATAAAAATAGTTGAATAATTCCATAGGAGTTTTGAGGCATTTTACGTCCGAAGGCAGCTCAGAATCGCCACGAAAGGCAACTTCAGTTACATTTAGACGCATAGATCTTTTACGCCATGTAATGTTTGAAATCTCTGGTCCAGACTTTTGGACGGCATTAAGTGCTAAAAATAATCTAAGACATTATTAGTTTTAAAACTACTATACAGTAACGTTTTCTTCTTTACCTGAGCCAATAAAACTACCATCTGAAGGCACAATAGACGGACCATCTTCTTCATGAATTGGAAGTGGTGATCCCATTCTTTTTGCTGGCCCACATGATGATGTAGATGCTTGCATTTCTGCTTCATTTTCAACTTTAATTTTAATTTGAGGTCCAACATCTAAGTCGACTGCATCACAATTTTTAATATTACCAGTAAATGTAGAAGATCAAGAAGGAGCATCAAAGGTGCTTATTTGTAATCCTTTCACAAATTGATTTGTAGTGTCAGCATTTTCCATTTCATTTAATATTTAGCAATGAACACTTTTTCCATATCATCCACAACAAAATTGAGATCTTCGACACTATCATCACTGTCGTAATCCGTTTCTTTCTCCATTTCAACCCAATTCATGAGCTGTTTTATTTGCTCGTCCGTTAAGTCTTCCAATCCAAATCGCTTTGTTCGAAATATACTTGACAAATCAATTTCTAAAATAAAAAAACAAAAAATAAGTTCACTATTTTTTTCCGTGAACTGTTGTGAACTTTTTTTTTCTGTAATCAAACAAATAATTTTTATTGATAAAAGACATTTATGTTACTTACCAAAAAAATTCAATTAGATATTCAGAATATAAATTATATTTGATATAACACGTGGTCGTTTCGACAAATAATTATCGATGCTTTTAGACTGACTTTTCGAACAATACTGATAGCAGCGTGCAAACCAAATTCTGGATTGAACAGGTACAGGTTTTTCAGCCTTCCAACGACAATTTCTTTAAAGAACGCTTACCGGCTAGAGGGTTAAGCGTCCTATTTGAATTTATTTTATTTTGTTTTATTTAATTGAATTAAATTTATTTTATTTTATATTTTATTTTATTCCATTTAATTTTTTTTATTTTATCCTATGAGAAGAGTAATAAGAGTATATATATATATATATATATATATATATATATATATATATATATATATATATATATATATATATATATTGTGTATAATTATTTCGTGCCCATGCAAAAACATATAGGCATACTGAGCAATAAGAAGTATTTATTCACTTTGAAAAACAAGAATATTCAGTCTAAATCTTAATTGAATGGGTCCCTCCAGTAACGTTCCAAGCGCCAGTTTAAAAAATTTTCAGGAAGTGAAAAAAACATTTTTAGCGATAAAAAATAAGTTAATACCTTAAAATATTATAGCAATATTATTGTAAACCTTTTTGTAAAACATCAGTAGTAAAACCTTTAAGTTACACAAAGTAGTAATAAAGTTATAAGCAAAATAGTAAACTTTTAATTGCAACAACGTTCTAAACAACTGTCGCTTAGAACGTTGTTCTAACTTTTTGCGGGGGTAATGACGGTTGAAACGTTATTGCATGAAAATAATCAACACGTTCACATGTTAAAAAGTAACTTTCTTTTACAGACAAAATCGTAAAACCAATTTAAAAAAAACTTATAGAAGTAGCAGACGTATTTGAAAACTTATATAGTATCAAAAAATGAATTATAAATTATAAAATAAAATAATGATTGAGTTTTTGAACTAAACGATAATCCCACTATACGGAAAAATATACACATTATTATACAAAATAATACCTGTCAAAGTTATGAAAATAATACAATTTAAAAAGTTAAAGTAATATCAGTAAGTAAACAAAATATCAATACAAAAACAGCTTGCTTTTAAATATTTTAGTTTAGTCTAGTCCTGGTCATAAACAGATATATTTTCATAAAATTCCCTGAATTCTTCAGGCACATATGGCATCGTTGACATGAGATCCTTATTCTTCTCTTTTTTTATTGGAAGTTGTCCTTCATAAAGTCTGCGAAATGTTGCAACTTTTACTGGAGGGAGATTGACGTTCCTCCTTCCTGCTGCTTTCTTTGCAAGGCATTGAGTATGCCATGGCTGAAGGATGGAGATTCTGGCTTGCAATGAAGTTGGATAATCATGTGTCAGTTTGAACCACACAAAATGAGTTATTGGAAAGTTTACTGTTATCAGAGAATTTTCAATAATGCTAAAATCTTTAAAGTTTTCAGTAGACATTAAATAGACAGAAAACTTTTTTGAAGCAACTGTAATTACTTCTACCCACTGGAAAGGAACATAAACCATTGCAGATTTCTTATGACGCTCAATCAAGGCAAAGTCCCTATCACAGGGTAAAAAGCTGTGTCCTGTTAATAAGAATTTCTGTTCCACAGTAGTGAAAAATTTATTTACAACAAAATGTTGCATAAGAGCTACCATTTTCCAGTTATTATTCTGCCCTGTACAACGATCTGACCATATGATTAAGTTACGGGTCATGTTATCTTCTAAAGGGGCAAAATAATGGGTGACATATGCAAGGATGCATAAGGCAATTTCTGCAGATCCTCATTGTCCTTTAGTTTCGTCCCAAAGAAACATTATTGCTTTGTTGTTGCCCTGGTCATGGACACATAGGTTGTAGCACGATAGGTGTCTTTGGTAAAAGACATCTCCATGATTTAGAGTTGAGCAATACAGCACCTGTTGTAAGTCAACACAAAGTACAATGGTGTCTTTGTTAAGTTCACCTGTCTTTTTGTCATTTGCTAGAGTCTTTTATGCACCTTCAGCTCTAGCATGATGCAATTGACTCTCTATCTCTATTTGATTAAACAAAGCATTGTTAGCTGTTGTTGTTGACTTTTTTTTACTAACATTTTTATGAAAAAATAGTCGCATTGTATACAAGTATCTGTGCGCGGGACACCAAATCTTAAATTAAATTTTGTTTTAAACATGTTTCGATAGTAGTGTAAATTAACTCTTGTACCAGGGTATTTTTCCTTAAAAAGGTTCCACATTTTATATACACTTAAATCAGGTGACAAACACTGTTTGCTACTTTGATGTCTAGAATAATGATTCTCTTGTAAAGGAAATGAAGCTACATGGCTCATAACAAGATCCCTATTTTCATCGGAAATGCGGTTTGGTCGATTACCATGGGTCCCACGACCATCATTCAGTGGTTTCCTGAACTTAACTTTTTCTACCAACATCAGAACTCTACGAGGAGTAATTTGAAAAATGTGACATAGAGTTTTTCTACAAATTCTAAGTGAAGATCCATTAGTTTTAATGTAATACTCTACACTACACTGTCTCTTAGAAACATCTTCACTCACCCGTCGCCGCTTCACTTCACCAATCTTAATGCAAACCTCATTTAGATACGATGACTGGCCGTTGTAGTCGAGTTTGTACAATTCCTGGAACAAAACTACTTTGTCTTCATCCTGAATGTCCCCAAAATAGTTTTGGCAGCTGCAGACTCTACCCTAAAACCCAAACAAATTATGACACATTGGTCCCAAAAAAGGTTATTTATTGATTAAAATTGAAAATGCCTATAACTGTTTCAGTGTTTTGACTTGAGTTGTTAAGCTTAAGTTAAATAACGCTGTTTTAAAAGCGAAAACTGAAAACTTAAAAAATGCACAATATTATGAAACATAGCGCTTATAACGTTACTGCACTCATCTCAAGTGGAGGAAGTTTTTCTGGCTTAGGTTTCCTCTTCTCAGTTTAATAAGGTTCCCCTGCATTTCTAAAAACCTTACGCACATTTCTAGACCAGTGAGCGATGTTAAGTTTCCTGCTTTTACTTCGGTTTAACCGATTTATATTAGATGGTGTTAAACTGACACACGGCGATGTAGACATCTTCGGGCGCTTGGAACGTTACTGCGCGACAAGGTCCGAAAAGTGGCGGGCAACGCTAGTCACAGTGCTGACAACCTCTATGATAACAATATGAAAACGCCTTTGCCATGTCTGGGATATCGTATAGAACGTTTCTGAACAGAAAACCCGATTTTAAACATTATGTCGCTTAGAACGTTACTGGCAGGAGCCATTCAATTATCACGAAAATAATCACGTTTTTAATCACTTCGATCCATAGAGTATGATATAACTGTTTATATGGGAAAATAATACTGTTGCTTCTACTATTTTTCTTTAAATCATATTTGTCTCACCTTTTAAACATTCTTTGGTCATAAAAAAAAATATTTCAAAATCTGAGTTAGCCAAATTCATTCAGTCGTTATCGAATTATTATAAAAAAAGGTGGCACAATAGGCGATACTGTAGCGCGAAGCTTTATAATATGTTTTCGGTATTTTTAAAATTTAAATGATATTTTTAAAATTGAATAAAGTAATTTTGTTATTAATATTTTAAACAAATTATATACGTTATAATAATTCAATAAATTATTATGTTTGCTCCTAACGCCACCTGCTAACATATAAACCAAGTTTTACTTATGAGGATTTACTGATAGATCCGTCAGAGTCAGACTAAATAATAAATTATTAATAAAATGTAAATAAACTAGCGGACCAACTCGACACTGAGTTTTTTAAATGAAATTTTTATTTTGCGAGAAAAATATACAATATATACAATGACCGGAAGTAAAAATATTTTTATCGATAACTCAAAAACTATAAATGATAATTTCGTGAACTTACATTTTTGAACTCTACGTTGAATTCTCTATTGATTTGACTAATAAAAACGAAACCGGAAGTCGACCTCAAAACCGGAATGCAATTTTTAGTTCATCAAATGTCGACATGGATATCATTTAGCAGTTAATTTTGCATGCTGATCACGAATCCGGTGTCAGATTTGCTCTATCTTGACGTTTTATACGCGTTTCGGGTCACTTCCGGTGTCGGATCGCAACCGGAAGTACATATTTAGATTCGTCTCGACGAGACCTTTCGATCCATATATACATTGTGGGGTCTAAAACTTAAAGTAAATTTTAACTTCCGGTCATCTCAAAACCGGTAGGGAATTTTTGTACCAAAAGTATATCTTGACAATCTCATACGTAATACTAATAATATTCCGAAAAAATATTTTAATTATCTAATATGATATCTAATATGATATCTAATATTAAAAATATTTTTGAGTAAAGTGGTGGACAAGAAAAGGGCTTAGCGTTTTAGTATATAAGATACTATTTGATAGTAAATTTGATTTTTATATAAACTAAATAAGATGATTAAAAATAAAATTTTAGTGTAGTTTGAGATGATTATTAACAACTAATGTTAAAAATACACTTTTCCAACAATGTATTTCCTGTAGCTAATTAAGTAAATAAAATGTTTATAATGTCTTATAACGGGCTCTTCTTTTCCGACGTTTGCTTTCCGATATTTTTTATTTTAAAACGTAAATATTTTTGATTAATATATACTTACTTCTTCAATAAACGCCTTAAATAATTTATTAATAATAGGTTTTATCAAAAGAACAAATTATCTTATTCATTTATTTCTAATAATAGTATTGTTTAATGTATTGCTCTGAAAATAAATTGTCTCAAATTAAAATTTAAAATTTATTTAATAATGCAGTATTATTTATTTAACAATTTGTAAACAAATTATATAAAAATATTATTTTGCTTCGAAATTACTTTGCGAGTTATATTATTATAAAATGCTTAAAAATATCCCAAATTAAAAAAAAGGCTTCCAAGTGAAAAAGGCAATAAATTGGCATGAAAATTTCGAGTGAACTTTTTAACCAATAACAATGGAAATAATGGAATAAACAAATAAAATGGCTTTTAAACAATTCAACAGATCGCTTTCAAATGTTAATCAAATTTTAAGCACTACAAGACTCAACATTCTATATAAAATTAAGGTTTTACGCTAATTTTTAAAATAAAATTATTAATATTTATAAAAAACTTTTCTTGAAAAAAACCTAAATTTATTTTGCAACTTTCTTAGCAGCAACTAACAATAAAAATATTTAAAAACAAACGCCATTTTAAAGGTTTTTATAGGACTTGTAAGTTTCTTATTCTTAAATTTGTTTCAAATCCTTTACTTTTTGGTGATAGACGAAAAAAGTGAAGATTTACCATTATTTAACCTTAATTTCTTAATAACCAAGTCCAAAAAAGTTAAGTCCAAAAAATTGACTACAGGAAAGATATAGGTTTTTGTTAAAGAGGTCCATACAAAATATAATAACTGTCGTTTGCCTGGCCGGTTCAGTGTCACAAACAGGTTATTTTTTTGCTTATTTGCCTGGCCTAATATGGCTTTTCATCAAATAGCATCCACAGTAAATAGTTGGAAGAGTCTATTTGCGCGATGAAAGAAATCAATATACAACATAAAAAAATGTACACATATAATAGTTATTTATTGTACAAGATGATAGAATTGTACTTTATCTTCGAGAGCGTTTTTTAGCGTCGATACGTTAGTCGAGACGCTAATTATGCTCAAGAAGATAATGCGATTTTATCGTCGTGTGCAATACAACATTTTTTTTTCTATAGCAAGACTTCAAGTTCAGATAAAAAATATAACTTCAAAGAAAATTGTAATTTTTAGCACAAAAATCGCAATTGTGTTGCTCCGTTGCTAGGGATATGAATTACTCTGTCAACAAATGTCAAACAAATATTACGTTTTGGTTTTTGCGGAGAATATTGTTGCGTTTTGTGTACAAAGTGAATAAATACGAAATGGACGGAAAAGAATTGACACAAGAAAAGGAAAACCTGCCATCAGATGTAGAAAATGCAGCGTTGGAAGCAGAAAGCTACACAAAAAGTGGAAAAGCATTAAGAATATCAATGGCGTTAGTAAAAAAATACTTCTGGCGTATTTTTCTGAAAAGTCGAAGAAAGCGATGGCATCGTCATTATGGTCGTATTAGTCGATGCTGAAGCGTACCTTGTTGGTGAATGAAAGTTGTGACTTTTCTAAATTCAGCAAGTTAACCACCTTACTAAAAAACCTGAGTGGAGGATACAAAGCTAAAAAGTCCAAAATCCTGAAGTCAGATGACATTATTAAATTTCTGATAGAAGCTCCTGATGACGTCTATTCGTTGATGAAGGTTATTGCTATTTTTGGTGTGCATGGAGCGACTAGGTCCGATGAATTGTACAAGTTAGAAGTGTTTAACGTGGACTACAGAAAATCCGTGATAATCGTTTCATTATCTGATACTAAAACCAAGCAGGAAAGGTCGTTTTGGATTACTGACAAGAAAAGTGGACTGAGTTTCTTGGAAATTGTGAGAAAGTATATTGCCTTGTGTCCCAAAAACGTACCTCACAGTAAGTTTTTTGTAAATTACCGACAACAAAAGTGCACTACTTAACCGGTGGGGATTAACACTATATATAATATCCCCAAGAAGTTTGCAGATTATTTGAAACTTGCAAATTCAGAAATGTACACGGCGCATTGTTTCCGTCGTTCTTCAGCTATTATGTTCGCAAATTTTGGAGCTGATCTAGTAAAAGTTAAACGTTTAGGTAGATGGAAATCGTCATCTGTTCCAGAATCTTACATTGAAGAGTCAATAAGCAATAAGATTGCTGTATATAAGAAGTGTATACTTGGCGGACCAGAAAATCAATCCAGTACCTCGAATCAAGCGTTTAAGCAAACGAGTACAAGTTGTGATGCTCCAAAAACGGATATTTCTAATAATGTTAATTGTAAAATTTTAGTTGTTTTTAATCCTTTATGTTTTTGAATTTGTAAATTTTATTGAATAAAAAAAGTTAAAACATTTTACCTACTCTTTCTGTTAAAGTGTCACTTTATCTACCCTTGCGGTTAAAGTGATACTTTATCTACTCAAAACAGTTTTTATAGCAACACTTTAACATTAGCTATGGAAAAAATAAATAATAAAATTACTTTATTCAATTTTAAAAATATTATTTAAAATTTAAAAATACAAAAAATATAGTATGAAGCATCGTGCTACTCTAAAGTACCGCTAACTGTAAAACTGTTACCACTTTTTTTATGAGAATTTTGTATTTTTTAAAATACATTCGCTCATTTTTATAAAATTATTTTATTTTCACACACATATAACAGTTAAAAATAATTTAGGAAATATAAAACTATAGCTCTGTATATCAAAGCCCCTTTAACTGTGTGGCGTTATAAACGTAACACATTTGTTATTTTTCTTTAAATAGTTATTCTGTTCCAATTTCTGTTGATTTTGTTCATTTTGTGTATTTTCTGTTTTATTTTTCTATTTGTCTTCTAAAAATAATTGGCGTTTAACTTTTTATCAACTAAACATTCTGTCTAATTTTTATTCTTCATTCAAGTTATCCTAAAAACCACACTACAACTACCGCAACAAGTTCTTTTTTAAATGCATGAACCCACGAGTATCATTTTTACATTTTGTAAAGCGTTAGACAGGATTGGATTTTTTTTTGTTAATATTAAAATTTTATTTCATTTTTAATGTATAATAAATATGATTAGTTTAAATCGTCTTTTATTTGACCCTGCCATTTCTTTTTGCTCAGATTTGCATTTAAGATGAGACGTACCTACACTTGAGAGACTAGAGAACGTTGGCATCCAACGTTAGTAGATTATTTATATTGTTACGTTACTGCACCGCTTTTCCCGCTGATACTAATACCTGTTTACTGAATTTGTCCCATATCATTTTTCGGCGAATAATTCCGTCCAAATAATTTAAATTGAAATATTTCATGTTGAACACTTTTGAAGTTGGTTACAGAGGATCAAAGTTGGCCTACGTCCAATACAATTAGCGATGTATACTATAGTTTGCGATGTTAAACCCCCATAAACTTTAGTTTTAACATCATCGTGATTTGTGTATCGCTGCCTCTATGTTGTGAAAAGGTCGGCCCGGGGAATTAATTTGTAATATAGCGTCAAAGGTGAGGTCAGGAACTATCTAACTAAAGATAAACTTGGCTGAAATGTGTATGTGCTTTAGTACTCTAAAAGGTCGTGTTATATAAAACTAGTGACACTTTAATTACAATAATTATCTCTAAGGTTGTATTCACCAATTCAAATTAAAAAAAAGTTAATTTTTTCATAAATGCTATACGATTTCTTAGTCTGGTTATAAATGAAAACACGCAATTCAGTATTATTAATTAATAATGATTCTTTAAACTGATACCTTAGTGTATGACGCCGTTTACCTACAACATAATGTACTATTATATCTTTTCTACAACATAATGTACTATTCTAATGTCAATATACAGAAGCAAAGTGTTAATACTTAATTTTTGTTTCTTTACATGGCACATCAAACATGCAGGGTTATTAGCGTATATGGGATTGTGTTACAAAATTAGGATTTATAACAGTAGATAAGTAGACCAAACTCAAATACTAGATTTTTGATAGACGCTTGCAGTCTCTGACGAAGCGAAATCTTTTTTGTGTTATGGCTTTTTCAAAATCATGGAACAAAAGCGAAAATATGGAAACAAAAACTAAGATTAATATAGATAAAAACATAAATTAATAAGGAATAAAATAAAAGAGGCTAAGGAAAATTGGATACTTAAAACTAGGTAACCCAAAACGGACAGCTAATGTTGCTATAGAAGCAGAAAAATGGTAGAAGTATTTCGAAGAAATATATCAAGAAACGGATAGAGCAGAAAAAATCTAAACAAAAACAAAAACGGAATAAGATAAAGAAGAAGATTTGACCTACACAGAAGTGAAAGAGAAAATATGCAAACTTAAAAACAGGAAAACATCGGGAGAAGACGGAATATGTGCAGAACTTATAAAATACGGTGTGAAGGCACTATTCAGAAAGATTTACGAACTAATACAGTTATACGGATCAAAGAAATAATGCCCGAAGAATGAAAAAAGGGAATTATAGTGACAACTCCAAAACAAGAAGACCATAGAATATGCAAAAACTACCGAGCAATTAATTTACTGAATGTAACATATAAAGGTATGACTGGTACAATTAGAGACAGCCTAACAATATATACAGAACAAAGCACATAAGATTACCAGTACAGTTTCAAAAAATAAAGATCCACGATAGAAGCTACACATACGCTAAAATAAGAGTTAGAGAAACCATACGAGTACGACGGAGAAACACATATACTTTTCCTAGACTTTAAATAGGCGTTTGATAAACTAAACAGTAGTAAAATGATCAAAGACTTACAAGCAAGTAATATACCAAATAAAATTATTAGAAGGATAGAAATGATAATGCGAGGTTATTTCGAAGAGGTTGAAACATTTAAATATTTAGGAGTCCCAGTCAATAGAAGAATTAAAAGTGTAAATATGAAAAAAGAATTCAAACGGGAAATACAGCGATCTATAGAAAAAAAAGGTTTAGAGATATGAAGATAAGTCAAAACACAAAAATGAAAATCTACAAAACTATTATATTCTGCAGAAACCTTTAAATGAACAGCAAGAGAAAGAGCAATAATATTAAAATCGGATAATCAATTATGTTATAAACAACTCAAAATATGGCAGAGCCTCTGGGTCAGATAAATTTTACAGTGGCCTGATTAAGCTTATACGCGAAGACAATTTAAGCGTTAAAAATATACTCTTTAACAACATACATAAAATTGTTATACCAATACCTACACCTACCAACAGCAATTTTTTTAAGCCCTTTTCTCTATTCGGATAGCCGAATATAGGCCTTTCCTAATTCTCGCCATTCATCTCTATTGTTTGTAAGACGTTTCCACATTGGCCCTGCAGTTCTTTTAATATCGTCGCTCCATCGCATTTGCGGTCTTCCTCGTGGTCTTTTGGCTTCATATGGCCTCCAATTCCCGATTTCTTTATTCCATCGGCCATCCGTAAGATGTTTGTTATGTCCAGCCCATTTCCATTCTAGTTTAGCTGCCAGTTCGACAGCATCTTTTACTTTTGTTCTATTACGAATGTTTTCATTGGTTTTATGGTCTTTGAGTGAGATACCCAGCATCTGTCGTTCCATAGCTCTCTGAGTTTTTCTGATCTTCTCCATATTTATTTAGGTGAATGTCCAGGTTTTAGCTCCATATGTAAGTACAGGTAGGACACAGGAATTAAATACTTTGGTTCGCAGTCTTTGAGGTATATTTTTATTTTTAAGTATGTATGAGAGTCTTCCGAATGCTGCCCATCCCATTTTTACACGTCTGCTTATTTTGGTAATCTGATTATCTTTGTTTACCTTGACATTTTGACCCAGATATGTATATTCATCTACGTGTTCTATCTTTGTCCCTTCGATGTTTATCATAGGTTTATCATCTTTGTTTGACATTAGTTTAGTTTTGCTGAAATTCATTTTCAGTCCTTTTTTTAGGGATTCTATGTGTAGCTCCTCAATCATCGTATTCAATGCATTCCACGTGTCGGCTATTAGTACTACATCATCTGCGTATCTAAAATGGTTACCAACACCAATACCAACAGTTATACCTATCGAGATATACATATCGAGATTTATTCCACTACAAAAAACCAAGAATCCCAAATACCCCATAACGATGTAATAACCATATATTGATAAGTTTCATAGCTCGATTATTGAAAACATTTTTACCGGTGATATGAGTAATAGACAGTTAGACCTCCGTAATAGCTTCGGAACAATAAAAACTCTATATAGTTTTGTAACTCTTGCTCAAAAACGTCGATACAAATAAAAAATTATTTACGACGCTTTTATGTACTATGAGATAGCTTTCGACAAAGATAATAATAATATTTTCTTATAATGACTAAAGCAATAAGGATTCGGCAAAAATATTATTAACTTTCTATTGGAATCTGCAAAAATTCCATCAGAGAAAAGTCTCTATTAGAACCAGCAGGCTCTGGTAATATTAGACAGAAATAGCACTGACTATGTAATTTAACCATGACTATTTAATATATATTCCAAAGAATTATTTACATAACCTCTTGAAAACTGTACAGAAGGGATCAAGATAAATGATGAAACTAAATAAACATTTGTTATGTTGACGACACAGTAATAATATCTCGATTTTCACCAAAAGTGCTGATAGAACATTATGACACTCGACCGACGAATTGTCATTAAAAATAAAAAAGTCCTGCAGACACTACAAAATTAGTGGAACGTGTTTGGTTCCAGAACATAAAGAAAACAACAGCCATGGCTATCAATAAGAGGGATACATTCATAACAAGGATTCACATGAAAAAATAGAAAAGTTAGTGAACAAGTGGGCAAAATGAAATTCATAGGAATCTAAATTACTGAAGATCTAATCTAGAATCAGAAATTTGATACATAATAGAGCTATCAGGATTAGTCTTTTTGAAGATGAGGAAATTTCTGAGCAACCAAAGACTTATAAAATGATAAAATGTTTTATCTACTCCATTCTTATTTATGGCCTCCAATGTTGACCTAATAAGAAGTCTAAAAGGTTTTGAGATGTGTCTTTTTATATGACTTCTTAAAATAACATGGACAGATCAAATTACAAACGAAATAGTGTTGCACAAAATGGGAAGAGAAATTCCTCGATTTCCTCTTATATAGATATAAAATCGATAAAAACGGGATGTTGGTAGACGAAAAATATCCTGGCTTAAAAACATCCGCGATTGGATCAGGTTAAACACATAGACACTTTTACGAAAAGCCGAAAATAGAGATGAATTTGCATCCTTCATTAATAAAGAAGAAGAAGTCTATTCGGAGGAGAGTAATTTTTACTTGTTCTATTTTTTAATTTTGAAATTTTATGATGGTTAATAGCAACTTCGTACACCTTGGTACAAGACTTCTTCCATGCATTCTGTCTCATTGTAATAAACTTTTCTTTAAAATATACCCTCAGGTCATTGTGAAAATATATCATATTTTCTTCTGCGTTTGGGTTAGTCGGTGCATTTTTAGCTAGTCCAGTGTGTGACGGTATCCAAATAAAGTTTAATATTCTTATTGAAGCAAAGTTTCTATACTGAGTAAGCATTATATTACTTTTTTTCTTTAGTAAAATGTTTAGACGAGCGTCACGGAACTAGTGCCACGAGACGGCGTCACGGGTAGCGTCACAAAATAACGGATCTTGGCATCAATTCACTACTCTCGATCGATTCGTTTCTAGTCATCATATATTTATTCTAATCAGATTTAAATTAAAATCTGCATAAACAATAACCAACAAAATATAGGCATTAAATAAGAAGTCAAAAATTAAAAGAATATAATACGTCAATAAAATATTCGATTCGTAACGATTGTTAAAATTCAAAAGTCATAAATGTCATCCAATTGATATATATATATATATATATATATATATATATATATATATTTATATATATATATATATATATATATATATATATATTTATATATATATATATATATATATATATATATATATATATAATAGTATTTTTTGGGTTTAGGTTCAATAAAATATATATTACTTACATGTAGAAACAGATTTTATTTTCCATAGCAATCAACGTTTCGGCAGGAAACCCTTGCCTTTGTCAAGATTCTAAAATGTACATGTATAGGAACAAACAGTCATTGTAAAATATGTATATATATATATATATATATATATATATATATATATATATATATATATATATATATATGACTTACCAAAACGTAAAACGGGACACAGACATTAATGAACTGACAAATAAAAGTTGATATCTGATATCTCATGGTTTACTGTCATTAGTATATAATTAGATATATATATATATAATTATACTAATATACTTTATAATTATAATTATGAAAATGTGACACTAGATCGATATGTATATATATATATATATATATATATATATATATATATATATTCAGGGATTCTACAGTATACACTACCTTCCCTCGCTTAACCGTTTCCATCTCTTACATGTCCATACCACTTTAGTCTTTATCCAATTAATAACATGTTTAAACTTTTATGACACTTTTCGTTTTTAAACCATTTTAAATAAATACCATTATTATTTTTAATAAAAACGTTTAGGAAATCACTGTTATCACTATAAACAGCATCCACTTGATCGCCATTATCCATCCAATGCAGCAACTTTGTAAACTGCTAAATTCTTAATTGGTAATTTTTCTTGCAAATCCCAGACTTACCAAGACCAACGTAGTTGAGCATAAACAATATTATTAAACAATTTTAATATTGAGGACTAATATTCATGATCCCAAGTACGCGAAATAATTTATTGATGTGTGTTGTAAACGTTCTAAAGTTTACTACAAGGAACGCTAATTCAGATAGACTTTTAGTAGATGTGATAAAAGTAAAAGAACGTGTTGCTCAATCTAAAGAGTAACTTATTTAGTATCAAATCAAACATAATTCAACATTATAAAACATAATCAAACATTAATGTTCACTTAATATTACTAAATTTATAATTTGTTTTGTTAAATAGAAGCAATAAATAATGCTTCTAATATGATAAAGACATTTGATTAAGAAAAGATGCCCTCGAAACTTGGTAAGAGAGAGGTCCTTAGTCAATTTTCTTTGCTAGATATTATGTTAGTATAGGAGAACAGAGAAATATTGGAAGAAAAGTTTTAGGGTTGGAGAATGGCTATTGAAGAGGAAAGACTTAAGGTTAACAGGTCGAAAACGAAATATATGTAATGGGAACAGAAAGGGTTAGAGACATCCAATGGCTTGGAGAAAAACTATGACGAGTAGGACAATTTAAATACATTGGGTCCCACAAAAGGTAAAATGTGACACTAGATCGATAAATTTCCCACAGAATACAGGCTGGTTAGTTTAACTGGAAGCGAATAAGCGGGGTATTCTGTGATCGAAAAATCGAAAAAGGGCTAAAAGGAAAAATATATAACAGTATGGCGAGGCCTGCGTTGGTATACGGTGGTAAATTGTGGCTGTTAAAGAAAATTCAGGAAAAGAAGTTAGAGGTAAATAAAATAAAAAAGTTGTGGTGGATGTAAGGTAAGACCTAGAAGGGATGGAATTAGGAACATTTTGATTAGGGACAGTGCCAGGGTGACTACAGTATTTAAAAAGATTCAAAACAAAGATGCAATGGTTTGATCAAGTCAGACGTACGTAGAAATAAAAACTATGTGAACCGAAGGATACAGCTGTTAAAAGTTTGAAAGAGAAGTGCAGAAAAGCCAAGGACAAAATGAAAGGATATGTGGCAGAGGACCTAAAAGAGAAAGGTTTGGGTGAATAAAATATACGATGAACAGAAATTAGTGGCGAAGAAGAGTACGGAAAAACGATCCCTGAAAAGGAAAAAATAAGGAAGAAGAAGAAGTTTGTACAAAGTATACATACTGTTTTTCTCTAAAAAAGTATTCAGTAAGTATTTGGTAATTTAAAATACATCATTAAAAAATACATACAAATATACTTGACATCTACCATTAGATATAAAATATTATAATTAAAATCGTCATTCGTATTTATTTCCCCAAACATTCCAAAAACAATATTCTCGGACTAGGTTAAAAATATTATTCCCGTACTGTTATTACTAACTAGACTGGTATTAATCAATTGCGCATATAACGGTCAAACATTGCATTGAGAATTAGATAATGATTGAAAGATTTCAGAAAATTGTGTATTGTGTATTGTGTATGTAGTTGTAAAAACAATACATTTCCGTATGATGAAATGGCTGTTTCGTTTCAGTAAAGTTTGGCAATAGGTTTGATGTCATTCTTATCTGGTTGGATAATCCGCAAGGTGGTAGTTAATTTAGTATGCTACACGTTATCGAAGGCACTTTCAAAATCAATTAAGCACACGTATATTGTATGCAACAATGTCATAACTACTTAAATTTCATAACTTCTTAAAAATTCATAATTCTTTTTATTTATAACTGTATAAAAATAATTACGTATTTATTTGTTAAAAGTAATAAAGCAAGTTAAATCTCTACAGCGTATAATATCGTGAAAACAGTTCTCTTGATAATAAATTTTGTTCCTGGCACTTCTTTAATCTAAGACAAAATTTATTTACTCTGCATCTGTGCCAGGAAGTAAATTTTTTCTTCCGTCTCTTAAAATAAAAACAACGCAAGGATAAATTTTAATGAAATCTTTTAAAGAATGAGCTTGGTTAAAAAAATTTAGATTTTAGATTTTTAGATTTAAACAAAAACCATAACGATCAGATTCAGAATAACAGAAAGATATTACTGTCACCGATTATTTTTAATAATAAATCTACACCACAAATATATTAAAAATATGGGTATATATAGGTATATATGTATATATATTGAAATGATATTGGACGTAGGAGGAGGAAAAATAGAGTTTAAAAAATTAATTTATAAGTTATATACTAGATAATATTAGATATTAAAAGTATTTGGTTATTTTAATAATTATAATATTGTAAATATATTTAAGTGAGCCATGTGAATAGGCAACCAAATATACTCTGAAAGTGACAGACACGAAGTAAGAATTGCGAATGTGACTGTGCCAAGTTGTACCGGCTCGTTTCCTTATGTCATAGTCCCATCTGAAATTTGGTCGTCTTCTTGGTCTTTTAATGCTTCTTGGATAACACAGTGTAATTCCAGTGGATTCTCTATTGACAGTTCGTCTTGCTAAATGTCCCGCCCACTGCCATATTTAAGATTTAATTCTGTGGATTACATCAGTGACCTTGGTTTTCTGTCTGATCCATTGTATTCTTTTTCATTAAATCTCTCTTTGTTTTACCTAGCATGCATCGCTCCATTTTCCTTTAAGTGACTTTAAATTTAGCTATTATCTCTTGCTTAAGTGTCCAAGTTTCGTGGCCGTATAACATGAATGGTAGTATACTGACCGAATGATTTTTTATTTAGGTGGTGTGGCATCTTCGATTTGAGTATAATTGCATTTCTATCAAAAGATACCTAAGCCAGTTTCATTCTGTTGATTTCTGGGAGTAAGGAGTCAGATTTATGTATGAGTTGTCCCATGTATACAAACTCCTCTACTGTCTCAAGTGCAGTGTTGTTTGTTTATTACAACATATTGAGCATCCACTACCTCGTTCTACATAGCTTTTGTTTTTGTTTTTGTAAATTTGTTTTTAGGCCAACTTTAGGTAGGATTATTAACAATCAGAACAATGCCTTCTGCACACTTTAGATGGTTAAAGTATTCTCCATCAATGAATAGGCCTTTGTACTGCCATTTCATTTTGTTAAATATATTTTATAGGGTTGCAGTTAAGAGCTTTGGTGATATTGCGTCGCCCTGTCGGGCGTCTCTGGTAGTTAGAAATTCTGGAGTATTTTCATAAAGTTTTACTTTAGCTTTTGCTTATCTGTATTTATTTGCTAAGTTTTCCATGTACGGTTTGTCATGGCCTTGGTTAGTCAGAGCACCTATCACTAACATGGGATATATAGAATCGAAAGCCTTCTCGAAATCTATGAAGGTTAATGCTAGCGGTATTTTATATTCTTTAGCTCTACCTATTAGTTCCCAAAGCGTGTGGATATGATCTAGGGTACTACATTCACTTCTAAAACCAGCTTGCTCTCTTGGCTGTGCAGCATCTAATGTATTTGTTTATCTGTTGTTAATGATCTTTGGCGAATATCTTGTATATGATTGGTAGTAGACTTCTAGATCTGTAGTTTGTGATAATCTCTTTGCTACCTTTCTTATGAATGAGAATTGTGTTTGCTGTATTTTAGTGGTCTAGTATGCATCTTGATCCTAGGCAGTTCGTAAATAGGCCTGTTAAGATTTTTCAGGTTTTTTGACAGCGTATTTAAGCAGTACCATAGGTATGCCATCTATTCCAGTTACTTTACCGCTTTTCATTTTTGCAATTGTCGATTCTACATCTTCTGTGGGGACTTTTGGTACATCTGTTTGGTTACTAATTGCTTCTTTAAGTATTTTAGGAGCTTCTTATAGTTCGCTGTAGAATTTAGTTTGTCATTTTCATTGTATTTTCTTATGCCTTCCTTAATATTTTTTCTTATTGTCTTACAAAGTTTATTAAGCAATATTTTGGTTTTATTAGACAGTTTACTATGTTCATTTTGTTGTTGCAGTCCTCCAATTTCTTTAGCACTATCGAGGATGATTTCCATTAATTAAGAGTTGTCGATGTCGTTATGTAATATATCATCAATTGTCCTTTGGTAGTGATCTTTGGTAGTGAGTTTTCTTGTTGATTGTTAATATTTATACCGGTTACTATTAGTTTTGTGAATAATTTTATTCTTTCTATTCTCAGATTTAAAACAACTTTTTTTTATTAGTCTATGGTGGCTGCTTGTGTAAAATTTATTTATTACACAGAAATCTTTTATTGTAGCAATCTTGTTAGTAAGAATGAAGTTAATTTCGTTCTTAGTGGTTTCATTTGGTGCTACTCAAGTTAATTTTCTCTTTGATTTTTTCTTAAAGAATAATATGTGCTCTAGGCATATTTTGGTAGTGTGCAAAATAAGCCAGTCCTTCTCTCCTTTCATTTCCCTCACCGTCTCCATATTTTCCCATAACTTATTCCTTGTCGTTTCTTCTTTCCACTTTGGCATAAAAGTCAAGAATTAAATACTTGAAGTCACTTTTATTGTTATTAAATGCTTCATTTATGTTACTATAGAATTCTTCTATTTCTTCGTCAGTGTAAGTAATCCTTGGGGCGTATATTTCTATAATTTGTATATTGTATGTCTTTGATAGTTGTCAGGTTAAGCTAGCTACTCTATCCGAAAAACTAGTTATGTCTGATACTCTTTGTTTCCATTTCTTGTTAATAAAAAATGCAATACCACCTGTTCTGCCCGTTGATGTTCCTCAGTAGTAGAATGTGTTTCCTGGCGCTAATTTCAATAGCTCTTCATCTTTTCGTCTTACTTCATTGATTCCTATGACGTTCCATTTTATATTTTCAGTTTCTTTTCCAGTTCTACAAGTCTGAATTAATCTGATAGCGAGCGGCAGTTATATGTCGCTATATAAAGAGTTACTCTTTTATTTGGGCTGCGGTTTAGACTTTGTAGATACTTAGCACCCCCTGCCCTTCTGGCTTGATCTGGAAACTACCCAGTTTACAGCCATTTGTCAATGACATTGTCTCAGGGTCAGCAGCAACCCATTGGGAGTTTTATATTGCCATGCCGGGTATCTGTTTAAAACTTTAATATCAAACCATCTTTTTAACAAAAATATAACAAATAATAAATTTTGTGTAACAATAAAACACTGAAAATTTTTTTTTTTAAATTTTGTACCGTTTTAAGGGTTTTTACTCAAATATTTAGTGGCTTGACTCATGTATACCTAGTAATACACTAATGATGGACTTTTTAGTTCATAAACGTTTTGTGATATTATCCGAAAGGGTCTTTTTAAGTATATACTTTTTATAAAGAATTTTTAAATAAAACTTTTGTAATATATGGTATACAGTCAGCTACAAGAATTTCATTTTCCTTCTGGAAGTACATAAGACTCGTAAAGGATGTGTATGAGAAAGCGTACAGCAAAGTAGGCACTTCTTTAAGGCAAAGAATTAGGAACGACTTAATTAGGGAATGAGCTGAGGTGAAGAGTTAGGAACAGTGAACTCTGAAAAAGGAAAAGCTGTAGAAGCTTTAGAGCTGCCTAGTTTAAACAGAGGCTTCTAACTGCAATGGAAGCCGAGATAATCTAAATTTTTCCTACGTGTTTCAAGTTGAAGTTCCGATCTCGAACAAAAACGGAGCTGACACAGTTATCTTCTCCACTTTCCAATGTCGATCTTTCGAAAGTACCTTTGTTTCGAAGGGCTTTATGTTTCGAAAAATTGGATGAATTTTATAGCTATAAGTTTCAATGTAAAGTTTAGATTTTCATTCAAAATTTGTGCAAATTTTACTTTTAATGTTTAAAAACAATGGAGATTTAATTTTTTTAAAAATAGTCTCTAACTTCGTTCCTATTGGTCATAGAAGATCTTTTTTTAAACGTAAGTTTTTTTACTAGCTATTCAATGGTTATACGTACAAGTCTGTAGCTCGAAAAATGTAAAAGTTATTACTTCTGAGATAGTTTGGGTCTTAAAGAATCCTATGAAATTTGGTAAATGTGCTAAAATAGAGCAAGTTCAATAGTTTAAATATTTAGCCTCAGGGATAAATAAATTAACTTTTAAACTATTTGACCGATCGGGAGGAAATTTCTCACAAATTTAAAAGACGGTAATTCTTCGATGTTTAAATTTACTAATAACATTTTTTATTAATAAAAAAATTAATAAAATTTATAAATTAGTGCAAAAAAACTGCTTTTTTGCAAATATCTCCGTAAATTATTTATCAATTTTAATTTAAAAAACGGGAAAATAAAAATATTCTTGATATAAAAAAATGATATACACTACTCAACAATTGAAATGGATAATTTTAAAATTCTTAAAATTAACATATAAAACTATTTTTAAAATAATTGCCTATACTATACTCTATATGCTATCTTTATTGCCAAAATTTTTTCCATGTGTTTTTTTTTTCTCCCTATTCTTATCGGCTCCTATCTCGTATAAAGAGAGACATGTTCCAAACATGAATATATCATTCGTATAAAAGTGCTTGTATTGGCTTTACCAGTTGTCAATAAGTCAAGAAATCTATTTATCATAAAAACATTATGCCGCAAAGACGTTTAGAACTAGTGCAGCTCGAGCAATTAGTTCGTTGGATCCAACAAGGCATAACTTAACAAGTGGTTGCTATGAGGCTAAATGTGTCGCAAAGTGTGATAAGTCGTGCATGGAATCGGTATGTAGCAACTGGATTTACAACATACAGGCATGAAGGGGAAAGAGAACGATCTACAACTCGTCGGCAACACTGTTTTGTAGTTCTGACGGCAAGAAGAAACCCAACATTCACGTCTTCCAGTATTAACAGTATCTTCAGGGATGCTACTCGACGAGCGATTTCCAGTCAAACTGTCAGAAGACGATTACATGCATCCAATTTAAGGGCTAGACGGCGCGCTACCCATCCACGACTAACTAAGGAGCAGCGTGCATGCA
Organism: Diabrotica undecimpunctata; assembly: GCF_040954645.1. Taxonomy (NCBI): domain Eukaryota; kingdom Metazoa; phylum Arthropoda; class Insecta; order Coleoptera; family Chrysomelidae; genus Diabrotica; species Diabrotica undecimpunctata. The sequence continues at coordinate 127,833,600 of NC_092803.1, forward strand.
GATATCGCTGGGCGATGGAACACTATCAGTGGAATTTCGAAAATTGGGGGAATTGTCTCTTTACTGACGAGTTCAGATTTTGTTTGTATACGAATGATGGTGGAATATTGGTGTGGAGGGAAAGAGGACGGCATTACAATGAAAATCTGAGAGTCCCAACCACTCTTTTTGGAGGTGGATCCGTTTGCGTGTGGGGAGGCATATGTTTTGACGGTCGCACGGACTTGAACATATTTGGGCCTAAATGTCTAGGCAACAAAACAGGTTCCTTTAACCTCCCCAAACCTTAGATCAGTTGGCCATACATTACGCGCGATTTGGGAACGTATACCGCAGCAGTTCATCAATAATTTAATGAGAGGTCTTCCAAATAGAGTTAGAGCACTAAGGGCACACGAAGGTGGACCCACACACTATTAATTTTTCTTTTCGGGATATTAGAAATTGAGCAGGAATAGAAATTTTAGGTTGTTAATTTTACAATTTTTGTTTATTTTCTATTTTTTTTTTCTTAAAGAATTTCTTTCTTTCGGTTTATCTGTATAAAACTACGAAGTAAAAATAAATCTTTATTTATATCACTCCATTTTTCTATTTGACCTTATGAACAAAAAATAAAATACACATTTCCATAATATCCACTTCAATTGTTGAGAAGTGTACTTAAATATTGTTTATGTAAAATATACGGGAACAACTTATAGACAAAAAATCAAATTATGACCATAAATTATTGTTTAAAAAAAATGCAAGGTAAAAATACAAGTACTTTTTCATCTATTCGTCATCTAGTAACCCCCACCTATGTCTTAAAAGCTTCAGATAGCTGAGAAAAATTTTGCTGTGAAATCGATGATTTTTGCATAACCAGACTGGGCTATAAGTTTTTCTCGTAACTTGCAATGAATTATTCTGAAAAAAGTTTACTGTGATGATGATGTACGGTGCAAAGTGTAATATTAATGAAAATTAATTACATTCTATTAACATTTGTTTAACAGAGAGCCTTAAGTTAAACTTAATTTCCTGTTAATAAATCAAATATCATTTAATAAAAGCGCAAATTGAATCACAGTTAAAAGCAAACAAGTGAAAAAGATCATGCCGCGTTTAAAAACATTCGAAATTGGCAACTGTATCAATACGAACCAGCTCATGTATACTGCCCTACTAAGAAAGAACCCCGTATCTCCAAAATTTGAAAAATTGGGATATTTGCACCATATGAATAATTATTATGATTTATATAACAATTTCACTTAGAGAAAAATCCGTATTTTACATTTCTAAATATTTTATGAAAGAAAATAGTTTTCCCGTAAACTAATATGCTTAGTATAAACCTGGCATTTAACGCTTCGTAGTAAAAACCTGGTATATTATCAGCAGATACGGGTTTTTAACGTAGGATAAAACGATATGCGAAGTTTTTTCTAAGGAATAAAGCCACCACCAAGTGGAACTATCGTTAAAGGAAAAGAAGAAAGTTTATGATTATCATGATAACGTCGAGGCCGTTAAAACGTGTAATTTGAATCGTGTGGTGGTGAAAGAAATGAGGGTTTCCGATTTTCTTATCTGGAAAGATCATCACAGTCAAAATTAAAGAAAGCAGAGTCACCCGAGTAAGCAAAAGTACGTACCTAAGACAAACTAAGTACGTACTGATGGGACATAAAGTATGTACAATGTACGTACTTTACTGTATGAAGTACGTACTTAATACGTACATAAGTCGTACATTTTCCAATTGATGGTACATACCTAGTATGTACTGAAGGTACGTACCTAGTACATATTGAGTTATGTACGTAGTACATACTATATATACATATTATGTACATACTGTACACATTTATGATGATTTATGTAAATAAAAGTACTTATAGGTGAATGTATCTGTATTATTTTTTTTTAAATTAATTCAATTCTTATTCTGATTCCTTTTCTTTGAAACCTTTTAAGCAATCCCCGGCTCTTCTCAACCATCGTCCAATTTTTTGCTCCGCCACCTTCTTATCACTACATTTTTCTAACTCTAGACTAAATAAGATAACAGGAAACCACACGATAAGCACCAATACCAAAAATAAGTAAAAAAATCTAAATGAAACTGTCTTGCAATGAATTATCACATCAAAACTGTACTCGAGGTAGAAAATTCCTAACCAAATACATTAGGTTAGGTTAACGTAACCTAACATAATAAATATGCTTTAACTCTTCTTTCTCATGGTACAAACTTAAGACGTAATAGTAGGTACTCTTCTGTACGTACTGGTATGTACCCCAGTGTACGTACTTAAAATGTACATTTTACATCATGAACGTACAGTACCAAAATTGTACGTACTCAAAACGTACTGTGCTGTTTGGGACGTATTTACCTATCACAAAATGTTAAAGTAATTGTGAAAAGAGAGAGCAAGATTTTACACTTTAAGATTGACGTTAGCGAGGAGTTGATACAGATGGACTTTTGGCAGGCCAGAGTGTTAAAATCTGGGATAAAGGACCCCACACCTGTGACGAAACGTTCTGGGATTGCTAAGAAGAGAAAAGAACAAATATTAAAAAACTTAGGTCAAATTATATCGGCGAACCGCCATCAATTTTGGGAAGAATTGCCAAATGCCGATTAATAATAATTTTCATTTTGTATTTTTAAATAAACGTTTTTCGAAAATATTTATGTTTTATTCAACAAATGTTCATAAAAAATATTAATAAAATATTTAAATGTTTTGCCTTTCGAGGCAGTTTATAAGAAGAATATATAAATTTTATAATAACTACATAGTTAAAACCAAGCTTAAGACAAATTTGGATAATACGTGGTTTTAGCTAAGTAAACTTGACATAATTCTTTGCTTTGTTAGCCCGTATGTCGCATAACTAATGTCCATATGGTAATTTTGCAATCTTTTTTTGAAAAGAAGTTAACTACGATGCTACACACTCTACCCTAAATGATTTTGTGTTATTATTGTACAAAAGCACAAGGGATTAAACAAAATTCTTTAATAGCGTTTTTCTCAAAACACGCTATAGTGGAGATACTGGGTTCTTTTTTAGTAGGGCAGTATAACAATGCAAATAATAATATTCATGGTTATTGACTCTTGAAAAAAAAAACAATATTTGAAATAGAATTTCTAGTATTGTTTTTATACACAAATTCTTATTTTTATTGGTTTATCTGTTCAAGTTAGTGTCTAGATAAACAATAAGGAAAGTTTAAATACTTCGTAACAGTTTTTTTTATAAATAATTTTTCAAAAAAAAAAGTCAAAAATAATAGTTAATTCCCTATTATACACTTAGTGGGGTTTTTGTTCTAGGTTATATCTTTAGTTAAATTTCTCTATATAGTTTGCGTTTTATATTTTGCAACCAACTACATATAACTTAATATGTACTACTTCACCGCATTGTAAACATAGTCCAAAACAAAAATAATGTACTTGGGAAATAGTTTAGCAAGCAACAAAAATAAACAAACCACACACAGAGGTAAATATTTAGTATTAACATCGGAAACTAGGACAACTCTGTTAGTTTGGAAGTTTCCCGAAGTTTCGGATTGAAATGTAGTGAGAAATTTCGTAACAACCAATATAGTAAAAGCGTTTTGAAGAACATTATGAACTAATTCAATTTTTATGCATGGCGTGAAGTTTCTAAAGTTCGTGGGCCATTTTGATAATTAAAGCAGATGTAAAGAGTTAAAAAATAGTAGTTTAAATGGCAAACAAAAATGGTAAACTTGTACCGAAAAGAAGCTCTGACTATTTGTATACGAAAAGAGATATAATTCCAGAGGATGTCTCAGTTGCGATTACTTATCACTTCATCATACTTGGTTAGCATTTTAACAGACCAGGAGGAATGAAGTAGGGTGTATTATCTACGTACCTAATATCATTGTAACCATTAGGAGAAGAGAGCAGAACGACAGAGAGGTTGATAAATAGAAGATGTTAGATAATTAAGAATTTGGGCGTAAGATGCGTTATAGACTTGTTATAAATGTGTGACAAGGTACGAAATGGATTGTATAAAGAATAGCTAGAAGCTGATACTGAAATATGGCGAAGAATGATGAAGAAATATGACAAATCCGTTACAACATGAACACGATATTTAATAGTCATAGGGGTAAAGAAGTTATGGAACGTAATGTCCGGGGTGGAGGTAACAATATTATACCTGATAAGCACGGCTATCAGGCTGCTGGTAGTAGAATAACAAAAGAATAAATATGGTATTTTGTAATAATTGACAAAATCATTACTAGGGCAAAGTAAACCATGAATTATTTATACAACGGAACCATGTGAAATCTGAAAATAAACAGACATATTTCTCAGATAATAGTTTTAAGTCTACCTACTAAACTATAATAAATTACTTTTGATTGCTGCAACGGCTCTCAGTAAGTACCCAACATATTTAAAAAATTACTCCAGGTAATCTTCAGACCTGTACATGTTTTTTAATTTTTTTATATGGGAAAAATATTATTATATTATTAATTACCAACATCAATTGCAGAGTCATTACTTAATCCAACTCTTTGTAATAATTTCTACCCCAAATCTAACCCCACCCGCGAGAAACACAGACGTTCTTGATCAACGCAAACGAAAATTCTTGCTCTATGATGTTAGTACCCGGAGACAACAGACACTTTGTTTGCCTCTCTTTTATTGGTTCCTGCAGAGCAAAGTTGTATTTTTCGCCTTTCTTACCTATTGGTTCCCGTACACAACAGACGCTTTTTTCGATCTCCCTTAATTTCTTTGCCGTAGATAACAAACACTCGCTTTTAATGAACGACTACTCACAAGGAAATAGTATCGTGGATACAGAAAAAAAATACCCCTAATTAATTATAGACAAACACCACTAATCCGCTAAATAAAATTCAAACTTGTACGAGAAACCACCGCTTGTGAACCCTGCTTATATAACGACTAGCAGTGCGCCAGTGTATATAACAGTAATATTGGTAAAGTTTTTAATAAATTTGATTTAGCTATTGTCTTAATAACATTTAATTACCTTTTCTGATTATTTTTAACCACGCCAATGTACAGTTCTAAAATTCTGAAATTATTTTAATAATTTCCCATATTTACGTCGTATTTGTACGTATGTAGATTTGCAATATATAACGCTTCCACGCTTCCTTTCTCCAAATCTTTGTATGCCAAGCAGAATCCACACATACATTTTGTATACATGTCAATTAGTGTGACTTTTGATACGATTTGATGGATGTCATAAATTGGTCGCATTGCTTCTGTTGTGATCCTTTTCCAAGATACCATGCTCCCTTTCTAACTTAGCTGCACCGTACTGAAGACGACCAATAGTCAGAAATGTGTATATACGGTTGCCTTCGATCGATATACCTTTTTATCTTTTTTTGGTTTTGTGTTTTGCGAGTGATGAGTCATGCCATTACATTTTACTTTTAATATTCACTCGCAATAGCCTTTTCTATTTGTTTTAAACCTTTTTAACGTTTATTATTCCTTTCCTCAGTGTGCTGTAGCTTTCTCCGTGGTTTTTGTTAGTTATTGCCATGGAAACCATCAGGGTCTTCTAACTCTAATGCCACGAATTGGTGGTCGCATTGCTCCTGTAGAGATCCTTTTCCAAGTTAACATGCTCCTTTTCTATAAAAACGCAACTATGATAGTGCAACTAGACGAAAATACAAATCCCATCCCCATTAAGAGAGGAGTTAGACAAGGTGATGTAATATCTTCAAAGGTTTTTAATCCAGCTCTAGAAGACCTCTCAAAACTACAAATTGGTCAAAATAGGCCATCAACGTTAATGGCAACAAGTTAAACCACATCAGATTCGCTGACGACATCGTGATTATAGCAAGCACATTCGATGAAGTACAAATTATGAAGGAACTCGCAGACAGCTCCCAATAAGTCAGCCTGTAACTGAAGATGACAAAAACGAAAACAATGACCAACTATAAATGGAAGTAAGAACAAGTCCAGGAATATATCTACCTAGATTAAATTCTAAACTTGACAAAGAACACCAAAGTGCGGAAATCACTATAAGTGCAAGACTGGCATGGGCACGATTTGGAAAACTTAGTTGGATACTGAAGAACCGCAAAATATGTCAATACTTAAGGAGCAAAGTGTTCAATCAATGTATCCTTCCAGTCATGATATATGGATGTCAAACCTGGACCCTAACCAAGGCAAATATAAATAAACTAGCCACAACAGAAAGGGCACTGGAAAGAGCAATGTTAGGTATACGACTGTCAGATAGAAAGAGGAACGACTGGATAAGATCTAAAACAAAAGGTGAGGATATCACAACAAAAATTCCCAAACTCAAATGGAGCTTCGCGGATCACACTGCTAAAAAAAGAACAACGTTGGAACGCCACAATGCAACATTGGAGACCTCACAAAGGTAGACGACCAAGGGGAAGACCACAGATGAGAGGGGTGGACGACATCAAAAGAATAGCCGGTACAAATTGAAAGTATGTTGCTCATGATAGAGACCAATGGAAGGAAGTCGGAGATTCGGAAATTAGGACAAAGGCGTCACGTTGCTTAGCTAATTGCTAAGCTTGCTTAACTTAGCTTGCATTTAATATGGGTATGTCCTTTTGTATGGGTACATTTGCATTAATTATCTACCTAGGAGTTTGAATGTGTAAAACATCAATGAAGTAATTAGGAGACAAAGCCATGAGCAACGTGTTCATCAGCATACAAACTAAAAGATTATATAGCTTCTGGATCACACAAATTTCCTAATTGTTAAATAAATTTAATATTTAAAGAGAAAAAAAAGTTAGCGATTGTGCTACATGTTACTAATATTTTATGATATACTATTATACTTCAAGTTAAAATTACTCTGTTCTTGTCATTCTGTAAATCATTTTATTATACATATGTGTTAATTCAGTACAACACATTATTTGCCAACATTTTGTTTATATTTTTGATGATTTATTGGATGTTATGTTTTAAACTTTACGCAGTATATTATGTAGTAATCAATCAAAAATGTATTTCATTTGTTCGATACAGCTATAACATTTCAAAAGTTAATCATTATTACAGAATTATCGAATTTCATGTTGCTATTTTCGAATAACAAATATGGTTGTATAAAAAAACTTGTTTGCTGTTCGCAATTAATAAATGTAGTCATTTTGTAAAATATTACTCCAAAAAATGTGTTATTTAAAAATAAAAATTGCTGGGTTGTTCAGATTCTCCAACAAATGGGTATAGGTCATGAGATTCGGAAATTAGAACAAGGGCGTCACGTTGCTTTATTTAGGATATTATAAGGATTATATAAAAATTGAGGCAGGAAAATACCAACGTTCTTCTTCTTATAGTGTGATCGTCAATACAAAAATTCGCTTATAAAAATTCACTTTTAGTAACGATCCATCGAAAAGAAACCTAATTAAGGCAGGTCTTGAATGCGTTTCTCCTTTTGAATAGATAGTCACTCTCAGTCAAGGAATTTATAACAAATGTAAATAAGTACTACAAACCTAACTTGTATATAGCTTAAATTATATTTTTTTTAAATTTACTATAAATTTTTTTAAAATTTAATTTTAAAGAAAATAAATTAGTGTTAAGTGAGAATAAACAATTTTGGTTATTTTTTGTACCATATAAATGAAAATGATTTGTCCGTTATGTAATAAAATTCTTAAACAAAGTCATTCAAAGTTAAATCTCATTTTAATGTCGGAAGACTATCTAAAAGAATTAATTTACTTGCATTTACAAGAACAGGCTAAATACATTTACTATATAAAGTATAAGATATAAAATAAATGTAGAAGTACTCATTTATTATTAGAAGATTTTAAATAAATTAAAATAAACATTACACACCTTTTGAATTGTATATGTACAAGTATATAAATTGTGAAGACATAACTTTAGCTGGCTTTTTTTCTGATAATAATTTGCAACAAAATGAGAGTTAGCAGTCAGGTGATTATGGTTTGAGCTATGTCTGCACCTGAATTCGCTGCGACACGTGTTATGCTATTTTGATATTTTCCCGGTAATGGTTCCGTATTGATCTTATGTAGATTTCGGAGTGTAGAAACTTCTAGTATGTAGTTTATAGAAAGTGTTTTCGATGACCAGATGTTCGTCCCGGTAAAATTGTATTATCATTTTACCTCGTTTATTTGTATCAACCAAACTGTACACACCAGTTACTCCCTCTACAATACCGTTGCCAACTTTTGCATTTAAATAGCATTATTATGACGAGACGATTTCTTAACATTTCAATGATTGCAGAATTTTCCTAGTCCTTGCTTAGTGAAGTAAAATATTTTTTCATCTTGGTTTTGAAAATATTTGTTTATCCCATCATATTTATAGTATATGTTTTATCTTCCTTTTTTTTACTTGCCTTCTTCACCATGGAGGTTGGCAATCATCATTACTATCCTTACGTTTCAGGTCGCTGCGCGGAACAATTGAATTAAATTGCATCTGAACCATTTTCTCAGATTTCTCAACTCACTCCATCTATCCTAGATACTTTTAAAATTCTTCGGTATGTCCACATTTCAAAACCTTGCAATTTATTTAGACAAAGCTTATTAAGAGTCCATGACTCTGTATTCTTGAATGCGCTTTCTGATTTTTTGATTATTCTTCTTGTTTATATTAAATAATCACCTGTTTTATTTACGTTTGATCTCAAATAGTTCTATAGTTTTGTATTCGTTCTATAGCTTCATTGTTTACATGGGGATTAATATTTAGCATGTATCTATTTTTTTACCCTAAACTTAGTTTTCTTTAAATTTTTTGACTGACCAAACTGAAGAATCACAAAAGCCTTACAAAGTTTTTTATTTTACTACAAATGATTTAGAACTTATTTACACTGTATTGATAAGTTGTTTCTAATACGTAATCAAATACGCAAAACATGCAAGTAAGATTTAAACAAATATAGATAGATTTTCGAGAAGTATTGGAAATAAGGGAAGTATTGTTCTCGCTATCGGTCGTGCTAGAAAAGTTTTAACAGAAGCTTAAGGAATATATCTTTGTTTTTTAGATTACGCCAAATCATTTGACTGTGTCAAATATATCATCATGTTGAGTAGTTTAAAAAAAGTTACAACGAAAGTACTGTAGGAGTACTTTCCTTGTAGGAAAGTAGGTACTCCTACAATCTAAGAAGTATTTAGGGCATTGTAGCATTTTCGGTTCAACCCATATTTCATAAAACACCGAAAAAGATTCCTAATCTTTTTGCTGCTCTGAGATTGGTAATGTAAACATTTTTGGAGTCTGTTTCATGTCGTTTGTTTTCGTCTGTCTCGTAAACAGACATAATTTTTGGATTCTGGAGTCTGTTGAAAACAACAATTTTTCCGCTGACGCGGACAAGAGAATAATTTTTGAGGATGATGTCACTTCTCGATAGGGTGCCGTAAGAGGCAGGCGCTTTCTTTGTTTATGTCGGGATTTGGTTATCGAGAACTCATCAATGTAGCGATTAAGGAAAACAATTTAGAGTTTGAACGGAGAAAATGCGTTTCTCGTAGAGTTTTAAAATACCGGCAAATTTTCCCTTGATTCCATGAATTTTTGCTGAGAAGAAGATGAATTGAGCTCAAAATGCCATGTGGCAATCTTTGTAAAGTAAGTAAACCACCGTTTTGTTGTACTCTGACAAGAAATTTGATAACAGTGTTCCGAGGGCTAAGTAAGCCGACATGATTTTAAGTGAAAGATAAGCAGCCGAGTTTAGGGAATCACAGATTTTTATCATTCAGGATAACTTGAAGTTCGGTTCTGGTATTTGATTTGATTTCTCCCAGGATTTGTCCAGCATTCATTTTGTGTCCCCCATTGCGTCGGATCTAGATTTGCTTTTAAAGTTAGTGGGACAATATTTTTTATTTAAATCTAAGGTTACAAACTTTCTCAAAAATTGAAAAGAAATAACTAGCCAGTGGATCGAGTATTTTTTGTTAAATTTTTCTTAATAAACATTTATCGTTAATATAAAAAGATTTTCTCTCATGTCAATTTAAAAAGTTTATACATACATTTAAGTTTTATGTACCAGCTAATCGTTATATTTTAGTTTCTTTTGAATAAAATAAATTTTTGATAATTAGTTAATAATTCAGAAAAGTTTGGGAGTTCATTTCGACATATGAGAGTTAGTACATCCCTTTCTGCCATTTGGTACATAACCATAGTTTTAATTCTGTTTTGTAAGAAGATCCAACTCAATGTATTATTTGTTGATAGATTTAAATATATTTTTTAATAATAACTGTTTATGTATAATTCTTTAATATCTTCTGTCTGTCTTCTGGGGAAGACCTTAAACCATAAGGTTTGTCTAAAATTTCGGGCCAATGCTTTTTAAATGCAATCATTTTTTTCGAATCCTTTAAACTCAGAATGAAAGATTAAATTATTATCGAGGGCCGAAAGTCCCTTAGAATAAACAAAAAGTTTTGTTGAATAAGATATTTGAAATTAAAAATCACACTAAATTTTCTCTTTTTCTTTTTCGCCCGTGTAACTTATTAAAATAAACATTATAGAAGTTTTCAGGGACTTTCGGCCCTCAGTAATAATGTATTATTTCCTTCTGCGTTTAAATTTTTCAAAAACACTTATTAGTTTTTTTAGGATTCGAAAAAAATGCATTTAAAAAGCATTGGCCCGATATTTTGCGCCTACGCTCTTAACCTTTGTGTCTATACCCAGGTACCTGGGTATCCTTGGTAATTGTTTTATCTGAATCATTGACGATAGTATAAATAGTTTTATTCGAGCTTCTAGTTATTCCTAAAATTATTTAGAACGAAGAGATTTATAATAAAAACCAAAGAAAAAAATGCATACAATATATTAAAATTACCTGTCAAAGTTTTTACACCATTACGTCCACACCCGTGGCACCCGGGTAACACTAATGTTTAGTAAATTATGAAGCTCTGTCTAGTTTTTTTTATAATAAAAGTGATATGGAAACGTAAATAAAAGTTACATTTTAAACACATTGTCCACACTTACTTATATTTACTGAGTGTTCGTTACATAGTGGACAATTACAAACATTACATGATTTTCGTGTCTTTCTTAGCCGCTTTTTCGCTAAAGACATACAAATGTAGCAGTTTCCAACAATTTTGAGGCGTCCAGTGGAATCTCGAAGTGGTAATGACTCTGCAGTATTACTTGAATCTGTAGATAGAGGTTTTCCTAACATACACTCAATTCCTGACCTTGATGAAAAATTTCGGTATACATTTGATACTTTAGATCTAGCAGAAATTGCAGGCATCACTAGTTGTTTCCCTAAGTCTTGTAGAAAAATTCTACGCTTACTGGTTTCAGTAGAACTCTGTGGATTATTCTCTGTATAAATTATATAGGTTGCTAGGCAAGCTACGTCTAGGATATTGTAAAAGAAGGCTACTGGCCAACGCAAAGTTCTGCGTTTAGTGGAATAATGAGAAACCATTTTGTCCATGTTGTCTACGCCTCCTTTAGTTGTATTATAGAACTGAATTATTTCAGGTTTATTTTTTGGGCCACTTACATTATCGTTGTCATGCATTGTTGACAGCAAGATAACGCTTTTTTTCTTTTTTGGTACATATGAACAAATAGTAACACGATCTGCACTGAATCCGTGTAATGACAATTCAGGCTCACGCTCTGGCGAAGGCAGCATTTCTTGTGGAATATATGGTTTGTTTCTTTTCAAAGTACCAACTAATGATAAATTCCAAGACAACAGAAGACGGGCTAGTGGAAGAGTTGTGAAAAAATTATCCATTGTTATGTTTCGTCCAAAATTTTTGTATCGCTAACACAAATCTTTTACTACGCGTTCACCTTGATTAGTTTCACGTCCAGTCGAATTTTTTCCAGTATAAATTTGTCCAGTAAGTGGATACGAATTATTGGCGTCACAAACCCACCAAACCTTGATGCCATACTTGGCAGTTTTTGCTGGCATATATTGCGTGAAACGTGTCCTACCTCTAAAAGGAAATAACTGTTCATCCACAGTAAGAGAATCCGACGGTACATAGTTACGACGTAAATTATCATTAATAAGATGGAATATATCTGTAATAGCTGCAGCTTTATCATTTTGCAAACGTTCTGCACGTGTTTTGTCATTGTTAAACCGTAAGAATCTGCTGATGCTTCAAAAGCGATTTATGCCCATACTTGCTCGGTACAAAGGATGAGAGTCTGTTTTCCATAAATCTTTCGAGTGCTCTGAATTTGAATGCCGTACTCCTGCTGTAATAAGAATACCTAAGTATGCATCAAATTCTTCTGTTGTGAGTGACTTCCAAACATTTCGAGGTTTGTCGGGGTTTTCAACATTATACTTTTCACAAACGCTATTAGCTTTTCGATTGGTTTCGCGTATAATTATGTCACACATTACGTCACTGAAAACACATTTGAATGTATCTCTAATCGAAAGAGTTTTAGTAGAACGTACTGGGCCCATTTTTTCACGCCAAAGGTTACGTTTCAGTGTTCGACTTGCAGTAAACGGTTTTCGTTGCCAAATCGTTTTATCTTTTGCAACCAGAACATCACTTTGGGAAGAACTTTCTTGAAAATCGTCAAAATCTTCATCACTACTATCGTCGCCGTCGATATCGATTTCAATCTTATTATTGATATCAGTAAAATAGTCCTCTACGTCAGAAGCTCCATCTCCATCCGGTTTGCTTTGCGAAACATAGTCCTCATCTGATTCCTGGTTTTCGATATTTTTGTCTACTTCCTCATCTATATCGTCTATAAATTGTTACAAGTACTTCTGTTGCTTTTTATAAGTCATTCTAAAATTGAATGATCTATGTATAAAACATTGTAAAAATAAACAGTAATAACTTACCTTCTAAATTCGCTAGCACTCACTTCTCTTCTTGCCATTATTACAAGTAATTACAACATAAAACACGCATATAGTCACAAAAATATTAACAAGTTGTAAGCACATTTAAATAAACACTGACAGCAAACAAAGAAAAATCCCAATTGTCTGTTATTTTCGGAATGTACAAGCGAAGTTTACCGAAACAATGCCGGGTACCTGGGTAGCACGGGTATAGACTCCCGTATCAGGTACTTGGGTATTGACATAACGGTTAAGCGCTATTCCTATTTTTTAGGTGCTTATAATTATGTTTTTATTAGTGTTACTTCCAATTTGAATAACATAGACCTTTTGTTCTACCTTTCTAGTTAAAAGAAATTTTAACAACAAATTGCAACATATTTTAAAGATATTAAGTAATTATTGTTGTAATAAATCGCATTAAAGTTATTCTAACTTCAAACCCTCTTTAAAAATTTATATTCTGCGCTTCAGAATAAATATTTCTTTTTAACGCTGGGATAATTTATGGTTACCATCACGTAAGTTATACATAAAAGGCGAACTAAAAGGAAAACATCAAAAAGGTTTGCCCAAAAAAAAATAGACATTTATGCTAAAATTTGATAAATACTACCGATAATATTTGATATCTGATTGAGCAAATAATAAAAATGTTAAATGTGGACTTATTTTTGTATATTTAAATGGCAGGGCTATTATATAAATTCTGGAGATCTGTAAAGACTTAAAAATTATTTTATTCTGGAAACATGACTTAATTTTACTTGTCTTCTTCCATTTCTCTTTGGTGTTATTGAAAAGCGGTTATTGGAAATATAAAAATTATACTTATGTATTAATCTCATAAGATTTAAACCGTACAGAAACAATTTTATATGAATTTTGAAAGTATTAATTAATAGGGATTAAATATTAATTATTAAATATTGATGCTAAATAATTGGTATTTTTACGAAACACAATAAATACGCAGAACTGTCAAGTTTCTGAAATAAGTAGGACGAAAAGCCTAGGAAGAGCTAGTGGGTGGGAGATAGTTAGACAAGACAATCTGGGAAGAACATTTGGTATGATCCAAGAGATTATGCTTTGTTAGATGATTTTTACGAATTACTCTAAATAAGCTCTGTTACTTGAAATACTCCAGGTGATTAATATGCTTTGCTATTCACCAGCAGTTGGCGTGCTATCTGACCTGGAGTTACTGCTTGTGGTTGTTTTACCTTTATGCTATCACCGTTAAGTTTTTTGATAATATTTCAAGCCTGATTGCATGACTGCTGTAAGTCATGTCCATTTTACGTAGTGTATCACTCCATCGTTTTTGTTCTGATGCACTCAGTAGATATTACAATCTCTCATTTTTCTCCACCATATTTAGCTGTATAGAACTTTTCAATATTATTCGGTGTATTTTACTATTATGTCTTTTGATTTATCATTCAGACTAGATATGTAATGTTGTTGACATCCTTTGGATTTGTATTTGCAGGTGGTTTGTTTTACAAGCTCGATGAAAGCATCATAATTTTCGGAGATCGAGACTATACTTTTCACTTGGCTTCTAATTTGTCAGTATATTTTTGCCATGAGTCGACGTTGTATGTTCGGTTTAGGCTTGTACATCTTTCTAACGGAACGGTCCTCTAAAGACATGCTGATAAAGGTAGGATCATTGAAGCCTTTTTTCCATATTTTGCTTTGAAACGAATGGGGTAGTTTTGGATCATATAACAGTGTGAGGTTGTTTTGTTGAGTCCAATCTTGTACAAGATCTAAATTTTTGTCAGCTGATGCATAGTCTCAATGTATATTATGGCTATTAAAATCCCCGAGAATTAATTTTTTTTTAGATAAGAAATTTTTTGGATTGGAGAAGAAAAATCTCTCCAGGAGAGTTTCTATATACAGAGGTCACTATACAGGCCCCTACTTTTACAGTCAGATTTTTAATGTCGGTATGGCATTCTTGGCTCTTGGGTTTCTTGGCTGATATTACAGCAATGTCTCTCCTCACCAGGATGGCGCTTCCATCTTTTGCACTTGGGTGTTCTATGATAAACTACATTCCCTTAACGTAAGTTCTACACATATGCTGATGTGTCACAGGGAGATCCATATCATTTGTGGATTTTACACAGTTTAAAAAAATTGTCTGCTTATTGCAAGTAATGCCCTTGATGTTTATGGTAGCCATTGTCAATTTAGGCTCTGAAAAGAGCCCTTGATTTATTTTCTCGTTATAAGTTTGTTTGGATTCAGTGGTGCGTGAATATACTTTTGCAAAATCTACATTCACTTTGTCTACTTTGCTCATTTTACAGAGATTAATGTCTAAGATAATCAGTAGCCAGGGAACACACTATCATTACTCAGTTTTCTGGAGCTCCAAAAATATTTAAATTGCGATGCGATGGTTCTTTTTATTTATTTTTGGTCGATTATTCCAGTTGCTTACATTAAGTTACTTTTCCATTTTTTTATGATGAGGCTTTATAGGATATAGCAAAATGGTTGTCGTTTAATTAAATGAACCGTTTGCAAGAAGAAGCCACTATCAGCAATTCCTTTTTATGTTCTGATACCCATTAGAATGATACTTTGCTGTGCTTTGACATTTGATGCAGAGACTGGTGCCACTCGGCTTTTACGGGCACAAATTTAAAACTTCGAAGTTTTCAGTGCAGCAGGGTACATTTTGGCCCTGTGATGAGAAATAATATCATTAACTACTATTGATTATCACAAAATAAAAAATTGAAAGCTAAAGTGATCGAAATAGAAGATAAACATAACAACGAAGAAATTAATGCCTATGGCATGGAGTTAACAGCATGTCACTATTTCGAACAGTATTTGATAAATTTAAGAGCAAAAAGTGTTGATGTTCTAGGACATAGCTCTTGAAAAAGGTAAGATTGCTGTGTAATATATTGACCTAACATTGAAAATGATAAAAAGAAGATAAATATTATTTGTACAAGCAGTGTGTTGCATAATTAAACATATACCCAATAACTCATTAGTAACTCTTTTTGAAATCCTAAACAACCTCGCAGAAAATGAACTAAATCTACCTTAGGTTTGAATAATGGATTAGTGCAATAGAAATTTTGTTGTACTGGTTTAATAATGAACAAGTCTGTTTATTTATTGATATAATTTAATATAATTTTGTTTTATACATAAACATAGAAATAAACAGAGTTAATCACTTTCTATTGGCAAATCCCTATATGCTAATTATTTTAATTACTAAATCATTTGTTAACTGTGATTTAATTTATAAATTGACAATCAATTTGGATGTTAAAAATAACTTCCTGAAATAATGTCACAATTAAATTTTGAATGAGCTTAATTTACTCGCTTTCTATGTTTTTTAGTCTAACCATTTGCATAATTGTTGTTTGCAATTACCTTCTGTAATTGACGGTCCGTAAACCATTTCAGTGCTTTTAAACACTTACCGTTATTAAGCTTAGCTTTTTCGGCGCGTTTCATCTGTTTCAACAGCAATATAATGTGCTGTAATGACTAAAGTTTATATGACTAATTAAAATGAGCACAAAGGATAATGTCTTTTTTAACCTAAATATGCCTCAATTATTCTTTACAAAGTTGTGTTATCCTTACGTGTGCTACAAAAGTTTTAAGAAGTAAAATTTTCCACATTTTTTTCTAAGATCTCGTTACCTTGAAACAGGTAAATATAACGTGGATTTTGGCATTCTTCGTCAAAGGCTACGTTATTCTAGAACTACTTCCCTGTCCTTTTTCTTTCGGAAGGATGTTGTGACATTATTGTATTCGATCCATGGTTGCTATAAATTCTTTTCTCTTATGCGCTTGGTGTATTGCCTCATATAAAGAGTAACTGTTAGTGCTCTTTATTTGGTCTTACCATTAAAGTGGCGATCTTCCTCGACATCTTTTACCATCTACTCTTCATTCAACAACCAATGTCTCCATTCCTTTTATTTGTCTGGCTTTGTGTCTAAGATAGCTTAATCTATTTTGTTTGAGGAGTGTGATAAGCCTAGTAGTGAAGTCAAGCTCTGTTAATATCGAGATATTTGTGCGGTGTGCTGTGTAGGGTATGCAAATATATCTACGGTATACCCATATTTTAAAGGTCAACATACTTTGTGAGTCAGACTTTTTGACGATCCAAGTTGACCGTATATTTTCAGATTTTAATAAGTTGGATCGTTGCTGATCTGGCCATTGCAAGACGTCGACGTGTTTCTTCTTATCATCCATTGTTTGTGATATCAAAGCCCAACTAATGAAACGACTGACCTCTTTCTATTGTGCTACGTATTTCTACTATTTTTTTCTTGTTTCCGGCTGGTTATTTCTATTTCGATCAATAATCAACCCCTTGGTTTTCTGAGTGTTTTTTAAGTCCATAGTATGACTAATAGTATCTAGTCTATTCATAATGTGTTCAAGTTCTTCTGTTAATGATGCTATTAATAAAATATCGTAAGCACAAAGAATCTTCCTGATTTTTCGACCAACGACTCTTATTCCTCCTTGCTATCGATTAAAGATCAAAGACAATACGTATGGTGTCTTTAATATATTAGGGTGGTGCGATAAGTACTTAGCCTACAAAAGAAAAACGAAAATTTTGGAAAAGTGTAAATTTATTAATCAACATAGTTTTCTTTTAGCTCGACACACTTGACCCAGCGATGCTCCAACTTCTTTAACTCGTCTAAAAAATACGTTTTCTCGAGGTCTGCAAAGTAGGCTTTCGTAGCGACGATGACTTCCTCATTCGATATAAATTTCTGCCCGACCAGTGTCCTTTTCAAGTTTGAAAACAAAAAGAAATCGCATGAGGTCAAACCTGGAGAATACGGTGGGTGGAGCAACAGTTCGTACCCCAATTCGACCAGTATAAGCTGGTGCGTTGTCATGGTGGAAAAGAACTTATTTCTTCGCCAAAACGGGTCATTTTTTCTGCAATTTGGTGTCGAATCGGCTTAATAATTCGGCATAGTAGGGTCATGTAATCGTTTGTCCCTTATTTAAGTATTCGATGTAGATCACCCTTTGTGAATTTCAGAAAATGGTGGTCATCTCCTTTCAAGCCGATAGGACAGTCTTCACTTATTCGGAGCACGTTCGCCGGGTGCCATCCACTGTTTCGACTGTTCCGTGGTCTCTGGTGTATATCAGTAGATTCATGTTTTGATTACAATTGATCTCATGGTTGCGTTTGTTGTCCGATGTGCACAAATGTGGCATGTATCGCGCGGACAGCTTTGCCATGCCCAAAATTTCATACATGATATGACATACGCGATCTTTTTATATGCCTACTGTCTCATCTACCTCGCGCACTTTCAGTCACCGGTCTGCTAATACGAAATTGTGGATTTTTGTCACGTTATACTCCGTGGTAACTATTTTCGGGGCACCTTAGCTTGGCTTATCAAAAACCGACGTGGAGCGATTTTGAAACTCGGTATACCAATTTTTGATGGTTGCCGTCGAAGAAGAAGAGTCACCGTACACGGCATTTAAGGGCTCTTTGATTCCGTTGCGGAATTTCCTTTACAAAAACAAGAATCTAATCACCGACCAATATAGCACTTTCTCAATTTTTCTAAAAACGGCGGACACGCCCGCTTTCACACGCAGTCAAAATAAAACTGCAAGTCCAATTCAGCTGAAATTTCAACAGTAGCCGTCATCATGAATGTACTACACGATAGTAGATTTCTCTTGAAATAGTGGCGCCATCGGACCGCCTACGTATACAGTTGAGTCCATGGTTATATACTCGTGCGTCATCATTTAAAGCATAAGAATTAAGTCGGAAATTTACTCCACGCAATATCAATTGACAGAAAGGTGACTACTGCTCCGATCACGGATTATATTATAAAATTTGACGTTATCAAATAAATAGACTATAAGTTTTGCTATGAAATTTTGGTACAGAATTACAACTACATTTAAAGTAGCTTAATAAATTCTTTTAATATCATCAGTGATTAATAAACAAATAAACAATTTATTAAAAAAATATAATTAAATGTACAATAGTGTGTTGACGTAATAAACAGCAGTAAAATTATTTAAGGAATGAAACATTGTTTAGCTCAAATAATATTGTTGCAACAATTTGAACGTATGTTTTTCGTTCCTCGTGGATCATTTTTATCACCTTTAGAATCTGAACGGTTATCTTCGATGTTAATTATTATATGTTCGATATTAATATAACAAATATTTTCTTCTCTTATAAACCAATTAGTTTGTTAGTATGTTCTACACACTTTGCACAGGCGATATCGTTACGCTTTTGGATTGCTTCCTTCCACATACTTAAAACATGTTCATCTACATATCCATTTCTGTCAATATTATGTATTATACAATCTGTCCATATTTATTCGACAGCATTAAAATATACGTGATACGGTAGAAATCTAAGCAGTTATTGTCCATGTTCACGTATCAATTCATCTGCAATATATATTTTCTTGTCCCATTGGCCAATTTTAACAATTCTAGATTTAACTGATGTTCATTAAAATTAACATTGTATTTCGTCAACCAATCTATATTGTCTGATTTTAACTATTTACAGAAAGGTTGTTTATTCATGATTTCACTATGGTAGGATGCGTTGTCAATGACAATCAAAGATGGCTTTCTAAATTAGAAAGTAATTATGTAATTATCAATTTAGTAAATATTTGTACTATTCATATTACCGTGATAATCTGCAGTCAAAGATTTGAAACAAAATAACAAACTGGTGTCTAAAATAAAACCTTTTACTGAACCAGCATGTACAACAATAAATATTTTTCCATCGTAACCATCTGGTTTACGTACACCTTTGCTGTTGTCATCCTGTTACGATATCATTTTATTTCCCCTAGAAAAATCCACGTTTTGTTTAAAAAAACAACTTCTCGGATATTCACCCTAAACAGATAGTGGATGTGAGAAGTTTGACGTCACCCAATGTGGAAAGCGATCACTATTTGTTACTTGGTAAAAAAATAAAGCTTTCCTAAAATATAAGTCAGAAAAAACGAATTAATCATATGAAGAATATAAAAGAATAAGAACTGAAACTCATCAATTGGTAAGAAAAACAAAAACAGATTACTGGGAAAGATTCACAAAAGGACTAGAGATGGATTTCTATGGACAACAGAAACAAGTATGGCGCTTCATAAGACAACAAAGAAGCGAAATGAAAGAACTAGTTGAAATAGAACACATACAAGAGGATACATGGGTGGCCTTCCTGACAGAAGTGTTTAAAAAACAAAACGAAGAACCTTTACCAGAAACGCCAAATATAATAACTGAGGAAAATACCGAAATCTCCCAAAACGATGTGAAAGAAGGAATAAACCAATTAGAAAACAGAAAGTCACCAGGAGAAGATCAAATACCAAATGAACTCTTAAAATATGAAGGTGATCACCTTGTACAACAACGGCAACTTCTTATTAATAAAATAATCACCACTAACAGAATACCAGATGAATGGAGGAGAGCGGTCATGGTGATGTTCTTCAAAAAAGGAGATAAGAAAGACCCCAATAATTATTGAGCAATAAATCTATTAAATACAACACTCAAATTGACAACAAGATTAATATCGACAAAAATAAACGTACGAATATCTCTGCAAGAGGAACAGCAAGGATTTCAGACAGAAAGATCATGCACGGATGCAGTTTTTGTAATAAGACAAATAAAAGAAAAGTCGCTGGAATACAACAAACCAGCATATATGTGTCTGATATATTTGAAGAAAGCGTTTGATAGAGTGAGAATTCGGGACGCGATGCATTTATTATATGAAAAGGGAATATCACTGGATTTAGTAAAAACCATTGAGAATATACATAAAGATAACATAGCTATGGTAAGATAGCTATCTATTGCAACCTATCAAATATGAAACTGGCATTAGACAAGGAGATTCGCTGAGCCCATTAATATTTAATCTGATAATGAATGAAATCATAAAGAAAGTTAAAAAAAGAAGAGGATATAGAATGGGAGAAAAGGAAATAAGGATAATATGCTACGCCGACGACTCCATAATAACAGCCGAAAATAAAGATGACCTACAAAGATTAATTAAAGAATTCGAAGATACGGCGCTCATATACAACATGGAGATCTCAACAGAGAAAAATAAAACGTTAGTGATATCAGCGGAACCGAGACGATGTAAACTAGTCGTAAATAACAAAATAATAGAACAAGTGATGGAAACTAAACACTTGGGAATAAAACTGTCAAGCTACGGAAAAGTGGAAGAAGAAGTACAAAAACAAGTGAACATGGCAAACAGAGCAGGATGTCTCAACAACACAATCTGGAGAAACAAATACCTCACAACGGAACAGAAAACCAGGATACATAAATCAACAATAAGACCGATAATGACGTACACAGCGGAAACAAGAGCAGATACGGCGAAAACACAAAGACTACTGGAAACAACAGAAATGAAAGTCTTACGAAAAATAACAAACCAAACTCTAAGAGACAGAGTAAGAAGTGAGGAAATACGAGCGAGATGCAGTATAGAGGAAATAAAGGCGTGGACCAAAAGGAAAAAAGTGGAATGGAATCAACACATCGAAAGAATGACAGAAAATAGAATAGTACGAATAGCAAGAGACAAATCGCCAAATGGAAGAAGATCATTGGGACGACCGAGGAAAAGATGGTCAGACAACGTCAATTGAGGCTAAAAACCGAAGTATGTAGAACAGGCATTAAGCCTATTTATAAAGTAGGAAAAGAAGAACTTCTCGGATATGTACTGGATATGTACTATTTCCATTTTCCATTTATTTGCGTAATAAAACTCATCGATGATCATCTTTTTTAAATTTAAAGCCCAAATCTGTTTAATATTCTACTCAAGGATGTTTTACTTTAAGAAACAATTTTTATTTCGATTTACCATTGTATTGCTTTAATGAAAATGACGATGATGGAGAAACAATTCAAACAGTATAAATAATTATCACGATATTTTAAAACCATAAGCTTAATATTTTATTTTAAATATTCTTTTTATTATTCACGTCGCCATCGGTTATCCAGACGATTTTTCCTCTTATCATTTATAGTCCATCCCTTCCACAATTCTAACGACCATTATACCTTCAAACACCTATTTAATATTTAATGAAAATTTTTAACAAAACACGGCTTTTCCATGCACACATCTAACATTGAATTCGTCCTGATAATATGAGATAATGATGATCTGAGAAGAAAAGATTGATTAATTCCACTAGATTGCTTTATCGATCAAATATTCAGTAACAACCATTTAATCTCCAAAAATCAACACCTGTACTTCCAAATATAGTAATCCCACATATCTATAAAAAGAAAGAATATATTCCGTTGATACTAATAAAGTTTAAGAAGATGATGCCGAAGAAGTTCCTCATACACAGCCCAAATCATTTTTCAACAAATCATTTTTAGTCTCTTGAAAAATGCCTGATTCTAAGAGTGGAGGAGTAATATACATTGGCATGCCTACACCTCTGTCCCGAATGTAGATAATATCAGCTTTTCGAATTGTGTTCGGGTTATTCGTCTAGAGCAGGGGTTCCCAACTAAATTTTTCCAAGGACCCCTTCATCAAGGTACTACAATAACGAGGACCCCCACTATTTTCTTAAGACCTAAACAAACCTAAAGTTACCTAAAAATAGCCTAAATGTGTAAAAACATAAATCAAACTAATTCTATTTAGGATTTATTTGTGAAAACACAGAGTACCTACACAAGTACATTATTAGCTTTAATTTCCACTCCTCAATTAATGAGATACGTTGAATTTAACCTTAGAATCCATTATTTCTGTAATGTTAGGTTCCAAACTTGAAACTTTCACTCTGAAATCAGACCGCGTCAAGCCGATTCCTATATTTGTCTTTCATAAAGCACATGGAAGAAAATGCTTGCTCACACCGATAGGTTGTTACAAACGGAAGGATTTTTTTCATGGCCTTGTCTCCAAGTTCTTTGTAATACTTGCTTGCTGTTGCCCAGAAGTCTGCTATTTTCGCGCCATTAAAAATGTCCTTCATCGTACCACAACTCGACAAATCCACAAGCTTATCTTGTTATTCTTCTGTGAGGCCTTGGATTTGTTCAATTGCTTGACAGCTGAAAGGATTTCGAATCGAACCATCGTCAGAGTCAGGTTCAGGAAAGTATATCCTAAAAGTCGTGGCTAGGCTGCGTAGGTGCTCGGCTGCGTTGATCTTTATCGGGTCAGTTAAACTCTGCTCTGCAGACTCCAAGAACTGTTTCAAGTTAGGAAAGTTAGTGAACGGCTCTTTTTTAATCCTTGCCGCCCACAGCTGGCACTTTTTTAACATAGCACTGATCTTCTACTTTGAACATATCTACATTTTACCCTTGCAAACTTAAGTTTAATACATTCAAGTGTTCAAACACTTCAGCTAAGTAGGCAGTTGAGCAAGTTCAAAAAATCTTGTCAATATCCTCCCTCGAGAGAGCCACCTTACTTCCGTATAAATAAGAAGGTGTTCATGCTCACTGCAAATCTCTTTGCACAACAAAGAAAATAATCTGGATTGCAGAGGTCGCGTTTCACTGTAGTTAACGATTTGAACTACTTCGTAAAGTATCTTCTGCAAAGGTTCATTCAACGTTTTGGCTACCAAGACGATGAATACAACAGTTTGTCCATTTCACCTCAGGAGCTACTGCTTTGACACGAGCTTGAAGTCCTGCTTTGTGGCCAGCCATTGATTTTGCTCCATCCGTAGACAAGCTCACACATTTTGTCCATGTGACGTCATGTTTATTGAAAAAATCATTCAATGCAGTAAAAATATCTGCTTCTGTTGTGTGAAGTAGTTCATATGAAAAAAGAAAATCTTCCAATATCTGGTCCTTCCACAAAAATCAAACAAAACACAACATTATTCCTTTTTTTTATATGTCGGTGCTTTCGTACAATTGAAGAACAAAGATGTCGCTCATGATAAGTCTGACCAGCAATGTATCTTTAATGATATTGGCCATACAGCGACGCATTTTAACGGCATAAAGCCAAAGTAGGGTCCCATCTAGTTCCAGTGCCAGTGGTGGTGAAGAGGGGAGACTGAATCTGTCTTACACGAAAATATTTTTTTTAGGTATATACACAAAATTATAGTTAACAATCTAAAATTTGATATAACTTTAAGTTTGCGCGATATATGTTATTAATTTTAAAGATTTAGAGAGAAAAACTTTGTTTTCGCTCTACTAAAAAAATTTGCAAAATGGACTGATATCGTTTTTATCCCTGGCTCTTCATATATCTATTTTTATATCTTGCGGACCCCTCAGCCATAGCTCGCAGACCCCCAGGGGTCCGCGGACCACCAGTTGGGAACAACTGGTCTAGAGTATCTAGACGCTACGTGTATCTAAATTGTAATAACATGTTTTGTTCTTTTAGTCAGTCTGCTTTTAACGTTTAGCTGCTTTTATACACCAAAGTCAAATAAATGCTTTATTTCTTGCAATACGAAGTTATATTTCTTATTGAGCTAAATCGTTTTTAATACTGTCCCAAAACGGTATTTCTATTTGTCAGGTCTAAAACTGTAGAAGAAACATTTAGTAGTGGAAAAAATGTATAAGGTAAAGATTTTTATTTTGTTAGAATAGTATACCTCAAGCGGAAATTTATGCTATAGAGATGTGCCTACTCGAACTAATAAAAAGGAACCGCAGCAGGAGCAAATCTATAAAATATATATGAGATACCCCAGCGGCATTAAAGGCATTGAAATCAAGTCGAATTGACACTAAGTTAGTTTATAACTGTCTGCAGAATCTGATTCGGATCGGAAAAAGTAGCAAAGTATATGTACTCTGGGTGTCTAGACATACTGGTATTATAGGAAACGAAAAAGCAGATTTACTTGCCAGAGAAGTGGCAAAGGAAACATTCATAGGCCCAGAACCTGTCTCAAACATTTGCAGGCTTTAATATATGAACCTTCGAAGAGGAAATTCAAAGATCTACTAGATATGAATAGGAATAATCTACGAATTAGCTCTCGAGGTCTCTTAACAGGACACTGTCGCCTCAGGACATATGAATAAAACCGGAGTGACAGAAAGTGCGGATTGCAGATTTTGTAAGGCTAAAGTCGAGATGATGAAACACTTTCTGTGTAACTGTGCAGGGTTGGATAGAATAAGGCTCAAAACATTTAAGCAATAATAATTTTAGCCCTATGACTTATATAAGTATACCTATAGACATGGTATTTACAGTATACCTATAAAAGTATCCCCAAATGATTTAATACGTGTTTTAAAAAAATCATGGCTGAAAGAAAAACTTCTTTAATCTAGGAATGAGCCCTAAGAGACTTCTTAGGTAGAGTAGAAGGGTGTTTAAGCGCACACAAACGGTACAAAATGAAGCAGAACAATATATGCATAGATGGTCAAGCGGCCTATAGTGGACTCTAGGCTATTGTGGGAATGCCGAGAAGAACTCGACAGAGTATAGAGAGTATTGATTTCAGATTACGGAAATACATGGTAATAAAAGAGCTGATGATCTTGAAAATGAAGATAAGATTCAAAATACTTTGGTTCAAAGCCGGCCGTAGAAGTGCTAAAAACCACTTTCTTCGACCGGAAAAAAGTCTGAATTCAACACATAACAGAACTCTCACTGGGACATTATACCCGATGAAACACATGGCACAATATAATATTGGACTGGCATGTGAAAGTAGATCTGAAGTAGCTCGGAGATAACAGGCCTTTTTACTGAGCATGCACCAGTCACAAGACACCTGCATACAATGAAGCTGTTGTATTTAGACTAAAGCAGCAAACCCTGTAGCAGAGAACCGGAAGTACTCAACTATTGCATAGGTTGCTAGGCGTTACTCCGAAAACTCCGAAAACATATGGTAGCCACCTACTAGACCAATACAAGCTGATACAGCGTTCCATAATTCTGGAATAGGTATTATAAATGAATGAAGATGTAAAATAACCCCATTGGCTTAAGTAAGATCGGTTTATAATAGACGGCTTCCAAAAAAAAATCTAACAATTAAAACACTCGATATAGGGTATAAAGTAATTTCTAGTAAAACCTGATCCCCTTGAATAACTAATATATCGCAATTGGCTGTTGCATTTTGATTTTTGCCACTTCTTTTTATGTGAATGTGAGTTCTTGACTTGACGTATTAAATAATCAAAAACTGATTAAAGTTTCAGTAAAGATGTTTCCAAAGACAACATATTAACCAAAAAAGTGCCTTGGTACGTTTCTGATTACGTAAAAATATTGATATTGAAGTTTAGATATGCAATAACATAAAAACACAAGAAGTTTTATTTTTATTAGCTATCCTAATTGGTTTATAAATTCTGTGAAAACTTCAGAGAGAAAGAATATTATTCAAGTCTTCTTCCGCTTAGTTTCGCAGTACTTTTAATTAAATTTTCACCGTTACTATTTAAATAAAACAGTTATATCTAATACTTTTATAAGTTTATTTTATATACGTTCGTGGTGCACTATTATTAAATTAAATTTTAATTGTGAATTATACGATTACTTTTGTGTGTGTATTATCGCTAGTAAATATAGTGCGCTGTTGCCAAGCAACTCGAGTGGTGACATAGAACTTTTCAAACAATACTTTTTCTCATTTGTGTCAAAGATATTTACAAATAATTTGAACAAAAGTTTCACCGAATATTATTTTTCTTTTGAGTCCAAATCTTTAATTTTAATCTTTCTATCTTTTATTTTCCTCAAATATTCGAACGTTAATAATGTTTTTAAATTCCTATTTGTACATATAAATATCTTAATATTTTATGTGTTAATGGCATGGTCTGCTTTTAAGTACTCACATGTTTAAAAAAATCCATCATTCTTTCATTTCTCAAAAGCCAAATTCTCGTCGGCACCCTGATTACCGTAAACTAATAAGCATAACTTGTGCAATGAGCAAGATATTAACTAAAGGTTAACTTAGCCTAGAAAATTTAAATTAACTTAATATGAATAAAATAGTTTTCGACGAAACCAATCTGGCATAGACATTATATTAGATCTAGAAAATGATATTCACGTTTTTGAACAATTTCTGTTATCTGCGATTTTAGTAATAAAACAACATGTATATGCAATGTTTTTTAAATATGGAGAGAGTAATCTATACACGTAAGAGATATATTTTAAAACAGTTGTAGTCATGGAACATGCGTGTAAACTGCCTTTATTGTATCAAGAACTTTTAAAAAAATAGATCGTTTCGTATCAAAGCTAACAATCACTATTCTGAATAACTGGGACTCCTCTTAGGGAGTAATTATTAGTACACTATTATTGATCGCCAATAATGATAATCAAAAGCCTTATGAAATCATCTAAAGCACGTTTATATGCTGATGACTTGGTCGTATAAATTAAAGGCAAAAATATCAGTTTAATTTCAACAGTTTTCCAAAGCTTTCTAAAAAAACTCGAATAGTTGTCCCCTGATATACGTTACCAATTCCCGGTTTTATAATTTGTAGGTGTTGTCTTAAAAGAATCTTGTACACAATATCTATCTCAAAATATTTATTTCTTCTCTATCGATCAAATCACATATGCGAAATTCGTAAGTATGTGGTTTGATAAACAACCTACTTAGAAAAAACATGTTAGGCAGTTCATATTATCGTTAAACAAAAAACTTAATCCGATGAGGAGACTGTCAAACATATATTGGGACTCTGATTGCACTACTCTGCTAGCAATATACAGAACTTTAAGAAGATCAAAAATTGATTACGGATCAATTGCTTATGCATCTGCACCTTCAGTATCGTTATTACAACTTAACACTTTACACAATACAGCACTTAGAAGCTTTCCGAACATCACCTGTAGAAATTTAATATCAGAAAAAGGGGCAGCCATCACTACGTCATCGCCGTATTTCGTTCTACACGTATCAGTATCACATATAACGTCAATAGTTCCAAATATAATCAATACTCTATTTAATAACACATTTACTCCATTCATCAATTTTATGGTCCTGAAGCCTAATTTAAGCTCTGGTCTCCAAGTTTCCATCACTATTGAAAGACGCTAGGAAAGAGTTGGAAGAAAAGGATGCACTGAGCGACTACCCACATGGTTTTAGGACCAAAAGGTTCATCATAGATGCAGTCACAGAAGTAACCTCTTTAGTTAGAAGATTACAAAGAGGTGGGTGGCTCTTATCCTGCTTAACGTCAATAATGCCTTTAACACGGCATCATGGGAAAAAATCATGTCCAGGCTGAGAGAATTGGGCGTTAATGAGTATCTGGTCAACATAATTGACAGATACTTTACTGACAGGTCCATAAGAGAAAAAGATACCAGCATCCGTTTGTCGCAAGGTGTTCCACAGGGTTCAGTACTAGACCCCATGCTGTGGAATGTCCTGTACGGCGGGGCGTTGAGTCTACAGATGCCAAGCGGATGCACCCTTGTAGCTTATGCCGATGATGCACTGGTTGCGAAGGCGAGTGAGAAAATGGACATGGCTAATGCGGCTAACACAGTCCTGCATCGTATTAGTAGGTGGATCAAGGAGAACTATCTACAGATAGCACATCAGAAAACTGAGGTGTTGGTTCTCACAGGGAAACGGGACAAATCCTCTCTTCGCTTTATAACGGAAGGTGTGGGGGTTGCACCGGTTAAATATATCGGAGTCTGGTTGTTGGAAGAACTGAGGTTTGACGTACACATCCAAAAGATGGTAGAGAAGGCGAACCGAAATTAGGAGGCATTGATACGGCTGATGTCAAACATTGGAGGCCCAGGTAGCACCAAAAGACGGGTGCTAAATAAAGTTTTGAAGTCAGTGGTAACCTACGCTGCCCCCGTGTGGCGTAGGGCACTGAATACTGCAAAACACGCCAGGCTGATGGAGACTTCGCATAGGCGAATGATCCTCAGGGTATCTAGTGCATACAGGATGGTTTCAAATGAGGCTCTGTTTGTCATTGATGCGGTAATACTGATCATTTTGTTGTGCAAAGAGTAAGCGAGAGTGTATGCGAGGAGAATGGATGGAAATATAGATGAGAATAAAAGAGAGAAAACGATAGTGGAGTAGCAGAGAGAATGGGCAAATAATAGCGGAAAGGCAAGGTGGACGATGGAGCTTATTCCTGATCTGAGGCCGTAATGGGAATGTAAGTTCAGGAAACTAGACTACTTCCTGAAGCAGTTTCTGACCGGACATGGTAGTTTTGGCACCTTCACAAATAAAATAATCCAATGTGCCTCGGCAGACTGTACTGTTTGTAGGATACCGGACGCTTCCGCCCACATTTGTAACTGCCAGAGATGGACAAATGGGAGGGGACACTTCAAGAGGCAAATGAGTTTCGGGCTGGATGAAAGAAACATGATAAACAATGTTGAGAGGAGAGAAAGAGTGGAGAGAAGTACACTGTCTGATTTCTGGATTGATGAAGAAGAAGGAACAGGAGAAAAGAGGAGAAAATTAAACCAGGTATCTGGAATTTATGGTTATTATTATTTATTAGTTTATTACCTAATGGAAATATTTTCTGATTTTCGGTGATAGGTATGGTTATTTGTAAGTTTTTACTTTTTCATTGTTTAAAAAAGATTTTTTCGACCGTTTCCTGATAGAATTTAATGCATACCTTCTTAGGCTCTTACTGGAACCTGGAAATACGGCAATAAAGGCTCCCTTGAGACTCTCATAAAATCTAAACTGATGCAGGTTGTAGAAAGGTCTAGACCAATCAGCTTTATATGGATATCATCCCACATTAGTATGGAAGGCAACGAAAGAGTTGGCTAGTGCGCGTGTGAAATTGCTGTATGTACCGACATAAAAGAAGAGTGTCAAAATACTACGAGTAATCTAAAAGCATATTTTAAAAATCAACCTTTGTGTAAGTAAAAAAATAAGTGAAAGTTTTCTCAAACCTTATTGAATCAAATTAAAATTGACCTTACAGGTTACAAATTGGACACATAAGACTTACTCATACTTATTATCTAAAAATGAGCCACTTATTTGTAAAAGATGAAATGTTTACCATTTTTAATTGTATGTCATCCTTTGGGTAATAATCTTATTGCATTTAATATACCTAACAGCGTAAACAATTTATTGGACTCAAATTTGGACTGAGAATATTGTACATTTTTTAAAACCTATATATTTTGTTAAAAAAATATAAAGTTGACGACAAATTATGTTGACGCATTATGTGCATACAAATGTTTGTCCTTCATTTTATACTATCTGGCAATTATTAAAAGATATTGTACGAGATTTATTAATAATATTATGTTATTATTATATTTATATTCCTTTCAGAATTATGCCATGCCGCAACCAAAATACAGGCTTCGTTTAGAGGTCATATGACCAGAAAGAATAAAGAAGATCAGAAAGATGCTTCTAGCACTTCGCAGGCCAAACCTCAGGTAAATATAATTCACTAATTATTGTCATCACAAATAAACAATTATCTTTTTCCTTTCTTGCTTTAAATGTTTCTATATAGTATTGCGTTACACGTAAACTATAAAATAAGTAAATGTATAAGTTAAACTAGTTAGAAGCATTGAAATGTAAACTTTGACTAGTCAATGTATACATTAACTATACAGCGCAGCAAGTATTTATATATAAATTTAATGTTTATTTACAATATAACAAAATCAAACAACTTTCAAATTTACCTTTAGCTGTTACAAGACTTCTCCTAACGCGACAGTTCGTAACGCCACTAAGGCTTCTTTCAGACGGACGACATTTTGTCGTAGTCCTGTACGGCAACGATATTGTGTATAGCAGTTAACTTATTGATTAAATGTAAACTTTCACACGCGCGATTTAAAATCGTAGTCGTACACGACTGTCGTAGTACCCCGGCAGGATCACTGCGACGACACGATGTCGCGATCGTGAACAACTGCAGTGGTACAAGCAAGTCCATTCTAGTTTTCACACTTGTCGTGCGTAGGCGAAAAAATCGCGATTTATTCTAAACAGTGGTAGTGAATTTAGATTTAAAAATATTTGTTAAATATTTAAATTAAAAAAAAATCTTCTCTTCTTCTTCTTCTTTTTATATAGACATGATTCTGTCTGTTTTTCAATGTGCCTCCAGTAAGATGTCATTCCATCGTTTGCGTGGTCTTCCTACTGATCGTCTTCCTATTAGGGAACCGTCTCTTGCCGTCTTTACTACTCTATTTGTTGTCATTCGGCTTATATGATCGTTTCATTCTACTCTTATATTTTTTACCCAGTTTTTGATGTTTTCCACCTTGCATCTATGTCGTATATCTGTATTCTGTCCCATAGTGTCTTACCATCAATTTTTCTAAGTGTTTTCATCTCTGCTGTTTCTAACATCCTTTTTGTCCTCTCTGTGGCAGGTCTTTTTTCTGCCGCGTATGTCATTATTGGTCTGATGACTGTTTTGTAAATTCTGCCTTTCGTTTCTTTCCCGATATTTTTATTTCTCCATATTGTTTCGTTTAGGCAGCCTGCGGATCTGTTTGCTCTATTCACTTGATCTTCCACTTCGGTTTCGGATCTTCCATCACTTGTTCTAAGATCTGACCTTCCAGCTCCAATTTACATCTTAGTAAATTTGCTGTTATAACCATGCATTTTGTCATTGTTGGGGAAATTAACATGTTAAATTTTCTGGCGGTTATATTAAATTGGTGCAGCATACGTTGTAAATCATCTTCACTTTGAGAGAGTAGTATTGCGTCTTCTGCATAGCAGTTTATTTTAAGTTGTTTTTCTCCTATTTGGTATCCTTTTTTAGTTCTTACTTTTTTTATTATTTCATCCATAATCAGGTTGAACAATAGAGGACTAAGTGAATAACGTCTTTTAAGTTGACCCGGTCAAATGCCTTTTTAAGGTCCACGAAACATAGATATGCCGGTTTGTTGTATTCTAATGACTTCTCTTGCACTTGCCTCATTATAAATATCGAATATAAATATATCATATATAAATATCTAATATAGTTATCATTTCATTCAATTTATTTGTTATCACTTTGGTTGTTAATTTGAGTGTTGTGTTTAATAAATTAATTCCTCTGTAATTTTCCGGGTCCGATTTGTCTCCCTTTTTGAAGAGAGATATTAGGATGCTTGATCTCCATTCTTGAGAAATTCTGTTTTGTTCCATTATTTTTTTAATTAGTTTTAGTAGTTGTTTGGTCAGATCTGGTCCTCCGTACCTTAGGAGGACAACGACAAAATGTCGTCCGTGTGAAAGAAGCCAAACTTTTTTTCACGACACGACACTGCACGACAACGACAAAATGTCGTCTGTCTGAAAGAAGCCAAATGGTAAGGCTAGGCGCACAAACGCGACAAACGCGACTAGGAATTTGGATCATCGATCGACCGTCCTTCGAACTTTTGTCGATGATGCTTTGCATGCACACTACACGACATTTAATCGATGACATTTATTAATCTACAAAGGTTTGTTAGGTGAAGTACACAAAATCACAATGAACAACGCAGAACTATGTAGGAATACGGAGCGATGTAGCGTGAGCAGTGTCCAAAAAATGCAACTTTATATTAGTCACCTGGACGGTAGACAAAGATCGATGTGTGAGCGCGCTTTTATTTGATACCTTTCCGTCTATGTAGTGGCAGTGATCGAACGTCACACGGCATAGATGCCGTGCCGTTTGGCGATCGATGCGTATGCACGCTCACATTGTTTCTTCGCGCCACCAAAGAAATTTGTTCGATTGAACTTTTATCGACCGTCCAAATTCGTGTCCGCCTAGCGTAACAGATAACTTAGGCTAGGCGCACACACATCGAATTTGGACGGTCGATAAAAGTTCGATCGAACTTTTATCGATGATGCCTTGCACGCACACTACACGATATTTATTCGATGACGTTTGTTAATCCACAAAGGTTTTTTAGGTGGAGTACACAAAATCACAATAAACAACACAGAACTACGTAGCAACACAGAGCTACGTACGTTGAGGAATGTCCAAAAAACGCAACTGTTCCTCTGGTCGGTCGACAAAGATCGATGTGTGTGCGCGCGTTCATTTGGTACTATACCCCTTGGAACGACGGCAACGACCACGACAGCCGTCCATGCAGTGACATTCATCGATCGCCACACGACATCGATGCCGTGCCGTTTGGTGATCGATGTTTGTGCATGCTCACATTGTTTCTTCGCGCCACCAAAGGAATTTGTTCGATCGAACTTTTATCGACCGTCCAAATTCGATGTGTGTGTGCCTAGCGTAAAGCTAGGCATTTACGTTCCGACTTACGGTCTCACTTAGCCGGACTCCACTCACGCTGCAACTTGCTATCCAACTAGCGGTCCAACTTCAGTTCTAGTTTGTTTTCACGACGGTGTACATCGCTTAACCAAAAAATATATCGAGTAAACACTACGCAATATATAATTAGGAGAAAGAAAATGGCAGCATTGTGCTTGTTATCCTTATCATTTGAAACAAAAAAGAAAAAATGTTAGATGAAGAAATTATTTGTTGATCGTGTGAAATATTTTGACACGAAATTGCTCAATGTCATTGATGAGGATGATTACAAAAACTACCTTAGAATAGATAACTTCACTTTTTCGCTGTTGCTGCAAAAAGATACCGTCATGCGTAAATGTGTCAGTACTGAACAACGTTTAGTACTGATGATGCAACGATGTTGTAAGCAAATTGTATATAGGGAGGAAATATCAGTTACAAAGTGATCTTATAGTAAATTTACTATTTTAATTGGGAATAAGCCAAAATATGAATTAGAAATTGAATGTATTTGACGTTTGGAATTCCACTTCCGAAACTGTTATCAAAATATTCCGAAGTTGAAGTCAAAAAGTCACATAAATTTAATTTCCAACTAATATTCAGGCCTATTTCCAATTAAAGTAGTAAATTTGCATAAGATGCCACAAGAAAATAACTTCAGAACAATATAAAGAAACAGTTACTTCTAATTTCAGTACAGCTATAATTTAATTTTCATTGTTTGTTGATAATTCTACTGTGGACAATCCGAAGTGTTGGAAATTGTACCTGTGTACCTGGAAGTGTCCGAAATAGATCTACAAAAAGGAAAATGTAAAGGAAAAAAAGCTTTGCTCAAATAAAAGTAGATGATGATAAAGAATCGTGTATTTTATTAGGGGTAATTTTTCGTGAAGTTGAAAGTTTATTTTCTATTAAATATTTGCGAACTAGGAATTTTGCATAAAGTAATTCATAGAAATATTATACGTAACAGGTGCCGAAGATCAACTGACTGAGGAAATTTTCGATTCGACCTGTGATCCGACTTCCAACTTCATCATTCACGCTCCCACTTCGTCGCCAGTCGGAAGTCGGACCTTCAAGTCGTCCCTCTAGATGTTCCGACTCGTACCACTAGTTGTCCAACTAATCTAACCAGCCCACTCATGGTCCGATTTCAGATCCAACTGCGGAAGTTGGACCACAAGTCGGACTAAAAATTGGAACGTGAATTTCGTTTAATGCCATAAATTCATAACCGCGATACTTCATAACATCGAAAATTCGTAACAATAAAATTGAATCATTTTTTTTATTATTATTTTGGTTAACGTAGGAACCAACTTTAAACTTTCAATTAACGTAGGAAATCAATCAGAATAACTCCGTAAGTAGCGAAATTAATGCACGTATTTCCAGCGGGAATCGTACATACTATGCTAATAAAAGATTGATGACATCGAAATTATTAGACAAAAGAACCAAAATGACTAACTACAGAACACTGATTAAATCCGTAGTAACCTATGGATGTGAAACTTGGGTAATGACGAAAAAAGATGAAGCCCAACTCAGGACATTCGAGAGAAAAATACTGAGGAAAGTATATGGCCCGGTACAAGAGGAAGATGGCACATGGAGAATCAGGAGAAACGACGAGGTTAATGAGTTAAATGAAGGTTATGACATTGTAAGATTTGTGAAAAGTCAAAGACTGTCATGGCTGGGACATGTGAAGAGACAAAACGATGCAAAAACAACAAAGAAAATGTTACAATGGAAGCCCGAAAGGCCCGAAAGGAAGGCGAAAAAAAGGAAGGCCCAGAACGAGATGGTTGGATGACGTGGAAGACGACCTGAAAACAATGAACATAAGACAATGGAGAAGAAGGGCACAAGAGAGATCTCAATGGAAGGACATAGCCAGACAGGCAAAGACCCATCCAGGGTTATGATGCCAAAAGAAGAAGAAGAAGGAACCAACTTTACAGTTGCAATTGAAATTACGTTTATCAATTTAGCGAATCAGCATTTTAATGTATTAAATATTTAATTAATACATTTTGAAAAATTTGTCTTAAAATATATATAATCTACCTGTAACAGGAAATACAATTAAAATTTGTCCCTTTTTATTGTTATAAAGTGATTATTATTTAATGTTCATTATTTTATTTTATTTAATTTTTTTTAATTATTATTTAGCGCATATTTTAGCTTAAATTAATATTTAGCCTTCAATAATTAAATCAATTTTAAATTTGCAAAATACATTCCTGCAAAAGCTAACTGAATTATTTGCCGTTTGCCATAAATCAATACCTGACAAAATAGGTTAGGGCTCGTATTTATTGAAATGCGTATAATACATTTCTGCCGCTCAAAAATCGGATCATGTTAAAAAATAATACGTTGGATAATACGTTATCAATCATTTATACTAGTTACATAACAGTTCTAAAATAAATGTAGTATTTTTATATAGACAGTGGTATTAGATAGAATACTGGTGCAAATTTTTTGTTATGTTGTTGAAATTGTTATAAAAGTAGCAACGGATGTTGGCTATGAGATTAGTAAATACAACTGTAACAATAAAACACTGAAAACATTGTTTTCAAAACTTCCACAACATTTATTATAAAATCTTAACACTACAGCATTTAAGCTGATTTCCTTTCTCAAGTGGTCTATTTTTGGCATGCGTTTACACTTTATAGTCTTTAATGAAATAGTTTAAGGAGGAGAGAACTGTTTGTCTCAAGTTGGTCAGTCAGAACTATATCTGTGTTTTTTAATTTGTTAGTTTCCATAGATTCTAACAAGAATAGCTTACTTAACGCCTTTATTTCGAATGAGAAGAATTTGAAATTCGTCATTAAAAGAATGATTATGATCTAGAAGGTGAAGTGCGTATGTAGAATCTGTTTTTCTATTATTGAAAGCCCTTTTATGCTATTCGTTTATTAAAATTTCTACCAGTTTGACCAATGTAGGTTTTTGCTCAGTCGCTACATTTAAGTTTGTATACACCACTGTGTAAGTGCTTTTTATTTTGGCTCTTGTTGATTTTAATATATTTGCCTAAGATGTTATTTGTTCTGAAAACTGGTGTTATTCCTTTCTTTTTTATGTGTTTGGCTATTTTTGTTGATATTTTGCCTGTATATGTAATCGAGCCTGTATTTTCACCAACACAGAAAAAACCCAGTCCCTTCTGCTGGATTACATATACAGGCAAAATATCAACAAAAATAGCCAAACACTTAAAAAATAAAGGAATAACACCAGCTTTCAGAACAAATAACAACTTAGGCAAATATATTAAAAACAACAAGAGCCAAAATAAAAAGCACTTACACATGGTGAATGTGGCGATTGCCCAAAAACTTACATCGGTCAAACTGGTAGAAATTTTAATAAACGAATAGCAGAACATAAAAGGCCTTTCAATAATAGAAAAACAGATTCCACATACGCACTTCACCTTCTAGAGCATAATCATTATTTTAATGACGAATTTAAAATTCTTCACATTCAAAATAAAGGCCTTAAGCTATCCTTATTAGAATATATGGAAATTAAGAAATTAAAAAACACAGATATAATTCTGAATGACCAACTTGAGACAAATAGTTCTCCTCTCCTCAACCCTTTTCATTAAAAACTATAAAGTGTAAAGCCATGCCAAAAATAGACCACTTGAGAAAAGCAATCAGCCGAAACAGCTGTAGTGTTAAGATTTTATAATAAATGTTGTGGAAGTTTTGAAAACAAAGTATTTTATTGTTACATAAAATGAATTTCTATCAAGTAACGGTCGAATCCATCAAATACAACTGTTTTACCGCTGATCTAAATAATGTTTTAGATGCCTTAGGGTAGAATGCCTAAGATTATGATAACAATACCATTCTTCTTTTACCATCGATCTTTCATTGTAGTAGTTAGAGGTTTCTTAGTTATTTTTGATTTCACATATCTTACGCTCGATACATTCAGTTTCTTGGTTTTAATGGTTTGAAATTTTCCAGTTTACTTCGTATACGCTAGAGTATCGTGATATTTATCACATGCTAAATGTACGATATTCTAAGTATCTGGCACTAAGATCAAAGACATACTTACATGCAAAATTTGCAATCCTAGGAGTGAAGCAGATCCCATCTCATCTCCCATACTCCCAAGGTTTCGTCTCCCAACTTCTAATCACTTACCCTAGCTATTATGCAGACATGTCGTGAGACTGCTGTCGTAATTTTTTTCGTTTTAGAATCCGTCAGAAAAAAGGCAAATATCTTTATTTTTTCGTGGCAGTTAGGTCGCTTGTTTTCCGAGTAAGCGTTAAGTACTTTATTCCTATTATCCTCTGTTTGTACATCTTTACTCGTGTTTTATGTATGCTCGTATGTCCAACTTTTGGACTCGTTTATATAGGGTTCCAGACAAGAGGTAAACTTCTAGTAGTAGATCTCTCCATGAAAAATCTATCTTGAGGTTGATCTCTCTGAAAAGAAAATTTAATTGTTTTTGATATTTTTTTGGGGAAAAAGCCGATGTAATCATCCCACGGCCCATCAGAAACGGTGGGCGCCAATGTGTAATATTATAACTAGACTCTGAAAGTTGGAAGCCAATGTGTAACAATAAAACTCACAACTTTCTTTGGAAGGCAATTACTAAGACTTCGTCTAGCTCAGTCTCTCAGGTGCGAGACCGTCTTATCTTAATGCAAATCTGAAAAATGAGTTTGACTGGGATAAATATATCAAGGTATTAACTAATTATATTTATTGTACAAAAAAAATAATTGAAATTTTAATATTAACAAAAATAAATCCTACCCAGAACTTTACATAAAAATTTTAAAGTGATACTTATGGCATGTTGTTGTACGTACTGTTGGCTTGGTACAGTTTGATTGTTTGCTGAACGTAGCTGTTGGCTACACGTGTAGCTAAATCTAGATGCTTACATGTATGTATCTTCAGGGGGCCGTTGAGTTCTAAATAGCAGCTGCAGTTGTTATTCCATAGGAAGTCCTTTTATAGTACCACGAGCCTCAAGAAATTCCACCCGTATGGTTAGGGTATATCCTACCAAAATGTTGAACAGAAAAAAATAATAAGGCCAAAAAATTAAAATGAGAAACCTTGTGTTAGCGACTGCATACATTTAAATTTCCTTGCCATAAAAAAAACAATTTTTTAAAGAACATAGCTGATGTCAAGGATAATTAAATAGAAATAGATATTATTAAAATAAATTAGTTAAAATGATTTAAAAAATAAAGAATCTGCATGCACTTACGAACGATTTGTAAAGTAAAAACAAACAGATGATGTGTAGGTTATGCACAAAAAGAACTATAAGACAGATATAAAAAATTAACAAAAAACACACTTGATATAGGTTAAATATTAAATATAAAGAAATCAACTAACCTCAGAGAAGTTTTAACGATATAAATGAGTTTATTGGCTAAAACGTCTTCTTAAATAAAGGACAGATATTATAAAAACATTTTCTCCACTTCCGCACTGAAATAAAACTGACGTAACAAAACTCAAGAGTTGCCGACTGACAAATATATTTTATCGCTTAGAATCACAGCATAGAAGTCATAGATATTTTAATGTATATGTCTAAGGCATAGAATCAAATGGAATAGATATGGGATCTGAATACGAGAAATAGAATACAATAAGTAAAAGATTAGAACTAGAAACCAAAGAGCAAAGAGAGGAGTCTCTGTAATGATACACAAAAAATTCAAACACAAAATAACTGATTTCGAGACAATCGACGAAAACATCATACGTGTTAATATCAACATAAATCAAACGCCAGTGACAATTCTTGGAGTCTACGCCATCTCAGATGACGAATCAATTGCTGCTAAGGACGAGTTTTTCGAAAAATTGAACGACATAATCACCAACATAGGAAAGTCACGAGAACTGATAATACTGGGAGATCTGAATAGCCGGGTGGGTCA
The DNA here is from genome assembly GCF_040954645.1 of Diabrotica undecimpunctata. Lineage (NCBI taxonomy): Eukaryota > Metazoa > Arthropoda > Insecta > Coleoptera > Chrysomelidae > Diabrotica > Diabrotica undecimpunctata. Next base: position 127,872,964 of record NC_092803.1, read on the forward strand.
AAGAATAAACAGTGAGGTGATCGGTCCCTACGGTGAAATAAACCTGAATGACAATGGAGAAAGGCTGATCCAAGTGTGTCAGAGTCATACTCTGAGAATAATGAACGGCTTCTATAAACACAAGGATATTCACAAATACACATGGGTACAACATACAAGGAATCTAAAATCGATCATTGACTATGTAATAGTCAAACAAAGCACTACCTTAAAAGTGAATGATGTAAGAGTACTTAGAGGACCGACGTGTGGTTCCGACCACTATATAGTTAGGACAAAAATGGTATTTCCTTTTAAATCTAACAAGGACAATAACGTTAATGAGGAACCTCAACAAACAGAAGTAATAACGAACAAACGATATAACTTAAACAGCCTTATCAACGAAAGCACAAGAAACCTATACCAGCACAGATTAGACGAAAAGTTGCTACATAATATAGAAGACCAGTCAGTAGAACAAATTTACGAAAACATAACAAGTAGCATCAAAGAAGCAGCAGAGGAGGCCATTGGACTAAAAACTAATTCCGCTAGTAAAAACCTTTGGTGGAATCAAGAAATTGAAGAACTAGTACTTCGGAAGAAAAAAGCATACCACAAATGGCTAAATACAAAACAGGAGTTGGATAGAGAAGAATACAAAGATATTAAAAAAAGAACACGACAACTAGTAAACACAGCTAAACGAGAAATGTGGGACAAAAAATGCAAAGAGATAGACACATATATGGGAGGTAGAAAATGCTCAGAGACGTGGAAATTCCTGACAAAAGTTAAATCAAATGAAAAAAGAGAAACAAACATACAATTAATAACAACAGAGAACTGGATCCGACATTACGAAAATCTATTAACAGAAAACAGAGAGGAATATAGAGAAATGTCTCCAACTGAAATACACATACAGGGAGAAACGATAAACATCGATGAGAGGACTGTCATAAAAACGATACAACTACTAAAAAATGGTCGAGCTGCAGGTCCGGAGGGAATTCCAGCAGAACTAATCAAATGCGGTACTAACAAACTGTTTGAACGATTAACCTGGTGTATAAACCAATATCTAAACGGTGCACCAGTCCCGCATGAGTGGAAAGTATCCTTCATATCATCTATACATAAGAAGGGAAGTAAACTGGACTGCTCAAACTATCGAGGTATATCAGTAACCAGTACCTTAAGTCGCCTATATGGAAGGATACTTCGAGACATTATCGAACAAGAATATAAGGAACAAGAAGAAGAGGAACAATCTGGCTTTAGAGCGGGAAGGAGCTGCACCGATAATGTGTTTGTTTTGAAACAAATAATAGAAAAAAGATCAAGTACCAATCAAGAAACCCACCTTATGTTTATAGACCTTCAGAAGGCCTATGATACTGTACCCGCTAAAAAGCTATGGAAAGTTTTGCAGGAAACAAACATTAACCACACAGTAATTAACGCCCTTAAACAGCTTTATGAAGGATCAACGTCGGGAATAAAAATTGGAAATAGACTTTCAAAAAAATTTCCTGTAAACAAGGGACTCCGGCAGGGGTGTTGCATATCCCCCACATTGTTTAAAATCTACGTGGCGAAAGCACTGTATCAGTGGAAAAGAAAGTGTAGAGGAATGGGCATTGATCTGGGAGAAACTTGCCTATATACCCTACAGTTTGCAGACGATCAAGTCCTTATAGCCAACGATAAAGAAGACCTGACATATATGGCCAGAAAACTACAGGAAGAATACAAGAAGTGGGGTTTAGAACTCAATACACAAAAAACAAAATATCTCCCAATAGGCGCAGAACTATCCAACATTCAGATGGACACAACCGAAATTGCATTCTGCACTGAATATACCTACCTAGGAATTGATTTCGACACCACAGGCACAGACAATAGGGAAATTAGAAAACGAATAACCCAGGCCCGTAGAACAATTGGATGCCTTAACGGAGTTCTTTGGAGCTCAGAAATTGGTAAAAGACGAAAATACAATATTTATGAATCTCTCATAAAAACCAGCTTAACCTATGGTACAGAGACATGGAGACTAACAGAAACCAATAAAAGAAAACTCGAAGCAACAGAAATGGATGTATTTAGACGATCACTTCGAATATCTAGAGCAGACAGAATTAGAAACGATGAAATAAGAAATAGGATGGGGGTAGATGGATCACTGGCAACAGACATAGAAAGGAAACAACTTATATGGTATGGCCATGTTCAAAGAATGCCAGAAACAAGACTACCGAAAATCGCCATGAAATGGATACCACCAAATCGTAAGAAACGAGGAAGACCAAAAAGAACATGGAAGGAGGGAATAACAAAGGCAATGAGCTCCCGAGACTTGACCGAAGAACAATGGAATGATAGAAATTCGTGGAAATTAGGCATCGGACAACGACGCAAGACGTTTTGAAACCGATATATATATATATATATATATATATATATATATATATATATATATATATATATATATATATATATATATATATATAAAAGATTAGAATTAAATAATAAAGACTAAATAGATATTTATTTGATCGAATAGTTGAGCGCCAACTATTTTCAGGATAAAAATAGTAAAGTAAGAGAAAGTTAATAAATGAATAAAATAAAAAAAATTTAAATTAAATAATTATTTAATGAAAAATATTTGTTAATACTTTAATAAGTTTTTTGTAGATTAGTCATTAATATTATATGTAAGGTTATATACAAAAATGATCCTGAATATGGTTGATGTGTACGCTCCTTTATAATACTACTGAGTTCAGACAACACGGCCGATCTTCCGCGCCTTTTTATTCATCATTTTTAATTACTTATTGTTTTAAACTATTTCCTTTTTCTATTCATCATACATATTTGTTGCTACCGAGGAATATACTAATGCTATTAGTTCAGTATAAAATGCTATTTACTTAGCTTTGTTATAAATCCGATTTTACTTCTTCTTTCTATTGCTCTAAAGAACTTGGTCTGGATTAGTTTTGTCTTATTTATTAGTTTCTTTGCATGTAAAGTAAACCTGAATCCTTTTTGAAGTATCACTGGTAGATAGCTTCATTCGAGCAACATTTAAATCAGTATCGAATATTTTGGCTCAAATATATTCAGAATTTGGGTTCCTTTCTTTAATATTACCGCTTGAGTTTTCTCGGGATTGGCGTTTATTTTCCATTAGATGCACCATTAAACCTTGAATGGATTCTACGTTCTTCGTGGATTATTGTTCTGGTCTTAAACTTTTTGCCATCACGGTTCTATCGTCAGCATACAAACTTAATGGCGATCACCTTTGTGTATGGTGGATAGTAGTGATGACACTACTGCCCCCTGTGGTATTGTGGCTTGTGGTATTCTGACATCGGACAGAACTTATGGTATCCAAATCCAGAACTTTTTGTCTGTCAAATATGAAGCGATCGGATAAATTATGGCCTTACTGTACTGTAAAATTGTTCATTTTATAAATGAAAGTTATTTAATACTGCATCTGTATGTTGAGTTTCGAAATTCTTCGGTGGCGTATTCTGTTACAATAATGATTTGGTTGCTCGTGTGAGTCCATTTCAAACTAGACAGTAGAAATAAATGACGGACTTACTCACAATCTATTTATTTAGTAAGCGACGACCAGTTTTAACCACGACAGTTTTCTGGTCATCATCAGGTCGCAGGTAAAGTAAAATCTTTAGAATGGTATCTTTAAATAGACCTTATACCGGAATTAAACAACCAGAAAACTGTAGTGGTCGAAACCGGTCATCACTAACTAAATAAATAGATTGTGAGTAGTAACTCTGTCATTTATTTCTACTACCTCGTATTTTGTTAACTTTACAACTTGTAGTCCGCATGAGTGTTTTGGACTAAAACTGCGCCTTTGCTATGACTCCAAGTTGATTTCTTTTCTCTTTCAGTCTTTGGTTTATGACCGTTTCTATGCGCTTTTTTGTTCCTGTTAATAAGCTAATTGGTCGAAATATGGGGTTTTTCTTTAGGTTTGCGTATCATAATCAAATGGACTTCTTTTAATCAGGATGCAAAGTGTTTTTTTGGATAATTTATATGTTTTATGTTAACTGTTTTTATGTACTTATAGTTTTTACTGATCATAGATTGTATTTGATGCATTTTAATACTTGTAAAAGTCAGATGAAATAAAGAATATTGATTGATTAATATATATCCGGCATCGGTTATTATTTATATACCTTTGTGATAGTTAGGTCTATAATCTCTTCTTTGTAAGCATTTTTTCATTGTTTTTATTTTACTCTCGCCTCAGTAGCGTACTCATACCGTTATTAAAAATACCTATCAGTGTGTCTAATTTTATAACGTCTATTAAAAGGTTATCAGGTCCGGGCGCTCTTCCGTCTATCATATTTTTCAAAGCATATTAAATTTCCGCTTTTGTTATATCCGGTCCTGCTTTGTTTTCTTGGAGTATTATTTCGTTTTCTTCTCGGTTGTCTACAAAAAGATTTTTAATATAATTCTTTCACAGTTTATTCGTTCATTCGATATCTCTTACGACTGAATTATTCTGTTCTAACAAATAAGGAGTTTCAGTGGTTTTTGTTTATTCTGTTAGTTCTTGTACTCTTTTATATAAATTAAAAGTCTTGTGTTTTCCTTGTAGTTTCTCTATTTCTACGCATTTATCTGTAAACCAACTTTCTTTTTCATTTCGAATTCTTGATCTAACTTTATTTTGGATTGATTTGTATTTTTGGTGGTATTTTTATATTTTATTCAAGTATCCATGAGTATTAAGATTTTCTCTGCCGTGCAATAAATTCTGTTAGGTTTCATTTCCTAAGATATTTTAATGATGAAACATAGAAAACCAATTATGGTGTTACTATGGCTTCTCCGATAGATATGCACCTTCTATTTATATTTTCGACGTTATTTTCAGATAGGCTCCCTTTTTTTCAATTGTCATAAATTTTTGCTATTAGTATGTCTTTTGTCTCATTATTGTTTAAATTCTCAACTTCTATTTTCTCGAGCATGTGCTTCTTACTTAATTTCTTTAATTTTATTTTTATTTTATCAAAAACAGGATTGCGATTTGATTCTGAATCTGCTTTGAAATATACCTTCATCAATTTAACGTTTCTTTTTATCTAGTGTTAATCATGAAATAATTCATTTGGTTTCTCACCATTTTATCTTTGTTATTTTAAGGTGACATATAGGTTTAATGTCATCGTTTTTAAAGTTTAAATAACGTCCGTAAAATAGTTTCGAAACACAATTCAGATTTCTGCCTTAATCTGATGCTTCTAAAAGTTGCCAGGAAAAGCAGACGTTGATAAAGATGTTAATAGAGACATGGGGAATCTAAAATTTGCATTCCACGACATTTCTCCTCAACTAAGCAGAAATCATTGGCGAATTGGTTTCTTGTACTCATACAGAGTAGATCCGAATAAAATGAAAAAGACGGTCAAGATTTGATTTCACGTACAAAGCGTCTATGTATCTGTTTATACGTATTTCGCCTTAATAAGGCTCATCAGAACAGATATTCATAGGCCTTCTCAACGTGAAAGATAAATAGACGCTTTGTACGTAAAATCAAATCTTGACTGTCTTTTTCATTTTATTCGGATCTACTCTGTATGAGTACAAGAAACCAATTCGCTAATGATTTCTGCTTAGTTGAGGAGACATGTCGTGGAATGCAAATTTTAGATTCCCCATGTCTCTATTAACATCTTTATCAACGTCTGCTTTGCCTTGCAATTTTTAGAAGGCTCAGATTAAGGCAGAAATCTGAATTGTGTTTCGAAACTATTTTACGGATTTATTATCAGATGTCGCTATTGCGTCCGTTTCGAAGCCATTTTAGTGTTGCTTCTTAAAGACAGGAGAGATTTATTTTTCACGTTGAGAACGCCTATGAATATCTGTTCTGATGAGCCTTATTAAGGCGAAATACGTATAAACAGATACATAGACGCTTTGTACGTGAAATCAAATCTTGACTGTCTTTTTCATTTTAAATAACGCATTTGAGATGACCATGTTATTTTCTTGGCAGAATTAAATAAGACGGTCAGCTCTATCCTTGTGAATACCTAATTTATGGTTTCCTACGTATGTGACTATATAGTTGGCTGAATGAAACAATACAGTGAAATAAAAATATCGGGAAAGAAATTTAAGACAGAATTTACAAAACAGTCATGAGACCAATAATGACATACGCAGCAAAAACAAGGCCTGACACACAGAGGACAAAAATAATGTTAGAAACAACAAAGATAAAAACTTTTAGAAAAATTGATGGTGAGATACTATTTGACAGAGCTAGAAGTATAGATATACGGTGTAGATGCAAGATGCAAATATAGTAGGTATATAAATGAGATAATCAGTGAGAACACAACGATAAAACGACAAGTTACAGGAGGCACACATAAAAAGCAGAAGAAGAAGAAGAAGAAACGAAAAAAGAGTGTTGTTTTTAGCTAGACTAACAATGTTCGTTCAGAATAGGATAGCTATTTAGCTACTCCAAGAAACTTTCTCTTTTTAAGTATCATTATATCGTCTACGAAATTTTTGTATCCATATTCTTAGATGGCCCATAGCTAAGAATCAAAAGCCCGTAGATCAAACCAATCGCCAAGTATGTTCGGTTATCTTAGAATGGTAATCCTTTTTGAGCGCATGTTGAGTTGACTGAGTATATAGCTTACGTTTCCGTGGATATAAATCTGCACTGAAGCATTTGAGTGATCCACCTGCATAATATATCATTAGTGTTCTTCATTATCGTTGCTCTTGCTATTTTTTTTTTTGAGCTTCTAGTATTTATGACAATGAATAAACTAAAAAAAGATACATAATTCTTAAATTACGGCCAGGGGAGTCAACTATATATAGGTTGCTATCAGAAAGAAAAAAACACGGTATAGCTAACCCAAACACAAACGAACACTTAAAGAGAGGGAAAAAGCCTATTGAAATTGACAAATTTGCCAAAAATGGTATTCGAAGGAAAATTCATGGATTTTTTTTCAAAAAAGAAATACCAAACCTAAACAAAATTTTACAAGAAGTTAGAGACGACCCGGATTTGCCTCATATCGGACGAACTAAATTGTGGCAAGTTTTAAAAGAATTAAATTTCCGGTGGGAGAAATCAGACCGAAAATTACTTTTGATTGACCGGGAGGATGTTGGAGAAGAAATTATCTAAGATCCATACGAAAATTCCGGGCTGAAGGAAGGCCAATCTTCTACCAGGATGAAACGTGGGTAAACTCAGGTCAGACTCTAAAAAAAAACAGATAAAAATGTATAGCTCCAGGCAAGCTTTTATGAAAGGTTGGTCTAGTGGTATCTCTCCACCTACTGGTAAAGGCAGTAGATTAATAATTTCTCACATTGGCAGTGAAAAAGGATTTGTTAAGCATGGTTTGTTGGAATTTCAGTCCAAAAGCACAAAAGACTATCATGAGGAGATGACAGCTGATGTTTTCGAAGAGTATTTTAAGCAGATGATTGAACATATACCACCAAGCATCTTATCATTCACGACTAGTAGAAAGACTTCCAACGACTGCGTAGAAGAAACAGGATATTCTTGACTGGCTGCGAAATAAGTATCTGCCTTACGAAGATGGCATGGTAAAAGAGAACTTTTAAAAATTGTCCGACAACACAAATCTAAGTTTAAGAAATACGTAGTTGACAAAATAGCGGAAAGGCGAACCATCATAGTCCTTAGACTTCCACCCTACCACTGCGAAATAAATCCAATTGAACTCATTTGGGCACAAATGAAAAGTTATGTGGCTAGAAAAAATAGGTCATATAAAATACAAGCTGTACGTGAATTGTTATACGAGTCTTTACAACGTATTACAGAACAAAACTGGAAAGATGCAGTAAGACATGTAATAGAAGAAGAACAAAAAATGTAGGATCTTGATAACATAATTGATGCGACCGTAGAGACGCAACCGCTAATTATTAACCCTCAAGACAACTCGGGAAATTGATCTTATTTATTTTAAATTTGAATAGTGTTCTAATCGTAATTATATAAGGTAATTAATAGTAGTTGTAATCATAAGCTTTGAAAGGGGAAAGGCGCAAAATGTCGCCTGTCAAAATGTTCAATGTGTTTTAAATGTATCCATTTTTTTTTTCAAATCCTGAGAAAACTAAAAAGCATTTTTGAAAAATTTAAAGGCAGAATTAAATATATTTTATTTTCACCCCTGTTACAAAACATATTAAAATAAACATTGTAGAAGTTTTCAGAGACTTTCTGCCCTCAGTACTAATGTAATCTTTCATTCTGCGTTTAAATTTTTTCAAAAAATATTTATTAGTTTTCTCTGTATTCGAAAATAATGGATACATTTAAAACACATTGAAAATTTTGCCAGGCGACATTTGGCGCCTTTCCCCTTAATTAAATAAATGTATCTTTTACAAATGGCAAGAAACTTTTTATTTTTGAATAAAATAAAGAGGTTTTTAAATAAAGAGGAAAATACAATTTACATAAGTACAATTAAAAAAATATATTTATTTAGTTCAAATAAATGTTTCTATTATATACTCTACGACACTAGTCGGTCATCTGTAACCATTCGAAATACCTTCGTAATCGGATTATAAGGTTGACTGACTGGTTGACTGTATTGTATTTCTTCAAATACAAGGTGGATTAGTCGAAAACATCTTAAACCGTCAGTTTCAGGTTGGTGTTTACTATTATATCGTATTACCTATCCTCTCTGTATTTCAGTTCTTTAATTAGGGTTAAACTTGTAGTGAGCTATCGATAAATTGTGAACCGATTATACATATAAATTAACATTCGTCTTTAATAATGTTTCATCTAAGCAGAAACAGATGGTATAAGTGAATAATAACTTATGTTATTAAAAATTGAAAGAAAACGGAATCTGTAACATTTAACACCCTGTAGTTAGGGGCTTTATTTTTCTAATAACCTCCATTAAGCTTCCCAAACATGTAACAGCAGAATAAGGTTTAATTAAGAAAGTATTATCCACTTTAAATGTTAGAAGGTTCGAGAATTATGGCTTTTTTACTATTCCCTGCAGAAAACTCTACAAACGTTTGTATTTCGAGCAGAGCGAGTTGTACAAATACGGAATTTGCCAAAAAAAACATTATACCATGCATAACACAAAATCTAAAGATTATATTTTATAAATTAATTGGATGATTCTTTTGGCAATGAACATACACACCACACAAACATTTTAAATGAGTGTGTGCCAACTATTTTCGTTTTTTAAGCTAAATATTTGTTATAAAAAATTTCGATAAATTCTTCCGTTGCTTTGACCTCAACGTGTAGCAAAGTTTTAAATGAAGAATATTTTATAATTTATACGAATAATGTCTAGAAATTATTCTGTCATATGGTAGTTGCAGCAAAGCATAAAACTAAAGTAAAGTTATAATTTATTATAAATTATTATAGTGTAACTAATATTTAAGTTAAAGCCTTCATTACTATTTAATCGGTATTTCTATTCATAATTAAACATAGAATGGAAACAATATATGAATCGAAGTCAATTTCCATACGTTTTTATTCTCTTGCCTGTGCTGGTCTGATAGGGTGATATTTTGTAATCGATTTTGAGCGAACTTCCTAATTAGCTATAAATTTGAGGAATTTTAAAAACGAGTTAAAATATCCTATATATATATATATATATATATATATATATATATATATATATATATATATATATATATATATATATATATACGTAATTTCACATTTCGAATAAAGTTCTTCACCAAACTGGCTTATACCATTTATAGCCAATCCTTGACTTGACTCGATTATCTGAAAATACTAGAATTGCCTGGATAGAGTTAGAATTATCCAAGCATAGTGTAAAAGCTATATATATGTGAATATTTCGTTGTAGTCTGGATGTAATCGTTAAGAAAACTAAATATATGATAGTTAGCAAACCAAATTATATACAGGATGAGGTATAAAAGTCGGAGATGCCACACTGGACAGAGTAGAGAAACTCGTGTATCTCGGCAGTAATATCAATGAGAGCTGGGATCCAACCGCAGAAATTAAAAGCCGAATAGAACAAGCCCGAGCTGCCTTTGTAAAAATAAGAAACGTACTTTGCAGTCACGATCTTAGCATTGACCTTAGAGTTCGAATGACATCTTGCTACATCTTTCCTGTCCTGCTGTATGGAGTGGAAGCGTGGATTTTAACTGAGGCTATCCTTAGACGCTTGACAGTCTGTGAGATGTGGGTATACAGACGACTTTTGCAAATAAGCTGGGTCGACAGAGTTAGAAATGAGGAGGTCTTTAGACAGCTGAACCAAACAACATAACTGGTCAATATAATAAAGAAACGCAAGCTGGAATACTTCGGTCACATTATGAGACAACCTGAAAAATATGATCTTTTACATCTGATCATTCAGGGAAAGATCCAAGGTAATCGTGGTCCTGGTAGAAGAAGAACATCATGGCTGAAAAATCTAAGGCAATGGTATGGAAAATCAACTAGATCGTTATTTAGAGCTTCTGTCAATAAAGTCACGATAGCGAATATGGTAGCCAACATGATATCCAACGATCGATAACGGTCATGGAACTAGAAGAAGAAGAAGTCTGGATTTATCCGGTTAATACTATATTATTTTGTTCAAATAAGTAATCGTTTCTTATTTGGAGTAAACGTGAATATGATTTTTATAGCTTTTTTAATTGTATCATATTCTTAATGCCTAATTATGTCTTTTGGAAAATAATTCTGTAGTAGATTCTTAATAAAGAAAGGAAAACAAATAAAATTTAAACGTAAGTAGTCTTATTCACATGCAAGTTTAAACTGTACTACTTTATTCATTTCACATTGAGATCATATCTAGAATGACCAGGATAAATCATGAACTATCAATCTCCTTTGCCTTTTATATCTAGCCAATTTGGATAATACACGAACTATCCAGGTAAAACTACTTTTATCCAATATATAAATAGTTGAGTATATATAAAAATGTTGAGTTTAATTGTTTGGAAAAGTATGTGGTAGCTATTTTCATATTTTACATTCAATATTTTTCTTTTACTGTACTATAATGTGATCTAATTCAATGGCATATTCTAACTTATTGGCTTTAAAATATATTGTTTCCGGTTATCTCATAAAATCTCGTAAAATTGTTAAACTGGAATTTGACTTCTCTTGTTATTTTGTGTCGATAATACACATAAAACTTGTAAAGTATCGTGTTACACTGTGACCATTGAATTGGATTGTCGCTAATTCAGAAGCGCCCTTACAATACGGTTGATTTATGAGATGCACTTGTCCATAAACCACTTAACGGTTAGAGGGTTCTTTCTGATCATCCCAAATCAAGTCTCAAGGAAACACACACTTACACTTCATCACGAGGCAGCGATAGAAACGCACACAGTTTTATCGGTTCTCGTGCTATCGAGCCTCGGCGTTCCCGGGCGTCGTGACGTGGTACCAACTCTACTTCACTCTATTAATACATCAATATACCAAAGGGTAAGTCTACATTCTTTGTACAGACAACAGTAATGTGTAAAGCTAATTAATTATTCACAATTGATAGTTGCTATTTTTCGTTAATGTAGGTATTTACAGTCAAAATATTGCATTTTTTCTCCATTTTTCTAAATTCATTTAATCAGCGACCTCTAAATTTTATACAAAACATTAATATTAATTTCTGTAATAGTATTAATATTAGCTCTAGGTTTAATATATATATATATATATATATATATATATATATATATATATATATATATATATATATATATATATATATATATATATTAGACCTAGAGCTAAGATTAATACTATTACATATATATATATATATATATATATATATATATATATATATATATATATATATATATATATATATATATATATATATATATATATATATATATATATATATATATATATATATATATATTTAAGGAATATGACCGTTTAATTTAATATAAAAAATGTGCACTCGTAAGTGAAAGGGATATTTTCGGTCAATTTGGAGATTAAAAAAGAAAAGAGTTGTGCTACTTTATCTTTTTATTGAATACGTTTCGCCCACTGTTCAATGGGCATCATCAGTTCATCTAAAAGAATGGTATTAGCGATACATCTAATATAAAAAACAATAAGTAAACGATCTTACCTTTAAAAGATCTGTAGCATTAAGATATTAGTATGGTGAAGACACATCAAAAATTAATTTACTAAATAAAACAGCAAAAACACAGAATGCCGGAAGATTCCCAATTTAAGTAATTTTATATTAATTAGTTTTATAATTTAACTTTTAAAAACATTGATGGATTCTAAAATCTATCAAAAAAATTTAATTGTCAATTTTGAAATGTTATATTATTAAAAAAAAATTTTTTTGATAGATTTTAGAATCCATCAATGTTTTTAAAAGTTAAATTATAAAACTAATTAATATAAAATTACTTAAATTGGGAATCTTCCGGCATTCTGTGTTTTTGCTGTTTTATTTAGTAAATTAATTTTTGATGTGTCTTCACCATACTAATATCTTAATGCTACAGATCTTTTAAAGGTAAGATCGTTTACTTATTGTTTTTTATATTAGATGTATCGCTAATACCATTCTTTTAGATGAACTGATGATGCCCATTGAACAGTGGGCGAAACGTATTCAATAAAAAGATAAAGTAGCACAACTCTTTTCTGTTTTAATCTCCAAATTGACCGAAAATATCCCTTTCACTTACGAGTGCACAAATTTTATATAAATATATATATATATATATATATATATATATATATATATATATATATATATATATATATATATATATATATATATATATATTAAACCTAGAGCTAAGATTAATACTATTACAGGAACTAATAATAAACTTAACATTCTTCCGGGTTGAACAGCGTCGGTTATCAATGCGCAGAGCTTTCAAAATTCTCTTCGATGTCTTCTTCAGGGCTTCTGGGTCTGTCTTCCGAGCCCCCAGACACTACTACACTGATCACTAATTAATGCGTTACTCGTTCGTGCTGTGAATAGAGAAAGGGTCATTTATACCGTCAATGGTAACGTGGCTTGGAGGGAGGTTGGCGTAGGAGCCAGCGTAGGGATTGGCGCGGATCTTTCCGACAGACACTACACACTTATGACTAAACAATGCATTACTGCTACAGGAAACAGAGGACGGTTCTTTTATTCTGTCAAGGATGATGTGCATAAAATCGCTATCAAGTCAAAACGACAAGCAGAATTTAGATAAGTATGATCATTTTGCCACAATGATAACGGCAAAAATTTGAAAAATCAATGATTTAGATTAGAGAGAAATCGTAATGAACTCTATCAAAAATTTAGTATTTCCTCGCAGTTCATAAGTACTATCATGGTTGGCAGCTAGTGACAATCGACCTTTTGACGTAGAAAGTGGTTTATTATGTTCAGCTTCACTAGCAAGAAATTCTGTAAATATTAATTTTGAGGAAATAAAGACATCAAATAGTACATCAAAAATATTGAAGTCTCTTTCTGAAGGTATGCATCGAGATTTGCAATCACCCATCGTTACTCAAGAATCACAAAAACGAATTTTAAACGAAATTCTTCTGCTTTTTTTAACGAAATATTGTCTCATAAACTACTTTATTCTGATCAAAAGTTTAATCAGTATTAATATTTTTGATTTGTTTTTTCATTGATTTGTTTAATGCCAATACATTTTATTTTAATAAATAAATAAAAAAATGCCCTATTTTATTTCTTATTAACTTGCTTGATACACTATTGCAATTTATAAATTGGAACATATAAGCATGTAGATATTTATAAAACATATTTTAACGTTTAACAGTTTTGTGCTAATCCTAGTTTATGAAATATTTAGCAATTTTATTTCTAACTTCGATTGTTGATAAACCTGAACGTCGTGCGGTTGGACGTATTGATTTGCCAGCACCTTCACCATCCCCTATATCTTGTCTCCAAATTCCTGGTTTTGTTATTACTCCATTGGTAATATATCCTGGTGGAGTATAGATTATTCTGAGGTACTACATTTTCTTAAAAAGTTATGTAATTGAGCACATGCTATCACCACTTTAGAAGCTTATTCTGGTTGTAGAGCAATAGGTTTTAAGACATTATGCCAAATTAATTTTCTACAATAATTCAAGAAAGTAAAAGGAAGGAAGTTTATGATTAAATTTTCGAATTGCCTGTATGGTTTAGCTAATAGATCCTTAAATATATTGTTCCCCATTGTTTTCGTGTAACGTTCATGCAAAGTATAAGTACAAAATACATAAATTAAGTAAAAATTACCGTGTCCGTTTTATATGGAATTTTATCATTCACTATCTTCCTTTAAGACTTTTAGTTTTTTGTTTGATCCACTTATAAAATAATAAATTTATAAAAGAATAATCCGCACTTATAAAATAAAACAGCATAGCACTTCGACTTCCATCTTGAAATTATTTGATTAAAAAACTCGTTTTCTAGAGACTACACGCTAAAATAAGTGTGGCCAGTCAGTTTAATCCATAATTTTGGTGTGTAAATTAATACGATGATGAAAGTCAAACGTTAGTGTGGCCCTAGCTTTATAATACGTTAAGCTTTGTGTTTTCTGGCTGAGATCCGAACAAGCAACCCACTAGAATACCTTCACAGTGAAGTGTGTACACTTCGGTCTGCATATTAGCCACTACCACAACTAAAAAAAAATAAAAGCGTATTGTGTAACAAAGTTAGTTGGCAAAATTTGTATCTCAAATGTCATAAAAGGAGACAAAAGAAGAAACAGATTAAAAGTTAAAAATTTCTACTTTCAAAGTTAAGTAAGACATTTAGGTTAGCTCCGATAATATCGTTTAAATCTAATAGATTATAGTGAACAAAAATAGTTGAAAATGTTTACTAGAAAATCCACAGTGCTTTTCATCGATTAGCCTGAAATTGCAGTGAGTACAATTAATAATTTCAATAATACAAAATACAACATATTCTGAAAGTCAACAAAATTATTTCAAAGGCCGCTCCGACCGGTTCCCAGAGCGACTTTTATTTAAAAGTCTGCTGATAATACAGAGCCGGATTGGCACGGGCAAAAAATTGACTATGATAAATAAATTTAAAGACAAAAATTATTAATTAAAAATGAATCCAAAGGAAAATAATCTTTCACAAAATACCACACCGTCTACATACTCAAACATACTAACTACATTCAAATATCCGGCAAAAGACCAAGCTATTGTACTATCTGCCATAGAAGGAATTAAAATTCATGATTATATAGTTGCCATTGGATCACTTGTCCTTCCAAAGAACATAGTTTTTGCCTCGAAAATTGCAAACAATTGCATTTGCATTTATTTATCTTCTAAAAGAATAGTAGACCAACTCATTGATTCACATAAACACAATAAAATTAGCAACGTGCAAGTATAAGTCCGCAGATTAATAACTCCAGCATTAAGATTAGTTATCTCGAATGTTTGTCCAACCATTCCAAACGAAGTTATAGAAGATGAACTCAAGAAAATGGGAATTATAGCCATATCAAAAATGACATTTCTTCAAGTGGGTATGTCTGAGACAGAATATAACCATGTTCTGAGTTTTCGGCGGCAAATTTACATCAATCCATTAGAAAACTTATCCATAACAGACTCTTTCAACATTTCTTTTGATTCCACAACATATCGAATATACCTTTCTATAGATGAATTTAATTGTTCTAAATGTCGAACAATAGGACACCGAGAAGTGGATTGCATTCATAAAAAGAATTTGCCCAGTGAACAAATGGAAACAGAAGTACCTGAAAATCCTAATTCAAATAACGAAACTAATATACAGCTAACTAAAACCACCAATAAAACTCTCTCTAAAGTAAACATTCCCTATAACTCTCCAGCTCTTACCCTATCTATAACTAGCAACGATAGCCCACCTTTAAATAAAGATAAGGCCAAAAGACAATTATCAAATTCTCCAGATGTTTCTGATAATCCCACATCAAAAGACGTCTTCTCTGTTCCCAAAACATCTAAACCAAAAAAAAAGAGCCAAGTCGACTGAAAACACATTTGCTGTCCTCGACTCTATTAAAAACTTAATAGAACAAAAAAATCCGCCCTTTGCTATAGGTTTTTCAGAAATATGCCTATTTTTAGAAAATGCCACTAACTCTAAAAACCCTGAGCTTATAGCAAAAGATTACACCAACGAAATATCCGAAATTATTGATATCCTCACTTTTATTTACTCAAATATTCAAAATCCCTCTTTAAAAAGAACAATTACAACTATTAAGAAAAAATTATCCTTAAATTATTATTCATCTACAGAAGAATCTGACAAAGACACAATTAGTCAGGATAAATAATGTCTGATACATTTTTGATTCAATGGAACCTAAACGGATTCTACACCCACCTTGAGCAATTAAAACTTCTTATAAACAATTTCTCCTCCATTGTAATTTGTCTGGAAGAATCTCACTTTAAAAACAATTCTGTAAGACTTAGAAATTATGTGCCATTTCTGAAAAACATAAAAGGAATGCCTGCTAGTGGTGGAGTAGCTACTTTCATTCGAAATGACCTTGAAGCAAAAAACATTCCACTTACTACAAACCTGGAAGCTGTGGCTGTTTCAATTACCTACAGTAAAAACATCAATGTTTGCAATATATACTTACCGCATCCTAACCAAGACGACATAAATGAACTAACAGCACTCATAGAAAAACTATTCCATCCCAAAGTAATTCTAGGCGATTTTAACTGCCATCACCAAGCATGGGGTGGCCAAAAAATCGACAAATGTGGCAACCTTCTACACAGTCTGATAAATAAATCAAATTTAATCTTATTAAACACTGGAAAGCCAACAAGATTCAATTCATATAACGGATCGTTCTCTGCAATTGACCTGACCCTGTGTAGCCCATCACTAGCACACATGTTTCAATGGATCACAGCAAAAACTCTGCACGACAGTGACCACTTCCCCTTACTTATCTCAATTGAGACAAACCAACCTCTTAATCAGAATGCATATCAAAGATGGAAAATAAAATCAGCAAACTGGGAACTTTTTCAAAAAGACTTGGAAGACGAGATGGAAAATTATGAGATAACAAATGACATTCACAAAACCGTCACTGACTTTAAGAACATTATCTTAAATTGTGCATCTACATCTGTAGGAAAAACTAAACCATGTAAAAGGCAACCGGTACCTTGGTGGAATCAAGAAATCTCTCGGGCCTTGGCTGCTAGCAAGCACGCCTTTAACGTTCTTAAGAGACACAAAACAGAGCAAAACCTAATAAAATTTAAGATATTGAGAGCTAGTACACGATTCTTAATAAAAAAGAGTAAGAAGGAGACCTGGATTGAATATGTTAGAAGCATTAACACATCTACCCTAGCAAATTTAATCTGGAACAAAATAAAGAAAATAAAAGGATCAAGTTTACCTTACTCAATAAATGCACTTTCATATAACAACCAAATCATCTCTTGTAGAAACGAGATTCCTGAAATTCTAGTAGACGTATTTCAAAAAAACTCTAGCGATTCTGTACTAGATCCGATCTTTTCCACACAAGATTACCACAGAATCTGTAGACATCAAAATTCGCAACCAGATCTCTCTGGACAACGGTGTTCCACAAGGTTCTATTTTAAGCCCAACTTTATTTTTAATTGCATTTAACGACGTAATAAATACAATTAAGCCTCCTATAAAAGCAAACTGGTACGCCGATGATTTAGTTGTCTATATTAAATGCAAAAATATTACATCTGGGGCTAAAATACTACAGAACCTTCCTACAAAACCTACAAAAAATACCACAAATCCTAACCTTATCATTAATGCATTCAAAGAAATTATGGAGAAGTATCCAAACCACCACATAATATACACAGATGCATCAAAAACTGAAAATGTCCATGCCGCAGCCTTCACAAATAAAAATTACAAATATGCCATTAGAATTCCACAGCACTGCAGCATTTACACCGGGGAAACCACAGCGATATTAGAAGCTATCAAAAACTCCTCTTCAATGACTGAAAATAATATTTTAATGATCAGATTCACTCAGCGTAATTCATGGAATTAATCAACTTTTCCCTAGCCATTCTATTGCACAAAATATAAGAAATGAACTTAATGCACTACACCATATAAATAAAAAGGTTACATTTATTTGGATACCTTCACACATTGGCATTAAAGGCAACGAGGAAGTTGATCAATTGGCATTAAAATCCATCAAAAATGAAAATGTTCCAGAAATTACTAAATATCCCCACACCGACCATAAACGACAGTCCATGAATCATATAATAAATTTATGGCAAGCAACCTGGGACGCAACAGACTCTAAATTGAAAACAATAAAGCCTCGAGTAGACGCCAGCCTACCACAACAAGGAAAAAGAAGAGATCAAGTAATCGTAAATCGTCTTCGAATCGGCCACACAATACTAACACACCAGCACCTTCTTCAAAGAACCAGCTCCGATTTGTATCTACTGCTCTACTCAACTCACCGTGAAGCATCTGATAATTGACTGCCCGCAGTTCCAACCTCAGAGAACATGCCGAGGAATTAGTGGAAACCTAAGAAGTGCGCTTAAGACAAATACCTCGGATTTAGTGCAGTTTCTAAAAGACATAAACATTTATAATAAACTTTAATTTATCAAAATGTACTACTGTGTATGTCCCCCCACTAATAACCCTTGTTGGTTGATGTTAGTTCTCTATGTTTGTTTAAATAAAAAAAGTTAAGTAATAAATCTAATAAAACATACAAACTATAATTTAAAATCATAAGCATAAACTAAACTTAAAATATATAAACCCAAATTAAAAATATACAATAACGTGATGTAATAAGTGCGTTAAGTTTAACAAATTATGAGCTCATATTCAAACTACTAAAACAGTTTAGTATTTCCTTTATGCTTTTTAAGACGCTCAATATTACATTATTAATATTTTCTTATTGTTCGCTCTTAGCTAAGAACCAGAAAGATCTATAGAACTTGCCTAATAAAACAAAGTTTAATGGCAGTTGAGGAAACTACAATATAACGAGTTAATTTACTTTTTAAACTGTGAGCTCTATTTTTCAACTCGAGCATTCGAAAGTAGAGTAATTGTTCGGTTTGAATGAAGGTAATTTTGAGTGCTCAAATTATAAATGTATTTCGTTTAATGTAACGGAATAGTAGACAATTTAATTTTTATTTTATATCTGTTCGTTGCTATTTATTATTCGCATTTGGATTGACATATTTTCTTAGAATCATAGGATGGCGTTATAATTGAGTTTATATAAGATTTTAATCACGTGATTATTGGCTGCATTAATCAAGGATATGAACTTATTGGACCATCTCGATCGTTTAGGAATTAAAATCTATATATAGTTATATGAAATCTATATTCTGGGATCAAATTATTGTCTGCTAACAACGTAGAACCAGTGTAAGTCACAAAATATAAACTTTTTAGGAGATAACCTAACCTGTTAGGAGATAACTTTAAATCTTATTGTGTTTTGTATTAAACTCGGGGGTACACAAAATGGTCACTTTAAAATATTATCAAAATTTGATGTTAAATATTTTTTTTATTTTCATAATTTGAATATTTAATGGGAGCGTACAAAACTTCGACACTAAGCAGGTAGAAACTAAAATTTAATGGCAATTTTTGACACCAGCCCCAAAGTCTCGTTTTTATCTTACACAAATATAGCTGCCGCATAAATAAAAAAACCATAATTAATTTATTTTTTTCCACAGATAATGTTAAAGTGTTGCCATAGCAACGGTTTTGAGTAGATAAAGTATCACTTTAACCGCAAGGGTATATAAAGTGACACTTTAACAGCAAGAGTAGATAAAATGTTTTAACTTTTTTTTATTCAATAAAATTTAAAAATTCAAACACATTAAGGATTAGAAACAAATGAAATTTTACAATTAACATTATTAGAAATATCTATTTTTGGAGCATCACAACTTGTACTCGTTTATTAACAATATTCTCCGCAAAAACCAAAACGTAACATTTGTTGACAGAGTAATTCGTATCCCTAGCAACGAGCAACACAATTGCGATTTTTGTGCTAAAAATTACAATTTTCTTTAAAGTTCTATTTTTCACCTGAACTTGAAGTCTTGCTATAGAAAAAAATGTTGTATTGCACACGACGATAAAATCGCATTATCTTCTCGAGCATAATTAGCGTCTTGACGCTAAAAAACGCTCTCGAAGATAAAGTACAATTTTATCGTCTTATACAATAAATAACTATTAATAAAAATAATGTAATGTAATGTTTATTTATGGACTTATTTACGAACTATTTACGGTATCATTACTATTATATTTATTTGCATTCCTACATATTCTCTGTAAGGGTTTATTTACAGTATAAGTTCGATTCTGAAATTCTAAATAAAATAAGTCTTGGGATCTGGTGTCTCTACAGGGAGTATGGAAGTAAACCTTTTCCAAAAGAGCACTAGCATTAATGCCTCCTCGTATTCATGTGTATATAAATGCTATATCTATCAATATTCGCCTTTCTTCAAGAGTTGGCAATATAAGTAAAGATTGCAAAACAATGTACTCAATTTCATTTACAGGTATTCTCAATTTAAAAGCAATAAATCTTAAGAACTTTTTCTGTACTCTTTCTAATAGATCTTTGTAGCATTTATAATGAGCAGACCAAATATTGCTACCATATTCCAAAACCGATCTAATAAGGGAACAGTAAATATTTTTGAGACAAGAAATATTATCAAATTCAGAGAGGATACGTTTCATGAAACCTAAAAGTTTCATGGATCTATTAGAAACGTAAGAAAGGTGGTCCCTGAAGCTTACTGTAGGGTCAAAAATGACCCCAAGATCCTTAAATATTGTGATTGCCTCTAAAATATTCGATCCAATATGATATTGAAATGAAATCGGATGTTTGTTTCTAAAAAATCGCATTAGCTTACATTTATTTATGTCCAAATTCAAAGCATTTAAGTTACACCAATCCAATAAACTACTTAAATCATTCTGTAATAAACTACAGTCATTGAAATTTTTTATGACTATAAATTTTTAGATCATCAGCATAGAGAAGAATATTACTATGATAAAAACAATTTTTTATATAATTTACAAAACAATTAAAAAGCAGAGGAGATAAATGTCCACCCTGTGGACACCTGAGGTTACATTGATAGTAGATGACAAAAATTGGTTAATTTTTACAACTTGAGTTCCATCTGTGAGATAGAACTCAAGTTGGATTTGATCTGTGTAGTTGACTTTCCAGCAGTAAATTCGCATTGATATAACAATATCCTTTGTAAAATGCCTCTATATTTCTTACACTCCAGTTGATCACCCTTTTTATGCAACGGACATATTATTATTTCCTTTAGTCACTCTTCTGGTACCAATTCATTCTGCCATATAAGTATTATTAGTTTATGGATTGCTGCAAAAAGTTAATCACCCCCTTTTTTAAACATTTCCGAACAGATTCCATGGATTCCTGGGGCCTTATTATAATTGAGTTTTAGAATGGCATTTGACACTTCTTCTCTTGTTGGGTCTTTACTGTGTAGTTGACGTTATAGATTTTGTTGATTGTCTGTGTAGTAACATCCTTCAATATCGGTTATATTTAAATGTTTGCTGAAATGTTGTGCCCATCTGTTAAGAACTGAGTTTTTATCATGTATAATTTTACCGTAAGTGTCTTTACAAATTTTTAATAGTGATTTAAATTCTCGAAGGATATTATTTAAAGATTTGTGGTATTAAATATTAACTTTTTACTAAGGAAATTTCTTACTTACGTCGTTCTGTTCGTATTCCCTCTACTTACGTCGATAAATATGTTTTTCCTCTCTTCTAGGACGTCTATACTCTTCTGTTTTTCTCCATGTACAATCTGCGTTGATGTTTTTTTGATATGCTGCGTTTTTTTTTATTTGTGGCCATTTCGCCCTCATGATCAAACCAATGGTTTCTTTTTCTGACTATTTTGCCCATTATTTCAACCGATTTATGTAACACAATATCTCATATATTTTCCCATAGTTGGTTAATGTCTTCTTCTTTTTCTAAGTTTTCTGTCCTCATTTGATCTTCTATGTCTTCTAAATAGTGATCACTGTCTATGTTTGCTGCTCTAAAAGACCTAACATCTAATAAGTTAGAGCAGTGTCTTGCATCGATGATTATATGATATATTTGGTGAATGGTTTCATTATCAGGAGATTTACAAGATCCCTTATGTATATCTTTAAGGGGAAATCATGTCCCAGCTATTACCATGCTCTTAGATATCGCAAAGTTTATGATTCTGAGACCGTTATCATTATAGTCTACGTGTAGGCTCTTTTCCGATAGTGGGCGAAAATATATTCTCTCTTCCGACTTTGGCATTAAAGTCTCCTGCTATTATTTTGATGTCATTTTTTGGGCACTCATCGTACTCTCGGTCTAGTGCCTCATAGAACATGTCTTCATCATCCTCTTTTTCTTCCGTTGGAGTATGGAAGCTTATAATGCTAATATTGGCGAACTTAACTTTAAGTCTTATGCGGAATATCCTATGATCAATTAATAGCTTTAAAATAAATTACACTATGTTTGACCTTGCTGCTTACAATAAAACTGGTACCAAATTCGTGTCGGGTAGGATGTCCACTGTAGTAAATATTGCAGTTATTTTTTTCCAGGATGCCTGAGCTAGTCCACCTTATTTCCTGTAAAGCAATAATATCTGTTTGGTTTTATTCATTTCTTGTATGAGCAGAGCCGTGGCTCCAGGCTGATAAAGGCTTTTTACGTTCCACGTACAAATTTTTAAATCATCCTTATTTCGTTTGCGAGTTCGTCCTAGGTTAGATAGTCCGGTTTATTTCTTTGTAGCTCTCATAACAAAAGGTTTTTGTTCGCTCTCGTCAGTTCCGGACCCAGGAACTTTCCACCCGGGTTAGATACCGGCTCTTTAGTTGGTTGCTCGGTTTACAGAGGGGACACCATCGTGAAGGTGAGAGACGGATTTGAGTAGAAGAAGATAATTGGAGTAAAGTGGAATCAACTCCATGTTTTCGCATTCTACCCCTTTATTCCCCAATATATATCCTTCATTAATTCTAATATGCAGCTTTCTTTCTTTCATACAAATAACTTTAAGTTAAACCATTGCGCTAAAACGTATCGGTCGAAAAGTCGAGGTGACCGCCAGCAGACTGATGAAATCCCACTAGTCCAGGCGGGATCTGTCGTAAAGCAGACTGTAACCATTAAACGACTCATCGGAAACGGTGGGTGCCAACTACCTCCGAAAGTTGGCAGCCAATGAAGAACAATAAAACTCACAACTTTCCTGGTCGAGTTCTTCACCCAAAAAGCTGGACACAAATAAGGCCAAAAAAAACCCATGAAAAAACTTAATATATAAACTGAATTTTCAATCGAAGCATCAACTTAAATAAGCATAACACAATATGAAAAAAAAATATAATCCACCTGCACAGAATTGTGGCAATGAGAAGTGGTATGACAGAGCAAAGTTGCCAACTGACAGACATACTGTCGAGTAAGGTGAGGCATAGAAATTAATATATAATTTATCATCTCATAGAACATAATAGGGTATGAATAAAGGAATTATAACGTTTAGTGAAAATGAAAATTGGAATTTAGATGACAGAATATTTAGGAAATAGAAAGTTAATCAAAGGATTGAGTTGAGCGCCAACTATTTTTAGAATCAAAATAGTAAAATGAAAAATTATTAGATGAATAAAATCAAAAGAAATCAAAATAAAATAATTATTAAAAGAAAAATAACAAACATGTAACGTTTAGGTATAACATTAAAAGACCATAATGTGACAAAGTTTATGCTTAATTTTTAATTTAACAGAAACTGAAAAAAATCGAAAATTTTTGCTTTTTGCGTCCATATTTTCGTCTTCTCTACTTTAGAGCCCTATTCTAATTTCGTCCTGCCCATGCAGTAGATATCCTAACTGGATTTGTGCCAACCGTCGTTGACCAGTTTGTTTTATGCATTTATCAATAAACTTATACCTGCTTAATTACCGTTATAATATATTTTTATTTTTTAGGATCCAGAAGAAGAACTAGATATTGATCTCACAGATCCAGATCTAAACAAGGCAGCTGTGAAGATACAAGCCTCATTTAGAGGGCATATGACCCGTAAAGATGCTGACAAAGAAACCACTAACTAATCTGTTTCACAGAAGAAGCTAATTTTTAAAATAAAAGAAAATCAACATTTTTCTCCGCTATGATGACCAGATGACTACTTTTTTGGTGTAACGATCGAGCGTTTGGTCGCGTTTATAAATTGTTTGGTTTGATTTTTTTATTTATTAAAAAAAATTAAGTGATATAAGTTACAGTCGACCCTCAGGTGGATATACGTACAATATATAGATACTATGAAATGACATACGTATTGTTTACTTGCTGTATTTTGCTAGCATTAACAATTAGTAGAGAAAATTAGGAACTTTGGCTTTTGCCCAAGGCAGCATGATATTCTTTAGAAATTTGGTTGTTAGAAAAAATCAGATATTTTTATCATAAAAAATTTAATCATTAATTCTATTTTTATTTATGGTCATCACAAGGATTCCGAGGTTTAGCGAGTATATAAAAAAAATATGTAAGGATTTTAGAAAACTAGTAAATAGAAGTAATTTATTGAAATTTTGATTTAGATTTAATAATAGTAATACTAAAGGTAGAGAAAAGTGTTGACTTCAAGGTTTTAACCTTATACATATGTATATCCAAATCCCACTACTCCATGTTGAAAGCAAACTTGTGATCCTTTCTTAATTCTATACCTATTTAGATATAATTAATTATGTATTAATTATTTGTGGATTTAAAAAATATGTTCTTTATAAAATTTTCACCTTCACCTAAACTGAAAACTAAAACAAAACAAAAATATCTAAATTTCAAGCGATCAATATAAAGATTGTGTACTTGTGTATACACGAGACACAGAAAAAAGATACGATCTCTTTAATGTACACAAGAAAATTAAAGAAATAGTAGAAAAGACAAAACAAAATTTCATTGGTGCAGTTTTGGACTGACACGGAATTGCTATAACACAGACGGATGAGAAAGTACAAGTCACACAACAGTCTACATCCTGGAACTGTTCAATGAAGGAACAGGAGATCTAGAGCACATAGAACTTACTCCAAAAGAAATAGGTCCGGATATTACAAAAGAAGAAATATTATATGCATTAAAAACAATGAAGAGTCGGAGAAATTATGGATCAGAAGCATATTGACGTCTTAGTGGCACCAGTTTAGGCGTATTACCCAAAGACTGGTTGAGTTCGATCTTTATTTCTTTCTTCAACACGTAAAACGCAAGAGAATGCGGCAATTACCGTACAATTAGCTTGATGTTTCATGTGCTAAAGTTACTACTAAAAGTCATCCATAACCGAACAAATCATAAACTGGACATAGGCATTGATAAAACACTATCTGACACAGACTAGGAATCTGTCAGGTTCTTCTGTGAAAGTGAAAGCTTTTGTTGTAATTGGTGTATATTTCATTTAAAAAGTAAATAAAAAAATCCAAATGGTTTGCCATAGTCGATTTTTGTTCAGAACGAACGAACTTATCAGTCCGTCTTTAGTGAACTTTGAAGTCCTTGCGCTAATAAGCGCGTTACCAAGCAGTGGTTGAGTTTAAATTAAAAACTACATAATTAAAAGTATTAAATTAAACGACATGATGATGGATATAGATTTAACTGTCCGGAAACGGTATGTCCCACTCGAAACAGCATTCTCAAGAGTTTTGGACTGCAGTAATTGCATTTTATTAATTAAATATATATTTATCGACATCATGTCCTTTGATTTAATACTTTTAATTACGTAGTTTTCAATTTAAACCCACCCACTGCTTTCTGATCAAAAATCAACTATTGTAATCTGGATTTTGATTTAATTTTTTAAATAAATATACACCTATTACAACAGGTAACAAAATTATGCTTTAATGAACAGCTGTCAGGGGAAATTGAAATTAGACGTGGGGTAAAGTAGGGATTAGTATTATCGCCAATCTTTGGCGGAAGATGCCTACTCCAAAGAGATCCTGAAAAAAGCTCTTGAGGATAAAACAGCTGGAACAAATGTAAAGAGCGGGCATTGTATCATAGCGGAAAATATTGAATAATTTCAGAGACGTGACAAGAATAGCCAAGTATGAACAAGAATGGTCTAACAGTAAACATAAAAAGAAAAAAACTTATGAGAATATCAAAAACTCCAAGAAAAAACAAAAATTTTTTAATAAACGAAACCAATGACATACAAGTGGAAACCTATGCATATCTGGGAACAATGTTTAATTCCACAGATGATTAATTCCAGGAAATTTAAATCAGGATCAGAAATAGCTCGGGCAAAATTCAAGGGGCACTATGCATATCTGGGAACAATGATTAATTCCACAGATGATTAGTTCCAGGAAATTTAAATCAGGATCAGAAATAGCTCGGGCAAAATTCAAGGGGCACTACACATAAGATTTAAAGTTGAAGCTAAGGTTTAGGTAGCCGGGATGCTACATTTTCTCGACTTTCTTTTATGAAATGGAATGGCAATTAAAACAAGAAAATGGGAATACTTTAAACACATTACACGTGAAGAGTCATACACCTTGCTTTAACTGATTATGCAGAGAAAGATCAAAGGAAATAGAAGCGTAGGGAAATATAGAATATCATGTCAAGAAGAAGTTATAATAACGTTTGTAAACATGTTTGTATACAATTGCTTTAAAGGTTAAAGGTAAAGGTAAGGAAAACATAACAAAAGAAATAAAAGCACTATAATTTAAATAACGAAAAATGAGCTACTTTGTTCATATACTAAAAAATGAAAGATATGAGTTAATGCGATTGGTTATGCAACAAAAAGTAAAATAATAAAGAGGTTCGGAGAGACAACGCACGTCCTGGCTGAAAAATTTAAAGCAGTAGCGTGGAAAAACAACAATAGAACTCTTTAAATCTGCTGCAGAAAAAGTCAAATGGGCAGTGATGATCGCCAATGTCCTTAGAGGATAAGGCATGCATATAAGAAGAAGGAAAACATTGTAGAACGGCTCAAAGGATCTGGATCATGGATGAATACCATTAAAATATGTATATTGAAATAGTGTGAGAAACAAACATGTAATATGGATATCTCGAAACGTTATTATAAAAAAAAATTAGTAAAGTAAGTGGACAGTTAAAGTCTAATGTGATATACATTAGAAAGAAAATACCCTAGTGATGAAAAGTAGTCCAAGAGGCACGAGCTAAAAAGGAAAGAAAAAAACTTTACGAAAAAAAGCGAATATCAATGAAAACAGTTCCTTAAAAGAATTCCAAATAAAATGAAAAATGTTTACAAAAGTACAAAAACAAATATTATAAGTTTAAAAATAAAAACATTGGCAATGCCTTCCTTAAAAGCATATAAAAAGGCAAATAAATAAAAAATTAATAAAAAAATTCTGTACAGGTACTTATGTTCTTAAAAATTGGTATCACTATCTCGAGGAAGAAATCTATTCAATAAAAGTTTACATATCAGAAATGACAATAACTACTAGTCAATACTAGACATTAAAATACGTAAAACGTTAACTTCAAATTTTAGCTACCTTTGGAAAAACTCTTCCTGTAAAAACTTAAGGCAATCAAAATTAAATCCCTTTACCCTCTCCATTGTTTTTATTTAAAAGCGAAGTTTTTGCAATACTTATTAAAGATCATTAAAGATCAATAAATATTTCAAAGAATACATTATACGATTAATATTTTTAACTCCACAAATAATTGTAAGGTTAGATACTTTAAGAATAATGAAACGCTGATAATACTTGAAAAGAAGTATCGGATAACTATAATTAAAATAACAACGGAAATTCTCACTTATGCACTTTCTTGTATCATCAGCAATATTCTAAAAAGTTCGCATATTTTAAAAACACAGACGTTTCAATTTACCAGCTTTTCAAAATCTGTCTGGAATGTTCTGGATGATTTTTAAATTATTCATAGGATGGATATATATTTGGTTGAATTAATTTGTTTATATGCTTAATAGCTTTTAAATACATTTTTAGACCTGAAATTGCTATTTAATTGACATCATTGTCATCATCATTCTCTTTGTGTTTATATTTGTGAGGGGTCGGCTTCCCTAATCACAAATATCTCCATACGTTTCTAGCGTGGGTAACACCAATATCAATCCCATTTCCAACATGTCCTGCTTAAGCTTCTCCTTCCAGGCGATCTTTTATCTTCCTAACTTACTTTTTCTAGGAACTACTAGATCGAAGATTCCTTGTATTGGGTTATTAGCGACTCGATGTTGAACATGCCCAAACCAACTTAACCTATGTTTTCTAATTTTGGCATCAGTTAATCAATTGATGCAACCCATAGACTGTCCCTAATATACCTGTTCTTAATTTTATTTTTTCCCTTTCATGCTCTTTCTTCAAATCCATCAATTCCCTATTTCCGAGATGTTCCTATACGCCATAAAACCATCTTTGTCTGGGTTGTCCTTTCTTTTTTTTGTGATTGAACCTTGTTTTAAGATCAGCTTTGGCATCCTCTTCATTTCCATTCTCATCACGTGCTCCATCCATCTTACTCTCTGTGCCTTTATGACGCGACTGTTGTTTGCTTCGTTATACAGTTCCTCTAGCTCACTATTTGTTTATCGCATCCAACCTTTTACCGTGTTTTTCCTCCATGTACAGCTCAGAGCATTGTCCTTTCATATCTTTCAAATTTCTTCGTATTTTCTTTTTTCATTGTTCATACATCACTATCATTTTAATATAACATAAATGTAATAAATCGCTATATTCAGTTTATGTTGATGCCGATTGTAGTTTATTGTATACCCTCTTAAGTACTGAGGCTTGGATTTTCCTATACTTGGATGAGAGTATCTAGTACTACCTTTACTACGAATTTTGTGTATTTCTAAGAAAAAAGTCAGATTGCAAATCATGGCATCTATTTTTTCAGTAGTTATTTGGCCAATGGTTTTTAAGAGTCTATACTTCCTCAAGTTAAAAGCATATTTTCTGATACACTGTGAAGTCTTCTGCGACCTCCGATTAAGGTTTTTATGCGTGAGAGATGAGTATATATTTCAAGTGCTTCTTATTTTTTCAGAAAATAAATATCTTTTTTTTTTAATTCCAGAATATGAGTTTTTAACATCTATTTATTTCCCCTTTCTTTTCCCCACCCTTTCCCCCTTTGATGATGAGGATTTCGTTTCCCATAAATGGTGTTTCCCCTTCAGTTTTCCTAGCTTTATAAGTTAGTCCTTCTCCACGTTGTTATAAACAAGGGTCCATAGGAGAGGTTTTTGGTTAAACAGGAACCTAAATAGCCTTTGATCTAAAATGTTTTAATTCTTGTATACGTACATTTTTTGTACATATTAAAAACAACCAGAATATTCCTGTAAAACAAAATTATTTTCAGATTAACTGAATTTAATTTGAAATTCCGACTAGAAGTAAGGCATACAAGGTATAGTTAGTTAACACATCGCTTATGATCAGTACCTACTTACAGATTTAGGGTTTCTTATAATTATAAAAACTACATTTAATCCTTGTAAACGCACTTTGTTAAAGTATACACCTTGTAGCTTCCCTCGGTACTCGGTATATAGATATATATTCGAATTTGTTGCTTCTTGTGTGTAAAGAAACAGAGCTACATATTTTTCGAATTTGAAATAATTTCTTTAGTTCAGCAACTGAATCATGTAACCGAATAAGTTTCAAAAGTATAGCTCTCTTATTTTCGTTAGTAAAGAAAGAAGGTAAACAAAGAATCGGATAAAAATAAATTAATTTTTAAAATACGTAAATAAGACCGAATTAAAAAAGAATGGAAATTTATATTTCTACAATCAATAAAACAATTTTCAAAATCGAAATACAGAAAATGTGGGATATTAACATAAAATAAACTGTAGAGACAATATGAACTATTTTAAAAAAGTGACTAAAATGATAAATAAAAATCATACTTGTGAACCAGTTATCGGTAGTAATATTCCTTCCTGATCCATATATAGGTTTACATAATCTCAAAACTAACGCATTGGGAGAGTTGCTCACAGCATAAGGCCATTAGGTTGCTGCCCTACATAGACTTCAAGATTTGAAGTAAAGTAACACTTGGCATCAACTAGGGCGAAAATTTTAATCCCATATTTATTGGGTTTATTTGGAATATATTGCCTAAATGAGCAACACTCGAAACGCTTCCAGTTTTTCATCCACTGTTACAAAATGACTGTAAGCAGTTTTGCAGTTGGTAAAGAAGGCATCAAATCTTTTCCGTATACTTGTCCAGCTTCTCGCGTTCTTCGCGAGTTTCAAAATTAATAAATCTTAAGTGCCGTAAAATAATTTGAAAGTTCTTCTTCCTCATCATCTAATAATGGTTCCTCCATCAACTTTTGAAGGCGGTTCTGCTTTGATTCTGAAGACGTCATCTGAAAAAAATAGATTTTGATTATAAGATAATGCAGAAAACAGAATAATTCGCACATAATAATATGGGAACATATGCTCACATAAGTTGAAAAAAATATGATCTTACCTTTTGTTAATTAAATACTCCAATAAATATAAAACCTATGTCAGCTACACCAGTACACGCGCACGGACTTTCAATCCGCATTTGCTTATAATTTGGAAATAAGTTGACTTACTAACTTCTCAGTCTAAAGCAGCAGAGTGGATGAAGACTTACAAAGCGGCTACAGAAAATAGTGGGAGATATGCGAAAAATTCTATATTTCAATCAAACGCGGACTGTCAATCCGCGCGCGTGTAGTGGAAGGGTAATGAACTTTTACAGATACCCAAAGAAGTCTGGTTGCAAATAAAACAAATAAATTAAATTTTTTCACAAACTTGATCATCGGAGAAGTAATAAAATTAAAAAACAACACCATAGAAGAGGTTAGACAATACAGATATCTTAGTCATAAATAAAAGAGTGAAGGATACATTGACTAGTGAAATCTCTATGAGCTTTAAGAGAAAGTATACAATTAATGCATAATTTCTGTTATAACATATGGATCTGAAACACTAACGCTCACTAAAAATAATGCTAATAAACTTTGCAGAGAGAAAAATAGAAAGATCAACGTTAGGAATTAAACTTACAGATCGCGTTAAAAACGAAGAGATTCACAGAAGAATGGAAATAGAAATCCTCCTAGAAAAAGTATCAGGGCTAAAATGGATTTTCAGAAAATGTAGCATGGCTCAGCCATGATAGGTGGACTAAGAAATTGTTGGAATGGAGACATAACTGGATGCAACTTGCGCAAAATAGAAATTCATGTGGAGGCGTATGGTGGAGGCTAATGTACAGAAGTAGATGCGAGAATCTTGATGGTAATGAGCGATTACTGAGCTATTTCTTAATTGTGAAGCACTTGATACACTAAATTATGTACCGATCTATTAAATAAAGGTAAGAATAAAAGCTCTAATCTTCAATTTGAACGTATTTGATTCTGTAAGTCTTATTAAAAAAAAAAAATTATTACAGAATGATTGTTTTCTCATAATATGCATTCGGTGATACTAGTTTAATATTCAAAATATCAAGCCTTGATCTAGGAAAGGCCAAGAAAAGGGGCAAAGGTATTAATAAGAAAAGGCTTGATGAAAATGAATTAGTAATAAACATATTACAAAGAGCATTCCTTATTTATAATCATGATTCAGTTGTAAAAAATTTACATGTACAAACATAGATGCTAAAATGAAGGACAAAAAATTACTCGTAAGTAATTAAAAAATAATATTAATCGACTCAATTATATTATAATTTTAAAACCACAAACATCTCAGAACAACAACATTTATAATTCTGATCAGGACAATATGGGTTAGAGCTGTTTAATAGCTTGTTTTAAACTGATGTAAGCAGCATCTAAATTTGCTCAATAATTTTTTGGTAATAAACCACAAATTGCAAAATAAAAGCTTTATTTACCTTTAAATACAGATCGGAAACTAATTTATGTTGCCATTTGTAATTTGCTCTCAAAAATATATTTGGAAAAACAGCTTCTTGAAAACAACTTAAATGAGTTTAAACGAGAAAAAAAATAGATAAAGTGGTTGCGATTAAAATAATTTAGTATGCATCGCAGTGACATACTCTTCTTGATTTTCTGTAGATAACCCTGTGATGTTACAGGTTTGTAAAAATAACAGAAATCTATGTTTGTACATAAAAAATTGTTTAGATTTTAATTAATTGTATAAAGTAGCAGTTAAATTTAACCTAAGCTGGTGTAAAAATAAAGAAGATAGTAAATAATCACCTTGTACTTGTATACGGGATTAAATCCAACAGGTGAAGATGATGATATACGTATTTGTGATTATTAATATAATTTTATATATTTAAACGTTTACTGTAATGATTTTGTTTTAAGGTATCTAATAAATTCATCAAAAACGTGATAAATTCTTTTTTATTTAATATGTTTAGGATAGTATGATTCAAAAAAAGAGTAATAGGCTCTACAAAATAAGTGATAACTCTTAATTTGTACGTAAGTACCTGTTATAGGTATACAGTTTATTATGTAGGGGAGGTGGGCCTAAGATGGGATACTTTTCTTTTGAAATTTTCTGAAGCACAAGTATAAAGTCAAATAAGACTCCATTATGGTGCTTGTCTCTTATTAGTCAATTATGTAAAACATTGTTATCAAACTTATGAATAATTCTGAAAAACGTAGTCAAAAAAAATTTATATTCAAACAGATGCACAGTTTCCCTTTTTACCTATAAGTGTTGGTAAAACGGGAAATAAGAGGTAAAACGGGATAAGAATTTTGCACAAATGATATATTCTTAAAGTTAATTTTTATAAAAAGAACTGAAACAAAAGATTATTAGACATTATTTGCACACATCACATACAAATGTGTCCTCGTCATCCTCGGCACCGGCGCAAGCGTCATTCGCCCATTTATGGCAACCAGAGCACCTTATCCAACCCTCGCCGGGCCTGTCTTCTAAGAAATTGTTGCTGCAATATAAACAAGCGACGTTGACTTCTTCAGTTTCGGATTCACTACTGCTACTTTCCTTCTTCATATACTTCTTCCTTTTCCCTATTGTAACTTCAATATTATCCAACTCCATTGACTTGTTTTTATTCTTAATGTTTATTTCTGAAGACTGTTTATTTCGGCTACTGCTTTGAAAAAATTTAATTTTTGTATTAGCATTAATTTTTTTAACGCTCACTTTTATTTTTCCCTTCTTGCTCTTTGAAAGACTTCTCTAATTCTTCTTTGTAAGGGGTACATGTAAGAATAGCCGCTTTACCTTTCTTCACCTTCCTTGTTTTTTTCGGAGCTACCTTATCTGCCACCTTTGGGTAGGGGGCAATTTTTTGACGAGAAATATAGTAGTGAATTTTGCTAGTGGATGGTCTAATATCGTCTTCAACTGGAAAATCATTTTCCTCGGATTAGATTGAACCCAGTGACTGCCCGATTTGTCCGATTTGTTCCACTGGCGTAACTTCTCTAAGAATTTCAATAGAATCTGTGCGTTCTGGGGGCTCTTCCGATAATACTGCGCTATCGTCTCCATTAGGCTCAGTTAATGGTCTGTCTGTAGGCAGAGAAGCTGCAAACATGTCATCTGTGAAGACAGTACGGTCTACTGGATAAATTCCGGTCTTCTTGAACCCATTTATGGCGTTCAACGGTGTTGAAGCTTGTAGATAAGCATGGCCAAATAATGAACCAATTTGAGGTAGAGTTACACACTTGCCTGGATTTTGCCTCAGCCAAACTTCCACTTGTGCAGTATAAAAGATACTTAGCGGTGCCATAAACGAAACATCGAGCGGCTGCATACGGTGACTGCAGTGTGGAGGTAAACATAAAATTGTCACACGATTCTCCCTTGCTTTTACTATAGCGGCAATATTTTGAGTGAGGGTTTTGTGTCCATCGAGTATAAGTAATGCTGGATTGTCTTTAGAGGCTTGAGTGTGGATGAGGAAGTGATCAAACCATTTAGTGAATAGATCTGCATCCAGCCAGATTTATGTGTTACCCCCAAAGTTCCTGGTGGAACGCCATGCATAAAGTGCTGCTGCATATTTACCCTGGGAAAAATGATCATCGGTGGGATGAATATTCCAATAGCGCTCATGCAGATCACTGCAGTCGATAACTCACCACGCTCTGCTGATGTGAGTGTACCCACTTGTTTTCTACCTCTCAAGGCCACTACCTTTGATGGACGCCCTTGCACTGTTCCCCGTGATCCCCGTTTCATCCACGTTGAAAAAAAAAATAAAAAATTGTTATTGTTTGTTTGTTGAAGCCTCGAGCCCTAGCTGCAGAAGTAGCTACTGGCAATCGCAAAGAGAGCTTATGTCGCTGCAAAAACGAACGTAACCAGTGCCATCCAGCTAGTTTAGTGGTCTTGTTGAAATGATTTTCGATATTATTAATTTCAGCCAATTGGAATGCAAGACTACGAATACTTCTTGTTGTTAATCCATATAACATCATTTCCATGTTTTTTGCATATTCTATTTACTTTTGTTCCAATTCCACCGGGAATGTTAACTTCCTGCTGCCAAGTTTCTTTGCGGTTCCTTTTGCTACTTGATTTGTATCCTTAAATCTTCGTTCTAGTGTTGACTTGGGAACATTAAACGTTTTCGCAGCACTCAGAAAACCATGAGTACCATTGCGTACAGACTCCAGGGCTCTAGTCATCGACTCTTCGGACCACGAATTGCGGTTAGATTTCCTTTTATAATTGGAAGGCATCTGGAAATAAATGAAATCATATATAAAAAAGATATGTAGGTAAAACGGGATATCCCGTTACATGGGAATCTCGTTTTACCTACACTCTACAGCCACACTTTTAAATTTAGCGCGTAAGGACTGTGTGACACTGGCAGCAGAAGTTCATTCATGAAATCTAACCTAACCTTATCGAGTTCGCGTAAACACAGCCGCGACTGAATACCATGCGTTTTGCACATGCTAGGCACTCGTTAGGTTATCATAAATATCAGCTCGACCCTTTACATAAATCATAAAAAAAATAATACTTACGTTTTACTTGCAAACTTGCACCGACGTCAACACACATCAACAATAACCGGTATGCGTTACACTTAGCCGTAGGAAAACTAAACTAGCGACGTTTCCGTCTTGTCCAAAATAGCATTTCCCGTTTTACCTACATATCCCGTTTTAGGCCCACCTCCCCTATATTTTACTGCCAGTATTCACTGACACCGCAGAAGTGTTAATTAAGAAATAAAAAATTAATTATATAAAAAAGTCAGAATTTAATGAAACTCTCCATAGATTGTTCTTCTTCCTCAGCTTTTCCCTTTTCAGATGTCGCTATTCCTTATTCTTCGACGCCACTCATTTTTGTCCATCGGGTCTTCTTCACCTAAATCTTTCTTTCTCAAGTCCTCTGTCATATAGTATTTGTGTCTTCTCCTCGGTTTTTCTCTACCTCTTCTTCCATTAACTCCTAACAGCTCTATCCTTCGTCCCACATAGTTTTCATCTCTACGTTTGACATGACCATGACAAACCATTGCAGTCTTTGTTCTTAAATATTTTTTAAAACTGTAGTCACCCAGGCCCTTTCCATAATCAAGTCCTTTCTGATCCACTCCCAACATTCACCGTAATATTTTTATTTTAGCTACTTCCATCTTGTTTTCCTCATTCCTCTTTATAGGCTACACTTCACCACCGTACACCAACGCAGATCTCACTACACTCTTGTATATCTTTCCTTTCAGCTCTTCTTTAATTTTTCGATCACAAAGTATCCCGCTCATTCGAGTTAAACCACCCAACCTCTATCATGTGGACAATTTTTCGATCTAGTGTCCCATTTTCCGTTATGTAGGAACCAAATTATTTAAATTCTCCTACTCTTCCTAGTTTTTCTCCAACAAATTCTATGTACCTACCCAAATACATAAACTCTGTTTTCGACCTGCTAACCTTAAGTCCTGAGATCGGCAACGGTGTACTAAGCAGATAAAAATAAATTTATTTTTCTCCTACTAAAATCCCAAATATCGCGATTAGTAGCAAAAAATAATTTACGGTTTGTTTATTATGTGAATTTAAAAAGGCTTCGTAATACCGCAGTGCAAAATTTCTGAAAAAAAAAACTTGCTTTCGGTAAAAACTAGTGTTTGAAGTGACAAGAGTAAGTAAGGTTATTTACAATTCAAAACTGTCATACTGGTGGAACTCTGGCCATTGGTTTTGCGACGTTACCAAAGTTAAAAAGGGTCAACTTCACCTTTCTTGCAGAGCAAAAAAAATGCCAGAACCCCAAGCAAAAGAAAACCAAAGAAAGGAGATTCAGGGGACGTGGACGACGTTATGAGCATGTTCAAGAAGATGATGGGGGAACTGACAGAAATCAGGAATGAAAATAAGGAATATATAGAAGAGATGATAGCACTGAAAAAAAGAAAATATAAAGATAAATCAAGAATTGGAAGAAAAAAAAACAAATTAACCCAAAGAGGGATTAAAAGAAAAAGAAAACAAAGTAGAAAGAAACAAAAAGAGAAATCAAACGATTTCTACCTGCGAAACCGAATTCAAATTTTTACCACTGTGCCTTCTAAAACTTGCAAAGCAAACAGCTTGATAAATTACTCGGCAAGGGAATCTAAAAATTGCATTCCACATTTCCCAAAGTAGAAAGAATTGAAAAAGAGACGAAAAGAAATAACATAGTAATAGGGGTCTACCAATATAGGCAACAGATGAAGCACTCTTAAAAAATAACGTAAAAGATTTTATACAAAAGCACCTAAAAGAGGATGTCGAAATAGAATCTGCAATGAAGCGAAAAAATAATATATGTCTGGTACAAATGAAGGACTATGGCGAAAAAATTAAGGTAATGAAAGAAAAAAGCCAACTCAGATTTCTTACTGGAGAAAAGATCTTCATCGACGATGTCCTGGCCGAAAAAAAAGACACATGAGGCAGATAATTGTAAATAAAGGCAAGGATTTAATTGCTGAAGGTAAAGAATGTGAAGATAGGGTACAAAAAACTAACTGTGGATGGCATAAAATGGCAATGGGCCGGAAATGGTACTTTCAAACGAGAAAATTCTAGAAATATGGACCCAAAACACGGCATATAGTAGTGGAAAAAGAAAAAGATGGCCCAGTATGCCAACGGACCCTAGCGATGAACAAGAAAATGAGTTTGAACATAAATAGCAAAATAAAAAAATGTACCTAAATATTGCGACATGGAATGTGCGAGGAGTATACGAGGAGGGAGCATTAATTAACCTAATAGAAGAACTCAAAAAATATAAAATATATATCATAGCAATACAGGAAACACATTTAACTGGAAATAACATTGAACAGATTAGCCCATCCACGTTTTATGCAAGTGGAGGTGATAATAGGAATTTTGGAGTGGGTTTTCTGGTACATGAAGACGTGGTAAAAGGATTCGTAGTAAAATCTGACAGAACGTGTGCAATTAGAATTAAAGGAAAAGAGAACATGATATCGCTGATAAATATACATGCTCCAACAGAAGAAAAAGGAGAAAAAGTGAAAGATGAATTTTATGAAAAATTAGAGTCATTGTCTGAAGAAATGCCCAGAAAAGATATTAAAATTATTTTAGGCAACGCCAATGCAAAGGTCGGAAGAGAAGATATACATATATAAAAACATAACAGGGGGTGAAAGTAAACATTTGAATACAATTGATAATGGCCAAAGATTGATTACATTTGCAATTGAAAACAGGATTAAAATAATGAGTACGCATTTCAGGACAAAAATTATATATAAAGGAACGTAATCAAATAGACCACATCTTAATACAAGAGAAGTTCGCCAATTTGATAACAAATGTGAAAACGTGCAGATTGGCTGACGTAGTAGACTCAGATCATTTTTTGGTTAGAATTAATATGAGAGAAGCAATACAGCTCTTTTAGCTCAATACAACGATTTCGCGATTTGCCAACTTATTTGTGCCGTTCGAAAAATACGATTCTGGAAGCACTACAAAATAGGCGTTTATTTCATCAATAATTACATCTTCTTTCGGGCTGATTTTGTTATTTACAACCCTTCTCTTCAGATTAAAATAATAATCGGAGGGGCAACCTACTGAGGGGTTTCCTACTAAGTTCCTGCTTTAATTTGTCCAATAATGCACAATAATACTACCTATTAATAGTTTTACCCTTCTCATGACCACCAATTAAAATTATGCTCTTGTTATCCCAAAATACAGTGGCGATAGCCTTTCCTACTCATTAAATCACTATTACCCGATTTGAAGCATTTTGAACCCTTCACTCCACTGCTGCAGGTTCATTTTTTATTCTAATGTGTAGTAGTGGATCCAGGTTTCATCATCGGTTACCAATCGACGCCAAAAGTCTGACAGATTACATTTCATAAGGTCCAAACACTGCTAAGAAATCATCACATGTTTTTAGTCAATGACAAAAATATGACCAGTAGGCTCTTTACTAATTCTTGTGGCCTCTGCCAATTCACGCATCTTTACGATCAGCTGGAATCATTTCTTAACATCGCGCTAAAATTTTATACGTATAACTAAAAAGGTGGGGTTTTTAAGAACTAAAGTTTTTGTTTAGATCGCAGCTCTCTAATCGGCAAAGGAAGTTACCTATCATACGACATATAATGGATATATTTTTAAACCACATCCTCATCCAGTGAGTATATATACACTCCAAAATTAACGCATCGTCTTAAAAGGTTTCATTACTTTGAAGCAGGAAAGTTTTAAACTGACAATAATGATTACCATGGAATAAACTGTTTTAAGGCTTTGCATATGTTAGTTAGTTGACATAGACCGTATTTCAAGAAATCTGAGCCGCGATGAATGTGTGCAGGCAATTTCTTTAGCTGATGTAGGATTAAGTTATCGTGAAACAGGCTTGAGGTTAATATCTCATACTACATAACCACGAGTCGTTAAACGTTTTCGAGAAAGAAATGACCATACGAGACGGCCTGAACAAGGAAGAGTCACACCACTACGCTAAAATCAGTTTTTCAGGCTATAAGAGAACGTTTTGTCACAATGAGACATTTCCAAAGACAAGTGGCAGATGTTCAAGATAATATTCCAATTAGTAGAAACACTATAAAAAGGGGTCTCGCTGAACACGGTTTGCATGTAAGGATACCAGCCAGAACACAAGCTTTAAACTTAAATAATCGTAGAAGTAGATTGCAATTTCCCAAAGTGACCTTGATTGGAATGTTGATCACTAGGAGCACGTATTATTCACAAATAAATCGAAGAATTGCGTATATAGCGCAGATAGAAATGTACGAGTAATTCGATTGCCAATAGAACGCTACAGCGTAAACGGACCTTGTTGTTTACGAAGGGCCTTAACAAGGGAAAGGTATATTACAGACATTTTCTTCAACTATGTAGTTCCGTTCACTCCTTGCATAGGAAATAATTTTCTTTTACTGCATTATAAAAGACGATCACCTGTTGCACGTATGATCCTTGGTTATTTGGACGAGGTTGGCATGCAAACAATGAACTGGCCACTCTGTAGCCCTGATCTAAATACCATAGAGAATTTGTGGGATATTATTGATCGTCAAGTTATGGTGAGACGTTTGGAATGTAAATGATTAAGACGAAATAAGACGTTTGATTTTTAATATGCCCAGTCGCTGTGAGGAAGTAATTAGAAATAGAGGCAGGAATACTCGTTATTAAGTGTTTTTTCTGGAGGTAACTTGTTAAAGATTATTTCACTTATGTTTTCTTTACTTTCAGTTGCTTTAAATGCCCATAAAAAATGTTACACTTAAAATTTTGTATAATCTTTGATAATAGATATCAAACTGATTTTTTCACAAAAATGTTAAGTAAAGGTAAACCTATCTCGCAATATTAATAGGATGTAGCGTTTGTTTACAATTAATTCCACAAAGTATGGCAAAATAAGACGAAAAAATACAACTTTATTTTTATCCATGGGTAACCATTGACATTTCTCAGATAACATTTTTACAGTAATTCCTTAGAAATATACCTTTAATGTAAAAATAAAAATCATCGACATCCAATTAATGGTTCAGAAGATTAATTTTGAAGACTAGTAAATATATATAAACACAAAAATTTCATTTGCTCCATTCCTCAAAATTGTCATCATAAAAATGTTCTGGTCTAAATTTTATAAGGGAAGGGGGTAGATCGTTCCTGTTTTCCAAATTTTCAGGGTAAGTCCAAAATATATGCACCTTATCACTTGAATCTTTATTATTAATTTCATACTGTTCAATCCATTTTTCTAAAGGCGGTACAGGTGGTACTTCTTCTTTTTGTTTTCTCCTCATTTGTTGGATATGCTCAACTAAAATAAGTAAAGATTAGTTACATTAATTTATATTTAAAAAATATAAATTTATAGTTTTGCGAAGGCATATTTAATTAAAAAAACAAAACAATATTTTTTTGCTTAACAGCTTAACATATTTATTTAGTGTTTCACTAGAAACTATGTATGATTTTAAATGTTATTTTTAATTGCATTAAGGAGTTATGTCAAAAGGTTTAAAATTTGATAATAATAATTATGCAAGAGATTATTGTATTGTATTGTTTGATATATTGTTATTACAGCTTATTCCAAGATAATTAACAATTTCCTCTATTACACAGATCCTCGCATCAATCCTTAAAGACCCAAGATGACATTACATACCATATAAATATAATCTGCTACATGTTATTGAGGGAATCAAAAACAGACTTGGCGCGACGACTGGAGGGCAATACTTGTTCTATATGTCCCAACTAAAACTTTTACTATAAACTATGAAATCATCAAACAACTCATCCTGTAAGAATTAATATGCTGCGATGTTAAGATAAAAGAAAAACAAGAAACTACAAAAAAAAAGAAAAACATTACAATAATTTCCAAACTCCGGACCTCTATCCATGAAAAGATGGAAAAACTACTAATGGTGTAAGTGACAGAGAAGCAGCTTCAAGGAGGAACCTTAACACAAAAACATCATATTTATGTGAAAAGGCACGAGCAATTTACAGTGATTGGCTGAAGCAGATCCCACAGACTTCCACAAATGAAGAATCGTAAGACTGGTTTAAAGCCAGTCATGGCTGGTTTGACAATTTTAGGAAAAGAACTGGCATTCACTCAGTCATCAGGCATGGTGAGGCAACAAGTTCAGATGTGAGGGCAGCTAAGGCTTACATCAAAACGTTTTTGTCAATAGTGACGAGACAGGGCTTTTCTGGAACAGGATTCCGAGTAGGACTTACATAACGGCAGAGAAGACGATGGCAGGTCACAAACTCATGAAGGATATATTAACTTTAGTACTTTGCACTAATGTGAGTGGCGGCTGTAAATTCAACCTTTGCTAGTATACCATTCGGAAAATCCCAGATCCTTTAAGTCACATAGGTTTTAAAAGAAAAACTGCAAGTTATGTGGAGGTCAAATCCGAAGGTGTGGGTTACCAGGAAATTCTTTGTTTTGTGAATAAATCTATTGTTTGGCCCTTCTGTTAAAAAATATCTTAAAGAAAACAACCTATCCATGAAAGCCATTCTCGTCCTCAACAATGCCTCTGCTCACCCACAAAATCTTGAAGATGATTTAGTCAAATTACAGTTTATAAAGGTTCTCTACCTACCACCCAACACCACTTCTATCCTGCAGCCCATGGATCAGCAGGTGATTTTAAATTTTAAGAAGTTGTACACAAAGCACATTTTTTGGTATTGCTTTGAGGTGACACAGAACACAAACCTTAGCCTTCGAGAGTTTATATAAAAGTACAACTAATGCTCATAATAGTCACTATTATTCAATTCATCCAATTCTTGCCAATAGCATTCCTCACCTAATCTTTTCTCCTTCCAAATCATATGCTTCCATATTAATGGAATTAAAATTCATCATGGTTGCTTCCCAATATTTAAAGTATAGGCGAGCGGTTTACCCCTATAAGCAGAGCATCAACCGACTAAAATTCTTTTTGCATTTCTAATGCACCAAACCTTTTTTATTCGATTCTATATATTTTTCCAAGATGAAATGTATTTTTTTTAAATTTTTACAAGTGGGCCGGCAATTGTTATTAACAAATAACTTATACAAAAAAGCATTTTCACCGAATTGTTTCGGAATCAATTTTTTAGGTGTATCTCATCAAAATAAACACTTTTTCTCTCTTGATAATTTTTCGAAAAATGCTTCCTTTTCGAGTAATTTGCATTTTTTTGTTGAAAAAATGCCTTAATTAGTGATTTTTGGGATTTTTTTTCTAAAAAACTACTGAATGGATTGCAATTTTACAAATAGCTTTATAATCTTTAAACCGTCGACTACAAGTTAAAATATTTTGACAAGGATAAATGTTTTCTATCTCGCTAAAAACGTGGACCCAAATTTCTGGTGCTTTCGAACCTCGAAGTAAAGCATATGTGATAGAAAATAATCAGTATTATGATTCAAATTTAGAATGTAATCACTTAGAAGCAGATACTAGGGTTATTTTTCACGCTTTTAAATTACAACAGCAGCATTTGGATAAAAAAATTCAAATTATTGTTAAACCTCCACACACAGATATATTTATTTTACTTTTATCTCATTATCATGATTTCACAAGTGAACCACTTTTATGGTTTCACACAGAAAATATTGTAAAAAATGTGGATCGTTCTTGATATATACCTGTACATCAAATTGCAAAAGATATTGGAAAAAGAATGTGCAACAGTATCCTAATAATGCATTTTATAACAGGTTGTGATACCACAAGTTCATTTTATGATATGGGAAAAAGAAGGCTTATAAAGCTTTGCAGAAATTAACTGATAGTCAATTGGAAAAATTAAGAAATTTGCCTACTTTACCTTTAGATGAAGGACTTACAGTTTTGACCCTATCTTTATCTAAACTGTATGACCCTCAAAATAAGTTTAAAAAATATCACGAATCCATAAATGAATTAAGATATAATATTGCATTAAAAAAATGCATCTAATGAAAAATTACCACCTTCGAAACCAGCATTATTACAACATTACTTAAGAGCAAAGTGGCAAATAAATGAATGGATTCTAGCAAAAAACAATATTATTTCATCTCTTTATCCATTAATCCATGGTTGGACAATGGAAAATAATTGTTTCGATTTTAATTATTTGGAAGGCGAAACTAGTTTAGATATGTTACAAAAGTATTTCTGCTCATGTACCGGAAAATGTTCTACGAAAAATTGTAATTGTATTTCCTATAATTTAGAATGCTGCGCAGTATGTGCATGTACACCAGAGAATTGTAAAAATGTTAAAGACGACTCTATTGAAGACAATGAAATCAGCTTACTAGATGGAAATCCTGGTACTGTTGACGAAAATTTTCAAATTGTTGACAATGAAAACGATGTATAATTAATATTATATTTTAATTTTATTATATTTTTCAATGAAAATTAATTATATATTGCTTAATGTATTTCACTGTAATAAAACATTCAATAATATAGTCACCACACCACGTATATTAAAAGAAAAATTACATTATAGCATTGTAAAAAATTAATTTTATTGTTTTAATTATATGTCTATATAAATATAATTAGAAATATCTTTTTTTTTTAATAAATTGTACGTAATATTTGTATTGAATTAATTTTTTAA
Source organism: Diabrotica undecimpunctata (assembly GCF_040954645.1). Taxonomy (NCBI): domain Eukaryota; kingdom Metazoa; phylum Arthropoda; class Insecta; order Coleoptera; family Chrysomelidae; genus Diabrotica; species Diabrotica undecimpunctata. Next base: position 127,917,040 of record NC_092803.1, read on the forward strand.
ATTCGCCGCTCGAAAGGCATATTAGAAATATTTGGGTCCACGTTTTTAGCAAGATGGAAAAAAAATATCCTTGTCAAAATATTATTACTTGTACTCGACGGTTTAAAGATTATAAAGTTATTTGTAGAATTGCAATACATTTAGTAGTTTTTTAGAAAAAAAATCCCAAATATCACTAATTAAGGCATTTTTTCAACAAAAAAATGCAAATAACTCAAAAAGGAAGCATTTTTCGAAAAATTATCAAGAGAGAAAAAGTGTTTATTTTGATGAGATACACCTAAAAAAATTGATTCCGAAACAATTCGGTGAAATTGCTTTTTTGTATAAGTTATTTGTTAATAACAATTGCCGGCCCACTTGTAAAAATTAAAAAAAAAATACATTTCATCTTGGAAAAATATATAGAATCGAATAAAAAAGGTTTGGTGCATTAGAAATGCAAAAAGAATTTTAGTCGGTATATTCTGTTTCTAAGCGTCTTTTGAGGGGTAAACCGCTCGCCTAGTAGTATTTCAAAGCTCCTTTTGTGAGTGTAACAACACTTCAGTGGGAGACTTAAACCACATATAATGCAGTTTTTGCTGGTGTGGTAAAATTTTGGGTAGGCCAAGCCAGCAAATTACATAGCTATGGTCACGGGGTCATGACCCCCCCCCCCTCCCCCCCAACTAATTTTTTAATGATTTCTCTGTTCATTTTAACTTCTGCGTTGTATCTAATTTTTGCGATTTTTGATTTTTCATCTAGCAAATCGCGAACAGAAAACGCCCTCTTCTGTACATCCTTAACGGGCAGCAAATTACTTAAATGTTCCTTGCAGCTGGTATGTTTTTTTAAGGAGGCAGACATATTTTTTAAATCAAAGTATCCTTCACAATTCTATACATATTTCTTATTAGAAAATAACAAACACGGCCAACAATATAGTCTGTTTTTCATAATACTTCCAGACAACCATTTTTAGATATCATACCAAGAGCAATTAAAAGTACGCACCTTTTTCCCATCTTTTTGGTCAATTCGCAATGTTGGAGTAGGCCTTTCATTCATAATATTTTTTTTTCTATCAATTTCAGTTCTTCTAGATAATGGCGATTCCAATAGTGAAACAACAATGTCAAACACTCACTATCAACATTACTATTACTGCAACCTGGTAAAGCGTCATAAAAACTCATTTTTATGTATCAGTTATAAAAAAATCTCACATATATAAGTTGCATACAATCAGGCGATATATAAATCACGCAAATGTGATTTTTTTTCTTCGAATTTTACGAATTTTTTTAAATTTATTTGGGCAACCGTGCACTTGTTTTCAATTGTGTTGTTTGTTTAAAAATATGTTACAATTATAGATTATGTTACATATTTTTTTATCATAATTTAAAAGAAAATTTATATTACAATTCGATAATTACGTTACAAGTGACAACGATGATCATCGTAGGTTCGATCGTCTGGTGCCTAAACAGCAAGCATAAACACGACAATATAAATCGTTGTCCGACAAGCTACTTAACTTCAAACGCTTTTTGTATGGGGATCTTATGTGAGCTAGGTCGGCCAGTTCCGATCGGGCCTATTAATGATATTTAAAATGCCTGAATACGATTCGATGCTTTCTGTGGTAATATAATAACTTAGTTGTTTTAACGGACGCTAATGTATTGAGTGATTTAGTACATTTAAAAGTTATTTACATGCATTAACATAATTTTTAAATATATGTTTTTCAATTTTAAAACTCTTAAAATTATTGGGTAGGCCCGGCCTATCCTGCCTACCCCCAAAAGCCGCCACTGATATAATGTGCCAAACACATGGGATCATCCAAAGAGTTATTATCCAAATTGTACAAACTACACATTGCAGGTCATTTTATATATTATGTTTAATTGCATCTTTCAAGAAATCAGTATATGATCTTTCAATTGAATTTCTCAGGAAAACAAAAATAAACATTTAGCATAAATAGCTTAAAAAATTTTTTAGGTAGCCACTAAAATACAATAGTATGTAGAAGTATTTACTCTTTACAAGAAGGTATATTACAATACATTTAATTTGAAGTCAAAAATATGTGATTAATATGATCTGTGGCTAATGAACATAGTTTGAAGCCAAATGTCTTAACACACACACCCACAAAAGTTTGTGATTCTACAATATTTGGAAAACTACTTCAAACCAAATGAGCAATAATAAATTAATTTGGTAAACACACAAACATTAAGATCAAATAATGTATTCCATAAACTATTCAAGTATGCAGTTCTAATTAGAAATAAATTGCAAGTAAGTAAGGCCTCCCAATGTTTTAGTAGGGTAAACTAATAAAACTAATATTATTTGTTAACAAAACAATTACTGCAAGGTAAACTCCATTCGCTTAGCTAGGACATATTTTGACAGATTCATTGTCGGAAACTTACAACACAACAATTCCTACGTCTCAGTATTAATAGCTCAAGTATCCTACTATTGCAGACTTCTTTCTTTAAAAAAAGAAGAATTATTCTAAATAATGGAAGTGTATATTAAACCCATCAAATTTTGGATAGTATATATTTAAATAATATATTTTAGTTGTTACAATTTAACATAACTATTTATTATATTGTGTAAATAAATAAATATTGATTGTCGGTAATTGGCAAAGTTCTATTTTATTTACTATTTAGTTTGTTTACTATTAATATGTAAAAGTTTGTGATTCTACAATACTTGGAAAACTACTTCAAACCAAATCAGCAATAATAAATTAATTTGGTAAACACACAAACATTAAGATCAAATAATGTATTCCATAAACTATTCAAGTATGCAGTTCTAATTAGAAATAAATTGCAAGTAAGTAAGGCCTCCCAATGTTTTAGTAGGGTAAACTAATAAAACTAATATTATTTGTTAACAAAACAATTACTGCAAGGTAAACTCCATTCTCTTAGCTAGGACATATTATTTTAACAGATTCATTGTCGGAAACCTACAACACAACAATTCCTACTTCTCAGTATTAATAGCTCAAGTATCCTACTATTGCAGACTTCTTTCTTTAAAAAAAGAAGAATTATTCTAAATAATGGAAGTGTATATTAAACCCATCAAATTTTGGATAGTATATATTTAAATAATATATTTTAGTTGTTACAATTTAACATAACTATTTATTATATGGTGTAAATAAATAAATATTGATTGTCGGTAATTGGCAAAGTTCTATTTTATTTACTATTTAGTTTGTTTACTATTAATATTGGCTATCAGTACGTGTGCTTGGTTGTATAGTAATTTCCAGCCACTTTTAGTTTGTCAAAAAGTAACTAACTTCGCAAAAAAATAATTACTAAATTCACTAGACAGTTCGGACTGGGAATAGCGAACCGAGTATAAATATTGAAAGTAATCTCAATAAATCATGAATGTGTTGCATGCGTGAGTCCATTTCAAATAGGTAAAAAGAAATAAAATAAGACAAAGTTTTGGTGGTAAAATTAAATTGATTGTGAGTAAGTCTTATTTTAATTCTTTTTACCTATTTAATCTCAATAAATGTACACCTACCTTGCTTTCTAAGTTCACACAACTCTTCAGGAGAGTAATGAGTGAACCTACACACTCCCTCAAAAGGACAGCTACCTTGGGAAAATCGTCTACATGGTATTTTTAAAAGCTCTTCCTTTAAAACTGTTTCTGGATCTAAATATAATATGTAAATTATAAATTTATTTGGACAATTATTGCATACATACCTCTACAAGATTCATAATGCAAATTTCTAAGTTTTATGTGGTTGGAACTTTGTAAGTGCTTCTTTCTAGCGTCGAGATCATCTATAAAGCATTTATCACAATAATCACAGTAATACCTTCGACCCATATTGTTAGTTAACTGCAGAACTAAATTTTAAATGACTTTATTTCTGCTTTATTTACATACAAAATTGGACTTAAAAAACTTAGGTTAAATGGTTTCTTCTTTTCGTTTCGGGTGTAAGCTTTGAATTTATAGTATTCGTTCGGTATTTTATGATTCATCATTTAATATTATATATTAATTATCTAGTTTTATACCAACAAAATGGTTCTCTGATTTCTGCAATTTTTAATAAATTTGATATAAATAATAATTTCATGGTTTGGGGTTTGCCTAGATGATGTATATTTAAGGTATTAGGTGTTGCATAATATGTGGTGTATAAATTACCAATTGAGTCAAAAACTAGAATTGGGAAACACAGCAACACCATAGCAACACAACAAAATCACATTGAAAAAGTTCAGGATGTTGTACAAGAAATTTTCGTAGATAAAAATATAGTTATGAACAAACTATACCTATTTATTTATTACCTACGTTATATATTTTTAAGTATCCGTCTTGTCTTAAATGGATATTTAATCGTGTAACATTAATTGTTTTTAATTGTAGTAGGTATTAACTATAAGCTTCTTCATAAATTATTTACCACAACACACGTACACAAATTAATAAAACGTTTGTTATCTAAATAGAAATATATTTCTTAATATATACATATCACACAGTATAATAAAAGTACCTATCAATTTTATCTTCCAACTAAACTAATTAAAGGAGCGTAAACAATGTTTGGGTCAGTTCTAACGTTTTGTAAGACATAATTTGCCCCATAGATATTATCTTTTTGACTCCCACCTTCTCTTTTCTGTACTATTATTCTTTGGTAGGTTCCATCCGGTTGTAATAAAAAAAATTGTTGTCCATCTTGAGGAGCTGCAACGGCTGTAGCGACAGAAACATTTGGGCTCTCTGTATTAGGGTCCTACAATGAATAATTATATTTAGTTTTTATTTCCCGAATATTTCTATATTTTTAGATAATGTCTCAATTTTTGTTTATTTTAGAATTAAATCCTTTGAAATAAATTTTTCTACAAATAATGAGCAAAGAGTGCTCTCATGAATTGTTATTGTTCGTCGCCACTTTTAAAATAAAATTTTGCAAATAACTCTGTTTTCCGTTATCCGTGAAAGGAATAGTTACTTCTTTCGCTTTTACAAAAAATACATATTCATTGCTTTTACACTCAAGATTTTGCTTTGTATAATAACTTTGAATGTACTTAGTCGATGTTTTTGCAATTATGACTCTTAATAAAACCTTGTTTTCTCTTTGTAAAGTTAGACTTGTACCGTTACTGCCCGCTCTCTATTCCAATATTAAATAAATATTACATCTTATAAAAAATCTTTCTTATTTTAAGTTTTGCGATAGTCTATATGATTTCCTCTAATAATTTTAATAATCTTTTAAAAATACGTGAACTACTAGAATATTACATACTTAACTACGTACTAATTATCTACAGTTACCTGTTCCATTGGATAATCAAATCCAGAAGACGAAGTAACAAAAGGTCTCTGAGTAGTTGGTGTCGGATTTCTCTGAACAGGACTCTCAATAGTAGGAGGAATGTATCTATTATTTACTTGATCATCATTGCCGTTTCCATTATTGTTTTGAGGTCTAGTAGTAGGTCTTACACGACCATTATTATCTCGGTTTCCAAATTGTGTCACTTCAACTTTTTGTACATCAATGTTAGGATTAGGAAAGGGCACTGAATTAGGAAAATTATTATTTGATTGAGCATCCCCAGGATTTGGTAAGTCAAGGTTGTTCCAAGAATTGGTTGGGTTTTTTGCAAAGTTGGGGGATACTGATGAAGGATCCGCATTTTCTTGATTTCCTTGGTTTGGTAGATTTTGGGTGGGAGGAATGTACTTGCCTGCAGGGTTGCCTTGATCTCCCCGAACAAAGGCCGTATTTACATTGTTTTGATTACTAGGATTTTGATCAAGGTTTCTACCCTCTTGTTGAACATTAAAACCAGTAGTAGGTGACACAAATTTTCTAAAATTTTCTGGTTCTTTTATCGGTAAATATTGATCAGTAAGTGAACTTCTAAATTTAGCATTATTTTGTGTTGGTAGGTTTTGTACGAATCTATTGTCTGGTTGTCTGGATACTTGTGGAGCTAAATACTGAGCAATATTTTGTTGAATAATTCTTTGCGCTTCTATTTTTTGTAAAAGTTGTTTTAACTCCCTAACCTCTTCCAAAGTAGCTGCATCCACCACCGCTCTATCTGGGGCTCCGTAGTTTCTCTGAGGCTGAGCTAAGAAGGGACCAAATTGAGCAGAGTTATCAACTTGTTTTGGTACACCATAAATTGTTTGTGGAACTGATTGAACATTGTTTTGAACATCTATATCAGGTACACCGTATCTGGTTGGTAGCGGTCTTTGAGCTAAATTACCTTTATTAAACCAAACACTGTCAGGGATAGTTCTGTATCGGCTATCTTGTGTTAATTTGATTGGAGGCAGATTATTTCGGTACGCTGGGTCTAAAGGTTCGGCGTTACTTGGAGGTGGGCCGTATTTTGTCGAAAGTTGTTTGGCAGGTTGGACATTGGGTACACCGTATGTTCTCTGAGGCAGCGATAGTTGCGGACTTGGTCTAAATCCTCTTGATGGGTATGGCGGCGGTACTTCGCACAATATTCCACTTATGCCAAGTATTATAAACAGTAATATCTGAAACATACGATAAGTTACATATATTTGTTATTCCATAATGGTTTCTAAAGTTTTAAATATAAATTAAAACGAGAGTAAAAATCTAATATAAAGTGTGTCAACGGTATGTTATTCACAAAAATACTTAAAATACTACCAAAACAAATATTTTTTCATGAAGTTTTTTGTCGTTTAAATAATAATATTTTGTAAATTTATTAAGTGAATTTATTATTTAGCCTCTCTTATTTTAATGTCAACCTCACGTTTACATGGTACTCCCTGTTGGATAACTACCAAGGCTTTGACTAGCACAGCAATAAAAATTCTTATGGATATATTTAGTACAGCTTTCCATCAGAAATATGGGAACCATGTGGAAACGCGGTCATAACTCTTGGAATCCAAGATTCAGCATGGGAAGAAGATCACTAATAAACCACGGGGCTTCCCAAGTGACCAACCCACGAAAATCCAATGGCACAGATATTAACTTGACTAGATATTTTCATCCTAGATGAAAACAAAGTAAGCAGGGTTATATATATATATATATATATATATATATATATATATATATATATATATATATATATATATATATATATATAAATATATATATATATATATATATATATATATATATATATATATATAAATATATATATATATATATATATATATATATATATATATATATATATATATATATATATGTATATATATATATATATATATATATATATATATATATATATATATATATATATTATTATTATTTTTTTATTTCAAGATGAAAGATCAATACTAGGTATTGCCATCAGAGATAAGGTACCAAACCCAGAAATAAGAAGAAGAACAGAAGTCACAGATGCAGTTGAGAAAATAGCCATGGCTAAATAGGCTTGAGCCGGACATGTTGCCAGATTAACGGATGATAAATGGATCAGAAAGATTCTGGAATGGCGACCAAGGCAAGAGACATATCGAAGCAGAGGACGACCACCGACTAGATGGACGGATGATATCAAGCGTATCACCACAAACTGGATGCAAGAAGCTCAAGACAGAAATAGGTGAAAAATTTTACGGGAAGCCTACGTTCAGCAGTGAACAAATATAGGCTAATTGATGATGATGATATATATTAAAGAGTAAGGGGTGAAGAGAGGGACTTGTAGAGACAAAGAACCTTGGTGGTAGAACCATAAAGTGCAACAGAAGGTTAGAGAGAAGAAAAATGCTAGATTGGTATCTAACAAGGAATTAAAAAGGTTATAATAGCATTGTTAAAGCAAGAGACAAGTCATCAAAAGACTTAACCCACATGCGACATATTAAAAGTGCAAGTGGAAGAGTGTTAAGAACCGATGTTGAAATAAAGCAAATATGGTATGAGTACTTTAGAAAGTTGATAAATGAAGAACGCCCGAGGAGAGACAGAGAATGCGGGATCCCAAATGAGAAATATTGACAACAAAAGATGAAGTTGTCGAGGCGTTAAATAGGATAAATTCGTTTATTTGTTAAAACGCAAGTAGGACCTGATGAAATACCTGTGGAGGTTTGGAAGACTCCGGGAGAGGAAGGGGTTGATATTTTGTGGCAAATTATGAGTAGAACATATAAGGAAGAAAGGATGCCCAATGCATGGAGAGAGAGTGTGATGGTATCATTATATAAAGATAAAGGGTGCATTCAGAACTGTAAGAACTATAAAAGGGATAAGGTTATGTCGCACACAATGAAAATTTGGGAGAGAACTGTAGAACGGTTAAGTAGACATTGATAGGTGAAGAACAGTTTGGGTTTATGCCAGAAAGGAGGACAACAGATGCCTTGTTTGCGGCGTGAGAAATACGGCGAGAAGAAAAGGGAGCTACATTTCTTATTTATAGATCTTGAGAGTTCTTAGGCAAGAGCTATTAAGATGTATAAGAAAGAAATGGGTTCCTACGTAAAAGTAAGTAAGGCTCGTGAGGGATATGTATGAGGGAGCGTTCACCAAAGTAAAAACCTGTGTCGGATTGGCCGAAAGTTTTCCAGTGACGGCTGGTTTGCATCAAGGCTCTTCACTGAGTACCTACCTGTTTAGTCGTATGGTGGATGTAGTGACAGAGAAAATAAGGAAGGGGGCTCCTTGGTCAATGCTTTTTGCTGATAGTATCGTCTCAGTAGTGGAGAGCAAAGAAATGTTAAAAAAGAAGTTGGAGTGTTGGAGAAGGGCTATTGCAGAGGGAGGACTTAAGCTTAGCAGGTCATAAACAGAATATATGTGGTTAGGAGAAAGGGGAATGATTGAGGACATATAATTGCTAGGATAAAAACTGGGACGAGTAGGAGAATTTAAATACTTTGGCTCCTACATAACGGAAAATGGAACACTAGATAGAGAAATTATCCGTAGGATACAGACTGTTTGGCTAAACTGGCAGTGAATAAGCAGGGTATTCTGTGATCGAAAAATCAGGAAAGAGCTGAAAGGAACGATACAAAAGAGTGCGGTGAGACCTGTTTTGGTGTACGACGCTGAAATGTGGCCCATAAAGAAGAATCAGGAAAAGAAGATTGAAGTAGCTGGAAGTATCGAATGTCTTCAATTCGTTATAGCTTGCGGTAATAGAGAATTCGTAAAGAACGGACTTTAATACTTAGGGCATATTATGAGAAATATCAGATAATGAATACTGCAATTAAACTGCAGTACATAAACCATTCGTTTAGACTATTTAACACGTTATGTACAAGTTATGTACACTTTAAGTGTTTAGAAGATGGATGTTGAAAAACTAAACAATAACAAAACGATAACTGCTGAAGGTAAAATTTAGCAATAGAAAGAAAGTTTAATTGGTTAAAAATAAAAAAATAAACTAATGAAAGTAGAAATTTTGAATATATAACTTCAAAAATATGCTAGAGAATCCCGTTAATTTTTTGGTAATGAACTGGGTTCATATAATGCATTAAATAATTAAAGTTTACTAACAATCTAAAAAGGAATCTAATGAATAATGTTAACGTATAAAAAAATCACTGTTTATTATTGCAATTCTTTAAAAGTTTGTAAGTTTTATTCTGGATACTTAATTGCCATTTTTTAACGTTTTGTGTATGTCGACTTTGTAATTTTCACCAATTAAGTTAATTTTAAAATTATACAAATACTCCTAGGAAAATTTATAATAGATGTAATAGAAATGGGTCTACTGTTATGCGATGTTTTTAGAGGTACCGGATCAATTTGCAGAACCAGTGACTGTGAAGAACGCCTAATAAGAATAAATGCTATTAGAGGCTGCTTCAGTACCATTAGATCAATTGGCAATCAATGGCCGACTGTTTTAGGTCAATAACTCACAATGAGATCAATTTACTAAATAATAAGGTTTTTTTGGTCTTTAATCCTGCCGACAATGCTTTATTTTAATGTTAACCAAAATATATATGAAAGCAAGACTTCAGTGCTGCAAACAACGGGCCAGCTGGATCAGGAATGGAACCGGATCGTATTCTGTTTCACTTCAGATCTACTTTTGCGTGGAACGTAAGATAGCGCTTACCTTATGATTTGGGGTGACATAACATTAAAAGTAGGTCTTCTTAAGTATTTCTGGAGAAAAATAACATGAACGCTTAGGGTTATATTTCTATTTTCCAGTAAGATATTGCCAGGCTCAGCAAGAGAGTAGCTGTTACTGTCAAAATAACACCACCGTTCTTTAATGCAGGAATCAGCAGGATCATCAGACGTCTCTGCTAATTGAAAATGATTTGCGGTACCTTCGGAATAAGATTTAGAATTTTTTGACAGATATACCGCAAGAAGACATCGATTACCGCATTTAAAGGATACATTACAGAATAAAGGAGTGCATGTCCTTTAGGGGGGCTCCGAATCATTACTGAATTTTAAGGACAGGGACTACTCCAATTAAGGAAAATTTAAAGAATTAATAGACTATATGTTTCTATTTTATTTTCAAAAGACTATTAAAATATATTTAAATTAACTGAGTGTTCCAATGGGCATTTTCAATGTAGAACAGTATAAATGAAAACGGAGAAATCTAAAAATGAACTAACAAATGACTTAACAAATCGACTAAAAAGGTAAGCTACCCAAAACTAAATCAAAAACTACATAAACAGTTAAATAATAGTTAGTTTTACATTTCAAAAAGGATATCATATTAAAAAAAATCTTAAAATATTCTTAAACATATATGATTTTTTTATTTTTGTCTTAAATATCTTCATTTTAAACATTCCGTATTGCTTGAATCACTCTGTATTTTTAAGCTTGTGAATATTTCCGTTAATTACACCTGTCGAACATCATATGGCGAAGGAAAACTAGAAAACAATTTACTTCGGCATCCTATTGTATTACTCTAGGGCTTTATTTTTCATTAAGTATCTGCGTACCTTGGAATGAATATGCCCGCAGGCATACGAACGACCGATGCGATGTTTTGTTCCAAAAGGAATTAAGTCCGTAGAAACAGGTAGGGGAAACTTAGAACTTTAAATGAACTTTTAGAATAGCTGGTATGATTTATTTAAATTGTACAAATGCCAATGAGGTTATAGAAAGGGTGAGAAAATTGAAGCCAGTAAAAATGATAAAAGTTGTATTCAATTAGACTAATCTGGGTTATTCATCCATATTCACTGGGATTAAATAGTAGATAAAACCTTCCGATTGCATAATAATCACTAAAGACTATGTTAAATATAAGAAGGCCTTCCTACCACCTACCACCATAGTAGAAGCACCCTTCGACACAGGGTCAACTTTGAAGTAGAGAGTAGATAGAACCTATACTTAATTATCAAGCAATACATTTACAAATTTTCATTTTACAAAGTTTATGGAGTAAAAATTTTAAAAACATCTTTCTGTATTAAAAGGAAATCCTATTTTCAGATGGGGCTAAATATTTAATGGAAAATAAGTGAAAATATTACTAAGCAAAAAATCAAGGCATTTTAAGAAAATCGGCTTACAGATTCTTGGTAAATCGATTTTTTTGCGCTTTTACCCCCTATGAGGGTGGTTTTAGGGGAAGCCCAGTGGTAGAAGTGGTAAACTTTTTTGCATCTTTTGAAAAGTCAAAAAATTAATGTTCTCGGCAAACTTCAGCTTGTTCGTGTGATTTTTGGAGGTTCAATAGCATTTTCGTATCTGAATACTGGAGTAACAAGCCATATTTTAAAATTATTGTTAGTTAATCAGGATAACTACAAAAATTTTGGAATTCCAGTATACATTTTTTCTACGAAATAAACTGTATTTCATTGCATTGTCTAATTTTCCGTAAAAAATAGTGTATAGTTTAATAAAAATTCCCTATGTATGTACAGAGTGTTCCCATTTAAAACTTCGTTTCTTAAAATATGAACGTCGTTATTTACTAATCTAACTTAATATAACAAAGGGCCTAGCTGATTAGTAAACAATGCCTCCAGAGATATTTAAAAATAAACATAACTCAAAAAAATTAAAACGTGTTTTTTTGTTTTTTGACGATGTCTTCGGTTCTAATCATGGTAGAAACTAATTCATTTTTTCAATTTGTAGTATATTTTATTGTCTACATCATGGTATTTTTTACAAAATTGTTGAGAAACTCAAATTTTTTAAAGATTTTGAAATTTTTAAAATTGGTTTACAAAACTGTCTCGAACGCTTCTCAAAAAAAATAAATAAATTTTTGGTTGAGTGTCAGATTCTCTCCATGATTTTCGGTCTAACCGGTTAATATATGTAGTAACATTCCCCTTGGAATATTCCAAAAATAAAAATACCATGTGGTTCTACATCAAAAATACTAGACCAAAAAAAATTGTTAGACTCCTAGACCAAAACATAACCTCAAAAAAAATTAAAATCTGTTTTTTCGTTTTTTTTTTAGTTCAAATCATTGTAAAACTTTTTTTTCAGTTTATAGGGTTTTTTATTGCCTACGACATCGTATTTTTTCGTATTAAAATTTTAATTAAACACAATTTTAAACAAATTTAAATTACCACACAAGTGTTTTACTTCGATGATCGAGACTTATCCCTTTTTAAGTTTACATATATATAATATATATATATATATATATATATATATATATATATATATATATATATATATATATATATATATATATATATACATATAGACTAAATAACAAAAAACAAGATTTTTAAATTAAAAAAAGAAAGACCGAAAAATTAATAAAAAATGATTTTTCGTTGTTGGTCATGACGCCCTAAAATTTTTTTAGACCGACTAGACCAAAAATAATTTTTTGTTATGCTGACCCGTGATACCCCGCCCATAAAAATCTAAAAAAACATCATGGGGATAATTTGACACTCAAACAATAATAATAACTAACTAACTAACTACGCACGTTTTAACCTTGTTTTAAGCTTTATGCTTCTTCAAGGATGGTTAATAATTAAAATTGGTGCTTTTCAGCATGGTGTGACTTTGTGAGGTCCTAGACTGGGTGCCGCCGCTAAAGGACAGGAGTGTTGCATCAGAGGGGTACGTCCACGACCGACGAGAAGGAAGAAACAGGTGGCAGGTGGCCGCTGAAGCTGCTGTCCACCGTCCAGGATCCAAGCCCGTTACGAAGTACAAGTTCCATGGAAAAAAACGGTTCTTTCAGAACTTTGTTTTGGCCTTTTATTAAGGTTGTTTTGAAATCGCGTGGAGGATAGCTGTGGCTGTGTCCTCACCTAGGATCAGGTATCATTGTGCAATGAGATTGGGAAACCACAGAAAACCAATCTCCCCCTGTCCTTGTTAGATTTATTCGACTCTGAAGGAGTGTGTGTGGTGCTCACATGTATGATGTGTGTGTTTGTAAATGATAAGTAGGGTGAATTTTGTTTGAAATGTTTGACTGTGAGCTGTTTTGTAAAGCTTTGTGTAAATTAGTAAATGTATGTATTTGTGTTTGTGTGTATAGTGTGGATGTGTTTAGTATCGGAGTTGTGTGAAGGTTTGGTTGATTCGGTTGTTGAAGTGGGATGTTGTTATGGCGTATCCATATAAGGCATTGGTGATTTGGTTAATTGTGCGGATGGTTGCGCTTCTCTTTTCAGGGAAGACGTTAAAAAGGGTCATGGATACAAAGTGAATGAGGGATTTCATATCGGAGGTTAGTTCATAGTATGGAATTTGTTTAGGAGTGTATAATGGTTGGGTTTGATCATAGTTATTTGGGAAAATATTTCTGTGCGGACATCTAGGTGAAAAGGCGGGATGAGGGCCACTACAGTTCGGGCATTTGGGGGCAGATATCTGGGGGCAAGCAGAGGATCTGTGATTTAGTCCGCAGTACGGACATATGTTCGATTTTTCGGGACATTCATTATGGAAGTGTCCGCTTTTGCAGCATCTCGAGCAATATTTAGATCGGATTGGGACGGAATTGCCAGATCTCGGAATCTCGCAATTAAGCCGTTCGCCCTCGATCTTGATACCACCCGAGAGTGCATCAGCGAACTTAATTTCAGAGTTTGTAAAAACTCTAATATATGAGGTAGGTTGATTAGTAGAACGGGCAATAATGCGAATCACTTTTGTAAAAGGAAAATTAGTCTCGGATAAGTTATCCTCGATATTTTTAATGGACAAGTTTTTATTGACGCCGGCTATTATGAATTGATAAATAGACGAATTTTTAGGAGCGGGTGGTGGATTGTGGGATTTGCTAACTGGACGAGCAGAAAGTAAGATTTTATTATCTTTTGCGGCTTTTCGGAGTTTTGCCGTGATGTCGTGTATATCAATAATTTTAGTGGTTCGCAGGGAGGCTGCCTGCTGTGACGGGAGGACTTTTATGGAGTCCAAACTTGGGATGAGATTGAGGTCTTTGATTAGTCTGAAAAGTGGCCTCTGCTGACAGATATCTGAGGGGATTTCCTCGATTCTGTAGTTATATGAGGTGGGAGGTTGCTGAGTGATAGGAATGTGGAATTGTGGGATGGTTTGTTGGGATATGACTGGAGATTGTTCAGGTGTGTGTATGGGTGGTGGTGTAGGTGGAGTTTGTGCTGCTGTGATGTCTTGTGTTGATGTAGGTGTGTGTTGAGTGTGTTCAGTGTAGTGTGTAGTGAGATTAAGGGTGGGTGGATTGCGGAATGGGATGTCTGCTTTTGAAGTGGAAGGTGTGGATTGGTATTGGTCTGCGTGTGTGTCTTTTTGTGTGTCTTTTTGTGTGTTTTGTGTTTTTTGCGGGGTGGAAAGTGTTCTAGGTGTGATTTTGCTTTCGTCTATGTACTCTGAGGGTTTGTCTGGGGAAATGGAAATGTGACTGTATTCTGTATGGGCTCTGAAGTCTTTTTCCCACTTTTTCAAGTTGGGAATCGGGCCTGTGGTGTAGAGGATGGCCTGGTTTTCGGATGAGTCCATTTCCAGGTCAAATGGGATGTTGTCTAGGAGTTTTTGGAATTTTAGGATTCTATAGAGTTTTCGTTGGCTGGAATATTTGATAGGAATTAAGGTTATGTAATACATGTGTGTGTGCTTTGTTGTTTTCGGTGTAGGTTGTTTGGTTTTGGGTGGTGTGGGTGGGGTAGGTGGGGTAGGGGGGGTAGGGGGAGGTATAGGTGTGGTTGGTTTGGGTGGAGAGGGGGTGGGAGGGGTGGTAAGGGTAGGTGAGCGGGGGGGGGGGGGGAAATTGGGTTCCGGGAAAGGCAGTCATGAGGATATCCTGGAAGAGTTTCTTGACCCTTTCTGGGTCTCTATGTGGGTGTTTTGGGATTTCTGTATCGACTTTTTGTAGGATTGGCATAAGGTGATTGGTAGTCGCCTTAGGATTTTGGGCACAGACTCCTAGAATGGCCTGTTTCCACTCCTCCGGCGACTTAGGTTCGTGTCCGTCAATTGTGACAGACACTTGGGATGTGTTGGAGGACACGGATTGGCTATCTGAATCAGTGTGCCATCCTTCCTCTATAAAGGATCTGTCGACAGGTTTGGGAGGTGAGGGTCTTTGTGGCATGGGTGAGGGTGTTCTACGTCTTCGTGGCATGATTGTATGTGTAATTTGTAAATGTGTGTATTGTGTTGGTGTGTGATTAGTGAATGTATGTATTTGTGTTAGTGTGTGTGTTTAGTAAGTGTATGAATTTGTAGGAATAGGTCTGGATGTGTGTGTGGGAGTAGGATATGTGTGTGTGTTGTTTCTACTCACATTCAACCATAGAATAAGTATGCAAGCAGTGACTTTTTCCTCTTGAATGTCTCGAGTAGAAGGGGTTGTGATGTGTGTTATGTGTAGTGTGTAATGATGTGTGATTGTGTATGTGTAGCTTTACCTGTGTGTTCACTTTAGTATCGGTTCGATAGAGCTCTACGGCGATGAGCTCCAGGTAAGCACTAGTGTCTACAACTCCTTGCCCCCTTATTTTTCAATAATGGTTGCCCCCTTATTTTTCAACAAGGTTTGTCAGGATTTATAGACCGGCTAGTGCCACGCCCGTTTCGGTGGATGCTAAGCTGTCAGTTTTGGTACCTTACACTATACCTCCACGTGACAGTTTTGCATTTCTTCTTTCTGGTGGTCCTAGATACCAGAACGCGTCCCGTTTCCCGTGGTACCGTTCGCGTGCTCGCTATTTCTAGGCTCGCGACCGTTGACACACGCGGATGTCGTTTTCGCGCTCTTATTTACCGTCTGGACCTTAGTTTTTGCGGTTTTTCTGGAACTTTTACACTTAGTATGCGTTCGGATTGAAGGTTCGGCCGATACTGACAATAATAATATATTCATATATATATATATATATATATATATATATATATATATATATATATATATATATATATATATATATATATATATATATATATATATATATATATATATATATATATATATATATATTGAAGTGACGATCGAGATTAAAAATCTCAAAAATTTGAATTACCTGTCAAACATTTTATAAAAAATACCATGATGAAGACAATAAAATATCCTACAAATTAAAAAAATAGTGAGTTTCCACTATGATTAGAACCAAATATATCGCCAAAAATAGAAAAAACACGTTTTAAGTTTTTTTTAGTTTATGTTTGGGTCTAGGGGTCCAAACATTTTTTTTGCTCGGATGGAACAACATGATATTTTTATTTTAGAAATATGGCTGGAGGCATTTTTTACTATTTTAACTGGCTAGTTTCTTTATTTCTTCGTTTAAATAGTTGATCATTAGTTAAATATATTTCCTGGTTAAATACTAAACATTGCTTTCAGGATTTTCAAAATTTAAAGATTCACTATTAGATCGCTTAATACACTATGACGCTAGTTTTAACCCTTTCGTAAGGGGAAACTGATATATCCTCGAAATCATAGTACGTTCGATACCCTAGAGGCTTAAAGCTCCACAGGGACAGAGGATTCACTTCGAGACGTAAGATGTGTTAATCATCGCATGGATAACTTGAATTTGATCCTAAACGTAACAGAGCGACCATGAAAATATTAATAATGGAGATTGCAAGCATTCATTCTAACTACACTATATTTCACGAAATTGCGCCTTTTTGGTTTAGGGATGAAAGTTTTGAATTCAACGGTCCGCTGTGATGATTAAGATAATAGCGAATTCTCCAATATTTGAAGCACTGTATTTTACTGCAAAAATAGAAGAAAATTAGAAATCATATTTTTTCTAAATTATAGTAATCGTTGTGGTAAATATTTACTTATAAAATAATAACAATAACACACAAAAATTTTTTAATAGAGAAAATAAAAATGTATTAGGGTAAAAAGGAAAAAACTATTAGGGTATAATCAAGCATTAGATCCATACTTATAATTACTGACGCTGGTATCTTTATTTGGATTGTAAATGATGAATGGATCAACATTTTATGAACTTTTAACATTACCGCATACTTTTTTTTCAAATTGCAGGAGCAGCAGTATTTAATGCTTCTTGCTCTGTTTCTAAAACTGCTGCGTCACTGTAATCGTTACGTTTAATATAGTTATCATAGTAAGTTTTGCATATTCCCCAAATATGTTTAGTGAGATTAAATTTACAATATTTTTGGTTTTTTATTTCTTCTGACCACCTGTAGTAATTTCGGTTTGAAAGAATCCTGAGGAAATAAAATATTTTGATTCGTTAACTATTCTTTTATTTTATATACTAACCAGGAATTTGTTTGTTGCTTATTAAAAATTTCCGAACTATAACAGGTGGTTCATATAAACTTGAAGGCAGTTTTTCTTTCAATTATTTCACAAATAAAAACAAAAAGAGAAATCAAACGATTTCTACCTGGCGAAACCGAATTCAAATTTTTACCACTGTGCCTTGTAAAACTTGCAAGGCAAACAGCTTGATAAATTACTCGGCAATGGAATCTAAAAATTGCATTCCACATGCTGTTCATCATGGTCAAAATTCGTAGTGAATTCAGTGTCTGGTACTCCAAACGGAGTAAAGTAATAAAACATAATGACGTTATTAGATTTTTGTTTCGATACAGGGCAGCGACAAGCCGCTTATACATATTTCGACCTCTTTAGGTCTCTTCAGAGCGGTATAGCCACTGTTCTGAATCCAAATAAAAATCTTTCCCGTCCTAGACAATAGTTATTAAAATAACTATATACGGACGTAACTATGCCATCTAAAAACAAAAAGAGAAATCAAACGATTTCTACCTGGCGAAACCGAATTCAAATTTTTACCACTGTGCCTTCTAAAACTTGCAAAGCAAACAGCTTGATAGATTACTCGGCAAGCAAATCTAAAAATTGCATTTCACATGCCGTTCATCAAGGTTAAAATTCGTAGTGAATTCAGTTTCTGGTACTCCAAACGGAGTAAAGTAATCAAACATAATGACGGTATTAGATTTTTGTAATGTTATCAGTACTGTAGACCAGCACAAATATAAAGCTTCGTGCTGGTCTACAGTACTGATATCAAAATGGTTTTATTACAAAATAGTAACAAAAGAGAAATACAAATTTTTAAGCAATAATTTAATCATATCATTTGAGGTAATTTTTGAGTTTGTGAAATAATGCTCGGCTGTTACCCCGGTTATAGAAAAGTTTAATGTCCTTTGTTATGCTATTTGTCTTTAACTAATATTATTACTAACACGAATATACTTAATTGGTTAAGATCTTACAAAAATTTGCTATCTTTACTGGAAATGAGTCACGATTTTACTTTAAAATTTATTTGACGTTTAGATTTCTACTTCGGTTTATATTTTGGGAACGATTCCTGAAGTGGAAATCGAAACGTGAAATAAACTTATTTTAAAGTTAAAGTGTGGCCATTTTCTTGTACAAATAGAGAATTGAATTAGGATGCCACTAGAAAATAGCTTCAGAACAATATCTTACAAACAATATTATTTCATATCGCCCAGAACAAGATTAGATTAATACTAAGAACTGTAATGGCAAATTCATTCTTATGTAAGCCATAAGTTAATACAAAAGAAGAAAGAGCTTATGTCTATGTCCGTATGCGCAACCTCGTTGATAGTGTGCCAATATTGCAGCAAAAACAGCAAAAGAGTTGGGAATAAGACAAGGACACATTATTTTTAATTTTTTTGTTAATGTTCAATAAATTTTCCAATACAAACAATTCCAGGTTTGGAATAAAGATAAAAAGAAAGTAAAAAAAAATAAATTAGAATAAAGAACGATTTAAAACAATTAAAACACATACACACACTGCACAAATACAGATCAACAGAATTGATATCACAATTTAAATAATCCGCAATAATTTTTTTAGTGGTTACAAAAAGTATGATTAAGAAAGAGATTTCACTGCTTACACAAATCTATATAAATATGTTAAAATTTATTAAATTGATTACCTATAGAATTCTAGACTGAAACTCCCGAACAAGCCAGTTAAAGGTGCATGGAGAGAATGCTGAATTAGTATCTTTATTAAATATATGTCGGCTTTATGGATGAGTGAGCTGGCAGACTTACTGTAAAGTAGTTTTCGAAGTGAGTAATTTTCTAACTTTATGGTACAACATAATGCTTTAATATCGCCAAATACAGGGTCATATCACAAACTAGTACTGGTTAAATTTTTATTAAAAATGTTACTCTTCAAGAAAAAAAAAACACCAAAATACTCTGAGCCCTAGAAAACTGAACAAAGATTAAGACGAACTCAACAGTTCATGCTCCTAAACAAAGTATTGGCGACAGGAAAATAAACCTTAACACTTATGCCATGGCACATACTCTAGACTCTAAAAAAGATTGTCTCTAGATCAAAACCTAAATCTAGATTCAAAAAAAACTAAATTTATTCCGGACCACCAATTTGGTTTCAGGTTAAAGCATGGGACAATCAAACAGGTGCACAGAATAGCAAAAAAAAATCTCCTACACGCTGTAAAGTAAATCCCACCTCTCAGCCGCCTTCCTAAACATCAGTTAAGCCTTCGATAAAGTTCGACATGAAAGCCTACTTTTTAAGATAAAAAAATAATTGCCATATCTTTTCTTTCCACTCCTAAAATAATAGAAGCAGTACGTAAACGTCATGGTTACGGAATGGGGAACAAAGAAATCTAAATATTATGTTATGCAGACAACGCCGCATTATTCGCCGAGACAGAAGACGAGCTCCAAAGATTAACACATATTTTCAATACAACAGCTAAGAAATACAATATGATAATAATATTGTAACGAATTTATTTTGCCTACCGTAGGGTAAGATTATGGGGTTGAAAATTGGGGACAGAAATTGTTGGGGAGGAGATAGGGCAAGCAAAATAATCGAAACGTATGCGGACGGCACTCAGGGTTTGTTAGGAGATCTGGGGTCGTGGATAAGTAAATGACAAGGGGTTTGGATTGGGGTAACTACAAAAATATGAAACAAAAGGTCATAAATCTCTTGGGACAAATAAAACAAAATACAGAAAGGAAACAGGAAACACCTCTAGTAATTTAAAAAGGACGCCACTTCGAGGTGCCTAATTATAACTATTACAACAACTAGTTGTAACTAGGGAAATAATTATTAGAAATGCAGAACATATCTTTTTCAAATGAACCTCAAAAAAAGGGTTAGTTAAAAAAAAATAAACAAAATGTTAAAAAAAATTTAACATTTATTGTGTCTTACCACAAACAGTTAAAAAAATAATAACACAAATTACATGGGTTTATACCAAAATAAAATATAAAAAAGACTTACATAATATGTCCCATCTGTTTACAACTGGAAAACGCCACAAAAAACTTTCAAAACTATTATTACATGGAGGCTAACCCTTTTTTTTAAACAAAACAAATTAATATCAAAAATAATAAAACGAGCTGTCATAAGTTAACATTAAATTTAAAACAACAATTAAAATGACAGCTAAAGTTAAACCATAAAATTTGAAACTTTAAATATATCAATTTGTATCCTGTATGAAAGCAATTATTGTTATTAAAAAAAAATGTCTACCTTACTTTGAAATTCATACACAAAAAGTTACTCGGATTTCACTTTATAACTTTAAATTCCTGAGGTTGGAAACTGGAGTTGAACTCTCTGGACACGAACACACGAACAAAAGGACTGCATCTCACACTGCGAATTGGACCGACCATTTGAGGCCGAAGCCGGCACTGAACACAAAACTTTGGACTCTGCCTCTTAAAAAACAGGAACAGGTAGAACTAGACTGCATACACATTAAACTGCCACCATCAACCGCCACTCAAATCACTTTCCATAACGTAAGACGAAGATTTCCATGAAAAAGGGCAAAAACAGAAAACTTTACAAATTTGACGAATAAATTTGGATCCAGACCTAAGCCGACTGACTTTTACAGCGACTCAAGTAAGAATGACAAAATTATCTTTAAAATTCATTCGCACAATCTTGGTATAAACAAAACGTATAAACTGGAATATTTATTTGAAACGCAGAATATCCTAAAAGAGGCTTCGATCAAAGAATACCGACAAAATACGCATCTTGTGAAATATAAACAACTCTAAAAATGGTTTATTTTATTCGGAGACGTTAAGATGAATTGGAAGAATTCGGTGTTTTAACTTGTACGAAAGGAAACAGAAATACACTAAAATTATTCTTTGATATTTAACAAATACGAGGGAGTTCAATACATATCCAAAGAATTTTCAAATGCTACAATATCAGCAGAAAAAAACAAATGTATGACATCTAAATACCCACTACGATATAAAATCGAAAGTGATGGGAAAGTAATAAAGCATGAAGCAAGGTTTAGATATCTGGGAATAGATATAACTAGTTACGGCGATATTGAACAAGAAGTACAACAACAAAGCTTAAAAGCAAGTAAAGCGGCGGGATCTCTTAATGACACAATCTGGAAGAACAAACACCTAAGACAAGACACAAAAACAAGAATCTATAAAGCAGCAATTAGACCTATATTAACAATGGATAACAAAAACGGAAACAGGAGTGGATCGAACACATTAGTAGAATGGCAGAAGATAGGATAGTACGAATAGCACGAGATAAGTCACCAAATGGACGAAGAAGTATTGACAGACCAAGAAAAAGATGGTGTGATAATTTAAAGAATTTAGGAGGCTAATATTGAAGAAGAAACAGGCTTTAAGGCATACATACATACAAGAAGGAAGAAGGAAGAAGAAAAAGAAGAAGATAGATACTTTTTGGTAAAGCAGCACGATGAATACACTTAGCTCCACTTTATCAAAGCAGGTGTTTCACAACGAAGCCTACTAGAACCTATTTTATTTCTGATGTTCACTAATGTTCTGATGTTTCACATTTCTGTTTCTGTTTCAACTTGGCTAAAAAAAATGGCGAATTAAAGTCAATGAGATCAAGTCATCATAATATGTAACCTTCACAATGAAACGAGCTAAATGCACTCCAGTCACATTCAATGCCAAGCAATTAAGTAAGGCAAAAGACACAAAATATTTAGATATCCATCTAGACAAACGACTAACCTGGTTGAAGCACGTCTTTACCAAAAGAAAACAACTGGGCATTAAATTTAGACATATGTACTGGTTGATACGAAACTCGAAATTAACATTGGATAACAAACTGCTTATATAAAAGGCGATCCTCAGGCCCATAGGGTATTCAGCTATGAGACACCGCTAGCGATTAGAATCATGCAATCCTCCAACGCTTCCAGAATAAACTGTTAAGGTCTATAATAAATGCTTTATTTAATATTACATCCTGGTCTATAGAAAAATATCTGAAAGTGCCTTTATTAAAAGAAATTGTGACAAGTTATAGGGTCAGATATGGTGAACGGATAAAAGTGCATCCTAATATACTCGCGAAGCGGTTATTTGATGACAATAATGAAGTACGTAGACTGAAACGTTTTAAACTAAATGATCTACCAAACACATTTCATGTTTAATCAAAACCAACTTTATTTTAAATTCTACCTTAATTATGTAGTATATGGTTGTAATTGTGTTTTAGTATTTTATTGCTTTTAATTTACATACTTTTTAATTAAACTATTCATAATCATTTAGTAACATTTACAGTTGCTAAATAAAGAAAAGGAACTCTCCACTGGAGGAGTCTCCTACACACTATATAAACAAACAACTTACTTATTATTCTTTATTTTTGGATAGATTGTACTTTTAATTAAAGTTAATAAAAAAAAAACATCTGAAAAATAACAAAGCACATGTGCTATGGAAGCGTATCCATAAACAAATCTGCCACAAATGAATACTATAAGTCATTTTAGAGGATTGGAAAGCAGTAATCATATTTCTCATGTACAAGGGTGGAGACAAACGACTCTGCGAAGATTAGAGGGCATAACAGTGTTAAATAGCGGATTCTGATCACTATCTGGTCGAAAGTAGGGTAAGGGCTAGAATTTCAAACATCAAAAAGGAAAGAGGCTCTAAACATGAAGGATACAAGATAGAAGGACTCAAAGAAACAAACAAAAATAAAGAGTATAAAGAAACGATAAACAACAAACTAGAAAACAGAATAACACATGAAAATCTAAATAAGGAGTGAGAAGAATGCATAGACACCATAAAAGAGGCAGTTAAAGAAGTACTAGGTCTAGAAGGTAGAGAAAGAAGAACAAGAACGAATGACTGGTTTGATGAAGAATGTCAGATGATAACAGACACAAAAACAGAGCATATTTACTGATGCAACAGGGGACAGAACCCGACAAGCAGAGGAAGAATATAAACGACTACGCAAAGAAGAAAAGAAAACTCACCGAAGAAAAAAGAGAGAATATATGAACAAAGAACTTCAAGAATTATAAAAACTAAGTAAATCAACAGAGACAAGAAAATTTTATCAGAGACTAAACAAAAGCAGAAAAGACTTCAAACCGAGAACAACGATGTGTAAAGATAAGGAAGGTAATATATTGACAGAACAGCAAGAGATACTAAGTAGATGAACAGAACATTTTACGAAAAAGTTTGAAGGACATCGGAGAGAGATGAACCCTAACATACCATTAGACCAAGCAGACGACAGAGAAAAGACTCCACCAACAATAGCCGAGATTAGAGCAGCAGTAGACAAATTAAAGAACAATAAAGCATCGGGATCGGATCAAATAGCATCGGAGTTACTGAAGGAAGGAGGAGACGCACTACAAAAAACAATACATAAATTGATAACAAAGATATGGTCGAATAACCAGCTACCAACGGAGTGAAATAGCGGTATTATTGTACCATTACATAAAAAAGGAAATCAGTTAAAATGTGGAAACTACCGTGGTATCACGCTGCTGAATGCAGCATACAAAATAATGTCCAACGTCATTTATGAAAGACTTAGACCACACGCTGAAAAAATAGTTGGCAAATACCAAAGTGGCTTCTGTAGACAGAAGTCAACAATAGACCAGATATTTGTTCTGCGACAGATCCTCGAAAAAACAAGTGAGTATAACATCGACACACATCATCTCATCATAGACTTTGAAAGCGCATATGACAATATAAACCAAGAATTCTTAATAAAAGCAATGAAAGAATTTAATATACCAACACAACTAATAGAACTGATAAAAGAATCTCTAAAAGTAGAGAGTAGAATCCGGATACAAAATGAATTAACGGAAACAATGGATGTGAAAAAGGGACTACGCCAGGGAGACGCTCTATCATGCATCTTGTTCAACATCGTACTCGAGAAAATACTGAGGGACACAACAGTCAATACACGAGGAACAATTATTATTAAAAGCGTGCAAATACTAGCATTTGCAGATGATGTTGACATAATCGCAAGATCAAGAAGAGAAATGATTGAGGCATACAACCAAATAGAACGAGCTGCACAAAATAGTGGTCTTAAAATCAATCAGACCAAAACAAAATATATGCAGGTAAGTAAAAACGCAGAAATAAGGCAGCCACAAAATATAACAATAGGAGAATACAACATAGAGGGAGTAAAAAACTTTATATAGTTGGGATCTCTAGTCACGTCTGATAATAACGTTACGGAGGAAGTGAAGAGGCAAATATTTTTTGCAAATAAATG
The DNA here is from genome assembly GCF_040954645.1 of Diabrotica undecimpunctata. NCBI lineage: Eukaryota > Metazoa > Arthropoda > Insecta > Coleoptera > Chrysomelidae > Diabrotica > Diabrotica undecimpunctata. The sequence goes on from NC_092803.1 coordinate 127,942,177, forward strand.
TTACCACGGCTTAATTAGGCAACTAAGATCAGATAACGTCGCAAGAAAAACAAAATGCCAAATATATAAAACCCTAATAAGACCGGTACTCACATATGGCTCAGAAACCTGGACACTCACTAAAAGAGAGGAAACGTTGTTATCCACCTTCGAAAGAAAAATCTTGCGACACATATATAAGGGCACAAAAGAAAATGGAATATGGTGAAGAAGATACAACTCTGAACTATACAAAATATACGAGGATCCAGATATTATAACATTCATTAAAATAGGACGGCTGCGTTGGATAGGACATGTAGAAAGAATGGAAGAAGGCGAAATACCAAACAAAATATTCAAACAGATGCTAGTAGGAAAAAAAACAAGAGGAAGACCGAAACTGAGATACTAAGAACAAATAGAAAATGATATAACAACCTTAAAAATAAAAAACTGGAGAAAAAAAGCACGAAACAGATCAAAATGGAGAAGAATCCTGGAACAGGCCAAGACCCAAAAAGGGTTGTCGAACCCTTTCGTGATGATGATGATGATGATGATGATGATAACAGTGTTAAATGTCACCTATAAGGTATTATCAGGAATTATATACAGCCGCTTTGAATCATTTTTGGAAGAAATAATTGGTGAATACCAATGTGGTTACAGATTATAGACCAAATATGTATGTTAAGTGTTATACATGAAAAATCTGCTAAATGTAACATAATAATTTACAACTTATATATCAATTTCAACCAGTCGTTTGATGGAGTAGATAGACAAAAAATAATAAAACAACTATCAATTGCCAGAAATACCGAAAGAGTTAGTTAAACTTTGGAAAAGTTTAACTAACTTTTTCGCCATGGTTAGAATAGATGGAACTCTGACAAAGGCATTTGATATTAAAAATAGAGTTAGACAAGGTGATTCAATTAAAGTCTTATCAACAACATTTTTTAATTTAATTTTGGAAGCTATTTTCAAAAAACTAGATATGATCGGATGTATTAATACAAGATCTACTCAAATATGTACATATATGCTAAAGATGTTGCCGTAATAAGCCGAAATAGATGGGTGTTAAGGGCACAACAACGTCAGTCAAGAAATACCAGCACGAAATCTTAGCGGTAATAAGTGCATACAAAGACTCTATGACAAGTAAGTTACTCAATCGTGAGTCTACGCTTAGAATCTACAAATCAGTATTTACACGAGTGGTGACATGTGGATGTAAAACGTGGACCCTTTCAACCACTGATGAAAATCAATTGAGAATATCTGAGCGCAAAATATTAAAAAATATATTTGGACCACCCCATTTTAGCAATAGTTTGTGGAGAATTAAAATAAACTATGAGCTGAATGAATTATTGCACAGCGCAGATATCACTGGATTTGTAAAGTCACAAAGACTTAACTAGCTTGGCCACTTATAAAGAATGGCAGATAATCAAGATATAAAAGTAATCCAGAGATTGAAACCCCAAGGAAATCGGACAAGAGGCAGACCCCGTAAGAAGTGGATAGACGATGTAGAGGAAGATCTTAAAACCATGAACATCAGGCGTGGCAAAGGAAAAGTATCTGACAGGGCAGAGAAGAACATTATCAAGCAGGTCAAGACTGACAACGGGTTGTAGCTTCTAATATTAGAAGAAGAAGAAATGGGAAAAAATTGGAAATTTGAAAAAACAAATTAGTGATTGTAACAACTTAGTAAAACAGAATCGATTAAAGGTTAAAATCATTATTGAACTTAAAGGCGATATACCTACTGGAATCATTTGCAACTGATATAAAATGCACAACAATATTTTTTAATTTAAAAAATGCTTTTAATACGACAAGGGAACAGAACATTTCAAAGACATATAAATGGAGTACCCGAGGAAACTGTTTACTGTTTATCAAAATTTTTGTAACTAATAGGACCTTACCAGTAAGAATTTCAAATTCTTACTAGAAAATCCTCTAAGCAAAAAATGGAGTACCACAAAAGTCTATTATTAGCCTAACACTTCCTAGTAATTATTAATGATATTTAAAAAAACAAAGTTAGAAGTACGGCTTTATGCTGACTATGAAAATATCTCAAAATGTCAAAATTTACAAAATGACATAATTAGTAAACTGGAAACATGTCTTGCAATACAAGATAAATTGTTTTATCACCATAATTTTTCACCGACAAACTCGTCATGGAAGAAGATTTTGAAGTACATGAATACGTTAAAATGTTGGATTTGTGACATCATAAATTTAAAATTCAGTAGGAAAAACGGTTTATTTAATTTTGTACATGGCGTGAAGGAGAATAATTTCAATGAGCTTTAAAAACATGTTATTGATGTATTTCTTGTATCTTATAAGTAAATATTCCCTATGTTAAATTCGATATTGCTAGCATGTTTAGAATTAAATATGAAAGAGTTGAAATCAAAAAGTATGATAAGGATTTATCAAAAAGAAGAACTTTTGTTCACGAGTTAGATGCACCAGGTAGCAGGTAGATGAGTTTATCCATATTGCTGCAGATGAACAATTTTTATGAGAACATTTTTATTATTCATGATTTAAGTAAATTATAATTAATTTTGAAGAAAATCATTTAAAACAAAAAATCCAATTAAATATAATGAAACTGATCGATTAATTAAAAAGAGAATAAAAGAAGCTAAGGAGAGAATGTTACATGAGCAGTGCCAAGAACTAGAGGAAATTGAGAAAAAATATGACTTTTTTAACATGCATAAAAGAATTAAAGAATTAACAGGAATGAGAAAAACACTTCAAACTAGGCAACTAAGAGATGAAAGTGGTGCACTTATAACAGATATAAACCAAATAATGCAGAGATGGGCACAATATATAGCACAGTTTTTTGAAGATAAAGAGAGAACAGAAGCACCAAAAGAATTTAAGGATGATAATGGGCCTGACATTATACGAGAAGAAATTGAATATGCAATGAAACAAGCTAAAGGTGGTAAATCTCCCGGGTCTGATGAAGTTTCTATCAAATTACTCAAAATTGTGAATACTGAATCTATTGATCTTCTTTTGAATCTATTCAATACCATATATAGAATAGGTATAATACCTAAAGAATGGCTCCAATCAACATTTATACTGCTACCCAAAAAAGCCAATGCAAAGGAGTGCAATGAACATCGCACCATAGCCTTAATGAGTCATGTCTTGAAATCGTTTTTAAAAGTAATGCACACTAGAATACATAAGAAATTAGATGAAGGCATAAGTAATACACAAATGGGATTTAGAAAAGGACTGGGAACACGAGATGCACTGTTTGCAGTAAGTGTTCTTTCTCAGAGATGCTTAGATATAAATCAGGAAGTATATGCTTGTTTCATTGATTTTGAGAAGGCATTTTACAGAGTGCAGCATAATCGGCTTAAAAAAATTTTATTAAATAAAAACATAGACAGTAGAGACATTAGAATCATATGTAACCTCTATTGGAACCAAACAGCAAAAGTGAAAGTTGAAAATGAACTGACCGAGGATGTCCAGATTCGCCGTGGGGTCCGCCAAGGGTGTATTTTATCACCCTTGTTATTTAATTTGTACAGTGAAGCCATCTCAGAATTAGCGCTTGCCGAGGTCAGTGAGGGCCTTATAATAAACGGTGAGACACTTAAAACATAAGATATGCTGACGACACCGTTCTTCTAGCAGGAACACTAGAAGAACCGCAACACCTTGCTGAACAACTAAATATATATTGCAACGATTATAGACTAAAAATAAATTTGAAGAAAACCAAGTTCATGGTATTTACAAAAGCTCAAAACATCAAAGTTAAGCTAGTACTAGATAATATAGAAATTGAACAAATATCTTTGTACAAATACATTGAAGCATGGATCACAGAAGATACTGATCAGACAAAAGAAATAAGATGCCGCATTGAAATTGCACGGTCAACTTTTAATAGAATGAGAAAACTTTTTTGTAATAGCGATATCAATATATCCCCCCGAATAAGAATGCTTCGATGTTATATTTTCTCTACCCTTTTGTATGGTGTTGAAGCTTGGACACTTAAAAAATCCAACAGTAAAAACCTAGAAGCATTCGAAATGTGGTGTTACCGACGTATTTTGAAAATATCATATACATCATAACAACTAGGAAAACAATGCGAAGTTTTAAATTCCATAAAATCATGAAATTGGAATACTTGGGGCAGGGAAAAATCAAGGGCAGAAGAAGCGTAGGAAGACATAAAATCTCGTGGCTACTCAATCTCCGTGAATGGTTTGGATGCAGTTCAATTGAACTATTCAGGCGTGTAACCAACAAAATTATAATTGCCAGAATGATTTCCAATCTCCGATAGGAGCGGAACTTGAAGAAGAAATAATTTTGTTGAAATTAATGTATTATCTTTATACCTACATAAGCTTTGTCAGTTTTAGTAATATTATAAGGTAAATAATGTCCAATAAAAGTTTTCGATTAAATTAAATTCTGAAAATAAAATTAAGTACATAAAATAATAAATTCGCTTGAAATTCTCCGTTCAGTATCTTTAGCAAAACATCTAAAAGCTTTCGTTTTAAATAAAATTGCTAGTAATAAAAAATTCTTTAGTTTGAATTATTTTTGTGGAAAAGCTTTAGCGACCCCTATAAAAAGCTTACAAATTTCAATAGAAATTAAAAAAAGTCTAATTTGGCTTGAAAGAAGATAGGGGATATTGACTTATAAGATACACAAAATACATCAATAAACATGTTTTCTAAGCTCTTTAAATTATTCTCGTTCACGTCATTGACAAAATTGAATATACCGTTTATTTTATAGTTACATACTTAATAAATTTCAATTTGAATGTAATAGTCACTGCACTTTTCCGTATTTCCTTGTCGAGTAAAGACAAAACTGTAGACTTTCTTGTTATAGAAAAACACTACTGAAGTATATTGAAAGGAAAAGCACTCTTACCTTCATTGTAACGACCCCAAAACAACTAAAGCGTGAGCAAACTAAATTGGAATTTATATAATCATTTTTAATTCAATTTGTATTCTGAAGAAGGATTATCTGTACGTGACGTGGTATGCCTCTGTATTGTTTGTTTATTTTGTCAATGGGTTTTGTTTTTGACCTATTAAATAAAAGTATTGATATTTTTAAATTTTTTTGCGGGTGTATATGAGTCATTTTTTGTAAATCTGTGTCAGGGTTTTGTAGTTTATATTATTAGATCCGTGAATCAAGCCTAAGATGTTGCATTTACGATAGATTACTGTATGTTTCTGCAGATGACTTGTACACATATACATGCAATCTGTATGGTACCGAAAATGTAGCCGTTCTCAGATGTAAATGCTTTTAATGAATAAATCTTTAGGCATATTTAAAAAAATCTGGGATTTGCTTGTTTTTCACTATATTGTTTCATTTCTATCTCTCTTTGTTATATTTTTAATTTCCATGTTCCATTTCAACTTTGTCTGTTTTTATTTGTTCCATCGCTATAATCTCAGTTTGCATTTTATTTTTATCTTAATATAATGGTAACCTGTTCCTGATCGGTTTTAAAAGTGTTTTTAGATTTCTTAGAAATATAATATAAACAACAAAATACATTTTTACTTAACGTTTGATTCCACACATCGGAAAAAAAGAAAACTATTTCAATCTTTAAACTGCATAATAGCCAAATTAGTTGTCCATGATACATACAACGTATTTTTTGCAAGGTAAATATAGAACCTTCTTTCTGATATGTATATACGGTGGTGTATTTAACAACAGAATATAAATCTTAAACTCAAACTTAAAATATTTTTTTATGCGGGATTCAACTATAAATTGATTGTATTGAGAATTACATTTTACACTTGTTTTGACGTTTCGATTTACCTAAGAAGGCCATCGTTAAACTCACAAACCTTATAAATGTAGTATTCAGGTTACAATATGTACCAATAACGTGGAAAACATTTGAATTAATCATGATTCCCAAATCAAGGAAACCAGTAAATAAAGTATAATGGTGCAGACCAATACCGTTGCTACCAATTATTTCTAAATGATTTAAAAAGATATTTGTAAGAAGAATACAACCTATATTAGACAACAAAGAAATTATTCTTTCCCCCCAGTTTGGATTCCGCAATAATCACTTAACAACAGGCCAAATACATCGCATAACAAATATTATGGAGCGATCTCTAAAAGAGAATAAAATATGCTGAGCTATTTTCCTAGACATAGTAAAATCATTTGATAAAATGTGTAACGAATAACCAATCTAATAAAAGGAATTTGGAAAAATAGGAAATTACCACACGGCTGAAAAAATGTATCCATATGTCTGATTCACAAAAAGGGAGATAAAAGCATATGCCAAAATTATAGAAGAATTGCTTTATTGGATGTAGCATATAACAAATTGAACAAAATAACGGAAACAAGTAGAAAATATGGACTGGGTATAAACACCAGAAAAACCAAGTTAATGATCATCAGCAAGGAAAACATAACTGAAGCAAATCTGTATGTGAACCAAATGAGAATTAAATGTGTCTCACAATACAACTACTTGGGAACTATAATTAATGAGTCGTGGGATAATACCCAAGAGATTAAATGTCGCATCGGAAAGGCAAAAAGTGCATTCTTGACTATGAGTTCTGTGTTAAAGAGCCATGACCTCACCCTAGAAACAAAAATAAGGCTCCTTAAATGTACCGTATACTCGGTGTTTCTGTACGGAGTAGAAACGTGGACCTTGAAGAAGGAAACTTTATCAAAACTTCAGGCTTTTGAGCTATTGTCCTACAGAAGAATCCTGAAGATATCATGGACAGACAAAGTCACTAATTAAGAAGTACTGCGGATGATGAATACAACTGTGGATTTGGTCAACATCGTGAAGAGCCGTAAGCTGCAGTACTTGGGACATATAATGAGAAATCAAGACAGATACGAGCTACTTCAATGCATTTTGGAAGGTAAAATTTAAGGAATAAGGGCCCCAGGACGAAGAAGAATATCCTGGCTTGCTAACCTGAGAGCATGGTATAGAAAGACCTCAACACAGCTATTTTATATAGCAACCAACAAAGTCATCATAGCCAGAATGTTCGCCAACGTTCGGAACGGACAGGCACCCTAAGAAGAAGATATAAGATATTGGCTTTGTTAATAAGAAACCGACAAACAAAATATGAATCTGAAATAATAGGTAAATATCAGGGAGGGTTTAGAAAAGGAAGGTCTACAATTGGTCAGATTTTTACTATGAAACAAATATTGTACAAGAGCTACGAACAGCATCTAGGTTTGCACATTTTGTTTACAGACTTTAAACAAGCGTACGACCCAATCAATAGAGGAAAACTATACGAAGAGATGGATCTGTTAAAAATACTTACCAAAATTATTAAGTTAGTGGAAATGACCTTGAAAGAAACATTAAATAAAATGATCCTGGAAGGAAGATTATCAGAGACTTTCACGGTAAGGAAGGGATTAAGACAAGGAGATCCACTGTCCACAATTTTATTTAACCTTATCCTAGAAGCTATCCTATGACAAAGTGGAGTAGGCATAGATGGTATAATATACTACAAGAGACAAGTTATCGCTTTTGCAGACGATAAAGCATTGATTACTAGAACAAAATCAGAACTCATAAGAATATTCAAACAAATGTAAACAATATTGACTATGTAAGTTCGGACTATGTATTAAAGGAACTAAAACAAACTACTTTGAAATGTGAGTAAAGAAACTGGTGCCCAACGATAACCTAAGAATAAGTAGTGAAAGTAAAAAAATATTGTTTCGAAAAGTGGATCAATTCGAGTGACGATTACAAAGAGAGCCGAAGAAGATACTGAAATAGGAAAAAAGAATTAATAAAGGAAGTAAAGCTGTAGGAGCACAAAACAGAATGATCAAATCTAAGTTAATATCCAGTAATACGAAAGATTTGGATTTAAAAAACGATTGTGCAACCTTCTCAGTCTTTTTCTAATTGTTTAACATAGTATTTTTGCAGACACCTAAGATGAGTTCTGTCATTTCATACTGTCATTTGAGATTTTTTCTATTAGTGGTTTCAATTAAATAAATCTATTTTAAAGCTTATAAATAAATCTTTATTTACTAGTTTTGAGTACGAGAAACCAGTTTACAAAAGGTTCTTGCCTAGATAAATTGATATGTTGTGGAATACAAATTTAGATGGTCCATGTCACTCCATTCATTGTCTGTTTCGCTTTTAAAATTGTAGAAGGCACAGATTTAGGCAATAATCTGAATTTTGGTTTCGAAAAATTTGAAATTTTTAGATTTTACTTTTAAGTTTTATTATATTATTTGGTCACGTCTGTATGGATTTATTTTATTATTACTTCTGTCGACGGAAAACATTTGATTTCACCTCCAGGGCTTCTGCACAGTCGCACTGATGAGTTCCAAAAGGACGAAGTACGTACGAGTGAATAAGTGGAGGCACTATACTGAAATCAAATCTTAACTGTCCTTCTGTAAATTACTAATACTTTTTGTCCCATATTTCTATCTTTGCATTACTAATAGTTGTAATTCCTTTTTTATCTAAGTAAGGGTCTCTGTTATTTTGTATTTGTACCTTAACTCTTAACTACAGACATTCCGTTATTACCCCGTAACAACAGAGCCCCGGTATTTTTTACCGGTCATTATAAAATGAAGTCAAATATAAAGTTAATAAAAAAAATGCATTATTTATTTTTCTGTAGTGTCTAGATATGGAGAAACTGGTGAAATGACTGATTTTAATAATAAAATACACGATTTTTAAAGAATAATCTATTAAACGATAATTTTGGTAACATTTTTGGTCTAATAAAACAAACAGCTATAAATGCTATGAACAAAAATTTGGATTTTTTAAACAAATAAACCTAATATAGAATCATAAAAGAAACATAAAATAACGTTTACGAAGATCTATACATCCATGAGAAGAAATCTGCAAGAGGTAAAATTGTCAAAAAAATTAAGTGGCACATTCCTTGCAAACTCTTGCCGTGCATTGCAAAGATATCGGAGTCTTGCACATTATGCAAATATGAGTGGTTTTTTTGTCTTCAGTGATTCAGTATCATGGTCTGTTGGTAAATACATTAAAACAGTATGACGTCAACAAATTAAATTCATTTGAAATGTGGATGTACCGCCGAATGCTAAGAATAAGCTGGACCAGCAGAACTACGAATGAAGAAGTACTGAGAGCAATGAACACACGCCCTCATCTGGTCAATACTATCAAAATTAGAAAGACGTCATATCTAGGACACATAATGCGCCATAGGGAATTTGAGCAGCTCCAGGTAATATTGGAAGGCAAGATTGAAGGTAAAAGGGGCATAGGACGAAAGAAAAAATCTTGGCTACGAGACATCAGAGATTGGACCCACACAAAAGGAAATGAATTAATTCATCAAGCCCAAAATAGAGAAAAATTTGTCATATTGATCGCCAACCTCAACAGAGAAGGCACTTAGGAGGAGGAGACTGTACAAAATTGTAGTAGACTTTACACTTAATTAAATAATTTAAGCAGCAACACATAACGTTTTAATCATTAGGAAGGTAGCCCATCTGTATAACAAAAAAGAATGAGGTTATTAAAATTTTAAAACTATATAACTATAAAAAAACAACAACTATAGTTGTTGTTCAGCGACACTGTAGGTTTGTTACTTATTCATAATGTAATATTTAAAGAAAATTTTCCTTATTTTAGTGTTGATACATTGTCCCAATTTTTTTAAATAAAAGTAAACAATGTATATAAAGAAAATCTGGTATATTTTTCTGACGTTTTTAACTTGACGGTTTTTAATCGACACGTGCTTCACGAGAGACTTCATGGAAAATAAAAGAACTTTAAATTGAATTCGCGAGACTGATTTCAGCTGAAAAGAATAAAATAAGACATATTTCCACTATGTAAATGTTTGCAATAAAGTTGAAAGATCTGGTCGTTTCATATAATAGTAATATTCGTTTTTTAAAATGAGAATGTAACTACGTGAATTCGAAGTAATTTCTTCTTGTTGGTTGTTTGCTCTGTGGTAAATGTTTATATTTTATATTAGCCCATAAAAGTATTTTTAAAAATGTTGCGCTGAATATAAAAGTAAATGTCTTTGCCTTTAATTTTAAAAATATTTGGTTTAAATATTCCATTTCCGTTTAGTAAAGTTTGAATACTTATTATTATTATTATACATTATTAAGCAAGGGCAGAGGGACAAGTCCCTATTCAGTCCAAAAACAAAGAAATTACGTCAGTAACCTACTAGTAAATTACAAAATTACAAAAAAAAATTACAAAATTACAATCTTTGGTTAAAAAGGAAAACAATATTTTAACTATCATACAAAATGGTCAATACTGTTTTTGAAGGCGTTGGTAGAGGGAGCGGAGACAATGTTATCATTAAGGTTATTCCAGTACTCAAAAACTCTATTTCGTAGAATGTTTTGTCTTGATCTTGTAGAAAAGTTCTCTTTGTTAAATGTGAACTGGTGACCTATAAGGAAGGGGATAAAGAGGTAGAATGCGAAAACATGCAGTTGATTCCAGTTTACTCCAATTAGCCTCTTCTACTTAAATCCGACTCTCACCTTCACGCTGGTGTCCTCTGTAAACCGAGCAACCCAGCTGGAGATCCGGTATTCAACCCGGGTGGAAAGTTGGGTCGGAATACGGCGATGTATTGTATTTACAAGTTAAATTCTGTAATAACTATATATATATATATATATATATATATATATATATATATATATATACATATATATGTGGTTTTAAGTTCCCATGAAGTTTGTAAATGCCACAAGAATTTAGGAGGTATGTTATAAGTGGATTTTATATTGTTTCTAACAAAAATCACAAAATTTTATTTATCTATTTATTCTATTTATCTAAATCTCCGTCTTCCATATTTTCTACGTCATTATCATCATTTAAATCAATAATAAATTTATTTCCACCATTTCTGTGGAAGTCCTCAATCTTCTTATAGTATTCTTTAACTTTATTGTTGTTGTTTGTTTGGGTTTATATGACTGCGGACACTAAATCCATACGCCAATCTTACAATTTTTACTCATTTTTTCATTAGTCATTATTTCTTATACAATCTTATACTAAATCTATTACTAAGTAGTATTGATCTCTAATACATAGTCTTTTTTTGGTAATTTGTTTCTAGTTTTTTTTTCTATTAGGTGCTTTTTAGTTATATATAAAATAGGTGATGAGGTCCTCAGAGTTCCACAGCAAACTCTTCTGCAGTTATCTACTTAATTCAATAGCTACTTTACTGTGGACTGTCCAAGTTCCTCATTTTTCCTCTTTTTTTTATTTTTATTAAAAAAAAAAAAAAAAACTGCTGGAAAAGAAAAAAGCAAAAAATAGAGATATACACTTGGCATTTGTGGACCTGAGAAAGGCGTATGACTCTGTACCAAGGTCAGAACTATGGGAGGCAATGTACAAATTAGAAATACAGACGGAACTCATAGAAGCTACAAAAGCTCTGTATAAAGAAAATAAAGTGTCCATTAAAATGGGAACAAGAATCATAGGAGACTTCACCACAACAAAAGGGCTCCTGCAGGGTTGTTCCACATCTTTAACGCTATTCAAAATATACTTAGAGAAAGCCTTGACAACATGGAAAAGAAAATGCGAAGGCATGGGAGTACCGGTACGGAACGAATACCTATATACATTAAGTTTTGCAGACGATCAAGTAGTGATTGCACAAGACCAAGACGACCTCAGCTACATGATGAAGAAACTACAAGAAGAATATACCAAGGCTGGCCTAGATATTAACCTCGCGAAAACAGAGTACCTATCTACAAGTGAAGAAGACATAGAAGATCTACAGATTGATGACAACGTAACAATCAAAGGAAAGGATAAATTCAAATACCTGGGGTTTATAATCACGAAAAAGGCAACAACAGAGGAAGAAATTACACAAAGATTAGGACAAACAAGAACAGCAATCCGACAACTTAACTCAGTATGGTGGGATAGACACCTAAATATGAAGACAAAAACGCAGATTTATAAAACATTAGTGCGAAGTATTATGACATATGGGGCTGAAAATTGGATCATAAACAAGAAAAACAGCAGTAAGATAGTAGCAACAGAGATGGAATGCCTGCGAAGATGCTGCAGAGTAACAAGAATGGATAGGAGAAGTAATGACGAAATAAAGCAAAGAACATCAATAGAAACAGACATACTAACATATATAAAACAAAAAAGACTAAAGTGGTATGGACATGTAAGAAGAACTAGCGACAGCAGATGGATAAAGAGAATAACCGAATGGAGCCCCATAGGAAGGAGGAAAAGAGGACGACCCCGAAAATCCTGGAGGAACGAAGTAGACGACGCCATGAATAAGAGAGGACTAAACGATGGAGAATGGAACAACAGAGAGAGATGGAAACGGTTGAGCGAGGGAAGGCAGTGAATACTGTAGAATCCCTAAATATATATATATATTTTTTTTTATTTTTTTTTTAATTTTTTTTTATATTCTAACAAATTACAAAGAAATACTTACTCTATATTTACAATTACAATTTGAGTTTAATATCTAAAACATGTTTATATAATAATCTATATAAAAACTCATTGTTTTCTAATGTTAATAAATAATTTAAATTAATGGGATGGTGGACATCGGTCAAAGAATACAGAGAATTTAAAAAATTATTAATCTTATTAGATATAAGAGAATAGTCCAAAATTTTATGTTGTAGGTTACCCATCTGACCACAAGTACATTGTGGACTATCACCTAGGTTCATTTTAAATATATATGATGGTATAAGACAGTGGCTAAATCTCATTCTGCTAAATAGGGGAAAATTCTCAATATAGTGTGTCCATGCTTTTCGGAAACACTTTCTATAATAGGTTAATATAGGTCTCTATTAGACGGCGTATAATTTGTCAAAGTGCTTCTTGTGCAGAACTTCAATAAGTTGTTTTTTTTTTGTATAAAAATCTTCGAAATACAAATAATTTTTCATTAGAAAACTTTGCAGTTCAGCTTTCTTTGAAGGTGTTTTTGATATCTTATTGAGCTGTCGGGAATGATAGAAAGCATTGTCAAGCACTATTACACTATTTGGCTCCATAATTGGGGTTAATTAAACCAATTTTATAACGTAATATAATCATCTTAATAAAAAATACTATGTTTATTGGGAATGAACCACAAGTTTATTGACATATCCATTTCCACTTCGGAAATCGTTCTCAATATACAAAACATTAATAAATTAAACAATTTTGTTTAATTCATTATTGTTTGTATTTTGACAACGATTTCGGAAGTGGAAATTAAGACGTCAATAAACTTATTTTAACCTTCAATTGTGGCTTATTCCCAATAAAAATAGTATTTTCTTTAAAATGCCACAACAAAAAAGAAAGCTTCAGAACAATCTTAATGAACGACATCAAACGTCGTCGCATTGTAAGCGTTCTATAATATATATTACCTCGATATACAAAAGTCAAAAAGTGCTTTACAATATTTTGTTTATCTCTTTTTAGAGTACGTTCATAACGGAGACCATTGCATCGTATCCTCGCCTAGAGCATAGCATTGACAGTGAACGCTCGCATTTAAAATGTATTTATTTTACCTCCTCCTCCTCTATCCTTTATCCTTCGTAAGCATATGGTGACGTTATGATATTTGACGAATGGTTGCTATCCATTCTTTTCTCTCCTGGGTGCGGTGTGCTGCCTCAGACAGAGAGTAACCGGTAGCGCACTTTATTTGGTCTGACCATCGGAGTGGCGATCTTTCTTGGGTTATTTTACCATCTACATTGCCTTCAACCACCAACCTCTCCATGCCTTTAATTTGTCTAGTAATGTGTCCAAAGTACCTCAATATATTTTGATTGATGATTGTGGTGAGCCTAGTATTGATGTCGAGTTCTGCCAATATTGAGACATTTGCATCATTCTACGATATACCCACATTTCAAAGGCCATTATACGTCGTGAGTCGGACTTTTTAATGGTCTGACCATACTAGTGGTAAAGTTTCTGATGCATAGGTAGCGATAGGAAAGATAAGCGTCCGTACTAGGCGCAGTTTCGTGTTCTTGGTTATGTCCGTATCTTTCCAGATTTTAGTAAGTTTGACCGTTGCTGATCTGGCCATTGTAAGGCGTCGACGTATCTCTTCGCATCCACCATTGTTTGGGATAACAGAACCTAAGTAATTAAAACGGCTTACCACTTCAAACCCCGCTACGTTTAGTATTTCCGGCTGGTTATTTCTACTTCGATCGATTATCATTACCTTGGTCTTCTGTACAATAATTTTAAGTTCAAATTCGCGACTAATAGTATCTAGTATGTTCATGATGTATTCAAGGTCATTTGTTGATGATGTGACATCCGACTGATATTCCTCCTTGCCATCCGTCAAATACAATGCGCATGATGTGTTCGCTATATATATATATATATATATATATATATATATATATATATATATATATATATATATATATATATATATATATATATATATATATATATATATATATATATATATATATATTGAAATATTGAAAAACGTGGGAGAGAAAATACATCCTAGACGAACACCAGCTTTTAGTTTAAAATTATCGGAGTATATGTTGTTGACTCTTACGTTTGCTGTGTTGGTGATATACAGTTGTTTCAGTAGGTAGATTAGATATTCGTGGGTACCCATTTCTCTCAGTATTCCCCACATTTTATGCCACTTTACATTATCGAACGCCTTCGAGTAGACGATGAAGCATAAATATGTTTCTAGATTAAATTCTCTAGTTTTTTCTATAATTTGTCCGAGATTGAGAATTTGTTCTCGTGTGCCTCTTCCAGGGACAAATCCACATTGTTCTTATGGGATCTGTGGTAGAAGTATTGATTTTAATCTCTCGTTAATTATAGTTAGCAGAACTTTACTCGCGTGGGAGATCAGGGTTATAGTGCGATAGTTATTACAGTCAGTTGGTGATTATTTTACCTATCGATCGATTATGGTACGATCCTATGGTCAGAGCGAGGCTTGGCGCCTCGTTATGAGCGCTCACTTATTATAGATACCAGTCGTCCTGGTATTATCTCCTTGGTATTTATAACGTTTATAAATGTATGCGAACCAAGAAAGAACTAAAAAATGTAACAATTCCTCTAAGAAACCTACAGTAGCTAAAGCTTGTGGAATTGGTATCACTACTGTGAAAAGCATAATTTATGTGGAACGGAGTTAATAAAGAATGTAGAGCAAAGGCAGGAGTGGGAATACTAATCAAAAATAAGTGGAAGAACAGGGTTAGAACATGGGAACCAATCAACGAGAGAATAATTAAAATGCATATAGACATATACGGTAAAGAGACAGTGATACTCGGAGTATATGCACCAACAGACGATTCTCCGAGAGTAGAAAAAGAACATTTCACGGAACAACTCCAAAATCAAATAGAGCTAATTAAAAAGAACGTGGAGATAATTATAACAGGAGACCTTAACGGCAGAACTGGAAGAAAAGAAAACGATAAAGTAGTGGGGAGATTTGGAGAGGATGAAAAAAACGATAACGGAGAACGCCTG
Organism: Diabrotica undecimpunctata; assembly: GCF_040954645.1. Taxonomy (NCBI): domain Eukaryota; kingdom Metazoa; phylum Arthropoda; class Insecta; order Coleoptera; family Chrysomelidae; genus Diabrotica; species Diabrotica undecimpunctata. The sequence continues at coordinate 127,957,868 of NC_092803.1, forward strand.
ATTGAATTATGCAAACTAAACAACCTAAAAATCACCAACGGATTTTTCAGACATAAAAATATTCATAAATATACATGGACGCAAGAAACACGAAAGCTGAAATCGATAATAGACTACATAATAATCAAACAAGATACCACAATAAAGATCAAAGATGTGCGAGTCAAAAGAGGAGCAGAATGTGGAACGGACATAGACTACTGACAGCAAAAATGAGCATTAATTGGAAACATAACAAGACCCCCTCCACAGAAGAACCGTTGAACACTATAAGAGAAAAACAATACAATATAGAACTACTCCAAGAACAATCAATAAGAGAACTATACCAACAACGTCTAGATCAAAAATTAATAGAATTCAGATACGGCAACATCGAAGAAATATACGAGCATATAAAGGCGAGTATAAAGCAAGCAGCATTCGAAGCCCTTGGGGAAAAAGAACATATAACAAATAAACAGCACTATTATGAAATAAATGAACCAACAAAAAGAATAATTCAAGAAAAAAAGCAACTATACAGAAAATGGCTGACTACAAACAACGATGAAGTTTATAAAGAATATAGAGAAAAAGATAGAGAAGTGAAAAAACAAATAACACAGCAAAAGAATGAAGAATGGGAAAGAATCTGCTTAAATATTGAAACATATATAGGAGGTACAAGAACTTCGGAGTCATGGAAAGTACTGAGAGGATTGAAATATATAGGACAAAGAATGGAAGGACTACTACAAGGAACTATTAACAGAACAAAGACCACAATTCATTGGAAAAGAAAACAGGCGAAGACGAAGCAGATTCCCACAACAAGAAATAGAAATAACAGATAGGGAAATGAGAACGGCCATAAAAGCAATCAAAAATAAGAAAGCACCGGGACCTGGAGTCATCTCACCTGAGCTTATAAAATACGGATCAAAAAAATTACACCGGATGATACAATGGATATTTCAGAAAGCCATAAATAGAGAACAGCTCCCAAAGGAATGGACGGCGGCATATATGACATCTATATTTAAGAAAGGAGATAGAAAACGATGCGAAAACTACAGAGGAATAAGCGTAATATCATCAATAGGAAGATTATATGGGAAGATACTGCGAGAAAAGATAGAGCAAGCGATAAAAGGCAAAATCGGAGAGGATCAGGCAGGCTTCACGGCAGGAAGATCATGCATAGACCACATATACACACTGGAACAACTGTTGGAAAAGAAAAAAGCAAAAAATAGAGATATACACTTGGCATTTGTGGACCTGAGAAAGGCGTATGACTCTGTACCAAGGTCAGAACTATGGGAGGCAATGTACAAATTAGAAATACAGACGGAACTCATAGAAGCTACAAAAGCTCTGTATAAAGAAAATAAAGTGTCCATTATAATGGGAACAAAAATCATAGGAGACTTCACCACAACAAAAGGGCTCCTGCAGGGTTGTTCCACATCTCCAACCCTATTCAAAATATACTTAGAGAAAGCCTTGACTACATGGAAAAGAAAATGCGAAGGCATGGGAGTACCGGTACGGAACGAATACCTATATACATTAAGTTTTGCAGACGATCAAGTAGTGATTGCACAAGACCAAGACGACCTCAGCTACATGATGAAGAAACTACAAGAAGAATATACCAAGTCTGGCCTAGATATTAACCTCGCGAAAACAGAATAATTTCTTGTAGTACAAGGTGACTTGTTGTTAAAAACAAGTCACCTTGTACTTTCGATAAGTCACCGACAGAAACCATAACAAACTTTCAACTTAGAAGCAACCAGTTGGTGAATTTAGAGAAGAAATATTTTAAAAAATAATTTATTCCTATAAAGGTGTTCATAAAAGAAGACTTCCTAGGAGAAGAATATTTGAAGCAGTTGAAAATAAATAAAAATTATTTTTTTTACAGCTAAGATTAACTCTTTTAGAAAATTAGTAAAAATAGATGATACAGTAGTCGGACCAGCAGACTATGGCGAAGATACATACTAGGTTTTCTGTATTTTTAAAATTAAAATAATATTTTTAAAATTAAATTAAGTAACTTTATTATTTATTTTATAATTAATATTTTAAACAAAGTATATTATATTAAAATATTTCAATAAATTATTATGTTTGCTCCTAACGCCACCTGCTAACGTATCAACAAAGCATACGTTGTTTACTTCTGACAGACCTGTCAAATTCAGACGAGATATTAAATTATTAATAAAATATAAATAAATATCATTAGATATTTACCGTATTTATCTGAGTTGATTGAAGATGACAGAAATAATATTACGGCGAATCAAAGTGTTTGTGAATCAAGTTTGTATGCCCTTTGTGGCGGTTTCGAGAACCGAGGCGTGAGCTTATATAAATAACTAACCAGAAAGTTCCGTACAAGTATTAAATTTTCTTAGTATTAAGCAACAAAGCCTTCCATTTACCGATTAAAATCAATAATCAATGCTTATACTTGTAATAAACTAAAACACATAAAAAAATAAATTGCGAAATTTCTAATATAATTGGTATAGTTTATAAAATTGTTAAAATTATAATAATATCCAAAATAATTACAAAATTCTTTAAAACGTTTTCGCTCACCATATCATCATCAGTGATACCTGAAATTTAACTGTTAATAAAGAATGTGGTATAAATACTTTAAACAGTTGCAAAAAGTTTATATTTAGTAAACGACATATTGTCGATGATTAATGAATGAACTACTTAATGTAATCAGATACGCGGACGATACAGTAATTGTGTCAGAAAATACTGACGGTCTCCAAATTCTGCTTGATCGTATTTAAGGAGAGAAAGGGGTAGAGAGGGAGGAGAGAAAATGGGCAAGAAAACCAAATTTTTAGTTTTTATTCGTAACCCATCTGGATGCAGAACATCAATTAAATATAGTCCAAGTTGAAATATTTCACAAAATTACATATTTGGAAACTGTCTTAATCGACTGACTGATGAGGAAGTACTAAGAAGGATCAACAAAGATAGAGAATTACTAAAGACTGTTAAACATCAAATAATGTCTTATCGGAGGCATAATAGTGAGGAGAAATTGATATAGAATACTACAGCTGATCCTTAAAGGTAAAATAGAAGGCCGTATAGGTGTAGGAAGAAAACGGATTTCTTGGTTAAAAAACATTCGTGAATGGACACAGATATCAAATGCAGGACAATTATTCCATGTGGCAGAAGATCGAAAAGCCTTCGCAATGGTGATCGCCAACGTCGGATAACTCGGATATGGCACGTGCAGAAGAAGTGTCGATAATTAATGATTACCAGACGACGCCACGGTCCCAGATTTTGAAATATTTTTTAAAATATCCATAGTAGGGGAGACCGGGGATGGTTTGGACAAGGAAATACAATGGATATGATCAAATTTCCTGCCGTAATTCGAGTTCTGTGTCTGATTGACCTAAAGAAAGCGTTTGACAGAGTAAAACTTAAAGATGTAATCCATCTTCTGTATAATCGTGAAGTTCCCCTAAATATTATAAACGCTATCGAAAATATCTACCAAAATAACAAAAGGGAAGTCAGAAAAGATGAACAACTTACAGAACCATAGAAATAGGCAGTAGAATAAGACAAGGGGATTCATTAAGCCCCACGCTCATGGATGAAATTATCAAAAGCGTTAACAAAGGAAGAGGATACAGAATGGGAAACAAAGAAATAAAAATACTCTGTTACGCAGACGACGTAATATTGATAGCCCAAGATAAAGACAGTCTGCAAAGACTGGTCCACAGATTTAACATAAGAGCAAAAGAATTTAATATGACAATATGATCTCAGAAAATTAAACAATAGTAGTCTGCAAAGAACCAACCAGATGTAAAATAGAAATTGATGGCATCAGTATTGAACAAGTAACGGAAATAAAATACCTACAAAATTACACTGTCTAGTTGTGCAGACCTGGACAAAGAAGTGAGAGATCAAGTACAAAAGCAAGTAGACTGGCAGGATGCCTTAATAACAGTATATTGCGAAACAGACATGTTAACACTGAGATGAAGTCAAGAAATTATAAAGCCAGGGTAAGACCAATACTGACATATGCCTCAGAAACAAGACCCTATACAGCCACAACGCAAAGGCTACTGAAAACGAGAGAGATGAGAGTACTGAGAAAACTTACAGAAAATACGCTGAGAGATCGAAAAAGAAGTGAAGACATTAGAAGAAAATGTAACGTGCAGTGTATAAATGAATGGACACAAAATAGAAAAAAATGGAATAACCACATAAGCAGAATGGAGGAAACTCGTGTCGTCAAAATAGCAAGAAATAAGTCATCAATCGGCAGAAAAAGTATCGGACGACCGCGCAAAAGATGGAGTGGCAACCTTCCGTAGAGGTATTAATCCGCCAATAAACAAACCTAATTGCTTAAAAAGAGAAAGAAGAAGAAGAAGAAGAGTTCGAATTCTACTGCTTCAATCGATTGTTCGTATTGGCAACACTGCAAGAGACCAACTAGCAAATATATATCACCTCCGATGTAAAATTGTAACTTTTACAGAGTTTATACATATTTTGAAATCATTGATCTAACTTTTAAAAGTAAAAAGGTTTTTCTGTAACTTAGTTTCATATTTTGTATAGGACGTTCCACTTGCATGTAGTGGTAGCTAGTAGGGACAAATTTATGTACAACTACTATCCACTTCGGAAATTGTTCTCAAAATACAAACATTAATGTTTGGATTTTGAGAATCCGAAGTGGAAATTGAAACGTCAATAAATTTACTTTAACCTTCAATTGTGGCTTACTCGCATTAAAATAGTAATTACTTTAAAATGTCATAAGAAAATAGTTCAAAGTAAAATGTGTGATAAACTTGTGTTAAGCTAAAAATTGACATTCCTACTCCGAGAATACGTAGTTCCTACTAGTTTAGATAATAGTGCCGAAAATGCACTTACAGTCAACGATAAAAAAAGAAATAAAACTCTAGGTATTTTATTTGGTCTTGGACCGAATAATTCATTCATTAAACGATAAATTGGACCATAAATAAAAAAAATATTTAGCAGGCAAAATCAAGGTATAGATGAAGTAAGAAATTAAGATTTAAAATACACGTCACAACATTTTAATTTGAATTTTTCGGACTTCAAAAACAAGAAAAAGTAAACGACTCGCTCGATTGGATGTCTTAGCATTATAGAAAATCATAATCGTACCATTTAAGCAACAAATGATATTGTAATATGTTATAATAATTTTTAACGTCAATCTAAATTTTATTAAATATTTAAAGAATATTGGGGGGCTCAATTAGCATTAGAACCCACACTAAAAAAACCTGGCCACGCCTATGCGGGAATAGTTTGGAGAGATACAATGCCTCTAATTTCCGGGCATTTGAAAAAAAAATGTGATTCCCAAAAGGTTTATATTAATAATAAATAAATCTAAAGAACTACTCTAAAAATTAGCCCAACAACTAAAAATGTATAATATTTAGATAAAGACACGACCAAAAAGTGTAGAAACCATCTCTGTTCTCCCCTATACAGCCAACCACTGGAAATTTTCCGTTTAAAATAATTTTGGTAAGGACCTATTTATAAGCTTGTTGAGGTGCGTTGACAATACTATCTCACAACACTTTTGTCAGATTTCAACAATACCTATCATGGGTTCATTATTTTTTTATTTACGAAGTTTAACAGTATACTAACATGTTCATATAAAGATAAGATAATAAACTCGTATCTCGTATCCAATAAATACAAATTCAATTTGAAATCTTCCGGTACGTCTCTGAAGTAATCATGTTTCAATTTAGACCCAGATAAGTTGTGCAAATGGAAAATAAAATGGAAGATTACTTTTTCCATGCTTAAACTTGCAATAAACACCAAATAATTTCTGCAGTTGATAAATATTTCTTGCGACCTGCATTAAGGTGCTGAAATTGGTTGCCTTAGGCTTTTGTTTATTTCATTTTTACAGAAACCTTGGAAAGGGAATAAGTAGCTTATTACTTTCTATATTTACATCGGTGAAGGTCATTATAACTGTTATTTCGAATTGAAAACAGTTCAACTATAAAAAAACCTGTTGATTTTAGAATAAGAATGTTTTAGTTATTGTTTATAGTCATATTTTTAGCTTTATATCCCCGTTTATTGGGCAGTTATGGAATAAAATTACAAGAGGGAAAAACTATACAGGGAAAAGATTAGAATATAGTCCCTATGTACTTATTTTTCTCTATAATTGTCCATGCCATCTTCAGAATTTTAATTGTTAACTAGTTTATTCTTCCATAATCATTCTTCTAAACCTAATATGATAATGATGTTGAACTTAACTCAACATCTACGAGACGGGTTACTTACTAAAAGACTGGCTACTATCAATATTCATTCCACTTCCTAAAAAACCAAACGGTAAAAAATGTGAAGAACATAAATTATTTAGTTTGATGAGCTATGTACTAATACTTAAAGTACTCCTTTCTATCATTCACTCTCGCATGTATACCAAATTAGAAGAACACCTGAGTGAAGTTCAATTTGGATTCAGAGCAGAACTCGGAACGAGGGAAGCATTTTTTAGTTTGCAAGTTTTAATACAGAGAGCCCGGGATTTCCACATGGGAAACTAATCGATATCCTAAAAACATCAGGACTCGATGGTAAGGATATAAGACTAATCTCAAACGTATATCTCCAACAAAAAACAACAGTACGATTAGAAAATGAACTGTCACAGTCGAAAAAGGAGTTAGACAGGGTTACATATTATCACCGGCATTATTTAACATATACTCTGAAAACATCTTTAGAGAGGCGTTGGATGAATCAGAAGATGGGATTGCTGTAAATGGCCAACTTATAAACAATATTAGATATGCAGATAATACAGTGTTGTTGGCAGATATTGCGCAAGGGCTTCACAGGATGATTGATAACGTTGTAGAAGCATGTAACAAAGACGGCTTAAAACTGAATTGCAAAGAGACAAAAATTATGATCATTAGTAAGAACACCAACATAAACGCCCAAATTACAATAGGCGATACACCGTTAGAAAGAGTGGAAAAAATATGCTATTTGGGCTGCAATATTAAAGATACTTGCTATCACAGCTACGAAATAAAAACTCGTATTGAAAGAGCCAGAAGCTATTTTAACAGCCTGAGGAAGATTCTCTGCAACTCTAAGAAGTAGAAAGCTGGAGCCTAACAGAAGATACCACAAAACTATTAGAGGCACTTGAAATGTGGTGCTACCGACGTATGTTGAGGGTCTCATATATACATCACAAAAGTAACATAACTATTCTCCAGAGGCTAAGAAAAGACAAAGAAATTATTAACACCATAAAAAACAGAAAATTGGCTTACTTCTGCCATATCGTGGGTAATGATAAATACCGACTTCTACAGTTGATTCTACAAGGCAAGATTGGGGGTAAGAGAGGCCCTGGACGTAGATGTATATCCTGGCTGGCCAATCTTAGGAAGTGGACTGGTCTAACGTCAACTGATCTATTTCGAGCTGCTGTGAATAGAATAAGATGAGTCAATGTGGTCGTCAACATCTCTAGAATATGGGCACATTTAGAAAAAGATTAAACTCATTGTCAAGTAGTTATTACTTTACATCTATACACAAACATAGACCAGGTTTATTACCGAACAGTTTATTATAATATAGATCAGGGCGAATATGTGGAAAACGACTACGTTTGGATGTTACAGGTGGCATTCTGATTTTTGCAGAAAAAGTTGTGTGATAACTTAATTAATACTCCAGTCGTCAGGCATTCCCCCTAAAACTCCCATGGTAGGGTGTAGCATTGATGGACTACAAAGATATATTCAAGGCCACTGGTTGCTCCTATCGGAGAGAGTTGGGCGGGGTTTTTTTAAACATATAGAAACTATATCGTATCTTAAATCCAAGCACAATTAGATAATATGAAATTATAATTTATTATTGGACGCCACCGCTGGTTTATCCTCGAAGGGGACGAGCAAAGAAAAAATTAAGATTTATAGAAGGTTTACAAGAAAACTATACTTTATAATTTCTTAGTAATGAACAAAAAGAAAACATTAAAAGTTATGTCATCCCAAAAGGATACCAAAATACCATTTCATGTTTATGTTACCAGATTTTTCTAAATCTTTTAAAACGGTTACAAGGGGAGTAAAATACAAAAAATCGATTTACTAAGAATCTGTACGCCGTAGAAAAAAACGTTTTAAATAAAAAATGTAGCTGAGATAATTTTAAACAAAAATGTTTATTAGTATTTTTTAAGTTGAATGAACCGTTCTCTCACAAACAACGCTTGAAGCGACCCTTCAATTTTGAATGTCAGCTACGAGCGCGAAATCAATGTTCAATAAAATTTGTATCAGCTCGACGGTAAAAATTCGATATATTTTGATTCAGCTTTCGTAAGCAGTTTTTGAATTTTGCCGCAAGTTAAATTTTCGCGCGATTTTTGCCATTTTTTATTATTCTCATGAGATCAATACAATATATCCCTTTTATTGACTGACCACTATAAAGTTTTGATTACTAGATCCTAACCTTCATAACCTGTAGCATAAAATGTTAGTTATGAGTTTTGTTAACAAATGTGAGGCATTTGAAATATGCTTAAAAAACGCTGGATTTAAACTTTCACATAACAAACGATCTAAAACATTTAATTTTTTTTTTCTATTACACTAGTACGTTTTTCAAAAGAACCAAACTTCTGCTATAAAGTGCACCCAAAACCGTCTTCTTGGAGGCATTTCCCGTGACGTGCGATCATTTGAAATGTAAAACATTAAATTCTGCGTTTTTTATTCATATTTCAAATGCCTCATATTTGTTCCCACAACTCAAAATTGAAATTTCATGTCATAGTTTTTAAAGATTGATTTCTACAAATGGAAATTTTACTACGACTGGCCAATGAAAGTGATCAATTTTATTGATCTAACGAGAATCGTAAAAAATGGCAAAAATCCCACCACGTTTATTTATTTAACACCTTTATAAAAACTAAGTTTATTCGCGGCAAAATACAGAAACTGTATATGAAAGCTGAACACGATAGGACACTGGGATCAAAAGATATCAAATTTTTAGTGTTGAGCTGATACAAATTTTAATGAACATTGATTTCGCGCACTGACATTTAAAATCGACGGTCGCTTCAAGAGTTGTTTCTGAGAGAACGGTTTATTGTACACAAAAAGTGCTAAAAAACATTTTTGTTTAAAATTATCTTAGCTACATTTTTTATTTGAAACATTTTTTTATGACGTACAGATTCTTGGTAAATCGATTTTTTTAGGTTTTTACCCCCTACGGGGGAGGTAAAAGTGGTAAACAATTTTGCAACTTTTATGGGGTTCTAAAATTAATATTTTCGAAAAAATTCAGTTTGTTCGTATGATTTTTAGGGGTCAACTCTCTGACGACTGGACTATATTAATAACTGACTTATCCTCCCTCTCAAATAGATCAGGAATCTTAAATGATTAAAAACATCGATATTTTTTCTACTTTCCGTGCTTATAACATTAAAACGATTTATTTTGCAGCAAAGTCGCACTGAAATAAAATAGCGATAATTGAATATCCTGTAAGAAAAGACTGGTTAAAATTATTTTAGTTTATTAGCTTTGCTGGAAAAAGCAATAAATACATCAAAAGGGAAAAACAAGGTTCATAATACTGTTCTGAAGCTGTGATGATAGTAAAATTCACATAGTAAAACTCACATAATACTTTCCCGACATGGTAAGTATTTGGTCTTACATTTAGTTTATTCTCAATAAACACTAAACTCTGATTTTAAAGGTATGTTAAAAGCATAAATGCTGTATCCTCGATATGTTATTGAACTAATAGTGAAATTTTCTTTTTATTGATTTTCTCTTTTAATATGGGTAACCAGTTTCTACCGCATTCTACCGAGGAACTTGCGAAGCAAGATTCAGATTCAGCATAACTAGAGCCGCTTCTTTTATTTTCCTCTTTTTGCCATTTGTTTCTTTTAGGACTATACTTGAATCATTCCATTGAACTCTATGTTCATTATCCCATGCATGTTTACATACTTGAGATCTACTAAAAATTCTCTATTTTTAAAGCAATATTGATGTTCACTTATTCTAACCCTTAATGGTCTTAACGTTTCACCTAAATAAAATTGATCGCATTTACAGAATATTTTATAAATACAGTTCTTTGTCCTTTCTTGTTCATTGTTAGGTCAAGTTTTAGATAAGATAGATCTCAATGTGTTTGTTGTTTTGAACGTGTTGAAATGTTAAATTTATTTTCTGTCGTTTTATGTTTATCCGATAATCCATTTATGTATAGTATTAATATTCTCCTCGGTTTATTGCTTGTGGATGCCGCAGGATCCCGTTCTTGTTCTCTTTCATTTAGTCGATTCTTGAAAATTCCTTATTTATAAACGACATATAGAGGATAATCATTAAAAAACAAATGTTTCTCCTCTAAGCACAAATTTTCGTTAGAACAAATTATTTTGGCTCTATCGTATAAGAATTTAATGATTTCCTTTTTAATATTGATGTTGTGATTTAATCTGTAATTTACATATATGTGGGTATGTGTTTTCTATACACCTGAGTCTTATATCCAGTATCGTTCTTTGAGATTAAAACATCCAGGAAAGGTAGTCTGCTATTATATTCCTTTTCCATGGTAAATACTATTGTCTCTTCTTTATCGTTTATATCATTCAGAAATGTGTTCAACCAATGTGATAAATGACGTCGTATTGAAAACACATCATATATTATATGTCCACCATATTGTGAGTTTTAAATCTTATTTAGAAATAATATTTGTTTCAAAATCTTCCACAAATATATTGGCTAATAATGGAAATAAACTTGAGCCCATTATTAGATCAAAATTTTGTTTATAGAATTTATTATTTAGTTGAAATAGCTATTATTCGTATATAATGTGAATTTGTTGTCTTGTTCTAGTTGCCAATGTATCATCATTTTTTTATTTTGTTTCGATTATTTTTAAAGCCTTATCTAATGGCACATTTGTAAATATATATGTCAAAACTTATTAAAATATATTTGAATTAAATTCAATATTCAATAACTTATTTAAAGATTGTTGTTTATTTTTATAAATTTGTAATTTTTATTTGCAAATGATTGTACAATATTTAACAAAAATTTTGATCGTTCGCTACAAGGAGAATTCATAGTACTACAAATAGGTATAAGTGGTGAATTAGTTTTATGAACTTTATGTACTCCATAAAATGAGGTGCTTTGCTGTAATGTGTAGCATTTTCGTTTTACTCCGGATATCATAAGGCACCGAAAAAGATTCTTAATCTTTTTGCGTCTCTGAAATTGGTAATATAAACATTTTGATCTGTTTATAACAAAAAGATATTGCTTTCTCGATTAATCTTGATTCCGCCTAGATAGTTTACGCAGGAAATAAATAACATCTTTCCGCTGATGCGGGCAAAAGAATCATTTTTAAGGATAATGTTACTTCTCGATGGACCGGCCGCGAGAGCAGTTGATTTCAGTGTTGAAGTTATAAAGAATTTGGTCATCGGGAGAACAGCTGTTAACAGTATAGCGGTCAAGGAGAACAGCTTAGGGTCTGAACGAAGAAACATCGTTCAAGGGGAGTTTCCTCTCCAAAAAATTGACAAATTTTCATTTATTTCCATAAGTTTTGATAAAAAAAGGTGACTTAAGCTAAAAATGTTATGTAGCAGTCTTTGTAAAGTGAGGTAATCACCGGTTTGTTGTTGTATTTCGTGTCAAGGGATTTAATAACGGCGTTTCTGAGGGATAAATGCGCCTAGATGGTTTTGTGTGAAAAAAAACAGCCGAGATCTAAAGAATGTATATTGTTATCATCCAAAATAACCTGAGGCCCAGTTTTGGTATTTGTCAGCCTCCATTTTGTGTCTTCCATGGGTCGGATCCAGATCGTTTGAAGTTTGTGTGGGACACTGTTTTTGTATCTTAATCTAAGGTAACAAACTTATGTAATAATTTAAAAAGAAATACTCAGCCAGCGAAGCAAGTAGGTTTGTTAAATTTTTCTAAATAAACATTTATCCTTAATACAATAAAATTGGCTCTCCTTTCAAATTTAAAAAGTTTAAAAATAAAGATAAGTTTTATGTATCAGCTAATTGTCATATTTTAGTTTTATTTTAAATAAAATTAGCCTTTGATAATTAATTAATAATTCAGAAAAGTTAGCAACTTCATTTTGACATATGACAGTTACTGCATTACATCTTTTCTGTCATTTGGTACATAAACAAAGTTTTAAAGTCTGTTTTGTTAGAAGGTTCAATGTAATATTTGTTGATAAATATAGTTTTAATTATGCTTTTATGAAGGTCCAATTCAATATAATACAAGAATACAGAAGGTTTGTTAATAAATTTACATATTTTTATTTGTAGTACTTAACTGTTTATGTGAAATAAAAATAAATATGCAATATTTCTCTTTAAACCAGAAGTTTAATTCTTTCTTTTAAAAAGATATTCACCCCTAAATTTTTTAAGAAAGAAAAGCCTTTTGTCCAAGCATAAAGAGGATTTTTTCAAACGGTGTCCTAATTTTAAATAGTTTAGGAATCTTTTTGTGTAGTATTGCTCAGACAATATCTGTAAGAATTTTTTTGATTTTTTCCAGCACTCAAAAAAAAGGAATCCTTATCCATGACCTAGCTCTTCTACCAAAACACGTGTAGCCGTTCGCAAACGTTTCAATTTTTTGCATATTCTGTGTCCAAGCCCAGAAATTGTTTAGTAACCCCTTTTAGACCCTCATAAGTAAATTATAATTGTTACAAATGAGGTATAATTAATCAAAGATGATCACAATAAAGATTCGGAGAAAAATTACGTTTTAAAACTGGCAGACAGTTAATCTCCGGATAGAGTCAGTCGATTTTATTAAACCTTTATGCATTTTGTTTGTTTTGGTTTTATCTATGATAGTTTACCTCAATTTAACCAAAAAAAATAATAAAATTTTTTGAATGAAAAGAGTAAAAAAGGCCATTCAAATTTCAGCCATTCTTCTCGAAACCAAACTCGCCAAATGTCATAAAACTCCATGGAGCAGTAATTTCTATACAAAAAAATTTCTAGCGCTATCTTTAAAATAGAGGAACACTGGATAAAAAAGAAAAAAAATTGTTGTAATCTTCAGACGTATAATGTATAATAGAAAAAAACTTTGATTGTCATATATAGTAGATAAGATACAAAACAATTGTTAAAAATGTGCCATTTTTTAGCATTCTCGACAGTAATAGTCCATAAAATATTGTTTTGAAACTATTTTCTTTTGGCATCTTATAGGAATAACTGTTTTAATGGGAATAAGCCACAATTAAAGTTTAAAATAAGTTTATTGACATTTCAATTCCCAGTTCGGAAATCGTTCTCAAAATACAAACAATAATAAATTAAACAAATTTTGTTTTTTGTTAGTTGGTGAAAAATTCTTCTAATAATTTAATTTTATCTGACTCATTTGTATTAACAATTCAGACATAAATATACATTTTAAAGCAGACGACTTTAAAATGATTTTGCCAATATTACAGAGTTGCGTTCCTGGGACGACTTTATTGTAAGATAGTTTATTCGATTACATGAAATCAACTTTAACTTAACTTTCCAAATGAAAAGCGATATCACTTCAATCATCGTTTTTCAGATTTTTCTTAAAGTCAATCTCGGTTTTTGGATCCCAAATACCGGGGTTTTCTTGATATAAACTAATAAGTTCAAAATTATAGTTTATTCGTCTTCCGGGTTTGGACCGTGTCATTTGTGAGTGACCCAAAAGTGGGTTCATCTCGACGTTTCGCTACAATTGTATGTAGCTTCTTCAGGAGAACAAAAAGAAAAAGAAACAAAAGACAAGAAGATGGGTAGTTAGCAACGGTAACTCAGTTACTCAACGCAACCAGAGGCGAATACTAACTACCAAGATGGGCATTTGGTCACAGTAACTCAACTACTCAACGCAGCCAGAGGTGAAAACCAAATGCCAGGACAGGGATTCACGTCCAACAGCTCAGAACACTAACGCGTCGAGAGGCAGGGAGTGAATCCCAGGATTCACTCCCTGCCTCTCGACGCGTTAGTGTTCTGAGCTGTTGGACGTGAATCCCTGTCCTGGCATTTGGTTTTCACCTCTGGCTGCGTTGAGTAGTTGAGTTACTGTGACCAAATGCCCATCTTGGTAGTTAGTATTCGCCTCTGGTTGCGTTGAGTAACTGAGTTACCGTTGCTAACTACCCATCTTCTTGTCTTTTGTTTCTTTTTCTTTTTGTTCTCCTGAAGAAGCTACATACAATTGTAGCGAAACGTCGAGATGAACCCACTTTTGGGTCACTCACAAATGACACGGTCCAAACCCGGAAGACGAATAAACTATAATTCTGACTCTGGCCGTGGAAGCCTACGATTTCATTTAATAAGTTCAAGTGATTGTTCGTCACTCCACATCATGAACGTACAAACGATACAATTGTCACAAACACCGTCCAAACGAGTACTGCGAGCGCCTTTGTGTTTTTTACTCACAGCCGATAGATCACGCGAGCGTTACATGTAATGCTCGTAGTGCCGTCCAAACGCAGAATTCGTGTTACATCACACGATAGATTACATTACGCGTTACACGCGTCTGGACTTGGCTTAACCCTTTGCTGACGGATTTAATATTTTGAAATTTTTCGGTTTGGCTTTGAATAACTAATGCAAATAAAGATAATAAATTATATTTTGTGAAAAACTTTTATTTTTAATTATTATAAATAAAAAAAAACAGGTGGTGCTTATACGGGACCACTAGGGAATAATAACAATACATTACAGTAGACAAAAAAGAAGTAAAATTTCTGGTAAGCAAAGTTTGACTTGACATCACGAACAATGCCATCTAGTTCTATGGGGTTCTGCTTTCGTGCTGCAATTTGCACATCGAACCTTTGCGCCATGGGCTGGCATATGTGCAGTCTTATCAAACCGTTTTTCATACGCAACTAAAGGTTTATATCCATTAGGGATGGCTTTAGTACTCTTTTTTCTTTTCTGTGGTAGTTCTGGATTAGTCCCAATTAATCCAGTAGCTACAGCAAATCTAAATTCTTTTATATTCAAAGTTTTACCTTCATTGAATCAGTGTTTAAATAATACAAAAGTGTTGACACCAGCTAAATCTAAGAAATGCAAAAATAATCTGTACCACCATTTTTTAGATTTTCTGTCCACTCTATAGCTTGCGACATGTTGATAATATTTATCGACCAAATTCATATATTTGTTATAATCCCTGACTAAATGGGTGCATGTAATATCCCCAGAAGTCTCGTCTTTTTTCTTTCTTTTCACTGTACATAAATCGTCAGGATTGTGAAAGTTGCTAACAAAACGAACAAGTTTTGTATCTTTCCATTGCAAATACAACAGCTCTTCTTTACTCATTCGACAGTCGGTATCACCTCTGTTAATGAATTTCTTGAGTTTTAAGTCCTTAGACTCCATTTTTCGCCCTTTTCTTACAGTTCCACATGCATACATATCTTCATTTAGTTAATCTTGCTGTAGTTCTACGCCATTAAAAAAATCGTCAAAATATACTCTATGATGCTTTTCTACAAGAGAGCGGGTAAGATATTTGACGACACGGGATCCAAGATTAGTTTCAGCTTTATCGTCAACCTTGCCGGTATAAATTTGAAACTGTGACACATATCCTGACTGGTCTGCTCGTATCCAAATGCTATATCCGCGTTTGATCGGCTTTTGTAGCATGTATTGACGAAATCTTATTCGTGCTTTGAATTTTACCATTGATTCGTCAATGGCTTGATTTTGGGACGGCAAATAATACTTAAGAAATGTTTCAGAAAAAATGTCTATCAACGGTCGTATTTTATATAGTTTATCGAATCCTGCTCCACATTTTTTAGGTTAAATGGAATTATCATTTATGTGCAAATTTGCCAGTAACCAACTGAATCGGTCACGAGAAATGGAAGACGAGATGAACGGATCTCTCATTTCAAATTTTGCAGACCAATAGTCTTTGTAAGAACATTTACGTGTTAGCCCCATCATAAGATTAACCCCAAAGAAACATTTTAATTCTTTATATGTTGGAACAAACGATCCCCATATTGCTGTGTAGCGTCACGGTTGGTTTCAAAAACTATTTTCTCAAAAAAATTCGTCGGGAACAAGCACAAGAACATTTCTAGCGGTGTACCAACAACATCGGAAACATTTAGCCCACTGTGTTGGGTAAAATTTTGAATTTTAGATGGATAATTTAATGAAGTTTTCATCCAAGTTACTTGACGTGTAGGCGGCGGCGCCTGGTCTTCCACATCTGAGTCATCGCTCTCCAACTGAACATCACCTACAACATGATCACTTTGTTCGTATTCCAAAAAAATTAGTTCTATATCGTCATCAAGGTCTTTTTCAGATGATGCATCTGAAGTATATGATCCACTGTCAGATGGCAGATCATCTAATATAGTATATCTGTCGTCAGAAGGTAGGTTGGTGATGGCAAAATGCCGCTTTTCTAAAAACAACGAAAATAATAATAAATAATAATGTTATGACCTACTGGTCCCGTATGAAACCACAAGAAAAGTATCTAATATTTCGAAAAGTATAAAATATTTTTTAAATGTTCATCACTGTGCATACTTTATAATCATTATTACAAAAGAAAATGTACAAAACTTACAGGCTATTTAAAAAGTTTGAGAAAAACACCTAATTGTATGTTGAAGAAACAAACAGTAACAATTTTCGTATACAACCAAACAGTTATGAACAGCATGTTAGACACGCTTATAAGATTATGCCAGATTCTAAACCCGAACGGAGAGGGGATACGTTTTAACACCGAACAATGGTATGAGGTTGCGGCTACTACTAGGCCATGATATAAAATTAAAATAATTGTGGTACTTTATTGAAACCACTTGGACGCAAAAGGTTAAAAAGACAACCACATGCCACGATGACGGTAAAAATCTCCTGTTAGTGATTCCATAGTAAATTACGAGGAAAAAAAACAGGACAAAACCTCATAATACTATCCCGACATGGTAAGTATTTAGTCTTACTGTTAGTTTAATCTCGGTAAACACCAAATTCTGATTTTATATGTATCTATGTTATTTAGAAAACATTAATGATGTATCCTCGATATGTTACTGACTTACTAATAGTGGTATTTTTCTTTTATTAACTTACTTTTTTAATATAGGTATCGGATATTCTCTAAGAAATTTTCTGACTCAAGTTTAAGTTGATTTCATGTAATCGAAAGAACAATCTTACAATAAAGTCGTCACATAAACGCACCTCGGCAATATTGGCAATATCATATAATCTAATTTAAAATGTATAATATATGTATTTGAGAACGATTTCCGAAGTGGAAATTGAAACGTTAATAAACTTATTTTAAACTTTAATTGTGGCTTATTCCCACTAAAACAGTAATTAATATAAACACACTTAAGCATGCCACAAGAAAATTTCACAGTTTCAGAACCTCTTTAAATTTTAAAGTGATAAACGAGTTTAAGAAATATTCTTTGAATACCGGCTGTATAAGGAAAAGGCGATAATAATTTTATATACCTACATTGAAATGCCTGTATTTTAGGAAACAATGGCATGACATTGAAACTATATTTAAATACTTAAGAAATCAGCAGCTCTCTTCATAATTAGCTAACGGTTCCTTATATAAAAATACTGTCGCGTCCATAATGGGTATTTCAAGCCTATTCGCACGTTTCGTCTATTTCAAACAATAAAACTGACAACAGAATTTGTATTTGCATTTGTTGCGACATAAATAGTTTTAAACTGTTAACTGAAACAGAACGTGATTAATTTTTGGATGATTAAAGTTTCGGTGTTATGTTATAAAATTGATGATAAATAACGCAGACAGGTTGCATGTAATCACTTGCTTTCACTTTTATTGTCTGTAAAAGCATCGTTCAGTTTTTCAGTTCTGATGAAATGACTCATTTGAAATATTTGTTTAAAATATTTGTGGATATGTGGATGATTGTAGTGTAGTCTGTGCACTATCATGTTTGACTTTGATATGTTTAACTGCAGATCAAATATTTGACTTTCGTTTTCAACAAGTCTTACGAGATCAATTATTAGCTTTTCTTGACTATTTGCAAAACCGTGTCGTCTGCAAAACCTAAGTTATTTATTTTTCGGCCCTTTATTGATATGTTCTTTTCCCATCCCTAGAGCGCTTCTCTCATAATATGTTCCCCATATATGTATACTAAATAATTATGGAGACAGTATACATGTTTGTCTGACACCTTGTTTTTAATGAAATTTATTTGAGAGTATGACAAGTTTGAGAGTACTTCAACAGCTGTTCCAGTAGTGTGTTCGTATAGGTCAGTTATAAGCGAAATGAAGTGCTGTGTAACACCTACTTCTTTTAGTATCTGCTATATGTGTTGCCATTTGACCCTGTCGAACGCTTTGCGAGAATCTATAAAACAGATGTATAGTGTGATATTGAATTCCCTAGATTTTTCTATTATCTGTCTTATGTTCAGATGGTGTTCTCGAGTACGTCTACGTTTAGAAAATCCAGTTTGCTCTTGGGTAATTTCTCTTTGTAGGAAATTTTTCAGTCTCTCATTGATTATGGGTAGAATTATTTGGCATGTGAGATAACTGAGATGTTTCTATAGTTTTCGCATATATGAAAGCTGCCTTTTTTATGTATTATCGTTATTGTATATAGACTACATGTTTAGAAAAGTGGAGGAGGAGTATACCAAGTTGGGCCTTACAATTAATATACAAAAATCCTAGTATTTGGTTACAGAAGAAAAACCAGAAAGCCTACAAATTGAAATAGGAGCAATAAAATCAACTGAGACCTTCAAATATTTGAGTCCAAATACCATCAAAAGCAGGGAGTAACGAAGAAATACATTCCAGGATTGGCCAAGCAAGATCAGCCACTAGAGAGCTACACGGACTATTGTGGAATAATAAAATAGAAGAAAATAAATACAAGAAGAATTTGAGTTTGATATATCAATGTATCGGTTTTCTTTTCATATTGTTCAATTTCATTACATTCTTTACTATGAAATTGTGTTTTCGCGTATCTTATCTTCTGAATAATTATTGCGTGGATCACCTTGTATTCGTTTTTATCTTTATTTATGACTTCTCTTCTTTGATCCATAAGTCTCAGTATTTCTTCTGTCATCCACCCTTGTTTTTTCTTGCTTTTAGCGCATTCAATTTTGTTTCTTGAACAGTCTTTAAGATGTCTTTAATTCTCGTCCAGTTTTCCTCAGTACTTTCCTCTTTACTTGATGTTAACTTCATTTTTTGTTCTAATATACTCGTTATTTCTTGTTTTACAGTATCATTTAACATCTTTTCTCTATCAATAGTAACTGTTTGCTTATTCGTCCTTGCAACTCTTTTTAATCTCAGTCTTATTTTTCCTACTAAAATATTGTGATTTGTTGGTACATCTGTCAATCAATTTTTCTATTAGTAACTATAAAATCAATTATAGATTTCTACCCCCTGGAGTTTTAAAATGTATATTTATACTGAAGCTTATGTTCGAAAAATGTATTAGTGATTCTCAGTTCGGTAAACGCACAGAGATTAGCCATGAGTTCTCCATTTGCGTTGACATGGTTTTCATTAAATCTTTGTTTTACTCCTGGAATTATTTCATTTTCGATTTGTGCATTAAAGTCACCCATAAGAACTAAGTCATGAGGTATTTCAACCAGCATGGTTTGCAATTGTTCGTAGAATGCCTCTCACTCCTCCTTAGGTTTGCAGTCCTCGGGACTATAGATAGATATGACATTTAATTTTTGGTAGTCCATTGTGATGTTCATATGTATTATTCTTTCGGAGATATAACGGCAGTTATTTATGTTGTCTTTAAATTTTTTCTGGACAAGTATACCTATGACTTCTCGTGCTCATTCTTCTTTCTTTACTCCACTGTATTAATGCCACACGAAAATTAAAAAGAGAAATTCAAAAAATTAAAAACGTATCGTTAGCATCTACTTAAGTGAACTATCAAATGATAGCGCTACTGATTACTCATTGTGGAAGGCTACCAAACGATTAAAAGGGCCAATCCTACAGAATCTATCAATTAGAAATATTAATGGTAGCTGGGCAAAAAGCAATATACAAAAGGCCAACAGGTTTGCTGACCACCTAGAAAGTACTTTTCAACCAAATGAAGAATAAAAAATAATTAACTGGGAGCTCCCTGATCAAGATGAAATGAAGATTAGTCCTGTAACTCCAAAAGTATATTTGGAAATAAAATCTTATAAACGCTTCCTTTAGGCTGAGGTACCAAAGATATGGAAGGTGGCAGAAATTATAATGACACTAAAACCAGGAAAACTTTCACAAGAAGCTTCTTCATATAGGCCTATTTCACTGTTACCTGTCATGTCTAAATTATACTAAAAATTACTTTTGAAGAGACTAAAAACGAATATAGAGGAAAAAAATTTAATTCCTAATCATCATCATAAATATGAGGAAGTATAATCAGAATTAAGAGAAATTAGAGCTAGAGTTCCACAAAGAAGTGTCCTGGGGCCAGTGCTATACCTGCTCTATACCAGCGATATTCCATCATTAGAACCTAACACAATTGCGACATTTGCAGACGATACATTCATTCTAGCAGTCGGACAAAATCACGAGGATGCAGCAACCATGCTACAGAACTTTGTTGAACAAATTAACATTTGAACCAGGTGAGGGCATATCAAATTGAATGAAACAAAATCTGTTCATGTCAATTTTACTAACAAAAGAGAACAACATATCCCAGTTAGTATAAATAGAAACCAAATACCTTATGCCAATACGGCAAAATATTTGAGTATGACATGAGATTCCAAGCTATGTACGTTGGAAAGCACATATTAAGAAAAAAAAAAGAGGAATTAGAAATTAAGTTCAGAAAGTTGTACTGGTTGATGGAAAAAAAATCCACTCTGTCTACTTATAACAAATTGTTATTGTATAAGTAAGTTCTTAAACCAATATGGACATATGGGATACAGCTATGGAGCTGTACAAAAAAAAGTAACATCTAAATTATACAACGATATCAGAATAAATTATTAAGGAACATCGTTAACGCTCCATGGTACTTCAGAAACTGTGATCTTTATCGAGACCTCCAGATGGATACGGTTATCCAGACAGTAAGTAAGTTTGCCAAGAGTCATGAACAAAGGCTCTCCAACCACGTGAATGTCGAGGCCATCAAACTCCTAGACAACACCAACCAGATAAGAAGACTTAAGAGAAGCCGTTTGAGTTAGTGTTATAAGTGAGTAAAAGTGAAAAAGCAGAGCAAGGTGCGGCCAAAGTGTACACGTTAGCTAGTAGTACTATATATTAGAGCCTAAGCAATATTGCTGAATGTAACTTTAGATGAGCTTTTTGTAATATTTTGTATATAGAACTAACGTGCTTATTGATCATAGTGAATGATCGGATAGCAATAATCATAAGATTCCTGTTGGAGTTTTATTAAATAAAGAAAAAACTCCACTGTATACTAGAATATATTGGTTATAGTCTCATTAGCCTTTACCTTTTTTCTTGGTTTCTTGGATTGCACAAATGTTTTTATTTATCAGTTCTTCCATCATCTCTTGGTCTTTGTTGTTGAAAGAAGTAATGTTCCATGTTGCTAATTTGATTGTGGGCTTATTTTTTCTTCTTGTTTTTCTTTTCTTTGCGTGGTTCATCATCTTAGGTTCCGTCTGGTTCCGAGGATTTTTATCGGTTCTTTGAGCCTTGTTTTCTTTTACAATGGGTAGGATGCTAACCTGCCCCATCAAGCCCTTCTCTTTTATCCGGGCTTGGGACATGAATATGCCAAATTTTCTCTCAGTACATTTTTAGGTCGTCATTCTGTGTACTGTTGCTGACTTTTGCACTAAAGTCACCGCATATTAAGCTTAGCTCTTTATTTGATATGTTGGCAATTTTTTTTTCCAAGTTTTTGTGAATTCCTTGATTTTTATATCGTCTACTGTACTGGTTGGCGCATAAACTTGTATGATATTAGGTTAATGTGGTTTTCTTTCCAGTTTGAGGAGAACTATCCTATGTAGATTGTTACTTCACTATTTGCGTTATCTCTATTGGTCCTGTCTTTTTAAAAGCATTTAACGCCTTTTAACGTAGCATGGCAAGAACCTTTAAAATGAGTTTCTTGAAAGCAAATAGCTGATAGCGTGTGTTGAGCAATATTCTTTTATAAAATTTCACAATGAATGTGGTATCTGCTAAGTTTTCATTGTGTTATAGACTTAAATGTTAAGTACCTAAGGTTTCTTTAGAGGAGGAGAGTTTCTTTGTTCATTGTTGCAGATGTACTAAGTTGATAGTGTAGTTGCCTTTTAATGTTAGGGATTTTTGGTTTCAACTTTTTGAGCTTTGAGAGTATATAATGTCCAGAAAATTAAGAAAACCAGGTAAATTGTCTGAATAGGTTTAAGAAAATTCTGTATGATGTATTGTCTTAAATTAATGTATGATTGTATTAAATTATTTTCTAAAAGAGTGTTATACGTTTGTTGATGGAAACTGAGAATATGACTTAATTTCTGGCCATGGGGCATTTATTATAGGAAATAATAGAACTAGACCTAGCTTTATAAGTTCTTCTTTTAAAATAGACATACATTGGAAAAAACAATTTTTTGACATGGAGTCGATAGTTTGCAAGCAGGACGAATTTAATTCTTGACTTTAATTTGAACCATAATATTGCGAAATTCCTATACACACCATAATAGTGTTTACCAGGAAATTTCAAGTGTTTCAAGGGTATAGTGTTGGCGTGGAATATTTGGTGCGGAAAGTTTGAGAGTAGGTTTAGGGACATGGACTCCTTGTTTTTCATTATCCATTATTTGAACGCCACATTAATAATTTAAGTTGTGGACATGTGCGGTTTTGTCCATCTGACGAATATGTTTAGCTTATCTCAATTATCTATCTTATTATTATTATTATTATCTCCAGGTACAGGAAGGCGAAGAATTTTCTGCTTGAAAAATCTACTTACGTCCGAAATGGATAGGCACTACAAGAAGAAGAAGATCTCAATTATCAAGGCTTTGAAATACCATTGTCGTCTTTATATTGACAATAAATACTTTTTCTTCTTATGGTGCCTATCCTTTACGGATGTTGGACACTAACATGGCTATTCTGACTTTGTTGACTGCTGCCCTGAAAAGTCCGGTAGTGGTTAAGTTAAACCATTTTCGCAGGTTATGCAGCCAGGATATTCTTCTTCGTCCTGGACCTCTTTTCCCATGCACTTTACCTTAAAGTATGGTCCGAAGTAGGTTGTATCGTTGTTCATTGCGCATTATATGGCCCAGGGTATTCTAGTTTGCGACGTTTTATGGTTATGACTAGTTCGCGCTCTTTACCCATTCTATGTAGTACTTCTTCTTTGGTAACTCTGTCTATCGAAGAAATCCTCAACATGCATCTATAGCACCACATCTCAAATGCTTCGAGTCTCTTCAGTGATGCTTCAGTTAAGGTCTATGACTCCACGCCATATAAAAGAACGGAGAATACGTAGCATTTTAGTAAACAAACTTTTATTTCCAATGTTATATCGTGGCTGTTCAAGATAATAATAAATGCTTAAATTACTGTAAATAAAGTTTCTTTAATTACAAATTATTGCACATTCTATGGAACTATTGAATTTGAATATCACATTTTAAAAATTTAATTTATGTTAACAACCACATTTGGAAGAGCTTAATAAATAGTAGTTGATCGTACACTTGCCAGAGTTGGTCTCCTTCATTATTAATCCTTTATTTGAACTTTTTTATTTTGTCACAACCCACTTGTATATCATTTTAACCTGTTCACATATTTTAGTGACATTTTGGCTTGTTCAAATACTTTAAATACTGAATTTTTGTATAAGTTCACTTACACATATGCTGTTAAACCCTCAATTTTTAACTAAAAATTTTTAAAGTATGTGCCAATCATTTTGAGATAACTTTTTTCATTAACTCCAACAATGTCTACGATATATTTTAATTTGAAAGCGGATCCACGAAAAGTTTTTGCATCCTAATTTATCTCTTGAGGAAAATCAGAAACGTTTTTACGGTTCGGTGAAATCTAGAAAACGAACTCTGAAAATACACTTCTACATCGGATAAGGGATAATTTGAAGAAAAAAATCATTTATTCCATTATTTCAAAATGGAAACGGAAACAAGTGACAAATAAAGTAAGATAAAAAATGATACATTAAGGATTGTGTTTAAAAAATCCCTGGACAAAGAAGTTTATATAAAGTGTTATCGCTCACAATCAATACAGCCATGCATTCCCATAACGATTTTCAGAAGTAAATAAATCTTTGTATAGCTCTAAACCGTTTCATTGGCAATGTGTATGAGAGTACCTACGTCTAATTCAACAGCAACTAAAATAATTACTTATCATCATCAACCTGTATGGGTGCACTGGACATAGGTCTCCCTCAGTCTTTCCATCTGTCTCCGTCTTGTGGGGCTTGTATCCAGTTACTGCTAACACGCTTCATATCGTCCGTTTATCTGGTTGATGTGCGTCCTCCGTAGTGATTTTTGGCTCCGAAGTCTTTCTCAGAGAGACACCTAACATCTGCCGCGCCATAGCCCTCTGAGTCACGCGAATCTTATTCACTACCTTTTTTGTGAGTGTTAATATTTTCGCTCCATAAATCAGTATAAGTAACACACATTGGTCAAAGATTTTCAGTTTGAGGAATAGGTATGGGTAGATCGGATTTAAATACATAGTTTATCATGTATACATCATCCATTAGATCGGCTATAAGGACGATGTCATCTACAAATCTCAAATAACTAAGCTTCTCTCCATTTGTGTTGATACCATGCTAAAAGCGTCGTGAATAGTTTTGGACAGACGGTGTCTCCTTGCCGTCCTCCTCGCTGTATACAGAATGTATTTGTTTCTTGTTCAGATACATATTTGATTATGTTAGCGTAGCGATGGTCCATTCGGTATTCTTTCAATGCTTTTAACATTTTCTGATGGTTCATGGTATCGAATGCTTTCTCTTAGTCCACGAATATCAGTCCCAATGGTTTATTGTATTCTACAGACTTCTCTATCAAGCTCTTTATCACTAATAAGTGGTCGTTAGTGATGTGTCTCGATCTAAATCTAGCTTGTTTTCTAGGCTAAGTCTAACGTACCGTCCAGTCTTTTTTATAAGTTTTGTGAAAAGTTTATATTATGTGTGAGGGCAAACTGATAGGCGGGTAGTTTTTTAGATCTGTTTTGTCTCCTTCATTGTGCAATAAAACAATGACTGCATAGTTCCATTGAGAAAGAATTTTTCCTTGGCAAATGCATTAGGTGAAAAGCTTGACCAAAATCTGAATAATTTTATTTCCATTAAGTTTGATCGCCTTGATCACTTCTCCGTCATCGCTAGAAGATTTGTTTTTTTTTCATTTCTAAAAGTGTCGTTTTGATTTCATATAAGTTATTTCTGGCAATTATTCTTATAACTAATTTTCTAAGAGTTCTAAAATTGTATGAAGTAATATGCATTTATCGCTTTTTGTAGTAGCATGATTTTTCCGGTGATTCTTAACATCCTCTGTTCCAAATCTGTGCCAAGCGCTACCTTGGTTGGGGGTGTTGGAGCCGCCGGAGACTAAGGGTAGTTCAGTAGTTTCGTATTTGATGGAAAATAACTTTTAAGGTTTTAAGCCATTAAAACGCCACACTTGGCTAGTGCGTGTTGGCGAGTTGGTTTTTAAGTGGGTGGAGGAAAGCTTAGAGATGGGAATGCTGTGAGTTTGAACATGGTTTCCCTCAGGATTTTAGGCGGGGGAAATTCATAAGCTCGCGTGGGAAGGTGTGCTATTCCTCAAGTAGATATATCTCCTGTCGGCATCCCAGAGAAGTATACTTTCCCTACCCTACTCTAAAAGTATACTAAAAGTAAAAAAATTTAAGTAAAAATCCTTTATAAAAGGTATATAAATTAAAAACCCAAACGGGCTATGTCATGAAGACAAAACGTTTTCGGAAACCATGTTCCATCATCAGTGTCCTAAAAAGTATATAACCACTTTATTTAAAAAGAACATGAACTTAAAATTTTGACCAAGGTTAATACAAAATGTGGTTAATACTTACTAGGTGTACATGTTTTGAGCCACTAAATATCAGGGTAAAAACCCGTTAAAATTTGTCGGTTACAATTTGGTTTACATTATTTGGTATTATATTTTAAGCTGTAAGAGTTACCAGTCGATATGATAACATGGCGACGTATGACTCCACGTGAAGTTGCTGGTCCTGAGACGAAGTGTCTACGAGGACTTGATGATAGCAACTGATTTGAATGACAAAATTGACATGTTAGGCCGGAAGTTCGAACAGAGCAGTCATTGTAAGTTAATGTCTGTGTCTAAATATGACAGAAGCCATCAATATTTTAAATTTAAATAAGTTAAAGTTAAAATAATGTAACAGTAGCAACCATCAATGTTGTAGTATTAAATTGTTAATTTGTCTTGAATTTATGTTAAGAACCTGGAGAAAAGTGTTTTATTGATTGATGTATGTGGAATAAATTGTGGTGAAGAATAGTGTGGGTACTGATAGGCAACCAACTATACATAGGTCCAATGAATGGGTGTGAAATCAGGATTCTAATAAAAGGCCCTTTATGTTTTGCAACATTTGGTACCTGGAAAATGCAGAATAGGCATATGTGGGAAGTTGGATGCTTGAGACTTTATTGTTGCTGGGTGAAATAGGAAAAATATGTTTTGAAAATTATATTCAGTGAATACAATAAAATACTTTTGTAATGTGGTGTTCATGAGGTATATAACTTATATCTTGAGCATAGAAGGCGCTATATGTTAAAAGACAACATTTGGTACCTGGTAAATATAAAAGAATTTTCAAGTTACAAGTTCATGAACATAAATAACTGATTGTGTGTTATTGGATAAAGTTGGTTAGTTGTTTTATGTTAACAACTATATGAGACGATTAGAAATTGATGGTTAAAACGTGGTTTTATAATAAGTTGATCAGATGTTACTCGGCTTATAACTTAAGAAGAGGAGGCCCTATCTGTTATAAAGCAACACTAGGTACATAAAAAATATAAAAGGATAAGTTATAAGTTCATGAGCTTAAAGTGGGTAGATAGAGTTAATAAACTGCTGTTGTATATTGACAAGATATGTAAGAACTGCAAAAGTAGAATGTTTGTAGGTGGCTCTGTTAAATTTAAGTGAAAAAAAGGGGAGAATGAGTAATTTTAAAAAGTTTATTGATGATGTTGTGATCATATCCATTATTGACTGTTATTTGTCTGAGAATGTTAAATTCTTTATTGTAGTTTGAATGGGAAAGTGGAATGGTTTCTAGGCGATGGATGTAACTATGAAAAGCTGCGTATTTGTGTGACATAGGGTGGTTAGATGAGAAGGGTATTACATGGTCGGTCTGTGTGGGTTTCTTATAGATACTGAAGTCGAAGTGGTCATTTAATCTGGTAATGGTGAGGTCGAGAAAATTGATTGACATGGACGATTCTAGTTCCATGGTGAACTTGATATTGGGGTGAATTAGGTTTATTTTAGAAAGTAGTAGTTCAGCTGAATTGGAATTACCTGAAATGAAGACTAAACAGTCATCAACATATCGAAACCAATTGAGTATTTCAGGATTTTTCATGATCTGTGTGGATTCTAAATGATCCATAAATACATCAGCTAATAGAGGGGGGAGACAGCTACCCATGGCTAAGCCAACAGGTTGTCTATAGTATTTGTTGTTAAAGACAAAGAAATCTTGATATAAACAAAGTTGTAAAAGTTGGATAATGGAGTTTGTAGTAGATAAAGTAATGGAATTGGCTCTTAGAAGAGAGTAAACCAGATTAATTGTTTCTTGTTTGGGGACAGAGGTGAATAGATTGCTAATATCAAATGAGAGCATAGTACTGTTGAGGTGAAGATTAATCTGTTGTAGGTGATTAACTAGATGACTGGTATTTTTGACTGAGAATCGAGGAGTAAAGTTCGTCAAGTTGTTGATAAGATTCAATATAAATTTTGATAGGATGGAAACTGGAGTGTTTATGAAACTAAGAAATGGACGAATGGGAATGCCCTCCTTGTGTATCTTAGGTAAACCATATAGTCTGGGTGTCAAAGGGTTGCTTGGAATTTTATAATATGGTACAAAATGTTCTGATAAGAAATCTGTAAAATGTTTGATAGTTTATGTTTAAATGTTTGTTAATTATGAAAGTCAATATTACATTCAAGATTCCTTTGAGATGGTAAATAAATATAATGGCTACATACTACCATCAAATTATGTCCTCGTTAGCCTTGATGTTGTATCCTTATTCAGCAACGTTCATCTAGGAATATGTTTGACATCAATAGAGATCAACTGGGACCGTATTAGAGGTTGTTGTTCCATGTCTTACGACAGATTCATCAGCATCGTCGAATTTCTCTTTAACAACACTTATTTCTCATTTAATGGTAAATTCTATCAACAAACTTTCGGTACCCCTATGGGAGCAAAGATTTCTCCTATCATTGCAACTTACGTTATGGATTATGTATTAGACTCAGTCATTCCTTTACTATCCTTTCAAATTCCATTTATTAAAAAATATGTAGATGATATCATTTTGGCTATACCCAATGACAAGGTAGATGAACTATTAGATACTTTTAATGGTTATGACCCCTACATCCAGTTCACTATAGAGAGGGAAGATGGTAATTGGTCCGTCCCCTTTCTCGACATAAGGATGATCAGGGAAAACAACAACATCAAAATAGATTGGTATCAAAAACCGACCCATTCTGGTAGATACCTTAACTACCACTTATACTGTAATAATTCTACCAAAGTCAACTTAATCAAACAGATGAAAAATAGAGTAATAAAACTATCAGATCCTTCATTTCATACAAAAAACCTACAAATCCTACAGAAACTTTTTATTTCAAACGCTTATCCAACACCATTAGTGAATAAGATTTTGTTTAATACTATCCATAACGAAGATATTTCACCTTCCTTCGCGACTAACAATGCTGATCCTGATGTCTTAAGTGGGAGCCCAGTCTCGGATACTCCTATCAACAAATATTTTTCATTACCATATTTCAGAGATATCACTCCGGGGTTAACAAGGATTCTGAAAAGTGTTGAAAATAGCTTTGGTAATAATAATAACAACATTAAACTTAATGTGGCTTGTAGATCAGCCCTAACAATTAATAATCTTTATTCTAAGATAAAAGATAAGACTCCCATAGATAGGCTTAGTAACATTGTTTACAACATTCCATGTCTCTCTTGCAACAATTCCTACATCGGTCAAATATCTCAATTATTGAAATCACGTATTACACTACACAAAAGTGATTCTCGACTTCACCCTGACCGTTGTGCATTAGCCAAACATGTCCATTCCACTGGTCATCTCATGGACTATACGAACACTACAATTCTCCACCGTGAGAACAATAAATATAAAAGAGAGTTCATCGAAATGTTTTATATTTTCCTTAACGATTTCTCCAATAATGTTAAGAGTGACATTAAGAATCTAAGCGATATATACCACTTCTTACTTAAATCCGATACCGAGAACAGTACAAAATCACAGATAACTAATTTGACTGATATATCCATTAACAACTAACCTACCTTTATAATTAATTTTCATTAACTAAAAAAGATAACTTTCCCTTGCTTTTCTTAGATACATCTCAATAAGATATAATAATGCATGAACAATAGAATATAATTAAATAAAGAAAATAATAATTCCCTATACTGGGATTTAATTTCATTCGTTTTTTTACCAATGAACCTTAACGACATAAAGATTCATAAGAACTACTGAATTTGTCAGCGCTTGCGTTCTGGCTAAAACAGAACCTCACTTTTAAACTTTCTAAAAATCAAAAATTTAGTTATTGCCGACAATTCAAAGAATTACCTCCTTTTAAATGTAGTTACATTGGGTTTTTCGATTAACCTTGGGTATACCTTTGCGTGTTAAGTTCAAAGCTACCATACATTTCAAACCTTAAAAAAACTTTTTTTGCACATAGTAACAAAAAACACCACTATGTTACTAGCAAAGTTTTTTAATATTCTAACTCTACAATTCTAAGTTACGGTAAGATCAATAATGTTTTAATAGATACTATATGGTAGCTAATTACAATTTATTCTCTTTCAGCCCTGAAGAAGCCAAATTAATTCTCTTTGGCGAAAACGTTCGGCGAAACAATTGATACTCATTAGAGTCTTTCTTGCAGATTTCCCCAATATTTAAGAGTGGGTTTGCCACTCTTAAATATGCCTATAGCAGTTTGTCACTTGAGTACACTGTACTCACCAATAAGTACCATGTCATGGCACTAGACATACACCACAGAAAGAGCGAATTCGCAGTGTATTTTTGAGCGAGGAAATATATTCGGAAATTTTCTAAGACCGCAAAGACCTTATTAGACATAAAATACTATCAGTAATCGACAGGGCGTGTTTAGACAATATCTTCAATCCCATCTCGCTCTCCCTTCGTAAATAAATTTGGAACATTTGTAGTTGTTTTCGATTTCTTTGTTACAAAACAAAATGTTGACACCGTCCTTTTTAAAATATTTGCATAGATCTTATTTTAAACGAAATGAGATTTCCGTATTCAGACTTTTATTTGGAATGAATTTGGCGGTAATATTTGCACAAGAAGATTTTATCTTAAACTTAAGAAAATAGAAAATACATGAGTAATTGTATATTTATATTATCTAAAAACGAGTTAATATTAATAAACAATATTGTTATAAGGCTATTTTAATGTAATTTACTTTAGCTAAGGTATCTTAATGTAATTTACTATTTTCGCTGGGAATAAGTCACAATTTTACTTTAAAATTAGTTTGAAGTTTCAATCTCCAGATTTCCTCTTTGGAAATCGTTATCAAACTTCTGAAGTGGAAATCGAAGCGTGAAATAAACAAATTTTAAAATAAAATTGTGGCTTGTTGCCATCAAAAATAGTTAATTAATTAAAATTTTTTTTTGCAAATTTGTTAATAATTAATTAGGGTTAAGTATTATGTTTATATGGGGTTAAGTCACAATTTATTGTAATGAAAATTACATTATCAAATATCATTTGATGTTTCGATTTCAACTCCGGAAATCGTTTTCAAAAAAACATGATTTTAAAAATGCTTGAAAAAAATCTAAGGGTGGTGTTTTTACACTCGGAATATCAAATTCTGACTGTTTTGTGTGTTTTTTGTATTATTTGTTTGTATAATACGTGTTTACGTAGATTATATGTTTGTGTATTGTGTGTTGCATATGTATAATTTATAATTGTAGATGATATCTGCGACTTCGTTTAATCAGCTATTGTTAGCATGTTCTTGTTAACTCCTTCTTTTAGTTTCGCCAAGTAAAGCCTGCTACATTCTGCTGCTGGGTTTGCTACATATTTTTCTTTATTGTGTAGGATGAAAACGGGAGAACGGCTTCTTTGTCTTTTTTTTTTTTTCATGTTTCTTTTATGATTATTGATGCATTTTTTCATTGTGCCTAGTTGACCCAGGCATCTTTGCATATCTAAGATTTGTCGAAGTCTTTGTTCTTGATGTATGTTTCATGCTCGTTTATCCTAACACTCTTGCAGTTTTTCACACGTAGAAAATGTTCTGCGTTCACAGAATATTTTATAGATACCGTTCTTTGATCTTTCTAGTGTGTCGTTGAGTTTGGTATTTGGACAAGATAGACCTTAATAGATAGGATAGTGTGTTGGTTATTTTGAATGTAGTTGTGATGTTGTACGTATTTCCTATCCATTTCAATTTAAGGTATGAAGCTCCACATATGGTATTTTTGATATCGTTGAACCCCTTCTTGTGAATATTTCTAGATTGCATAATGGTGATTTGTTGTTTCCTTTTTTCAATCTTGTAAAATACCTTGTTTATAAATGGCAATGGGTCGTCATTTTCTGTCAACACCTTTATTAGCACGTTTCTTTTCCTCAAATGAATTTTCATTGGAGCAGGTGTTTCGGGCTCTATCATATAATGATTTGATAGATCCTTTTTTGATGTCTACGTTGTGGTTTAAGTGGTAATTTCAATATTTGTTGGTGTAGGTTGGTTATTGGTCAACTTTGATTGCATATTCTGTGTTTGGTTTTCTTATTGACACATCCAGAAAAGGAAGGAAATTCTTTTCTTCTACTTCCATGCTAGAAAATATTAGTAGATATATTTATGGAGAATTTTAAACAAAATATTGTACACAAACAAGACAAACAACTAACAATATGGTGGAGATGTGTAGATCATGTGTTCTCATTTATCCAAGCATTGGATAAATTTCTGATGAACAATAAAGATAAGTCAATCAAATTCACCATTCAAAAATAAAATAATGATTTATTTGCCTGTGATTTGCCACTAAACATGGTGTAAGTGTTGCTCGAGCTAAGCATCGATTGAGTCTATAAACAAAATGTACAAACCTAGATTTTATTTGTAGCTGTTATGCAATTTTTGCTTCATCATAAAAATCTGATTAATTGTAGACCTTCCCCTTCTAAACCAGTCCTGATATTCACCTATTATTTTAGATTCATATCTTTTTAGTCTGTTTCTTATTAATAAAGCCAATATCTTATACAATACATCCAATGAAACAATTTCTCTATAATTTTGGCATAAGTCTTTATCTCCATTTTTATGGATCGGGCAAATGGATGCATTTTTCCCGCCTTGTGGTAATGTCTCATTTTTCAAAATTACTTTTATTAGGTTAGTTATTCGTTTGAACAATAGATGACAACATTCCTTGAATAGTGTCTCTTGTTATTCGTCAGCTGCTTTAGTAGTTCCTCTATCTCCTGATCTGAAGGTTTGTTTATTTCCGTCTCAATATTGCTTTGCTCCGGTCAGGTTTTTGATTGTATTTGATTTGTACTTTCTTTGCGTTCAGCAGTTCCTGAAAGGATTGTGCTTACCTCTCTGGTTTTCTTGTGTTACGTTCCAAATTTAAAGTAGAAAGTCCCACCTCTATTTTATCAAAATTTAAATAATTCAGGACGTGTAAGAGCGGTTGCCTATAATATATTATAAGCAAGGTGGCGAAAATAAAATTAGTAATTTTCAAATAGGGGTAATGTCTGGCAAATTGTGCTGAAGTTAAGGGAACACGTCCTCTTTTTTGTGAAGAAACTAATTTAGATCGTTCTTTCTAGAGTTAGCTTGGAAGAATTGGGATCATAAAATTGAAATTTTTGAATCTCGGTATTATTCGGTGACCTCCGTGTGTCAAGTTGTCAAGTGTTCGGAAAGACGACGGAAAGAAAGTGATTCCAGGTTTGACGGTGTAACTGAAAGGTTGGGCTAGATTAAAAACGGCATTTTGTTTTTTGCTTTTGCTGCTGTTCCATGTGGGATCTGGACTAGTCCGAACCGTGTGGATATTCAAGGGGATTTGCTGCCTTCGTGGAAGGGTTTTTTTTTGGAATATCCACAATTTCGCTAAAAAAAGCGGATCTACAGTACACGTGAATACCGGGAGTCGTATTTAGATCAAGAAATTAGCCTTAATCACGAGTCCAAATAGCCGGCTACGCTTCGGTCCAATTTGGGATATTTCAAACCCCTAATCTGGCTAAGAAGGGTGAGTGTTAGAACATTTCGTTTTTAATTAATTAAAAAGTTGTAGTTATTTTTTTATCCCATCTCTAAAAAGCTATTCACATTTTTATCAGTTTTCATACATTCAAGTTCGGAGACAAGTTTTTTTTTGTATTGCTCCATTATCGCCAAAAGGCAGATAAACAAAGTGTTAAAATCAATATATTTATTTCCAAATAATTATTTTAGACACAGATGGTAATTAATGTTTTCTTGCTTCAGGGTTGGTTTGTTTGTTTTTTTCTGCTTCTTCTTCTTCGTATTTTTCTATCTGGCTGTAATTTTCAACTTTTCAACATTGTCACACAAGTCTATGTACATCGGCAATCGTATGGGATTTTGGATTGAAGACACGCTGAACTATAACTGGAATTCCACGCGGTGAAGTATATGAAAATTCGAGGTATGGATCGATAATTAATTTTCAACGGAAGATTTAAGCACCGTCTAATTTGGTTTGCGGAATACAATAGTTTTTTTTAAAGATTATTTGCTGTTAGTTTTTATTTTCATATTTACAAATACTTTACAGATTTTTTTTAAAGATAATTTGCGGTTTATTTTATTAATTCAATATTTACACATACCTATTTTAATTTTGTAAACTGCGTCTAAGGGGGGGTTATATATTTGAGATTTATTTTTTTATATTATTTTCTGCGCACGCACTTGAGCTCACGTGGTGTCCTATTTGCGTTAATTATTTTTTTTGGTTGGTATTGAACCGCACACCCCTTAGCGTCCGGTACTTTTGATACGTCCTACCTTTCATTTTGTTCTGTTAAATAGAAATAACTTATGAATTTTTGTTAGGCAAGTAGAAGCCGCATTTTTATATTATTTTTTTATTAAGCCTATGGTAAAGTTAAATAATATTGTAATATGTATTTATTTTTAACTATCTTGGGAATCTATTTATTAAAATTGACTAAATTCTAATCTGACAATTTCATTTATTTTTTTTATTTATTCAGGTTGTATACTGTTACTTAGTATTTTAGTAGTAAACCTATTGGTAAGTTGGTGGTTTATTGAATAATAACGTAGGGAAGGCTGTGGGCCAATTTACCTGGCGCCCCTGATATAACTTCGGATTTTTTTGTTTTGTGGACCGCACGACCATCTCCACTGTTTTGTCTAGCCGCGAGCCATTCCCAGACTGTCACCGTATAGTACTTTTCTTTCCGGGTGTACGTCTGATTTATATTTGGTACATTTTGTAATTTTTTTATATAGATTCGGTTTTGTACGCCACACTTGGTAATAAACTTATTAGTGTGCCTTATTTACTTCTGCAGAAGCATACGATTCCAGGACCCGTAGCTTTATTGATTTCGACTTCTTGTTAAAAATTCTTAATCTTTGTTTATCATGTGATTTTTTATATCTTTTAACTTCATTACCCAGAATTCCCGTTTTTTTCTCTGCGGGTCGGTTTTGCTTTTTTTCTTTGCTACCTAATAATTTTTCTTCGTTTCTGTTGTAATTAGTATATTCATTTATATTTAAGCTTTTTTGGCTTCTAATCCCTTTTACATTATGTATCGAACTAATCTTTAATGTTTGCTTTGTTTATTTTTTCTATTCTTCTCTAGTTTTTTCTGTCGCTTCCGTTATTATCTTCTTTATTTGTGTATATTGTTGGGCAGTATCTTCATTTCGAATTGTGTCTTCTAATATTTTTGTTATATCCCCAGTTTTATGTCGGAAGATTTATGTTGTTTTGCAAATATCTTTTCTGTCAAAATGTGTAATCATCATTTTCATATTTTGTTCGATTGCAAAATTTATTAGCAGCATCCCGTTTTTATTTAAAGTTTCGTGTTTACTTTTCCATCCCATGATATTTTTGTTGATGTGTTCCCTTCCAATTTATACGTTAAAGTC
Source organism: Diabrotica undecimpunctata (assembly GCF_040954645.1). NCBI lineage: Eukaryota > Metazoa > Arthropoda > Insecta > Coleoptera > Chrysomelidae > Diabrotica > Diabrotica undecimpunctata. The sequence continues at coordinate 127,993,718 of NC_092803.1, forward strand.
GCCTATTACTATTTTAAAAGTTCTTTTAATTGTTGGTAAAAACCCATTTTTATATCGGTGTCTTTATCTTCGCTTAGTGCATTTACGTTGTCTATATACGTTTTATGGTACTTTTCTCTCAGACGTACAAAGCAGATCGCTTCCGAGATTGGTTTAAAGTCTACTACACTTCCCTTGAGACTTTCCCATATTAAAACCCGTAAAAAGTGTATTTGCCTCACACTATTAAACAAGATTGCTTATCAATTTCTGATACTCCTGTTGTCTTAAGTTTTGTTTCCTGGAGAGCAATTTCAGTTCGTATTGATTCAAGACGCTGATTAAGCTTTTCACTCGTTTCTCTTCTTAAATACTTCTAACATTCGACGTGGCTATTTTTATTTCGTTTTTCCTTAATTTATATCCTTTTTTGTTTGCTCGTCTCTATCAGTATCTTTTTTGCTTGCATTTGCCGCTTTGGTTTCCATAGTCATGTCCTTATTCTTTGCCTTTTGCGTCTGTATGTGTCCACACTGCGATGCTTCCTTTATATTTTTGGGTCATTTCTATTAAAGACATTGCCTATGTCTTACAAAATTCCTTTATCTTTATTCCACTTTAATTCCTTTCCTTTTAAACTTTTAGTTTCATATACTCTATTTCTATCTTCCTTACCTTTTCTCTTTCTTTCTTTGCTATTTTTATAATTGCAGCCTGTATTCCTCTTTCCATTTTTGGCATGCTCGACTATATATAATGCTCTGTCCTACTATATTTTTGAGTTTACTTTTGTTTTTCAGCACACTCACTTTGTCCATCTCACGTCTTGAAATTTTTTTTCTAAATTCATAAGGTAAATAAATTTATCATTCCCGTTCCAAAACTTAATTAATTTTGTTTTTAATGATGACAGATCTAAATCGTTCTGAGAACAAATTTTAAAAAGGAAAGTAAAAATATATTTTTCTTCACCGCATTGTTACAGGTTTTCAGAAGCCATTATCATTATTAAAATAAATGATCTAATAAACCACGTTATAATAAAAAATTAATGACCAAGCTTGTAATACTGGCCCATTCCTGCCATTAAACTATATCAATCGTTTTTACCGCAATTTTTCTGTAGCAGTAATGCCTGTTTCCGAAAATTCAGGTCCATTTTGAAATGCGAAGAGAACAATTTTATCATGAAATTGCCACCGAGAAACGCCGATAAAACGAAAAATAGAGTCCTAATATGTCGCCAGATCATTTTGGACGTCGGTGTGCGGAACTCCTATCAGCCTCCAAGACAAACAAAACGGGTTTTTTATTTACTTGGCTAAGTAAACGTTTTCGGTACATAATAGAATGGGCTTTTGAAGTGCAAATATGGTTTAGCGGCATAGAGAATTTTTGGAAATTAATAAACTAAAAATGAATGAACTAATTCCACAACATAATAAAAATATAATTAATACTTTAGAACAATTTAAAAAATAATTGAATAAAAATAAGATAAATATAAAAATGAACTAAGTAAAACCTACCTGTTTTTTTTATTCTGATATTTTAAAGAATTTTATGCCAATAAACGTAATCTAACAATTATCACTGAAAATAAGCTGAAGTAACAGTGTAAATAATAAACAAAACTTAATTTAAATTTGCGTACTGTTATTATTAATATATAAAATAACAAACAGGGTGGTCCTTAAGTAATTGTACAAAAAGAAACAGTAGATTCTACACTTTAAAATATTACGATTTAAGCCAAGTAGCTTTAATAAAATGTTGATATTAAGAAAAGTACAGAGTGTTAAAGTGCAAATTTAAAAATTTACTTTTCGCTATAACTTTCATGTTTGTAAACATTTATGTATAAAAATTTACAATTGGGTACTTTTAAATATAGGAAATTATAATTTGATGCACACTTTGATGTAACTGATAGAGGACGCCACATATGCTACATATGGGGCATATATTTGCATTTAACTTTTTTGCCCCTTAAGTTAGCGCTAGTTGTTTTAAAAAACATTAGAGATACATTATTTTTACAGAGAAAAGGTAACGTGTTAATAACTTCAAAACTCAAAAGTTTTCGAGATAATCGCATTTTACAAATCAGCTGCAAAAGTCTGATTTAAGGCAATTACTCCAGGCAACGAAGGAAAAATAGACAAAAACATTAATACTTCTGAATTTTGGTATAAAATACCTTTAACTAAAGTTAATAGTTAACGAAGTATTAAATAAAATAAATATATCACCAGGATAATGAATAATAGGATTGGACAAAATAATATTATAATAGGATTTTACATCAAACATTTTACGTTTTATTTTAAATTAAAGTCATAATCAAAACATTTTGTTTACAAACCAAATTAAGAAATAGTTAAACTAAATAACATAACGTTTGGTCAAAGTAAGTGTTCGATAAGTCCACCATTTTATTTAATTCATTTGTCGATATATTCCATAAAAGATCGTCTCATATTAAATAGCATCATTGGTTCTAAAGAAACTGCTGCAGTATTTATTTCTTCCCATAGTTGGTTGCGAATATTTATGGGATTTTTATATACACGTTGTTTTAATACGCCCCATACATCAAAATCAAGCGGATTAAATTCTGGGCTACTTGGTGGCTATAATGTATAATGGTTGAATATATTCTTTTGGATACATATCCAAATCTTATGGTATATTGTGGAACTACATCTTATTTGTCGCAGAGGTTAAATGAAGTATTAAACTGTGATGTATCTCGTCCATTGGTTACTTATATACACACGGAATAACCTATCGATAACATTACTTATTTATATGATTACGTTACAGCTTACGAGTAACTATAACTACATCTCGAAAAAATGGACTATTATGATTTACTAACGAACTAATATTATGCTGAACTAAATTGCCTATGTGTTTACTATATTTATAACAATATCGGTTATTAGGCCAACGATGATGTTTTTGTAAAAATGCTGAGTCTTTAAGATTAGATTTGTAGCAAAGGTATTATGAAACAAGACACATAATATTATGTGTTATTCAATACCTTTGCTCTAGCTTTGTCCTAATAAAAATGTATAAACAATTTACGTAATAAATAATAAGTAGTTCTCGGTTTTTTTATGAATTAAATAATTATATCAACATCTCACCACATTGCCAAGAATATGACTACCATGACCAATCCAACATTCTCGTCCAAAAATATTTACAAACTTAAAAGTTATAGCGAAAAATAAAATTTTAAATTTCCATTTTAACGCCCTGTATCTTTCTTAATATCAACATTTTATTAAAGAAAGTTGGCTTAAATCGTAATATTTTAAAGTGCATAATCTACTGTTTCTGTTTCTACAATTACTTAAGGACCACCTTGTATACTCGGTTCACTAATTCCAATTTAACCCTTGTAAATTAAGCAATTATTTTTTTGTGAAGTTAGTTACCTTTTGACAGACTGGAAGTGCCTGTAAACTAACAATTATTTAACTGTTTTATTATTTAGTTTTATAAAACAACTATATATTTGGTAATGTTTAATAAAAACAGGGTTTGATAGAATGATTTATGACCCAATTCCAGAGGACAATAATGTCACACCCCATGTAAAAAAATAATATTGCCGTAGCCATGATAACCAGTAATTTACTTAATAATATACACACAATTACATAGATATGACAAAAACAATTCCAAAAATTTTTGGAACTAAAAGCTTGAAAAGTTACAGGTGAAAAATATTTAAAAAAATTGAAGAAATGTTCAGAGATTAATGTTAAGTGCAATTTCTATTTTTATTGGGAATAAGCCACAATTTAAGTTTAAGATAAGTTTATTTTTGACGTTTCAATTTCCGCTTCGGAAATGGTTCTTAAAATACAAAACATTAATGTTAAAAGAACGATTTCAGAAGTGTAAATGGCAACGTCAAAAATAAACTTATTTTAAAATTAATTTGTGGCTTATTTTCAATGAAAATAGTAATATTATTCATTAATACCAGTAATAGTAATTCAGAACAATTTCAGTCTTAAGTTATAATTGAATACGTTCCTTAATTATTATTAGTAATATAAGTTCAGTTATAAATACTTTACGTGTACGAATAAGTAGGGGAAAGGCGTGCACCTTGGGACGTTTTCACCTTGGGACAATCATTGTAAAAATGTAACCGTTGTAGCGAGAAATCTGAGAAATTTGTAATATAATGATAACACCGTCTCCACTTACGTCAAACATTCGCGTATCTGCCAGCAGCTATTTGATGTGACTGATAGGTGTAAAACGTTTTGGTGTCTGTCAAGTAAATTTTATCCATCTTTTTAAACTAACAGAAAAAGCACGGTAAGAACTATTGGTAGAATTTTTTCGGTGTATTCCGTCGTTATATATTTAATGCTCACTTTAACCAATATATTATGGGAAAAAACTGTAGGTACTTTAAATTAATGGGGTTGGATTTAGTAAACCATATGCTTGGTTGTATCTTGGGACGTTGTTATAGTTGTACATACGGACTTGTCCCAAGGTACAACCAGATATTTTTCTACAGTGCGTTAATGTTAATCGTATTGTTGCAGATGAGAAGAAGTGCTACAGGAAAAAAAAGGTGAAACCAGATGCAGAAGCATTAAAAGCAGCTGCCAATGAGATATTGGCGCATAGTCGTTTGAGAGAAATAGTTAATCTGTATGGTAATCTGTTAGCTGTCTGTTGCAACCTGAGAGAGTGGTACGGATGTACATCAAATAAACTTTTCAGAGCAGCCGTCTCAAAAGTTCGAATAGCTATGATGATTGCCGACCTCCGCCGCGGAGATGGCACTTGAAGAAGAAGAAGTATGGTGTTTCACTGTATGGACTTTCAAGTATGAAGCGAATAATTCAACACGCAAAGTCTTCAGTACTGAACAAGAAAACGAACTGCTCACATACATTATAAAAGCTGCACAGTGGAACTATAGCGTCACTGTTGAAGAAATGCAAAAACTAGCATATCAGTATGCCAAGTTCAACAATGTGAACTACCCTGAATCATGGGATAATAATAAATCTGCTAGTAAACAAAGGTACACATGTTTTAGAGCTTCTTAAAATAACAAAATATCTCTTCGGAAGCCTGAAGCCACAAGCTTAGGTCGAATGGCCTGTTTCAATAAGCCAAAAGTTTTAATATTTTTTGATAAATTGAGAGAAATTTATTCGAGATTAAAGTTAACACCTCAGAATATGTGGAATCTCAATGAGACCAGTTGACCTACTGTTCACAAGCCGGTTCGTGTGCTTGGTGATATAAAAGCTAAGCAAATCGGAGCAGCTACTTCTGGCGAGAGAGGTATTAATTATACTATGATATCCTGCGTTAGCGCTGCCGAAAGATTTATTTCACCAGGCATTATTTTTCCACGTGTTCACTTCAAAGAGCACACGATCAACAACGCATCACCTTGGTATGGCAACTTCTAGTGGTTGGTCTAATGCTGAATCGTTAGTTGAATATCTTCAACATTTTATTTCAGTTGTGAAGCCATCTCCCGAAAATAAATTGTTGCTTGCTCGACAACCACGAAAGCCATCTCTCATTATCTGCTCTACATATAGCAAGGGATAATGAGATAGTAATTTTAACTTTTCCTGCTCATATCAGTCACAAACTTCGGACGTTGGATAGGTCGGTTTTGGGCTATTTAAAAAATATTTCAATAATTCTAGTAAATATTGGATGCTCAACCATCCGGGAAAGCCTATATCTATTTACGACATGTCAGAACTAATAGGAAAAGTATTCCCATTGGCATTTACCTCAGATAACATTTCGTCGGGTTTTAAAGTAACAGGTATATATAGGTAACTAGTTCTTACTAGCGGAGTATGGAAAAGAGTATGGTCTAACAATGAATGTCAAGAAGACGAAGTTTATGAGAATATCGAAAACTCAAAGAAATAACGAGAATCTTCTAATAAACGAAACCAACGTCGAATAAGTAGACAAATATGCATATCTGGGAACAATGATTAACTCCACAAATGATTATACTCAGGAGATCAAAATCAGAATAGAAAAGACTAGAGCAAATTTCAACAAAATGAGAAGAGTGCTATGTACAAGGGATTTAAAATTGGAACTAAGAGTTAGATTGGCGAGGTGCTATGTTTTTTCGACTTTATTTTATGGAATGGAATCTTGGACCTTGAATGCGACATCAATGCAAAAACTAGAATCATTCGAGCTGTGGGTGTATAGAAGAATTCTGAAAATATCGTGGACAGAACACATCACAAACAAAGAGGTTCTGAGAAGGATGAGTAAAGAAATATAAGTTTTAAATATAATTAAAACAAGAAAATTGGAATATCTCGGACATATTACACGTGGAGAGAAATACACCTTGCTCCAACTCATTATGCAGGGAAAGATCCAAGGAAAGAGAAGCTGCGTAGAATATCATGGCTGCCCAACCTGAGAGAGTGGTACGGATGTACATCAAATGAACTTTTCAGAGCAGCCGTCTCAAAAGTCCGAATAGCTATGATGATTGCCGACCTCCGCCGCGGAGATGGCACTTGAAGAAGTTCTTACCAGCTGAGCTTACCAACGGGCCATATGAACCTTCAAAACAAACTGAAATTGAAGAGAAAGAACTTATGGAAGTTAATGAAGATATACCATCAACAAGCAGTGCGTCAAGTCCTACTACTGGAATGACCCCTCAACAAATTCGCCCATTTTCGAAGGTACCACTGCACAAGACTGGTGGAAGGGGAAGGAGGCCAGGAAGATGTATAATTGTTACAGACTTACCGGAGTTGCAGAAAATCAAGGATCAGGAAATTAAAATATGTAAGCCAGTCCCGAGGAAAAAAGAGGGTGTCAAAAGAATAATAGTTGTATCTTCTTCTTCGCCTGAAGATGAAGACGAGCTCGAGTCTAAAGATATCTCCGATGGAAGCAGATTTTTTTCAAGTTCCGAAGATGAAAACGTTCCTGATTTCTTTCCACCAGACAAAGTTGCACTCAATTTTACCATTGGCAGCTGGGTTGTAGTAAAATTTAAAGTCACTGAAAGAGTTACAATCACTGATGTTTACTATGCTGAGACTACACTTCAAAAAAGCATAAACCAAGAAGTTACTGTGAAGTTTTTTCGAAAACGGAATGTTTATTTTGTCTTCACAGATGTTAAAGATATTGCCGTCGTGAAGCATTCAAATATAGTAAAAGTGTTGCCCAAAATACGACGCAGTTTTTATTCTTTCAACATTGCCTTTCCACAAAATATTTTTTTTAAATAATATAAAAACACAAAAAAAATAATTTTATTGGTTTTTTTCATCATTAAAAAAGGTATTTCAATATTTGTTTTATTTATATAAATACAATTACTTCGGTCCCAATGTACAACCAACATTGTCCCAAGGGTAAACCACAGGTTAAACCTTGGGACTAATATCACTGTACTCTTATATGGTAAGTACTGATTTAGTCGTTGGTTATTATAGATATTTTTATTATCAGTTTAGTGCCTAAATCTACCTTCTTTTACCTGGATCAAATACATTTCAGTTTCAGATGAAATATAAAAAATTAAAAGCAAATTTTGTCCCAACGACACCTTTCCCCTACGATACTGTGATTGTGTATTAAAATAATTAAGCAAATTGTTTAGACATAATCTACTTATCCACCCTACCTGATCTCTTAAACACGCAAATTTTTGAAGCCAAGCTTCTATACTGGCGTTGTATTCCTTTTAATTTTGTACAGTAAAATGCTGAGGCGAGCGTCACGAAACAAGTGTCCCAAGATAGCGTCGTCAGGGGTAGCATCATAGAAGAGCGGTTCGTGACATCGATTCACTACTCTCGATCAATTCGTTTCTAGTCATCGTATATTTACTCTAAGCAGGTTTAAATTAAAAACTGCCTGAAAAATAACTATATAGACATTTAATGAGAAGTAAAAAATTTAAAGAATATCTGTCACTAAGATTCGATTCGTAATGATTGTCAAAATTTAATAAAAGTCATAAATGTCATTCGATTGATAACAACATTGAATCATCTGTTTAAATTTTTATTATAATATATCTGTTTTAAAATAATTTTATATAAACACAATTATTATTGTTAAAAATATTATTTAGTGTATACAATAATTAAATTTACTATCAGATAAATGATACTTATATATATTTTATTAATAATATTTGGTCTGAATTTGACAGGCTCGTCATAAGTTTACAACGTATGCTTTGTTAATACGTTAACAGGTGACGTTGGGAGCAAACATAATAATTTATTGAATTAGTTTAAAATATAAAATTAAATAAATAATAAAATAACTTTATTTAATTTTAAATATAATATTTAAATTTTAAAAATACAGAAAACATAGTATGAAGCTCCATGCTAGTCTACAGTACCGCCTACCGTTCCACTTTTTTTTATATTTCTCTTTTTCGTAAAAAATTTAGTTTAATTTTTAGTGAAATTTTTCGGTTTGTATAAAATTTAAAAGAGCTTGTTTCTCAGTTTACTTTTATTTAAAACACAGAAGTCGCAGTCATAACATAACCAGACATTATTTGGATTTTTAAAGTTAATTCAATGTCTTCGTTTACTACCGTATTTTATAGCATTTAATTTCCGTTTTATTAAATCTTGTATTAAATTAGTTCTAGTTATAAATTATTATTACACTGAGAAAAATTAAATTGAAGTGAGCAATTGAATAAAATTTGTCAGCTTACTGTCTCTTGACACTTGTAGTCGTCACCTTTCCTTGGGCGTTAATATTGGGGTGGTAATATACAGTAATAATATGCATTACTGTTTTCATTTAGTTTTTGTTCATGATAAATTCCTGTGCATTAGCTTCAATTGTAACTTACGTATTAATACCAACACCTGATCTGCCCGTGGAGTTTTTAGACGTTGAAGATACAGGACTGGATATCTTGACGATGACCTAATTGAAGATGCTTCGGTAGATTAAGATTTGGTCTGTGTCATTTTGCATATAGTATTAGCGGTTGTCAGGGTATTTTTATCTTGTTCGTAAATTTTTCAGTTTAGGTTTCCTTATTGTGAGTCTTCATTTTACAGCTAAATTCTGTTATTTTATTCCTTATGCATTTGGTTTAAACGTTTGGGCTGGCTATTATCACTTATTGTTCGTTTATGGTAACTATTGCTCCTACTACTTCTTCCATATTCTTCTTGATATTTTTAGTTAGTTTATCGTTCTTTTTTATTTTATATCTCTTTTCTGCTTTTAGTTTTATAGTTTCTTCTGGATAGGGCTATTTTTGTGCAATGTTTTATGCACACCTGCTAGTCCAGACCCTCCTCTGTCATCCAGCGATCCGGAAGCGGAATGGCCGCGGTAAGGCTGGCATCACTTCCGAAGCACTACCTTTATTCATTAATTATCCATTCATACACATCCCCACTCCATTCATCAGCAAGAAGGCTCCCTGTCTCGTTCCTGGTAGCGCGTAGAAGACCCTTATCGCTCCTAGTACGGCATCATCCCCAGACGGGCATTTCCTCCTTCACCACAGTCTGACTTACGCCTATCTAACTTATACAGTGTGACCCACTTCTCTAGCTTCAACTTCCAGCATCTTTCACTCTTACCCTTTCCGTTGGTCTAGCTGTCTTTCTTCCTCTTCCTTTTTCTTGATCACTGCACGGATATAGCTGTGTATGTTAGTCCAACCTGATTTATTTTCAATCCTTCTCTTAATCATTTCTCTCACTGTAACAAAATTTACATCTGCCTTCCTCTCCATTCTGTATTTTTCCACTATCCATCTGCTGCAATCTAACATCGTATGTATCAGAGTGTCCGAGTATCCACAGTATAGGCATTTATCTGCCTTCAGCCTTTGCTAACCTAGAAAGGTAGGCCCTAAAAGATTCGTGTCATGTTAGCACCTGCGTCTAAAAATAATCCAGTTGCCTGTGGCCACAGTCCACCCAATCTCTTATGTTCAGGATCAGCATTTTCGTTCACTGTGCCACATCCTCCTTATTATTCTATTCTTCCTGCCATCTATCATTTGAACTTTCCCTTTCCTGTCTTCTCTCGGCCACAGTAAGGCTTGGGTCTCTTCTCTCGTAGAGTTGTTTTCTTTTCACCGCCAAAACATGCAACGGAACACATCCAGTGATGGTCCACAAGGCTGCCGCAGACACAGTTTTGTAGGCGCATGCCACTCGCAACAGACTTGTTTTCTCCACTTGTGTCATGAGCCTCCTATAGGCCGTTATCTCTACCGCCTCGCTTCAGCCTGGTGCCGCGTAGAGGACGATCAACTGTACCGATCAACACCGTGTAAGACCCTCCTCCTTTCGGATTTGGGTTTCCCAATGTTGGGCATCACCCTCCCCAACGCAGCCGCACTATTCGCAGCCTTCCGGACCACCTCCCGCACGTGCTCCCCCCCTTTTTCATTTTGGTGCAAATGTCACTCCTAGGTACTTTACTTGTTTCTTGGGTGTTAGACATGCTCCCGCACATTGCAATTCAACACTTTGCCTGTTCCTTGTCCCCTTCAGAATGATGGCTTCGGTTTTCTTTGTCGCAAGTTTCAGTCCGTGCTGCGTCATCCATTTTTTTTACAATGCTCTGGCTCATCCCGGGCCACTACTAGTACAGCGAGGTCATCCGCGAATGCGAAGGGGATTGTACCCGTTGTTGTATTTTAAACAAAATCTGTAGCTTTAAATCTTTGTATGCCATTACTAAATGTTGTTTCATCATGTACAGAATCCAGCCATTTTGCAACAATATTTCTAATTTTTTAACTAGTTAATGATTTTTGGACATTTAATACAAAAATTCCTTTTCTGTCTGAACAATATATTTATGCATTTGCATAAGAATCAATTCGTATTAAAGTTCAAATAACTTGGACCATTTCATCATTTGTTTGATATATTTTTGATTCTTAAAGCTGTTGCCCTCAATATACCCACATAGTGAGCTACTGATATTTGTATATTTTCCAGAAGCCAAAAACATTAATATTAAAAATAAGTGTTGGACTGGAGTAACAGCTTCTTCCCTAAAAATATGTGCTGATTACAGTATTTTCTTCATATACATTAAAATATTAATGTAGTTCGGATTGACTTTTTAATGATTTTTTATCCACCAATGCTAATGTGATGACAAATTTTATTATATCCTAATGATATTACTTACCTTTTTGTTATGAAATTTTATTAAAGGTTCGATCTGTTCAAATAAAGACATGACTGTATCTTTTGTCAAAGGAAACCTTTCAAAGAAATATAGTTCATATTATTCTACACAATTCATTCTTTCTCTATAAAATTTTGACTGGCGTAGATATATAAATTCATTTTTGGATTCATTCGAGCTTAAAGAAAACTAAAATTAACACTTAAAGTGAACTTTTAATTTATTTAATCTTCTTCTTCTTAGAGTGCCGTCTCCCTACGGAGGTTGGCAATCATAATGGCTATTTTTATTTTTGATCTTGCTGCTCTAAACAAATCAATCGATCTGCATTAATACTAATCACGTAAATTCTTCAACCATAAGTTCTGCCTTCGGCCAACAGATCTTCTTCCTTGAATCTTTCCCTGTATGATGAGTATCAAAATTTCATATTTTGGTCCCCTCATCACGTGGCCTAGGTATTCCAGTTTTCTGGTTTGTATAGTGGTGATTAGTTCTGTTTCTTTACCAACCCTCTCCAGTACTTGTTTATTTGTAATTCTATCAGTCCATGATAATTTATTTAATTTATTTAATGCTCACATTTAAATCGATTATTATATCGGGCGGTATTAAACAGACGATTTTATATTGCTATTAGCAGTTAATTGGATAGGATCATATTTATGACTTTTGACATTTATGGTGAATTTTGACGTTCGAGAATCATTACGAATCGAATTTTAGTATCAATCTTTATTTTTCTGTTTGTTTTACTATCTTTTCTTGACAGATTAATACTTGAATACTTTAAATTTTTTACTTTTCATTTAATTTCTGTATTTTGTAAGTTAGTTTTCATGTAGTTGTTAATTTAAACTTGCTTAGAGTAAATATATAATGACTAGAAAGGAATTGATCGAGAGTAGTGAATCGATGTGAAGACCCGATATTCCATAACGCTACTCGTGACGACTGCATCTTGTGGCGTTAGTTCCGTTAGGCTCGCCTCAGCATTTCACTATAGAGAAAAAAGTAAAATACAACGCCAGTATAGAAGCTTAGCTTCAAAAATAAAACATTTGAAAAACAAACTAAAGAATTGATAAGCTGTAGGCAAAAAATGGAGAATCAATTGTGAAATATGGTAGACCGGCAATGACGGATCAATTGACATTACTTAACAAGTTTATAAAACAATACAATAACAGAAAATTTGAAGACAAGCGAGCTAATATAATTCCTTAAAAACAAATTCTAAAGAGTATCAATAAAGAAAGAGGATGCAGAATGGCGAAAAACGAAAGTAAAATTCTGTGTTACACAGATAATGTAATATTGATAGCCAAATATGAAGATAGCCTTTAAAGACTAGTTCCCAGATTTAATACAAGAGCAAAAGAATTTAATATGACGATTTTAACTCAAATAATGGAAATAAGATACCTAGGGAATACACTGTCTAGCTATGAAAACGTTTAAAAAAAGTAAGAGATCAAGTACAAAGATCAAAAAAGTGCAAATAGATTAGCAGGGTGCCTTAATAACACTATGTGACATAACCAACACATTAACTGTGAGGTGAAATCAAGAATCTATAAGGCCAATAATGACATATGCATTAGAAATAAGACTCAACATAGCCAAAACACAAACAGTGCTGGAAACAGCACAAACGAGAATACTTAAAAGAACTACAGGAAATACACTGAGAGACCGAATAAGGAGTGATAATATTACAATAAAACATAATATACAGGGTATAAAGGAGTGGACACTAAATAGAAAAAAAAAAGAATGGAACAATCAAATCATTAGAATGTCACACTCCTCCTCCTCCTCATTCCTTGAACCCTTGTCAGGGCGTGGTGACACTCTTAATATTATTGGCTTGCTGCCTCCATTGGCTGTGATCCTGTGCCATATGCTCGACTTTATTTAGAGATTTTCCCATCAGAGTCTTCATTTGGTCTGCTCATCGTATAGGATATCTTTCTCTTGGTCTTCGGCCTTCTACCTGTTTAACCAATTAGGTATACTCGGTTTACATTTTTCCATAGTCTGTGTTTTATATGAAGCTCTTCCAGAATTGACAGGTTGGTTTTATGTTCTGTCTAAGACACTCATAGAAATTTTCTATAGACCCACATTTTAAAAGCTTCGATCTTATTCCTATCAATTTTTTGAGAGTCTATGTTTTAGCTGCGTATGTAGCAACGGAAAAAACAAGGGCATTGACCAACCTGAGCTTATTATTGTTCGGTCTTTCCATATTTTAATCAGTTTAGCTGTTGCGGTTCGGGTCATTGCTAGTCTACGCTTAATTTCTGAGGAGCAATCGCCATTGTTGGTTATGTCAGACACAGGACTCGTTAAAATAGCTGGGGCAAATCACTAATTGGTAGAATACGTATCGGCGGATCCTGCAAGAGAGGGAGTAACAAACTTCCGTAAAGGTACCAAACTGACAACAAATAAGCAAAATTGCTTATATAAAGAAAGAACAATTTTATTATTTGGTTTCGATCAGGCAACTATTTGTAGTTGTTTTTTTTATCAGTTATGTCTACTTCTGAGTCTTCAGTTTTGAGCAGTTGTTGGCCTTTTCTTGAGTCTAGGCTAAAGTCACTCTTTTATTCCTAGTATCTTTCATTGTTGAGATTCGTTGTGCTCACACTTGTTCGAGGTTTCTTACATTTCATGGATTTCTTACATTTCATAAAGGTGAGGCCGATTATGGCCTATCCTTCAGACACAAGACTTGATATCAAAACAAACAGAAGATTAATGGAAACGTGTGAAATAAAAAAAGTTTATAGAATAACACGAAAATTACTATAGGACGAACAACGTAATAGAGATCTTTAGTAGGAAAATTAATATTCTGAGTTTATTTAGTTATGATTTAAAATTTTTTTTTAAATTACATGCGTAAAAATTTTTCAAAAAGATTATAGCTGCTCAAAAAAGTTTTTGTAATGCATTCTAATATGAAAATGTACATTAAAACAAGACAGAAGTAATAATTAATACAGGTGCATAATTCATTCTAAACATGGTATATCCATTTTACGTATTTAAATGAACAACTCTAGTTATAAAATTAAAACGCAATCAATAACTTTTTTCAGCGTATGCTCCACTATTAAGTCATGGTAGATAACAATATAATACCTACTATTTCCCTTTATTGTGTTATATGCAGTTAATGTGAGTCGTAAATAACAAACTTATTTCTCTGGTTTTATATTGTACTGTTTGTTTATTGAAATATATTATCCTAGTATTTTTGTTTTATATTTATAGTATGTTTTTATGTATTTTACTACGGGTAATAAAGTCTAATTTATAACCTAACTTCTTTCAATAAAAATTAAGCAACTCAGAGATTTTATAGTAAACAAACACATATAACGAATATAAGATTTCATAACTACGAAGTTAGTTACACTCAACAGGAGTGTAATTACCGTCAATTTTTTTTTAAAGAAAAGCGAAGGAGTATAAAAATATTTTCAATTTTAAGAAACGATTAAAATCACGTTTAGCCCACAAAAAGGCCCATATCACTTAGGTACACTTGTACAGGTAGGGCGGTTAAAGTCATTGTATTCATCATCATCAATGGCATTACAGCTCGTTATGAGCCAAAGCCTTCTTCAGAACAATCTACCATTCGCCCTTGTCTCTGGCAACTCTTCTTCGTGCTTTAATTTCGATGGATTTTAGATCATCTTTTATGGTATCTTGATACCTAAGTTTTGATCTTCCTCTGGCTCGTCTTCCCACTGGTCCCCTTCGGTCGAAAATCTTTCTGATCATTGCATCTTTATCTCGCCTAATTACATGTCCTATCCATCGAAGGCGTGCTAATTAAATACATTTTACAACGTCAGGTTCCCCAAAACTTCTATATAACTCAAAGTTGTAGCGCCTACGCCACAAACCCTGTTCTTGGATTTCTCCATATATTTTCCTTATAATTTTTCTCTCCAAACGTTTAAGTAATTCTTGGTTGTTTTGTGTAAGTGACCACGTTTCTGACCCGTATGTTAACACTGGCCTTATTAGTATTTTATATATGGTAACTTTAATTTTTCTGGGTAGTTTTGGGGCCATCTGTTTCCTCAAGCCATAATAGCACTTATTTGCAAGCAATATTCTTATTTTAATTTCTTCGCTGACATTGTTGTCTTTGGTCAGCAGCGAGCCCAGGTAGACGAAGGTGTCCACATTTTCCAGTTCCAGATCATCAATTTATAGTCTAGGTATCTGGTTGCCTGAACTATTACAATACATATACTTGGTTTTCTGTGCGTTTATTTTTAATCCCGTTCTCAGTGCAGACATCCTTAGTGATCGAAATGCTTCGATCAGAGATTCTGTGGACCTAGCAATAATGTCTATGTCATCTGCATATCCGACCACTTGTACAGATTTATTAAAGATAGTGCCATTCGTATTAATATGGCACTCTCGAATTACTTTTTCTAGTGCAAGGTTAAATAAGAGATACGACAGTCCATCTCCCTGCCTCAGTTCATTTTTACAATGGAAGGGTCTTGAAAAGTCGTTTTGGATTCTGACTACACTCTCTACGCCTGTGAGTGTAAGTTCCGTTAGTTGAACAAGATAAAGCGGCATTTGAAATCCCACCATAGCCTGTAGAAGTTTTTGTCTGTTGACTGAGTCGTATGCGGCTTCGAAATTCACGAATATGTGGTTTGTGTCGATTCTGAACTCAAGCGTTTTCTCAAGAGAATCTGCCTGACTGTGAAGATTTGATCCGTTGTTAATTTATTGGGTCGGAAACCACTCTGGTAGTTCCCAACTATTTGTTCAGCATAGGGTATCAATCTTCTGTACAATACGTTGGACAATACTTTATATGCCACATTAAGTAGGGTGATGCCCCCATAATTATCACACACCATCATATCTCCCTTTTTGTAAAGAGGGTGCGTTACACCTAATTTACAGTCCGCGGGCGTTTCTTTCGCTGCCAGATTTTGGTTACTAAAGTCATTGTATTAGTGAAATGAAATTTGTTACCTTTCAGTTTAGTGTATTGTTTTGAATTGAAGGGCTTAGAGTAAAAGGGGTCCAGTGCAATTTTTTGAATATTGAGTTAATACAGATTTGAATACCTAAAGTAAGTATACTTTTATTAATGTGATTTCATACATAGACTGCTATCTACCGAACTTATAAATAAGCTTAAAAAAGCTTATAAATAAAAATATAGAAATCTTCAGTTTAAAATGGATCCAGGTGGAGTTGGTTTCCTTCTATGCCAACTTATTGTCAGTATCAGTATACTTCATCGAGTTAGAATCTAGATTCTAACTCAATGGTATACTCTTCTACTTATATGGAGTAACGCCTTCGATATTTTATGTTAAGTGAAGTATTAAAACGTATTTTAGTTATTGATAATGATAAACACATAATTAAATTAGTCATTATTTATTGTAAAACCTGTTGTAAACTAAGAAAAAAAAAATAATTATAGAAATTTAATCCGTTCTTTGAAATGGAACCCTGGATTTATTTGGAAATGTTTTGGGCTTCCTTTTCTTTTTCTTTGGTAGTCCTATTGCTGTCAGGCCTTGTCCTTTTGGGCGTCCTCGTTTCTTTACTGCCACTGGCATTTTAATTGTCGTCAAAGCAATATCGTTCACATAAAGAGTTTGATGAGTAATAGGAAGTTCCTTTTCTGGACTTAACTCTTGTATATTCCCGTCCTCGTTATCTACCCTACTTATTTCTTGACGAACCACCTCACCACACAGCTTATTTTCACTTTCAAATACAACTTCATCATTACATTCAATAATAACTTGCGTGTCATTTTCAAATGCAACTTCATCATTACTTTAAATAATAACTTGAGTGTCATTTTCAAATACAACTTCATCATTACTGTCAATAATAACGTCATTTTCGTCTGTAACATCTATAGGTGTAAGTAGAACAACATTATCATTGGTCCACAGTGTTTTGAGATTTTTGAATAGATTAAACCTTTGCTCAAATAACATGCCCGTACGTTGTGCAGCTAAATCTGCTAGTTCATTGCATAACAAAAGACATTTTTTGCTTCTTTGTGCATAGAAACTTGGTGGTCGATACCCTTGTGTGGTCAATGATATAGACATATTATCATTAGATCTACTTGGTAACTCATATTCTGTCGATTCGTTATCTTCAATCAAAGACGTTAATGTTCGTTGGTTATTTTTATAATAGTCCATTTTCCATCTATAATTTACGATCATTTTATCAAAAAGCTCTCATTGCAAGTGCCGTCTCAATGCAAAAATATGCTTGCAAGGTAAAATCATTGGATCATAGATTATACAGTTGCACGAAGAAACAGAAGTATTTGTGGAACCCTAACTATCGGTAATGATATACTCACCGTCTGCAAAAATTGTAATATCTCCGATTTGTTTAGAATTACGAATTTCTCTTAAAACATACTTCGAGGCTTTACGCGTGAGCAATGTAAATTTTTTTTTTCTTCAGAATCTTCCGGAAACATATCGACGACTTTAAAATACCATAAACTGCCTTATGATTCCTCTCTGTCTCTAAACTTAAAATAATTGTAAACAAGCTGTTTATAAACTGTTCCAAAGGACTATTTTTGCTTATAACTGATTTTAATTTAGCGTTAATAGATTCCAGGCGGTTATTTGTGTTATTTAAAAATTGTTTTTAAAAAATGTTTTTCCTAAATTCTACTCATCTTTGGTATCGTGCCAGTTTTTCATGAAATACTCATACACTATTCCAGGTACACTATCTTCTCGTCCTTTCAAATATTTTTTATAATCATCGTCTGTCTTAGCATAGACTAATTTTTGAATTAGTTCTAAACTAAGTGTACGCTTACTTGGGGTGATTTATTGTATGAAATTTGTCGATAAAAGATTTTTAATGTGTGAAAGACACATTGGCGAGCGGTTTACCCCTCAAAAGACGCTTAGAAACAGAATATACCGACTAAAATTCTTTTTGCATTTCTAATGCACCAAACCTATTTTATTCGATTCTATATATTTTTCCAAGATGGAATGTATTTTTTTTTAATTTTTACAAGTGGGCCGACAATTGTTATTAACAAATAACTTATACAAAAAAGCGATTTCACCGAATTGCTTCTTAATCAATTTTTTTAGATGTATCTCATCAAAATAAACACTTTTTCTCTATTGATAATTTTTCGAAAAATGCTTCCTTTTCGAGTTATTTGCATTTTTTTGTTGGAAAAATGCCTTAATTATTGATTTTTGGGATTTTTTTTCTAAAAAACTACTAAATGAATTGCAATTCTACAAATAGCTTTATAATCTTTAAACCGTCGAGTACAAGTTAGAATATTTTGACAAGGATAATTTTTTTCTATCTTGCTAAAAACGTAAACCCAAATATTTCGCAACCCAGCGTTGCGGCGATACAGGCGTGCAGCGCGTAGAAATATTTGTTTAAATTTAAAAAATTAATTCAATACAAATATTACGTACAATTTATTAAAAAAAAAAAGATATTTCTAATTATAATTAAAACAATTAAAATTAATTTTTTGCAATGCTATAATAATGTAATTTTTCTTTTAATATACGTGGTGACTATATTATTGAATGTTTTATTACAATGAAATACATTAAGCAATATATAATTAATTTTCATTGAAAAATGTAATAAAATTAAAATATAATATCAATTATACATCGTTTTCATTGTCAATAATTTGAAAATTTTTGTCAACAGCAACAGGATTTCCATCTAATAAGCTGATTTCATTGTCTTCAATACAATCGTCTTTAACATTTTTACAATTCTCTGGTGTACATGCACATACTGCGCAGCATTCTAAATTATAGGAAATACAATTACAATTTTTCGTAGAACATTTTCCGGTACATGAGCAGAAATACTTTTGTAACATATCTAAACTAGTTTCGCCTTCAAAATAATTAAAATCGAAACAATTATTTTCCATTGTCCAACCGTGGGTTAATGGATCAAGAGATGAAATAATATTGTTTTTTGCTTGAATCCATTCATTTATTTGCCACTTTGCTCTTAAGTAATGTTGTAATAATGCTGGTTTCGAAGGTGGTAATTTTTCATTAGATGCATTTTTTTTAGCGCCTACAGCACCTCAACCGCTGTACACGCTTAGCGGGATACTCTCGAAAGGCATATTCGAAATATTTGGGTCCACGTTTTTAGCGAGATAGAAATTATTTATCCTTGTCAAAATATTCTAACTTGTACTCGACGGTTTAAAGATTATAAAGCTATTTGTAAAATTGCAATTCATTTAGTAGTTTTTTAGAAAAAAAATTCCAAAAATCACTAATTAAGGCATTTTTTCAACAAAAAAATGCAAATAACTCGAAAAGGAAGCATTTTTCGAAAAATTATCAAAAGAGAAAAAGTGTTTATTTTGATGAGATACACCTAAAAAAATTGATTTCGAAACAATTCGGTGAAATTGCTTTTTTGCATAAGTTATTTGTTAATAACAATTGTCGGCCCACTTGTAAAAATTAAAAAAAAATACATTTCATCTTGGAAAAATATATAGAATCGAATAAAAAAGGTCTGGTGCATTAGAAATGCAAAAAGAATTTTAGTCGGTTGATGCTCTGCTTATAGGGGTAAACCGCTCGCCTATAATAAGGTTTGTATTAGGAAAGCAATTTCTAGTTACTTCCCTTTCATGTAAATCCTTGCCTGTCATTACACATTTCACATTGATCCATGATGAATATTTGAATTTAAATTAATTTATATTTAAATGGGAATAAGCCACAATTAAAGGTTAAAATACGTTTATTGACGTTTCAATTTCCACTTCGGAAATCGTTCTCATTTAAATATAAATTAATTTAAAATGCCACAAGAAAATAGCTTCAGAACAATATTGAATTTAAATGTTTCTAAAAGCCAGGTGAAACTTTCCTTATCTTTTGATGCTAGCATGCAAACCCCCACTATTTCAGTTTGACAGTTACCGTCTTCTACAATAATAAGGAAAACGGGTAATCCTATTTTTAGTAATTTATATGTAGCGTCCACTGCAAGAAATTCTGGAATAAAAAGGCCTTTAAAATTATTTCCTTCATCCTGTAAAACAGCTGAATGGGCACCTGAAAATAATAGTTTTTATCAATTTGACGATAATAGAATAGTTCAGGTTATCATATTTAGCTTTGAGCACATTTAAGCAGTTATCCAGTTATTCTGTTTTTGTTGGATTATTTCTTCTCAAATTGGTTAAATCTTGCAAAGTAATAATTTTTTCAGTTTCTTCTTGCAATTTTTGTTGTAACATCTTTCTGCTTGCTTTTATATTTAAAAACTCCTCTACACTTTCCTTCATGTTGCTGGAAAGTTTTCTTTGGCTGGGGGTATGTGCATGTAAAACTTTAAAATTAGATATGAAATGAAAATATAAAATGTTATAAAAAAAATTTGTACCAATTTCAAAAAATTAAATAATAAGTGAAATATAATCACAAGTCATGATAAAACCATTTCGTTTGAAAGTTCATTATTTGCTAATAATTTGTTGTCCAATATTGTTTAAATTAATAAATTAAATTTACTCAAATGCAGAAACCCAAATAAACTCCAATTTGGTTAACGGTGCCGACGTTGTACCTATTGATAATCATTATAAATATGCTTACTTTTGTAGTATGATGATTGTGCTGAGTTTGAATTGACTTTATTTCTAACGCATTTCCATCTAACGATGCCTTGAATCGTACATGTACTGGGCAATCTTCTTTAAATGTCCAAGACTGCCGATTTTTTTTCCCACCGCTCTTGAACTTCCTTCCACCATGATTGCATGCATAAACAAGTTGATAATAGATTAAATAGCTTTCTATCGGCCTCTTAATTTTACTGCTTGCAATAGTACGTGCATCTCGTTTCCAAAACGTGATAAATGTACTTTCTCCGAGTTCCGAAATGGCTTTTTTTGCATCGGCAAATGAGGAAAATGTATCGCTTACTTTTAACATACTTAACCTAACTAAAAGTACCAATATTTAGAAAACGAACGGACGCACAATAATAATACTTACCTAAATCATTCAAGTTTTCCAAATTCGAACTGATTATTCCCACAATAATTAACAATTAAGTACAAATATAACGCTTGTATTTCACATATTTTTGTTTGTAGAGAACGTCGAACCGTTTAAAACAGTTAAAAAAAGTGACTTTAACCCAGGTATCATCGGAAAAATCCTTATCGTCAGAAAATGTAAACTTAAAAAATACACGTAAAAAGAAAAGTAATCAAATCATACGTAATACAGGAATGGCATATGTGGGCTATAAAGGGAAAATACATGCTGCATCCTTTTTATTTTTCTGTATAAAAAAGAAGAGTGTAGTAAGATGAAAATTGACAGAGAAAAATAAAAGCTACAGTGCTGAAATATTTCTTTTAAATAAGTGAGTTGGCAAACTGTTCTTTCTTCGAACATTAAACATAAGTAATAAAAGATTTAGAACTTTTTTTTTTTTATTTAAAATTAACGTGTCTCGAGAGCTTATGGTCATTGACACGGGTACAGTAGTTTACAACATTATACATATTTTATATAGGTATAGGTACAAGAATTTAATATGAACATTTTTTTTTTTATAGAAAGGTTAGAACAATAAAGCTTATCACTATGCACTGTTTATATTAGCTGAAATAAACTTGTTTCTTTTAAAAATCTAAGAACACTGTCAAAACTGTTTGGAACACTGAGAATGTCTTTTAGATTTCCTTTTAGGCTGTGCTTGTTTCTGGAAGAGTCATACTGGCAGCAGTCCACTATCACGTGTTTGATGGAAAGGACGTTATTACAGTAGTAGCATACTGGAGGGTTTTCTGATGCCATAAGGTATCCATGTGTGAGACGTGTATGCCCTATTCGTAGTCGGTGAATAACTGATTTTTCTTTCCTGTTCATAGAGGAGATATTGACGCGAGATAAGTTGGGCTGAACTTCATGCAGCTTAGTTTTTGTTTTACTCCACAGGTCCGCCCATGAGCTGAGGATTTTTTGTTTTACCAATATTTTAAGATCCGTATGGATTTGGACCTCTTGGAAGGCTATGTCAGAAGAACATGCTGCTTTAGCGGCTTGGTCTGCTTTTTCGTTTCCCAATATACCAACATGAGATGGAGTCCAGATCATTACGACTTTTATGTTAGCAGAATATAGTTGGTTACAGATAGTGTGGATTTCCTGGACTAGTGGGTTTTTCGAGAAAATGCATCTTATTGAATAAATCGAGGAAAGAGAATCAGTGCAAATGGCGATTTTTATGCTTTCATTTGAAGTAGGACGGATGGAAGTCTTTAATGCTTGGAGTATTCCATATAATTCTGCGGTATAGATACTACAACTTTTAGGCAATCGCACAGAGCTTATTGTCGTCGTCAGTGTGGACACAGCAGAGCCACAACAGTCTTCATTCTTGGATGCATCGGTGTATAAAATTTCATCAAATTGTGTTAAGTTAAGGATGTTTTGGAAGGATTTTCTAAGGATTAAGTTTGGGGTTTCTGTTTTGTTGAATCTGCATAAATCAGTATTGAATATTGGAAGATTGTGCATCCATGGAGCTGTCTTGGGGGTATAAATAGAAGTAGTATTGGAGAGGTTGATGGAATCTAATAAAGGAGATAATATTTGTGGTAATGTGAGAGACTGATTGGAAGCGTTTACTGGGGGAGGTTCTATGAGATTGATTAGATTTATTACCGGGTTACTTGGGTTTGCTGATATTCTTACAAAGTATGAAAGTAGAAGCTGCTGCCTTCTTAGATGGAGTGGTGGCTCTGAAGATTCAACGCACAGACTTTCGGCGGGGCTTGATTTGAAAACACCGAGGCATAGTCGTAGGGATGTATTTTGAATCGTGTTTAGAGACTTTAGTAGGGAGCTACTAGATGTCATATAAAGAATACTGCCATAATCTAGCTTAGAGCGAATTAACGCTCTACATATTTTAAGAAGAGATTCTTCGTCAGCTCCTCAAGAAAAGCTAGCAAGAGATTTAAGTAAATTGATTCTTTGGGTACAGTTTCCTTTAAGTTTCTGAATATGCTGTCTCCAGATAAGCTTTTTATCAAAGGTGATACCAAGAAGTGTCAAATAATTAACTGTTTGTAAACGAAGTCCGTTTAGAGTTATAGAGGGTGGATTAGGTCTATGCTTTTTGGTAAAGTGAATTACTTTGGATTTAGGAGCTGAAAACACAAATCCAGCACGCGTAGACCAGGTGCCTATTTTTTTTATTGTGTTTTGTAGCAAAGTGCTGGAGGTAGCTGTGACTCTGCCTCGGCAGTATAATATAATATTATCAGCATATATCGAGTACCTGACTGGTGGTTCTATATATGAGGAAAAGTCATTCATGCTAAGTAAAAATAAGGTAGTGCTTAAGACTGAGCCTTGAGGCAAACCGTTGTCCAAAGCGTGTGGTTTTGATATTTTTCCATTTGTTAATACTCTAAAATATCGACTTGTTAAAAAATTTTTTAAAAATAAATAAATGTTACCAGTTAAATTATATTCCGTTAATTTTCTTAGAATTAGAGGTCTTTGTACAGTGTCGAAGGCACTTTGGATATCTAAAGTTACTGCTATGACTTCGCTTCTATTCGAAAATGCATTAACAATGTCAGTATGTAGTGTGACCAGGTTATCCATTGTACTTCGATTTGATCTGAAACCTGTTTGGAATGGGTTAAGGATATTATTTCTTTCTAGATACCATAGTAAGCGTTTATTGACCATCTTTTCTAACAGTTTACATAGTGAACAAGTGAGAGAAATTGGTCTATATGATTTTAGAAGATTTGGAGATGAGTCATTCTTTTTAATAGGAATTGTAGTCGCTTGTCGCCATAACGTTGGGAACTGGTTTTGAGACCAGATCTTATTATACAACTCTAACAGTTTGAGATGTGTGTCTGGATGGAGATTTTTTAAGAATATTGATGGGATATCGTCAGGACCGGCTGCTGAGTTTTTCAATGAAGATATGGCTTCGTTTAATTCTAGGAGAGTAAAAGGAAGATTCATAGAGCTGGTGTTAGAAAATATTTTGGGGCTGGAAATGTTGGTATCTGAGTTATTGGAAACATTCGGAATATTTGACTTATCTGAAAAGTGAGAGGCAAAGATATCTGCAATTTGTTGATCATCGGTAACTGTATGATCCTGCAGGGAGATGGCGGCTATTTTGCTGGATGTATTATGACCTTTCATACGTCTTATCTTTGACCACATTTGCGCGGGAGAAGTATCTTTTGTGATTGAACTAACGTACTGATTCCACGAGGATTTCTTACTTTCTTTTAAAATACGCCTAGAATTGGCCCTCAGTTTTTTAAAACTTATTAAATCCGTGGTGGTACGGGTCTTCCGGAATTTATTTAATGCTTTTTTGCATTGTTTGACAGCTATTTTGCACGACTCATTCCACCACGGAACAGGTTTCTTGGAAGGATCAATCGCGCATTTACCAATACATTCCTCAGCAGATTCAGTTAAACAATTATTTAATAGTTTTACATCTGTATCTATATCATTGTTAAAAAGTAATTCATCGGTTTTTCCCTTAACAGTGGTTCTGAAAAGATCCCAGTTTGCTTGAGTGATTTTCCATTTTGTTATAATTCTCGAGGGCATTTTTGACTGGTCAGAGATAAGAATAGGAAAATGATTACTATCATAGAGACTGTTTAATGTGTACCATGAAAGTAAAGGAAATATTCCGGGATTACAGAAAGGTAAATCTATGGAAGAGAAACTACCTGATTGGATGTGAAAGTATGTACTACTTCCTGAATTTAGTAAGTTTATATTTACGTTATTTAGAAAATTTTCGATTGTTTTACCTCTTCCAAATGTGTTTTCGGATCCCCACATAGTATTATGTGCATTAAAGTCACCTACTAAGATAAAAGGTGTAGGAAGCTGAGAAGTTAAATCTTCAAGATCGGAACTCATTAAACAGTAGTTTGGAGGGATGTATATGCAACAAATTGTAATTTTGTAGGGACACCAAGCTGTAACGGCTATAGCTTCGAGGTTTGTGTTTAGCGGAAATTCTTTATGGAAAATATCAGTGGAAACAAAAATTGATGCTCCGCCACTGGCACGAAGTTGGGTAGTTCGAATATAGTGGTAACCTGTAAAATTTTTAAGTTGTCCGGAATATTTATCAGTGAAGTTTGTTTCTTGTAGGCATAGAAAGTCAGGAGAAGACTCAGATATGAGCTGTTCAAGGCGTGGATGACGGGGATAAAATCCGTCACAATTCCATTGTATCAGTGTGAAGGTTGAAATTAATATGTAGAGTGTTTGGATGTTTGCGAGGTTTGTGAACTATCAGACAGGTATTCTTTATCACAAGCATCCTGGGAATTATCAAGACTGTTTATACTTTCAGAATCATCTGTTGCAGAATGTATTTTAGTTTTAATTTTTTTAATTAAGCGTGTAATTCTGATTTTTGTAGACCTATCTTTAAAATTAGGGTTTATTGATTGCAAAGTTAAAATGAGTGATTTAATATCTGTTGTGAATTTAAATGCTTCTGAGACAGGGTCACAGCTGCCGTAAGCGTTCTCGATAAAGGCAATTATTATCAGGAGGAACTGCAAAAGCTTCTGGGTTTTGTTTATAGGCTTCGTGTATTGCTTGCTTGGAGTCAGTGGATAGACTGGGGTCGAGAGAAGAACTACGTTTTCGTTTCTTTTTTGTGTTGGAGGTGCTAGAAGAACTAGGAACTGTTTGTTTGGGAGGAAACATAGTTTGTTCTGTTGCAGGGTTTTCCCCAGATTGAAGGGTCTTATCGCTTATAGATGATACAGATGAGCGTGGCCTTTTCTGTGATAGATGAGAACTTACACATAGTTTATCTGACTTTTCAGATATTGTATCATTTTTGCAATTCTCTGGGAAAGAAGACAAATAAAATAGATTTGTTTGGAAGGGAGATGATTCAGAATGAGATGGAAATTGTGTATTCTGTTGCTGTGACGTTGATTCGGTGGGGGGATTTGGGAGGACATGGGAAACAGTAGGATTTTCAGATGATAAGTTGTCAGATGAAGAATTGGGACAATTAGAAGCAACATGTCCCGATTGTTTGCATAAGAATCATTCCATTTTATCCGTAGACAGAAAAATTCTATTATCATTGCCTTCAAAAGGAATTAACAAGGAGGTGTGAAGCTCAAAATTATCAGAGGGAGGAAAAATATATACTTGACGGTGAAAGCTAAGTATGTGGGAGTATTCATCACCTGGAATGCCCGCTTTAAGAAAGGACACGGGGGAGGCTATTTGGAAACCAAGACTTTTCACTGCATTTTCGGCCAGTTCATGGGGAATGTAAGGAGAGATGTTCGAAATTAATATTCTTTTTGTTGGGGAGACAAGTTTACGAATACTTAAAGTAAGGCGTCCGATTTGAACGGTTGGATGGGATTTCAGAAGTTGATCAACGAGATTTGAGTTCACTAGATATATGCAGATCCTATTGTTGGATATTCTGGATGCAAAGGAAATATTTTTTGGTCCGATGATGTCACCAATGGCTTTAACGAAAAGATGGTTTCGGTGTAGATTTTGCAGCGGTTACGTATGAAAGAGGTGTAGTTGCTGGAATGTTGTTTGTAGCAGTTTGAAGGGCCGTTGTTAAGGTAGAAACTGTAGGAGTATTGTTTATATTTGTACTGTCCATGTAAATACAGACAGTAACCTCGTTTTATTTCTCTTCTTTAACTAATTTTTCTATCCAAATTTGTATTAAAATCCATTGAATTGGATGGCCAGCAAGAACCAGCAGTCTCTGGTATGCACTTTGTATAAATTAAATATAATTTATATGATTTAATAATATAACAAAAGCAATACGTACAAAACTTGTCCAGAAATCACTTTTCGAAATTACACTATTAAATCTAAATTAAACACTAATTACTACCGATAAGGCAAACTGGATTTTAATTGTACTTGGCACACGTCTTACTCGTTCGAGTGCTAGAACAGGAATGAGATTTAGAACTGTTTGTAAGAAAACTGATCAGGTTGGTGTATGTGAAAAAAATCTAAGAGGGCAGCAATCTATTAAAAGAATAAATCCATAGAAATGTAGTAGTGTTATCGAGCATATAACCACCAAAATTTCCAAAATATATGTTATTATTCAAGGAATTCAAATTTATTACAACACTTTCACAATAAAATCGCAATTTATGTAACACAAGATACTTTTCTCCAGATTTAAATTTAAACACAATGTACCATGTACCAGTCATATGTTCAACAATGTGAAGACAACATAAAGATCCAGTGAAGCCTACATATTATAGACATATTTTTAACAGGAATTAGCTAGGAAATAGCCAAATTTAATCAAGAGCTTCATCAACGGAAAGCAAAGAAGGCTGAAACAATAAAAAACAAGAAAGTGAAAAATTCAAAGCATATGTAGATACGAACGTTATCTGTTTTCATCTTCAGCAAACCCTTCCCAATCCTTTAACAACTACTACCAAAGCATTTTATTTGCGACAGCTGTGGACATATAATTTTTGTATTCACAATATATCCACAGGAAGATCAGAAATGTACATCTGAATTCATTTCAAGCAGGGGATCTCAAGAAATTAGTTTGTGCCTCATTCATTTTATAAGAAACATACTTTCAAAAAGTGTTACCAAGATCATCGCATATAGCGATTGCTACGGTAGGCAAAAAAAATAAAAACATTGTAAAGTTGTTTATGTTCTGGATTAAATGTACTTATATCCAAGAGATTCACCACAAGTTTCTAAAAAGAAATAGTAAAGCGTAACAATCCACCTGTAGTTGTTCGAGAGTACTGGGCCCAGCTAATTCAATCATCTTGTAAAACGTTTAATGTCCATAGAATGAGTAAAGGTAATTTTTCAAATTTTGAACTATTAAATGAAGTTACAAGTGATCCTAAAAAAGACATTACGGTGTTCTTTTAAATGGAGACCAGTGCAGTACTTTTTATATGAAAAATATTTTTGTTTTTCTTTTAAGGAAACCTTAAATGAAGAGATTGTATTTTTTACATGTTTATGTGTACAAAAAAAGCTGGACGTCCTACTATTAACATGAAGAACATGTTTAAAAAATCCTTCAGCCGATAAAAGTCAATAAACTGATGTGGGACAATATTCAAAAACTTCTGGATTTTATTCCGCCGGTTTACCACGAGTTTTACAATAACCTTCTTTATGAACATCAAAAAAATAAATACCATCAACGGAGTTTCTGACGAAGGATGTCAAGAAGAAGCTGAAACGTTGGAGTCGGCATCACAGCAAAATACTCATCTTTTTCACAACCTCAACCTTCTTTTGAGACGTCCACGTCTCAAATACCTCGTGTGATGGCACCTAGTTCGTCAGATCAGCTTTCATTGACTTTAGCTCATGTAGATACTGTCCCTAAGTAGTATTTCAGCTAGTAGCAGTATTTCATATTTTCTTCCACATGTTGCAGTGGTAACTGATAGTGAGTCCTACAAGACTTGTGACGCTGATACAGGCGCTAGTTCGTCTACAGGGCTATCCTTTAATAATGTACATCTCTTTGGACCTCAGGTCCATTCTAACATTCAATCCTTGCCCAAGGATTTTTCTTTGTATGATTTCCATGATGGGGTGTCTAACGATGACGCTACCGATACAGCTTCGCGGGGAGCTAGCCCCGATACACTTGCTCGATCGAAATCATGGCATTGTGAACCAAAATTCTTGTCTTCTCATTACAGAGACAATTTTAAAGAAGCTATTAACTTAGATATTGCGACCATAATTGCGTCAAATATATATTCCTAAAGTGGCATTACACCTATTTCTAGATTTAGCACTCGGGGTACATATGTTTAAAATGTACTCATATCTTTCTCGTTTACGCCGATTAAGGGCATTTCTGTCTTGTTTCATCAGAAACGTTCGTAAAAAGCAAGCTGAACTGCTTATTGTTCAAGACTAAAAAAGTCTCTCGTTTCCTCGTATATAATCTTTGGAATCGTTACCATCCGGTATTACCAATTCGGATAATCAGTTGGATATTTGGAATTTATTTTCAGAGAAAATTATTCACGATACAAAAGTTAGCGGTATGTTGGGGAATGCTACCATTCCTTATGCTAAAAAGTATCCTTTTCTTCTTTCTTCGAATAATCTAGTTGTTTTAAAGATGTTCGAAACACACGTATGGTTGGGACATGTAAGGTCCCAAGGTACGTTCAATTTTAGAATTATTTCGGACTTAGTTGTTGCACATTTTATAATGTTGAGAGTCCCATCCATCATTGTGTTACCTGTTCGAAATTTCTTTTTATTGCCATAGATTATGGGATATATTTTTTGCTTAAAGCTTACGTAGCTTCATCTGATTATGTATTTGCGCCACGTTATATTAAACTAACTGTTTTAACTTTTGGATAGTTATGACATTTTCTTGTAACATTGTACGAATTCTTTAAGGTACAAAGAATTCTTAGGAGCCGCACCATTATTGTTTTTCGTTCGTTTGCAAAATTGCCTTTTTATGTAAAAAAGCCTTGTTTATTGAATAGTATAATGTTCGTATTTTATATATTCTCTTTATTTCTTTATTTATCGTAATTCTGATTTAACCTAAGTCTACTCCTAGCTTATTCACGGCCTTTTTATCAAGAGGGAGCTGAGTCTTAACCTGAGATATAATTTGCTTATTGCTGTTCAAATTATCAATTATCTTTTATGGATAAAGCTTATGGAAGAATATAGTTTCTTCATTTTACATTTTCGTCATGATTATGTCTGTCCAGGTAGATTGCTAATATCTAGGGACAGTGTTACAATTCATACGTTATTTTCTTTTGTCTTTGCTGCTTATTCTTTTCGAATATTGTAGTGGCCATTCGGGCTACAATTATTCTGTTTATTTGTCCTTAACTTTAATGTAGTTGCGAAGAACCATATTCTTAGGTTTGTTAACCAGGATATTCGTCTTCTCCCAATTTTTCGCTTTTCGAATAGTATTAAAAGGTTATTTGTAGTATTTATATTAAGTGCCGTCTCTCATCATGTGTCCGAGACATTCTGATTGTTGCCTTCTAATCATATACATCACTTTTCTTTCTTTCCTCATTCTTTTTCATACGGTCCCGTTGGTTAACTGGTCCGTCCATGATATCCTGAAGATTCACTTGTATAGCCATCTCGATGGCTTAAAGTTCATGTATTGTATCCTAGGATAACAGAGGAATGCACTTCCTATTAGAGAGAAAATCTGTTTTATGTATAGTACTGAGAATTGTATAATTACTGGCACGTATGCCAACGCGGGGAGAATGTTGCAGTTTCGCAACTATAAATAAACATTTATATAATATTAACAGACTTTGTGGTAGTTTTGATTCTCCGCGTATTCCAAGATTACAGCTTACAGCCCGTACAAAATACATCTGTGTTAAAAACTACATATTACGAGACGGGCCATCTGCAAAATGACACAGATGTATATTTGAGATAAGCGACGCATCTACAAAATCAGAGTCGAATTTTATCTTCGAATCAACACAGATGTGTATGTGTGTGGGTTAAGAGTACCTGTGACACTTCGTATCGGTCTTGCGACCGAGAGAGTCGTAAAATGCAGTAAGGGTGGTGCATTATTAACTTTGTAGTTCCTGTTTATGTCGCTGAAGACGTCGTTTGCGATAGCGGTGGTGCTATCATTTCGTGGGGTAAATTATACCTTATAGTATTTGTTGCCAAAATTAAATTGCTGCATATCGAGTACTGTTTACTGGTATATGCATATTGTTGAGAAATTCATCTTGTATGCAGAACTAGGTATTTCGCATTTGTGTCGTGATTTGAACTTTTAAAATAACATTTTACGTATATATAAACATTCATTTTAGCGTGTTTACTGTATAGTTTAATTGTATATTTTATTTTACTATTAATTGATTTGGGTAACTATGCTTATTACTTATAATATTGTTTGGTTTGTATATCTTTATATATACAGAAAAGTATTCTATTGCATTGACTTTGTTATTGCCTGTGGTATCATATTCTAGCATATTCCTGTTATGATTTCATCCGGAGACAAGCGGTTTGTATGATATATAGATATACATCTTATCATATTTAGTTCCAAACAACTGTGTTTTTTTTAAGTTAATTCATTCACCTTTCATAAAGCATTTGTCACGCGT
This sequence comes from Diabrotica undecimpunctata, assembly GCF_040954645.1. Lineage (NCBI taxonomy): Eukaryota > Metazoa > Arthropoda > Insecta > Coleoptera > Chrysomelidae > Diabrotica > Diabrotica undecimpunctata. Next base: position 128,025,195 of record NC_092803.1, read on the forward strand.
ATTTTTTTTGCAGATATAAAGGATTTGTTGTAATTAAATGTATGTAATTTGTTTATCGATTTTACTTGTTTATTTTGAAATAGAATTTCATACGATCGTATTGCTTATTATTTCTATGGAGATTTACATACCCAATTCAAAAGGGGAAAACCAGCGAGTTCTGGATTGAACGGAATATCTTCTCTTCCCTTTCTGATGACCCCAATTGTTATATTGAGGTCATCGTATGTACAGAACGTAACAGTTCGGAATAAGAAGGATCCAAGTGCTTTTTCTCAAAATACAGCTGAATTGGATATATTTTTTTAAAAATTTGCGTGGGTATAATGGTTATCTGATCCTTTAATAATAAAATGATATAATGTACAACCCTAGTTATTGTACAAGGAATATTAAGTATTTAAAGAACTTAAATCTTAACTTATCTCAAAATTAGTAAAATTACACTTGAATGCCTTTTATTCTAAGCCCCTCAATTTTTATATTGCTAGTTGTGTTCTATTGCTTACTTATATTGCTAAATCTCTGCGTGTTGTCTTACTGAAAATGTAGAAGGCAATTGGCTAATGGCTAGAAGTGTCTTCGGCATTTTCCAAAATCTTTGAATACATCTATTTACAAAGACAAAATTTATTTTAGACATATACTGTAATTGGTAGTAACCAACATGGATTTTGGTCTAAAAATATCTATTCATACAGCAACTCATTCCCTTTATAATTCTCTTACAAGGTTAATGGACGCAGGAGAAAATTCTGTTGGGATATTCTGTGATCTCAGCAAAGCTTTTGACTGTTCAATGACGAAATTTTAATTTATAAATTAAAAAATATCGTTATTCAGGGCGTGGATTGAATTGGTTATTATCTTATTTAACTGCATGTTGACAATATGTCAGCTTTACTAAGAAAGGCAAAAAACCAAATGCGAATCATAAATCTAACTATCTCAATATCAATATAGTTGTACCGCAAGGCTCAATTTTAGGGCCCATTCTTTTTTTATTAACGTACACGATGTTGTCTCGAGTAACTAAGATGGATATTTTACAATATTTGCAGATGATATAAATGTTATATTTAACGGATCTGATGTCTTTGGAGTCCAAATGCAATCGTTTACGGTCGAAGCTTGTAACGATTCAATTTTCTTAAATTTAAAACTTTTAACGGTCCTGTATTTTCACGTTAACCTTCTGTCTATAAATTTTTTTTATCGCTCTGAATATGTTAGGTAGGTGTACTTGAGAGTTCGTCTTTTCGTAATAAATTAGTTCTGGGTATTAAAAATGTTTAGATTTTTCCATAAGAACAAATCTCCACTTTTAACACAACTGTACACTCCTCTCAAAATGTAATTAGCTTTTCCCGAACTTTTAAAAGAGATTGTACGTGAATTTGAAAAAAAAATGTTTCCCCTTAAATTTTAATCTAACAGAATTATTCACTTTCCATAAGGGGTAGTTAACGGGTGAAAAATGACTAATATGGTAATAAATTCATAAAAACCTAGCAGAGCACTGTGGTATATCATAAATATTTTTTTTTAAACTCTGCTAGTTTTAACCGTAAGTCAGCAAAATCGCTCCCCTTAAGGGTGATTTGGTAGTAAAAAATTATTAGGCTGGTAATAAATTAGTGAAAGATGGGTAAAAAAATATGTAATTGGCAAAAAGATTTTTTTCTTAATTCGGCTAGCTTGAACCTTAAGCCAGCAGAGTCGCTCCCATTAAGAGGGTTTGGTGGTGAAAAATTATTAGGGTGGTAATAAATTAGTGAAAAATGGGTAAAAAAATATGTCATAGGCAAAAAGTTTTTTTTTCCGAATTCTGCTAGCTTGAACCTTAAGCCAACAGAATCGCTCCCCTTAAGGTTGGTTTGGTCGTGAAAAATTGTTAGGGTGGTAATAAATTAGTGAAAAATGAGTGAAAAACTTTTACGTAGGTTAAATTGGATTCCTCTTATTTGTCCCCGCTAGCTTAAGGGTCCTCTAAACGGCACACATTTGAACACAAACTCTTTTATCTCTTTTATCTTTGGACGTTAGAATAACTTACTCCGTGTATATATTGTCTCCTGGAGCTGGGATTCACTTTGTTGTATGTGAGTTTTATTGGGTTGAAAATACTTTAACGTATCTTCAGAACTAGATATACTTCCTGATATGTCGCACTCGTATATTACAATATCATCTAAAAACCTCCCTGCGGAACTACCATAAGGCAATATTTCTCGGAGGGAGGATCTAGCTATTGCTCTTGGTTCATGTTGTTAAAGTCAATGCTTTTCTCCTTCTAACCGTATTTATTTTCAGCTCGACTCATTTCAATGCGGCAAAGGTCCTAAAGGACTTCCATCGCGAATGTACTGATTGCATCCCAAGCTGTCTTCGATGAAAGCATTTTTCCTACTATAGTTTCTGATCGAATTGTCTGTTTTACGAGCATAAATGCAAATGACTTGGTCATAATAACTGCTTCCAGAGTATTACGCTATAAGTTGAAACAAGCACACGAAGAACATGTGCTTTGCATCTTCACAGACGTCAAGACAGGATGGGCACTCTGAAGAATCCATGTTTAAAGCCATAAAGATATGTTCGAAAACAACCATGATCTGAGAGCATCTGCGTCAAAAAGTTGTTGACCTAGCCATGTTTGCGGTTTAGCCATCATTCATTTGTAGTATAAGAGAATGCATCCACCTGCCCGTTGTTGCGGAATCTCACTGTAATTAGCATCGACGCATGGTGTTTTGCCGTTCTCTTCTTTTATTAAATTCATCTAAGTAAAATGTAGTTATAGTTGAATGTTTTTGCCGATAAAGGGTGTAATTTTTTGAATTTTACAGCGTTAGCTACTTTAATTAATTTCCATATCTTGTATAGCTTAAATAGAAAACAATTTTAATGTCCTTTTGTTCTGTTTTTTTATCTATTTACATAAATAAGTATATATATATATATATATATATATATATATATATATATATATTTATATATATTTGTATATATATATATATATATATATATATATATTATGTTAATGCGATATTAAAAGTCAGAGATGCGCCAAGCAATTAATTAGTTAATTAATTAATTAATTAAACTTATTTAAATGATTCAATTATGATTTTATCACACTATTTAATTCTCTTATCTCAGGGTTATATTCGTGTTTCAATATCTATGCTTTACATAATTATGATAGGTAAGGTCTGAAGAATTCCGGAATAATAAACATATATGATACAAAATTATATATTGAAATAAAATTCACACTCAAATATCTTAAACAAAAAATATCTTATACAATGATTATCAAAATTTTGTTCTACGTACGTGAACCTTCAAAAATTAATGTTATATACTATATAAATTAAAATTTCAAATCTAAATTGTTGTTCTATATCTCCTGATAAATATTTCTATCCTTTCTGAAGCAATTAAAAAAACTTTGTTGATAACGAAAAAACTGACGAATGGTAAAAAAAACTATCTCTCTGAAGATAAGTTGTCCAAATCCTTGTTCCTGGTAGCCTACACTATCTATTCTTTGCAGTTCCCTAGGTAATCCGCAATCTTACAACAAATTATTGCGAGCCTCTCGTCTTCAATGATCTCCTTCAGATGCACGTATCGTTCAAAAGACGCTAGCCTCTTCTCCTCTCGATAAACTGAATCTCTCGTTCCGGCCTGAACAGTGACTCTTGGAATATATAAGTAGAAAAGTATGACTTACAATATTTTACTGGATCAGCTTCCGTCAGGATACACTTAGTCCACGAAAACTCACAAACATTCACTTCTAATGCTTACTATCACTTGGAAACCGCCAAAGAAACACGACTGTTTGCATTGCACCCTTGGAAAACAACTGATTCTATTTTCTCCCTCACAAATCCAGCTAAACTCTCATTCCTACATAGCTATCTACCTCTTTTTCAATGTCCTCCAATCAGAGTTCCTCATACTTCCCACCATCTACCATTTAGATGACAAACAACAATTTTACCTACAATTATAAATTTCCTACAAACTATTAACATGCTAATCGGTTTCTACAAATTCTTAAGAACTAACGGAGAAATATAATTTGTAAATTCTATCCTATTGTCTTTATTCACTGTACAAGTCCATTTGGAAAACCCGGTCATATTGTTCAATTCACTACGTTCACTCAAATATATTTTACAAAGAAAATAATTTATGCATATCTTAAATTTTGTTTACTACAGGTAATCCAAAGATAATGGACTTTCATTTCTTTGAAATATCTTTTATAGTTTATCAGTTGAAATATTTTGAATTATTATATTTTATAATTTGAAATATATGAAGAGCAAAACAATATTATTTTTAATTTTACATAGCATAACAATATATATATATATATATATATATATATATATATATATATATATATATATATATATATATATATATATATATATGTATATGTATATATTTACATAAATAAGTATTTTAATTAGTTTGAATACAATTAGATGAACTAAGAAAAGTTATTTATAATTGCCACCTAAAGCAATTTAAGTTACATTTGATATAAGTTTTCAGGTTTTGAAACTAATGGAGTAAGTACTGTAAGAAAAAACTTTCATGTTACTATTCTATCGAAATTAAATTGTAGAACTTGTTACAGGTAACGAAACTTTTAATGTGAAGTTGCTAAGTATATAAAATTTTCGTGATAATACAGGTCAGTAATAACAGTTCGATATTTTTATAACAGATAAAATAATAAAAATGGAAAAATGGTTTCATTCTTTTCATTTTTTAAGGACAATATTAAAATGTTAATAGCAGGAAAATAAGAAAAAAAAAACAAAGTAGAAGTGCTTTTGTATAAGAATACTATAAGAGTAGCTATGCTTATAGTTGAAAATTTTAAGGGTAATGTTTCTACTCTCACGATAATATCAAATTCTGTTTTTTCGTATCTTTATGTATTGTATGTTTTGTCTTTTACTTCTTCTTCCTCTTTATAAATAATTCTGCTTGTTTATTGGCGGATTGAGACCTCTATGGGAGATTTTCACTCCACATTTTGTGCGGCCGTCGGATACTTCTACCGATTGGTGATTTATCTCTTGCTATTTTGACCACACGGGTCTTCCCTATTTTGTTTGTATGATCATTCCATTATTTTTTTGTTAACTTCCATTTGTATATATTTATTATTATTTATATACTGTGCGTTACATTTTCCATATATTAATATTGGTCTTACACTTAATTTATATTTATAACATTGCCTGGGGTGATTGCGGGTGAATTGAGTAGCTCTGCAGTTACCACAGCCGCAGTTCCCAAACCCCGATAAAACGTTGAGGGTGATTGGCAAGGTTAGCAATCTACTAATCGTAAAAACAAATACTTCTCAAAGAAACAATGTACAGCGTCGGAACCCGATTGATACTATGAAGATGACTACGGTAAGAAATAAGGACAAGCGAAAAATATCCAAAACCCAGATGAGAATTACTACTTGGAATATCAGATCGCTCCATTCAAGGGACCAAGAAATAACACAAGTGCTAAAAGAGAAAGAAATAGACATGTGTGTTCTACAGAAAACAAAAAAGAAAGGAAAAGGACAATCAAAATTAGGTAAATACATACTAACTAATCTACAGTGGAGTAGCAAAAAAACAGGGCCAAAGAAGGTGTAGCCTTACTAATACACCAAAGGTGCCAAAATCAGATCAGCAAAGATAAGAGTTTAGAAGAAAGACCTGAACATCATAGGAGTATACGGCCCAGAAAATAACAAACTTCAGGGAAGCGTTTTATGACCAATTACAAGTAGTAGATCAAGTCAAAGGGAAAATGATAATATTGGAGAATTTTAACGCTCGAATAACTAATTAAGTATTACCCGGAATTAAGTAAAAACATAACGAGAATGTCAAAAACGAAAATGGAGAACTGATAATAAACTTCTGCATGAATAACGAACTGAGAATAAACAACAAATTTTTTGACCACAAAAACCAACACAAATATACATTAATTAACACCCGTGGACAAGGATCTATGATAGATTATGTTATAATCAACAGAGATATACATCCATTGAAAATAATCGACTTAAGATGCCTCAACTCAGCAGATGTAGGTAGCGGCCATATCCTGGTATAGTACTTTCCACTCATGAGAGCAACGCCAACACAAACAAAAATCAAAGTCAAAGGAGTAAATACGGAATCTACGAAATACTTAAATAGGAAAATTATATCAGAGAATATCGCACGGAATAAAATATTAGATCACGATAACATCAAGGAAAGCTGGGAAAAACTAAAAAATAACATAATTAACGCAGCAACAGAATCACTTGAAGAAAGGAAAGTAACGAACAGTAACATCTCAAAAAAGAAAACACCATGGTTTAGAGAGGAAGCAAAGACAAAATCTAAAGAAAAGAAGAAAGCCTTTTTACAATACAGAACACAACAAACAAAACAGGCATACAACCACTATAAATGAATCAGAAATGAAACAAATACTTTAGTTAGACACATTAAAAGGAAACACTGGTATACCTTGTCAAAACAGATGGAACACGACTTCTACGGAACACAAAAAGAAATATGGAGAATGATCAAAGGACAAAGTAAAGAGATGAACGAACTAATAAAAACGAAACACATTCAGAAGGAAACATGGGTAGCCTACTTTCAATCCCTATTTGCTAAAGGTGGCGATAATGAACCACCAACACCAGAGGCGACGAAAAAATAAATATCGAGGAGGAAGAGATAAAGGAAGCATTAAGGAAATGAAAAAACAGAAAATCACCAAGAGAGGACAGAATACCGAACGAACTCCTAAAGTACGGAGGACCAGATCTGACCAAACAATTATTAAAATTAATCCAAAAAATAATAAAACAAAACAGAATTTATCATGAATGGAAATCAAGCATTCAGCAAATTAACAACCAAAGTGATAACAAATAAACTAAATGAAATTATAACACTAGCAGATGAACAACAAGGTTTTAGGTCGGGAAGATTATGCACCGACGCTATATTTATAATAAGCCAAGTGCAAGAGAAATCAGTAGATTATAACAATCCTTCATATCTATGTTTCATGGACCTTAAGAAGGCATTTGACCAGGACAAATAAAAGACGTTATCCACTTACTGTACGCAAGAGAAATCCCTTTAGGGATAATCAAAATGATTAAAAATACCTACCAAATCAACACAATAAAAGTAAAAGTAGAAGAAGAACTAACGGACCCTATTAAAGCTGGCAATGGAATAAGACAGGGAGATTTCCTGAGCCTCTATTGTTCAATGTGATTATGGATGAAATAATAAAAAAAGTAAGAATTAAAAAAATATATATCAAATGGGAGAAAAATAACTTAAAATAATCTGCTATGCAGAAGACGCAATACTACTATCTCAAAGTGAAGATGATTTACGATTTATATGCTGCACCAATTTTATGTAACCGTCAAAAAATTTAACATGTTAATTTCCTCAAAAAAGACAAAATACATGGTTACAACAGCATATTTACTAAGATGTAAATAGGAGCTGGAAGGTCAGATAATAGAACAAGTAATGAAGTTTTAATATCTAAACAGAGCAGCAGGCTGCCTGAATGAAACAATATGGAGAAATAAATATATCGTCATCAGACCAATAATAACATACGCGGCAGTAACAAAACCTGACACAGAGAGGACAAAAATGATGTTAGAAACAGCTGAGATGAAAACACTTAGAAAAATTGATAATAAGATACTATGGGACAAAACTAGCAGTACAGATATACAACGTAGGTGCAAGGTGGAGAACATCAAGAACTGGGTAAGGAATAGAAGAGTAGAATGGAACGATCATATAAGCGGAATAACAACAAAAAGAGCAGTAAAGACGGTTCCCAATAGGAAGACGATTAGTAGGAAGACCACAAAAATTGGAAGGCACATTAAAAAACTGACAGAGTCATGTCTATATAAAAAGAAGAAGAAGAAAAAGAAGAAGACTGAATTTATAAATTCTTGACTTCATTTCAGTGTTAATAAAGTTCAAACCAAATCTTTCTTTCAGTTCGTCATTAATTTTGACGACATATGGGATTTTAAGAATACTGCGAATCATTGGAATCATTGAATGACATTTTAGTTGGGTGTGTGTGTGTGTGTGTGTGTGTGTGTGTGTGTGTGTGTGTGTGTTTAGATTAATGACCTTGGTTTAGACCAATTGGCCAGCACAAAATTTTATTAAAATTAAATCTGACAGTGCCAGAATCGTAATCAGCCAAATATTAAAAGGTTATTGCTTCCAACACTTTTATTGCAATTGGGAATAAAAAAATTAGTGTTTATTGCATTTATAAAAAGTTCTGTTTTTTATTTATGTAGTCATATTGATTGAAAGTATCTGGAATTAAGGTGGAATTGTGCAGCAGTGATTTTTTTATATACATTTAAAGTATTACACTATTGGACAGATAGTCCAGGTATTTTATAAACATAAATTTTAATTTTTTTTCATGTAATAATTGCATATTTAAAGTAAATGTTGTAATTCTGAATGGAACCTTTTAAATACATATACAACATCTTTTTTTGTTTATAACTTTCTTCATAACACATCTTAACATGTGTTATAATGCTTCTTTACAAACACTTAATCTTTCTTTACAGTACTTTTCTTTACAATATATATTTCAATCCATTAATTTAAGTTTAATCATTGTTGTTGAAAAATCTTTATGCTTCTCTTTCAACCATTCTATTAAAGAGTGTTTGGTCCAACTTGAATTTAGTATTTACTCCTAAAACTAGAATGGTAAGATGTATTGTCCATAATTATTAATGATGGTTTTTCCAATTTCGCAAAAGTTGATACTCAAACCAATTTTCTAAATTTATTGAATCATAATAGTCACCAGTTTTCTTTCCACTTTTGAAAATTAGGCTGCAATTATTAATAAAACCATTTTTAGAACCCGCATGGATAGACCCGCATAAAGCGTACACCTTCTCCGTTTCTCTTTCTAACAGCATTACCACTGCCATCTTGGCAGCTATTGCGGACTCCTCTTTTGATGACTATCCAGTTCTCATTCAAGAAAACTGGATTTAACGGGTGTAAATTTAATTTATTTTTTTTTTGTATTCTTTGAAAAATTGCAATCTTTTATATGCCACATCTAACTGTTTCCTTTATTATTTTCTGTTTGAGATATTGCAATTTAACCATCTGAATTTCCAATTTTTTTTAAAACTTTACATAGTGAAATGATAGAAAAGAACAAGAAACAAGGAGCAATTATTTCAAGCATGCAATAAGCTATTTTTATTAAATTTTTCCACAGCAAATGTTCCTGAAAGACAAACTTGTATTGCTACCAAAAATATAAACTTCTATAAATTGAACTTTTCTTCAAAATCAAATTAATATTTTTACTATTAAGTATTATTTTTAGAATAATTTAAAACTTAATTCACGAACGGCAGAAACTGGAAATAAAGTTATTCCAGCCTATTTCTCTTCTCCTTCTTCGTATGTTGTCCTTCTTCTTAACGTGCCCCATCCCTAAGGACATTGGCGATCATTATGGCCCATTTGACTCTATCTGCAGCCATTCTGAAAAGTTCTATTGACGTTTTCCCACTCCATTATCTCAGATTCTTCAGCCAGGACGTGCGTCTTCTCCCCGGTCCTCTTTTGCCTTCCACCTTCCCTTGTATGACCAGCCGCGTCAATTCGCATTTCTCGTTTCTTAGTATGTGACCAAAGTAACTCATTTAGCTTTTCTTTATAGTGGTGAGTATTTCTTTATCTTTTTTCATTTTTCGTAGCGTTTCCGCATTTGTTACGTGTTGTGTCCAAGATATTTTCCACATTCTTCGATAATACCACATTGTAATTGTCTAGACCTCAACTCCATACAACAGGACAAAAAACACGTAGCATCTCAATACTCTAGTTTTCATTTCGATGTTGAGTTTTCCAATACATAATATTGCTTTCATCTTATTAAAAGCACTTTTAGCTATCTCAATACGCCGTTTTATTTTCGTACTTCTATCCCATTCTTCATTTAGTTCGCAACCTATATACTGATATCTGTGCAGCCTGCCTAAAAGTTTTCCTTTAGCATAAACACTGTCTTCCTCAATCTTGTTCTTGCTTAACACCATGATTTTTGTTTTATTTGTATTCAGTGCCATTCCATACCTTTGGCAGTATTGGGTAATGCGATCAACCAAGATCTGTAGTCCTTCTCCGCTGTCCGCAAGGAGTATTTTGTCATCTGCGTATCTAGGATTATTCAGAAGTGCTCCGTTAATAAATATGTCTTCATTTACGTCTTCTAATGCCTTTTTAAATAATTCTTCTGAATAAATATTAAAAAGTAAATGGGAAATCACACATCCTTCTCTTACTCTACGATTTATAGCTATTTCTTTCGATTTTTGTTGGTCTATTCGTATTATGGCTTTCTGATATCGGTATAGATTGGCAATGATTCTCACGTCTTCGTCATCTAATTCTGTGTTCTGCAGTATTTTTGCCATTCTTCGGTGTTGTACTTTGTCGAAAGCTCCCAATTGGTTTTCAGCTATTCTATCATCTAGCTTTTTATAGATACGTTCGTGTATCAGTCGTAAGAACACTTTGTCCTGTGCTCTTCACACTTCATTGCGTTTGATTTTTTTGGGTATTGGAATAAATATTGATATTATCAATATTTATTAATGTCATTAAATAATTCTATTAGTGTGCCCATATGATTTTTTGTTAATATTCTTAAGATTTCTGTAGGTATTTAATCTGGTCCCATGGCCTTCTCATTTTTTATACGTTTTAGCGCTTTCTCAATTTCGTCTTTGGTGATTGGTGGCCCATTTCTTCCTCTTGGTTTAATGACCTCAATTTTCTTGTCATCTTCGAATAGCCCTTTTATGTATTCTTCTTATCTGTTTATTTTATCTGTACATTCCGTTATTATCTTGTTATTTTTATCCATGATATTTCCGATACCCTTCTTCTTGTATATGCCAGCTGTCTCTTTGATTTGTCGGTGTATGTTAAAACTGTCATGTTGTTTATCTAAGCTTTCTATTTCTTTTCTGATAGCCATAGTTCCTTAGCTTTTTTGATTTTCTGTTTAATTATTTTATTGTGTGATCCATTGTTTATTTTTAGATGATGTGTCTTCTTGAAGTTTTTGTTTTGTGATATTTCTCAAGATCTCCTCTACTTTCCTCCATTTATCTGTTGTTGTCAATTGCTTTTGCCTTTCTACTTCCTGAACTTCTTTGTGCACTTGTTCTTTGATTTGTTGGTATATATCAGTTTCTTTTAGTTTTCTCAGATTGATTCTCGGTGTTTTGGCAGTTGTAACTTTTTTAACTTAAGTTTCATGTTTACTAGAACTAGATTGTGGTCACTTGTTATATCTGCTCCTGGGTACGCTTTAGCCGATATTATGGCATTTCGTATTCTTTGATTTATTATTATGTAATCTATTTGGTTTCTTATTATAATTTCACCATCATCTCTTGGTGCTTTTCATGTATATATTCTTCGATTTGGAAGTTTGTACCACGTGTTTTTGATAATGAGTTCGTTATCTTTGCAAAACTGAACTAGTCTTTCACTTCTTTCATTACGTGTTCCCAGTCCGTGTTCTCCTACTACTATCTCTATCTCTTCCTTTCCCTACCTTTGAGTTGAAGACACCTAATTTCAAATTTATTTCTTTTTTAGTTTCATTAAATGTTTTGTTTAAGTCATTGTAGAAGCTGTTTAGTTCTTCCTCTGTGCTATCAGATGTTGGTGCATACACTACAATGATGTTTATGTTGCACGGTATAGCGTTTAATTTCAATAGTGTTATTCTATCCATTATCGGTATAAACCCTTTGACTGATGTTTCGATTTCTTTGCTGATAACTATTGCTACTCCATTGCAGTTTTGTGTATTGTTACCTCCGGAATAGTAAAATACGTAGTTGTCTATGACACTTCTGCCGCTGTTAGGCTATCGGACTTCACTACATCCAAGGATATCTATCTTTAAGCGTCTCATTTCTTATGATTATGGGCTTTTCCTTGTTGGTAAAAACTCTGCACGTTCCTCCAAGTGCTTATTTTTTTCAGTGTATTTAGTTGAATGGCTGGTCTTGTAGATGTTTTTCTTAATACATCACTGGGATTTCGCTTGTTGACGACCTGAGAGGCCCTGTGATATTTTAGGTTTATTACTCTCCTGCCAGATCTCAGCTTTCGATTTCAGTGATCAATAATGTCTACTGGTTTTGTTACCATTGCGATCATTGCCAAGATGATTGTTCTAGTTGTCAAGATGTTGTCCTTAATTCCTGTTATTTCCGGTCTGATTTAGCAGTCTTTGCGATGTTGACTGCCATCTATCTCTTCATCTTCTGGGGGTATGCCTTGTGCTTTTTTTCTAATTGAAAATAATTTAATAATTTCAATATTAGTCTTTGTTCTTTTTTGGTATCTCTTGGCATATTAAAAATATTTTAATAAAAAACAAATAAGTGTAAAATAAAATTTTCATCATACAATATAAGAAAATCCTAACCTGGATGACCATTTCAGTCATTTTATCCTTTGACAGTCTGAAAGTACTATTACGGTCGAATACTTTTGCGTTAAATTACCTTTATTTGACGTATTTTAAACGTTAACCAATTATACATTTTCATTTGCTTATGGTCCATCTTCCGCGCCTGCTTTATTCCGAGGTATTTATTCATATCATTTTCACCCATGGCCTCGATGTTCTGGTCGTTTTGCATAACGAATCCACCGGGCTGAACCTTTCCTTTGATTATATTTAAGACACGGCACTTGTCAAGGCCGAAGTGCATACTAATGTCATTAGAGAAATTTTCCACTGTTTTCAGCATCTGATCAGGTGGCATCGAGTAGAAGCCAATAGTTTTAAATCATCCATATACAATAGATGATTAAGCTTATAGCCACAATAGTAGTGTTATTTTTGATGCTAAAACCTGTGTCAGTTAAGTTCAGTAGCTGGGATAGGGAGTTCATCGCTAGACAAAACCACAGTGGACTCAACGAGTCTCCTTGAAATAGGCCCCGGTTGATTGTAATATTTTCAGTTTCGAAATTTTTTTCATCAGGTATTTGGAGGTGAATTTTTGTCTTCCAATCTGACATTATATGTTTTAAAAAGGTCACTATGTTATCATCGACTTTATATATTTTTGATATATATACAAGCTATTCATGCGGCACTGAATCAAACGCTTCCTTGTAGTCTATGAAAGCAGTAAAGAGATTCCTTTTTTTGCTATATGCTTGATTAGAAATCACAGAGTCGATGATAAGTCGTTCTTTGCAGCCCATGGAGTCCTTAGCGCACCTTTTCTGTTGAGGCTCTATGATATTGTTTAGAGCACAGTGTTGGTAGATACGCCGGGCTACACAGGATGTGAGCAATTTATACAGAGTTGGAAGACAAGTAATTGGGCGATACTTAGTTGGATCTTGGGTGTTATTTTGATCTTTTGGTATTAAATAAGTTGTTTCCTGGGTTAGGGAAGATGGTATTTCCTACAGATCAGATTAGAAATACTGTGATTAATTAATGCTGATAAGCACTCATGAATAATCCAGAACTTCTTAAGCCAGAAGTTCTAAATGCCGTCTGGTCCAGGAGATTTCCAGTTATGAAGCTCTTTGATAATATTTGAAACTTCTTCAGTTGTAAAGGGTTCGTAGGGAGCAGTAACGTAGTGTTGGCAGTTGTGCGCCGTATCTTTGATCCATCCAGCATTTGATCCGTGATTTGACCAATTTCCCTATGTATTGCTTCAATTTTAATTAGCAGACGTTTTTACCAAGGTGCAACTCTATTATCTGTCCTTTCGATATTAGTAACCCGTCGTGTTCTGATCTTAATGCCCATAACATTAGCAATTGCTGTTGCTGCACAGTAAATCAGCATATGCAAATATTCTAATGTATTAGCTTACACGATATAATTAAGTAGGACTTCAGTGTTCATAAATTGTAACAGCGTACCTAGTTTCTTACAAGAGTTTATTTTTGGTAGCGGTGGTCTGCTAAGTGAGTTTGTTCCATTAAACTCTTGTACGGCACGTGCCATTTCTCTTACCAGGCTATCGTGCAACTCGTTGTTGTCCTGCTGCGTATTTACAGGTTGAGTTTCTTGCATGAGAGGCTCAGGAATCTGCTCATTAGGGATTTCATTATGGACTTGATCCACAACTAGCTCTTGGTTATGAATCTCCCGTTCGACTTCGATTTTGATGGTATCGCGTCTAGTCTCTGGGATAAGATTATTTCTTATAATTACCCGGTATTGATCTGCTATTTGCTGTTCAGAGACTTAAATCTCTGGGTACTCCCTGCAAAATTCGACATACAGATGTTGTCGATAGCCGATCGTTTCTCGACCGAGGTTCGTCACCTTATAATAAAGGGTGATTCATTTAGAGGTACTTTTTTCAACAAGAAAAAACAATGAAAAAAAATAAATTTTATTTGAAAATATTTATTATCATACAAAAGAACCATTCTTTACAATTACTTTTTAAAGATAATTTCCTTTTAAATGTTGGCCATGACTACAGTTAAGTTGGTTCATTCTAAAGTTCCAATTCTCGATGACTCGTTCCAGCATTTCGATTGGTATTTCACCAATCACTTGAGTAATATTGGCCTCCAATACCTCAATCGTATCTGGTTTATTCATATAGACTTTGGACTTTAAGTAGCCCCAAAATAAAGAGTCTAGAGTCCAATTCACTGGTCCAAAGCGTGAAATAATTTGTTTACCGAATCGTTCTCGCAGTAAAGTCATGCTTTCACGAGATGTATGGCAAGTGGCGCCATCTTGTTAGAACCAAATGTCGCCGAGACCAAGAGCTTCAATTTTAGGTACCAAATAGTCCGTTATCATGGCACGATACCGGTCTCCGTTTACAGTAACATTCTGGCCGGCCATTGTTATAAAGAAATATGGACCAACGATTCCACCAGCCCATAAACCACACCAAACAGTTGTTTTTTCAAGGTGTAATGGCAACTCTTGAACCTCTTTGGGTTGTTCATCACCCCAAATACGGGCATTTTGTTTTATAAAGTAACCATTAAGCCAAAAATGGGCCTTATCTGAAAACAAAATTTTTCTCGAAAACAGTGGATCTTCTGAAAGCATATCAAGAGCCCATCGACTGAAACGGTGACGACTCGGAAGGTCGGCCGGCTTCAGCTCTTGCACTAATTGAATTTTGTATGGTTTTAAACCAAGATTCTTACGTAAAATACGACAAGTTGTTGCATATGACAAGCCAAGCTGTTGAGAACGGCGACGAATCGATTCTTCATTATTTTCGAGTACACTATCCGTTACCGCCGCTATATTTTCTTCAGTACGTGCTGAATATGGTCTATTTGGTCGCGTGTTATTCAATACTGAAAACTGGGTTTTAAACTTACTAATCGTAAAGCGAATTGTACATTCGGTAGGCCGATTATGTGGACCATAAATTGCTCTAAGCGCACGAAACACATTCCTCACAGAACTCCCGTTTTCAAAATACAACTTAATAATTTCTAGACTCTGTGTCGGGCTAAGTCTTTTCATCATGAAGTGTCAAACAATACTGAACAAAAGCGAAATATCAGTTTGACAGTATTCATGCACGATCTCCAATCAAATCCCCACCAAAAAAAGTACCTCTAAATGAATCACCCTTTAGAAACGCAAAATGTTTTCATTTATAGAAATAGTCCATTTCATGCGTTGCCTCGGTCGTCCCGCTTGAGTGAGCGCCGGCTGATGTTCCAGCGCAGCACCTTAAGCGAGTGGAGCTCTTGTTGTTGTTTGGCTCCCTTGTGGTTGTTGTTGTTGGGCTGTAGCTGATTGTGTGACAGGGGTCAGCCTCCTCAACACCCTGCCATGGATATCCCGCATGCTGTCACGTCCAGCGCCGGCTCCAGACGTGCCCTGGCGATCTCCAGGCAGCGGCAACAGACATAAATTATTATTCTCCATTTTCATGGGTGTGCATTTTATACCTACTGCCAGGTGTCAGTTTTTGTTCCACTGCAGGTAACCCTGCTACCCTCTGGGTATCGGTGCTAAAAATACCCAGAGAGTATCCCCCATTCGCAGGGGGCCGCGCATAATAGAAGAACTGATAAAAACTCCCACAGGTTATTAATATTATTATTATTATTATATTTCTTTGACAACTCTCATTATTGGAAATGAATACGAAAATAAATGGATTAGCTAATCCAATTTTTATCGTATCTTTTATAATTAATTTTAGAATGAGTATAAATCACAAGATTTTGCACTGATAGTTGAAACAACTTATATATTCTAAAGACAAATAACGCTTTTTATGTATTCCAATTTTTACGGTATGATTGTCGAGCCATCCCTGGTATAAAGTTTAACTTAAAATACGAAAGAAAATATACACGGCAAAAATCAGAACTTTATAATAAAGGTATAATTTCAATGAAAAGTGCAAATATTTTCAATACAGCTGACGCTATTAAATAAGTGATAATATATGGAAAATAAAATAAATTATGTACTGAATAGGTCTCATTAAATAGCTTGTTATGATATATACGTAGAATCCAGCTGATATATTATTGAAAAATGTACATATTTCTTTGAAAACTCTGATTACTGGCAATGAATACGAAAAGAAATGGATTAGATAATCCAATGTTTATCCTATCTGCTTGAATTGATTTTAGAATGAATATACATCACAATATTTTGCACATATAGTTGAAACAACTTTTATATTCTACTCTTTGTTCTAAACTTAGTATTATGGAACAAAATAAAATCCACTGTTTTACATTACTTATTTATGGTTTCATTTGGAATTATGTGTAATGTAGTTAATTATTATATATTCTTCTAATTTGTAACTGTTTCTAATTACAACATATAATTTGATATATACAACAATGCATTTTAGTAATACCTACAATTATTAATATAATTTAGTATCAAAAACACTAAGCGAATTTCCCTAGAGAATACATAAATCAACAAAAATAACGAATTTTTAACGAGGTTTGATAGTAAATAAAAGGATTAGCAGATTTATAAATCTATTTAAAGAAAAATATCGTAAGAGTTTAATCTATATGACACTAAAAATAAAGTACACCAGTATAGTTGAAGTTTATTCAGCTACATTAACGTATACAGAAAACGATAGAAAAGTATAAGAACACAAAGGTAAATTTTTAAAAGGATAATGAAACAGTAGAGGAAATGCTTTAATAAATTACCTGGAAAAGACGAGTGTATTTATCAGTAACTTCTTAAGTAAATTCATTTCAGAGAGGAATTTCTTTCAACGAATAAAGAAAAAATCGATTAGAAAATACGTAATAGTACTTAACTATTTCTCAACTGATAGTCACCATAGACTAATTAGATAGAATGTTAGCAATGATGGAGAGCTAGTGTAGCATTTTTTTGTTCCATACTGTATGTTTATGTAAAACATACTTAAATTTACATAATAAAAGAAATTATCTGGCGTAATTGGTTTAATGTTAAACTGAAGATGTGCAAGCAAGCAAGCAAGCAAGCAAGCAAGCAATTTGATTAAACCCAGCCTATGAGAAATGTTCACCCCTAAGAATTACGTTCGGGTGTAACAATTCATTGGAGCGAGGTGTGTTAACTCATGTGAATACAGGAGTCACCCCACCGCGCTCCAATGCTCTAGACCATCCCTTTCCCCCCTATAGCACTCTGATGCGCGATAGGGGCACAACTATCAGCCAAATGCTCTTCATGTGGAGGTCCTGGGTAATAGAAACCCAACATGGTTTCCTAACCGATTGCAAAAACTCAGGACAGCGCATTGTTGCTATGATCCTGTTATCTTAATGTGGCTTATCCGCGAACTAAAATTGCTTACTTGGGCCTCAAGTCTCCGCTCTGAGCCTAGGCTCAGTTCGGCGACTTGGTGCTCAAGGGGTTGGGCCCTACGTGTCCGGGTTTTTGGGGTTTTTGTTAATTTTTTTTGGTGGCTTGCGCCGGTTTTTGTTAGTGTTTTTTAATTTGTTTGGTGGCCGAAGCCGGTTTTTTGTGTTTTTTGTGATTTTTTTTTTGTAGGTGGCCCTGAAACAAAAAATCAGAATTAGTGTAAAGTCCATATTATAACATTGAATATATATATATATATAAACAATATAACAATATAGACTTTATCGTCTATAGGCAACTGGGCCCACTCTGTGCTTTGCGATAGTCGTTGGATGTTTTGAGCTACGAACTGTCTTCTATGTGCGTTGTTGTTATTTTGAAGTGTTTTCTCTCTAGTGTTTTTTATTTTCTCTCTAGTTTTATTTTCTCTCTAGTACTTTTTATTTTATTCTACTATTTGTTGTTTTGGTCTTTTGTGCTTCCATCTGTGGAAAGCGTCGTACCTCATCATCTCTCTTAGTATGTGATTGGGGTGGTTCTCTATTTCTGCAAACTTTATCCTGGCTTTTTCTTTCATCGTGTCTGTCACTCTGATTTGTTGCAGTTCTCTGAAGAGGAATCTTTCTGCAACGTATCTTGGTACGTTGACTGCTTCTCTAAGGCTGTTGTTGTGTGCCGCTTGTATTTTCTTTTTTGATATGTTGCATACGTGTCCCCAAGCGAGGGATGCATATGTCAGTATGGGCAGTATTATGCTGTTTATTAGTCTTATTTTTGTAATTGAAGATGTGCACACTCCAAAGTCTCATTTATATGGGCAACACCCTCTGAAAAATATTGAGACAAATGCACCGTCATAAATCAAAGCTATTGTTATGTGTGTGTTTATGTAAATGGTTTAAAGAAATTTGATATTTTAAAGTATTACCTGTGCTTTCAAGGCAATTAACACGTGTATTTCTTTGAACTTGGAAACAGATTAGCATGTTTTAGCTAGTTATAAAAATATTACAGCAAAATATGTAAAAAATTACATTTTCCCACTCTAAAAACAAATGTTGTTAAGAACAGCTTAAATTATAAATTTACAGGATGGGCAAAAAAAGATAAATATAATAATAAAAAAAATGAAGTAGGAATTAGACTATGGATTGACAATAGCGTTGAATTAGTAATGAATTTTTTGACCTACTTAACTAGAGAGACTGTCTTAAAAAGAATATCGTTGGCTCCGTTTCGCATAAGAACTCCTTGGGGTGTGAAAAAAACAAGAAGAACAGCGGCGAAGTCTCGGCATGGTGTCGTATTTAAGAAGAAAATCTTTGACGACAGACGAGGAGTAATGATATTTCGAAGAGCCACGGTAGGAAAATGCCATTTTGGTGAAATGTGTAACAACTCTGCCGGTGTTAAAATATGACTAGCACAATCGGAGGGATTTTGAGTAGAAGGAGTATAATTCCGAGAAGAGCATGGTATCAGTTCTCGTATGTGTCAATACAATTGGCAATTTATGGGTAGAAAAATTAACTCGATTAAGCTTAATCGCCGAATCCAACCAAACATGAGGATTGAACGAAACTATTTGACAAAAGTTACTAGATCAGTCAGAAATACGGCTGCCAAGAGCTTCAATCTGGTTTAATGAGACCAAATATTAAGATGGGATTAAACTCTTTGACAAAAGTAACTAGATAAGCTAGCTATACGGTTGCCAAGAGCTCCAATCTTGTGATAGATGGTCTTGTGTAAAAAAAAACTAGAAATTTAACACATATAAGTACAGTTGTCTGTTGTATCTGGTTAGATGTTTCATCATCCTAAAATACCACAATTATTGTAGTACACGTTTGCCTTGTAAAAAGACATGGAAAAATAAAACCAAGAAGATGAAAAAAATACAACTGATTTCCGAACGAATAACCTACTTTGGTAGAAATTGGTAAAAATACGTCAGTTGTAGGGTCCAATTTCAGTCCTAGTACCGTAATAATGAAAGGTTCCTCTTTGTCAAACGAAAAACATTTTAAAATATCTTGAAGTAAACTGGGATGGTTGCTGACACATTTACCTAACGAAAAACCATCAAGCTTTAAAAGCTGAATTATCTTTAACTAAAGAGAGCGAGTAAATAAAAGAAGAATCGTTCCTAGCAAACCGTTGTTAATATAGAAAATGTCGCGGTAGAGCTTGCGGGGCAGTAGGAAAGCGTGATTGTGCCAAATTGGCTAACTCTTGTAGACTTTTTAAAGCGAAATAGGACGAAGAATAAGTACCGTAAGTAACGGTACGTAGAAAGTCATCTTTGAGAGGTTTAGAAGAATCCGATCTCCAGAGATCTCTTATATAGTTCCAAAATTCTTTGCTTACTTTAATTTGTCGATACATTTGGTTTATATCGCAAATGAAACAACAACGAAAATATCAAAAATTAACAAGGTTCTGAAACTACTTTTTTGCGGCATGGTTAAATATTATGTTCTTTATGGGACTAAACCACAATTATTGGTTGTGATTAAGATTGTGGCGTAAATTAAGCGAAATTGATTTAGTGATTTGGCTGCTTTCTTTGCACTGGTTTTGAAGAAATCAATCCACCTAATGCTTGCTTCTCTTTATTTCCTAATTTGGAAAAAGAGGAGAGAATCGATATTCTTTGTGTTTCATCAATTTTGTCAAAACACTAAGTCGACAAGTGCATCGTGTTTTCACTATTCTTTTAGTACAACCTCTTTTACTGTAGGTACCACCAGACCAGTGAGCGTTATCCGTACTCCGACATCTCTCACTATACGCAACCATTCCGGTGCTAAAATCAGATAACTCCTGGGCTTGCCTGATTCTTATACCATAGTGGTTGATCATATAAATCCTTTACTATGCTAATTTAATGAAGATTTGTTGGATTTGCCCGATTACTGAACCAAAATATGCGCAACTTTTGTATGCTGGATACAATAACTCAATTTCAGTTCAAAATAGAGTTGCCCGGTTCTTGCAATGGGCAATTTTGCGCCACCGGTGAATTCGCAGTTATAGCTTTTTTTCATTTTCTTCACACTTGGTGCTACCTCTTACCCCTGAACGACGTAATCGGGTTGAATAGTACAGAGAAGGGTTGGCTTGGGACCAAAAAGGAAATGGGGTGTTTTTTAGTGCTGAATCTTGATTCTTTTTAGGGATGCATAATGGCCAAGTCAGGGTCATAGACGTCGGTGAAAGACGAAATCAGTAGTTTTTTGTGATAAGGTTTTATGTAAATCCAACGATACGTAAAAAAATTCTGAAACCTTATCTTATATCCTGCTTTCAGATACTCCAATATTCAATTTTTCAGCAGTTTAAAGCAATGTCACATATTTTGACAGTCACAATGGACTTCTTTGAACAGGCTGAAGTCAATTTTTGGTATTGATCCCCGAGGTCCTCAGATTTCTCCCCAATTGAATACACGTCGGAGACTTCTTAATTAGAGCATCCTCTACCACCTAATCAGAAGCGAGGCTAAATGCATCCAAGAGTTTGTTGCCCACCGAGGTGCATCAATATATTATTAACTGACTTACCCCGGCAAGTTGTTTCAGTATTATTGAAATTTTGATCGTTTGTTTATTTTGCTACCTTATATAATTTTACTAAATATTTTTAAACCAGAATAATCTATAATTTTGACCCAATTTTGACCAAAGAATAAGGATAAAAAACGTATTTGGATTTTATTTTGTAAATTTGATAATAAAAAGAATCTTAATCTTTCAGAGTTAAAGTGCGAACTATGAGTCCGTTTGTCGAAATATACTCAGTGACATTAGAAGTGTTACACCCAGAAGGAGTAATTTCTTGAACTTAATTTTTTGGCAACAGAATGACTATATTTAAAACATGCTATGATAACAATACCAATCGTTTATCTCTTCTACTTTTTGTAAAAATAAAGTTTTATCTTCTAATTTTTTTTGTGAGAGACCGACCTGTGAAAACCGGTTCGTATAGAAATTTTTAGTTATTGTTCCTTAGTCTAATTGTATTCAGTGTAAGCAATGCCTCGAGTTCGAATAAATCATAATTACCACCATTTTAGCGATTTTGACAGGGGTAGAATTATTGTGTATAAAGATATGGGTTTGTCGTATCGCGAAATTGGCCGTCGTGTTAATTGTACGGCAATGACGGCTATGCGTGTCTATCGTGTGTGGACAAACTAAGGCAGAGGAATACGAAGAAGACCAAATGGTCAACCAAGGCGTACCACAGAGCGTCGATAGGCGCTTTAGATTACTGGCTCTGCGAGACCGTTTTGCTACTGCGCGTCAAATTGCTGACCAATGGTTTGGAGTAGTAGATAAACCTGTTAGTATGCGTACACTATACCTTCGTATTCGAGCCTTTGGACTGGTTTCATTCCGCCCATGACTAGTGCTTCCTTAGACTGCGGACCACGGTCATCAACGTTTGAATTGGTGCAGAGAACGGCAGCATTGGGTAGCAGAATGGCGTAATGTAGCATTCAGCGATGAATCACGATGCTGTTTAGGAATGCATAATGGTCGTAGGATGGTAAGACGCCGCCGTGGAGAACGACGAGATATCGGGTTTGCTGTTGAGAGGCATGTATACAGGACAGTTGGAGTAATGGTTTGGGAGGCTATTGCCTATGGTAACCGATCACCATTTGTGTTTATTCGAGGCAATATCACAGCTGCGCGTTATATTGAAGACATCTTACAAACCAGTTTACTGCCTTATCTCGACGGCCGTCGAGACGTCTTTTTTCAGCAACACAACGTGCGTCCTCATATTGCTCATCAAACTATGGACTTTTCCAAGAAGCTAGCGTTAATGTGTTGCCACGGCCGCCCCGTGTTTCGGATTTAAATCCTATTGAACATGTATGGGATATGATGTGAAGGAGACTGTCCACTTTGCACCATCCTGTACAGACTCTGGCACAGTTAATACATGAAGTTTAAGTTTCTTGGAACGAGGAGCCACAAGCAGACATTGAACATCTCATTTTGTTTATGCCTAGACGTTTATAGGAGTGTATTCAGCTACGGGGTCGCCAAACACATTATTAATTTTTTTTGATTACTTGTTAATAAAAATTCTTGACAACGTTATCGTTTCATTCTTGATGTAAATCTACCATGTTGCCAAAAAATTAAGTTCAAGAAATTATTCCTTCTGGGTGTAACACTTCTAATGTCACTGAGTATATTTGTCGATTTCTGACGAATAATTATCATTTCGGTCGTGGCCTGCTCGCTAGCTTCAAGCGAGGGAATACTCTATTCAGTACAGTTCTGAGAGTTGTCTAGTGCATTTAGTTCTGCTGCTGTATTGAATTGCAGAACGTGAGTCCGCACAATATACAAGTTGTTAAAAATCTTCAGGTAAGATTCAATATTTTAAAATATTATATTTCTGGGGTGAATAAAAGACATTTATGTAATTTATAATTGTGAGTAATCTACTGATTTTGTTTTCTGTATATTTGATTGATATAAAGTTATTTTTTTACATATTTTTTTAATATGAGTCTTGACAAGCAACAAGTATCTGTTGAAAAGCTTCATGCGGAATTGCTCTCTGATTCTGAGCCAAAAGTTAAACGTGACTATGACGATACTGGTTTAGAAGGAGATTTCGAAGAGATACAGGAACACGACACCAACATGAAAGAAGAAATTGAGGAGCCAATCTCAGAAGTCTTCAATGTTCCACAAAGAGTGCCGCTTTTTATTGGTAAAGATACGAAGTCACAGTGACAATTTAATGAAGGTTAAAGGTCCTGGAGTACCTAACTAGAGAAATACGACATATGAAAACGCATCAAAAATTTGGATTTTGTTTTTTTCTATTGAAGAGATTTTACAAACCATTGTAGACAACACAAATATTTTTATTGAACTGTGTTCTTACAATCTCGGTAATAAATCTGAAAAAATGATAAATATTTTAGAACTTAGGGCACTATTGGGTCTTTTATATATAACTAGGGTAACCAAAAATAACCACAGAAATGCAGAAGACCTCTTCAGGACAAACGGCTCATCGCCAGAGCTTTTTAGATTGACAATGTCTCTCACACGGTTCAAGTTTTTGCTCAGACACATCCGTTTTGATGATAAACGAACAAGATTAGAGAGGCAAAAATATGACAAATTTACCTAAACATTCTTCATTATCAGCATTTACAACGGTAGATGAAAAACTGGAAGCTTTTCGGGGCAAGGGTGGCTTGAGGGTATATATGCCCAATAAACCTAGTAAATACAGTATTAATATCTACGCATTACTAGGCGCTAAGTTTCCTTATACCGCAAATCTAGAGGTGTACGTTGGACAACAGCCACTTCGTCCATATAAAATTAATACGAGCAATATTTCCCTCGTCCCTCGCCTCTGCAGTCCTATATCTGGTTCTCACGGAAATGTAACAATGGACAATGTTTTTTACGAGCCGCGGCTTGGCCGATCTTTTTTTGAACTAACATTATCTGACCATGATAGGCACTATGAGAAAAATCAAGAGTGCTTCCACTTCAATTTACTGATCCTAAGAGACCAGCAAAAACAAGTATGTCTGCTTTTAGAGACAAATGTACGATTGTGTCGTATATACTCAGAAAAAACAAAAACTTTATTTTACTTGTGTGCACATGGTTCTTTGTCTATTTTAATTATATATTCAAAGAATCGACAAGTGCTCAAACCGTTTTTCCGAAAAGATTTGTTTTTTTTTACCTTTTCTAGATTTGCGGACTGCTAGTTCAACGTTATATTTTGTGTACCATCATCTCACGTTATCCCTGAAAGGTTAAACTGTCAGAGGGAATGTTATTATTACTTAAATTTTTATATAATAGAAACATCAATCAAGAGTAGATTAGTATTAAATAATATAAAATAATATTTAATACTTATTAAGATCAAGATTGTATTATACAAATATCGGACACTTACTTAATTGTTATATAAATTTAAATGTAACATGTCATGGCCCTTAACACGTTCAGCTCCGTCTCTTTTTTTTAAGGGAAAACAGTGGGCCACTGAGATGTATTTGTGTAAACTAAATAATTTTTAAGGTACACTTTAAAAAGTCATTTATAATAAATATGGGTACAAAAAAAATTAATTTGGTCACAAAAAAAACTCACCGCGTGAGTCGCGTTGCGTTGCGTTGCTGCCCTGGCCACAGGGCAGAAAATGTGTCGGTTGAACGTAAGTCCTTTCTTTCTTTTTA
Organism: Diabrotica undecimpunctata; assembly: GCF_040954645.1. Taxonomy (NCBI): domain Eukaryota; kingdom Metazoa; phylum Arthropoda; class Insecta; order Coleoptera; family Chrysomelidae; genus Diabrotica; species Diabrotica undecimpunctata. The sequence continues at coordinate 128,050,438 of NC_092803.1, forward strand.
AGTTTGTCAGCAATATTTATACTGTTCTCGTTTTGTAACTTCATTAGCTGATGTCTTCTTCTTCTTCCTATGCCGTCCCCATTAACGGAGGTTGGCGACCACATTTTTAAAAGCTTCTCTGTCTTTTGCAACGTGGAATAATTCGTCTACAGTCATGTTTGTCCAGTCTCGAATATTTCGCAGCCATGACTTCCTCTTTCTACCTATTCCCTTTTTGCCATCGACTCTACCCTGCATGATGACCTGCAGAAGACTATATTTATCATTTCTTAGTATGTGTCCAAGGTATGCAGTCTTGCGTACTTTTAGCTGATGTAGGAGAATGGAATGGCAAATGAAACGTAAAATTTTTCTTGACTTGAGGGATTTTTGGGTTTGATCCCAAAAGACTATCAATCACCGACAATCAAAAGTCGTACAATGAAATTTTTGTATTAGAATTAATATAGAAATAGTATGCGTTGATTAACATAATTTAAAAAATATGTATGCCTATTTTTTTTTACCACCTCATAGTTTTGTGTTCGCAACTATAATAATTTAACATCTGGCCACCTAAGTCAATGCCACCTTTGTTTTTGTTATATTCAGCGACTAAACGGGGCTTTTCTTTATAAATTCCTTTCCTATATGTTGTTGGAACCATTTTATGACCAAATTCGGAAGAGATAATTAAAATATCTGGCTGATCTTTTCATTTACACACACATATCCCTTTATTATTGTAAGCACTCACCAGTTCATTTTGTTTTAATTTTCCAGAAACAACTTCGTGTGGATTTTCCGCTCTTCCTGTTCTCAATGTTCCTGTAAGACAAGTTTTAATCGAAAGTAGTTTTTTACACAATGGAACACTATTATAAAAATTATCCATATATAAGGAGTGACCAACATTTAGTTTGGAATCCATCAAATTTAGCACTCCTTTTTCCGTATGATTACGTCCTCCAACTACGGGGTCACTAGCTCCACTATAAACTAATATGCGTTGAATCATCCCAGTATACTCTTCCCAAGTATACAGTTTGACACCATATTTGTGTCGTTTGCCCTTGAGAAATTGACGAAAACTAAGTCTTCCTCTCCATAAAATCATAGATTCGTCCAGGGCCAATTTTCTTTCTGGATAATAAAGATTCTCCATTTTGTTATTAAAAAAACCCAAACAATGACAAATATTGGCAAGTCTGAACTGGTTATTGTCACTATTATTGTTAAAATGTAAGGCACGCAAAATTAACATAAAGTGATTTCGGCTCATATATTGTCCAAACACTGGAATACTAAGTAAATGATGTTTGTTCCAATAATCATTTAAACGATTAATATTTATGGTTCCCATGTGAAACAACAAACCAAGAAAAATTTTATCAATCCTGGTATTGCTGTAAATGTTGAACTTTAGGATGTTGAACCTCTGAAGACCATTTAATAATATTTTGAGACTCATCATAACCATCATTATCTTCAAGTTCTTCTTGTAAATTAGGATCGTCTGTCCGATCATCTTCATCACAATATAAATCTTCATCACTTGCGTCACTATCGTCATGTGTAATAATTCATCATCTGAGATTGGCTGAGAAGTTTTCCACCTACTTCCGTTAGAAGTCGAAGGTTCGCAATATTCATCACCCATTTTAAAAATAATTTAAAATTGAAGTATTTAGCAAAACACGTGCAATGACTCACACTTAAACCAAAAAACATCCAACACCGAAGGAGTAGAAAATATTACTGAATGCATAGCAAAATAAACCGATGGGATTGGATTATGATAATACAACAAATTATTGGAAATGCAATATAATCCAAATACATCTGATGATTCTTTCAAAGCTTACCGATGCTTTTACTTTTATTACTTTACAACCTTTTATTACAGCTAAATTTGTCGTTTTCGAGTACGTCTAACTTGAATATTTGAAAAGTAAGCAATGAAATTGAGGGTTTCATATTATCATCCATTATTCATTATTTATCAATGGGACAGAAGATATTTGTTACAATAATTTGTGAAAAATCCGCCTGAATAACAGTCATACATTGTCATATACTCAGAATAAAGTTTATTATCAAAATTCGAAAACCAAACACAAACTCCAGTATATGCCAGTGTGTCCAAGCGGTCAGCAGATATTTGTTGTAATTCGTGAAAAATTCGCTGAGATAACGTTCATATATTGTCATATAGTCAAAGACCGCGCGACTCGCGTTGGTGTCCTCTGAGGCTATATTCACTGAACGCGACAGTCGCGTTGTCGGACTTAAACGTGTAAAGTCACGCTTCTGATATGTAAGCAATTTATAAATCTGACGCAAAATTCAAATAAAACTTAGAATTATTAAGGATAGACGATAATTTCTATATCTGAATTTTAGACCTCTCTTCCCTAAGCTAGCACAAGAAATTTGAACAGTCCGGAGATATTAAAACGACTTAAATGACCCTATTACATTGAAATGTAATATAATAAAATATTATTAAAACATTTTTTCTATAACCTCTATAATCCAAAATGTTTAAAATTTAAATTTAAAAAGAAAATTTCAAAAGTAAAATGAGTCTTATGTTTAAAAGAAAACAGAATTCTCAAGCTAAATCAAAGTTATTATCCTAATCTTCCACGTTTCTGGGCGCATTATTGACCATTACGTCCATTACTGGTTGCGGAGAAGCTCGTAGAGAAAATCATAATCGGGGAATCGTCGTCTCCTTTATAGTTTACGAAATGGTTGCCGTGAATTAATGCGGATTGCCGCACGTTGTCAGAATTTGCCGACTTTGTAAAACGTCCTTTTAGGAAAAGCTTTCAAGCCGTAATGTTCCCTTCACGCGACAACACTTAAAAACAAAATATTGTTTTCTTGAAATATCTGCTTAGCTATGCAAAGCATTTTGCCAGTATCGTACTCGTAATATAAAAATTCAAAAAAGTCATTGTTAGTGAGAGATTAATTCCTAATTTATTTAACGCCAATAACGACATCTTTTTCTTTTAGTATTCCTCTCACCCCTTGTTGTCATGGCAACGTACTGCACGTTTTTGATACGAATCAATCTTACCGAATAATGGTATATATAAACGAAGAAATGATAAACAGAACAAAGGAAAAACATATCGCTTATTAGCACAGCATATAAAGCAGTTGTTTTGATAAAGAGCCTCACTTCTTATGCGGAAGATATTATAGGCGACTACCATGCGGTTTTAATAAATTATTTAATATTTAATATTAAAAAAACTGTGGATTGAACTGGTATGCGCACCAAATCATTTGGATTTTCAGCAAGCATATAATTCCATAAAAAGAAGCAGACTATGGCTAGCATTACTAGAAATAGGAATAGGAAGTGAATTAGGAGTTAATACAAATGTTCGTAAACAATTCATATGCATAGGTAAAGATGGGAAACTAAACAACGCTATTTCATTCAATTTATCAAGAAGATCTCTTATCAACGTTGCTGTTGAATGTTTCTTTGGACTATACAATAAATAAAATATTGTCGAAGCTGACAAGGTTTTGCCAATCAAAGTTTAAAACTAGTATTGATCTTTGCTGATGACATACATACAGTGACTTATTCTTCAACAGACGTGGGCCAGTAACAACTCTAGAAGAAACCAGGTAATCTGGGTCTCCGAATAAATGCATAAAATACGAAATACATGGTCATCATCATCATCATTTTGGCTTTACAACCCTGTGTGGGTCCTAGCCTCCCCAAGAATTTTTCTCCAGTCGTCCCTATCCATCGCCTTCCTCCGCCAAGCACGTATTTCCATATTTCTCATGTCTTCATCGATGTTATCTAGGAATCTTGTTCTGGGTCTTCCTCTTCTTCTTTGACCAATAGGTCTATCAAGGAGCGTTTTTCTAGCTGGGTCGGTTTGCTCCATCCGCATTACATGGCCTACCCACCTCAGACGTCCTATCTTTATGTGTTTTACGATATCTGGTTCCTGGTATATCCTATAGAGTTCGAAGTTGTATCGTCTTCTCCAGACACCATTTTCATTTACCGCTCCATAGATGCGCCTTAGTATTTTTCTTTCGAAACATCCTAACATGCTTTCATTGCTTTTTGTTAAAGTCCAGGTTTCTGAACCATATGTTAGGACTAGGCGTATTATTGTTTTGTAGAGTTTTACTTTTGTATTTCTTGATATAACTGTAGATTTAAAAAGGAGATTAAGCCCAAAGTAGCATCTATTAGCCGTGCAAATTCTGCGGTTTATCTCTGCGGTAGTATACAAATTCTTTAACTGCTTCGATGACGTCATTTTCTATAACAAGTGGCCGTAGTGTTTGTGGTTGCGTACCTATTTTCATGTATTTTGTTTTATTGGTGTTTATTATTAAACCCATTTTTTTAGCCGCTTCCTTTAATGCTACGTACGCCTCTCGTGCTGCGTTTTCCGTTCTCCCAACAATATTGATATCATCAGCATATGCTAAAATTTGCACAGATTTGTTATATCTTGAACCGGTAGTTGTGATTTGTGACGTACGTATTACTTTTTCCAGAGCTAGATTGAATAGTATACAGGAGAGTGGGTCTCCCTGACGTAGCCCGTTATTTGTTTTAAAAGATTCAGAGAGTTCCCCCTGGATTCGTACTTTGCATTCACCTTTTTTTAAGGGTTAGTTTGGTTAAACTTACCAACTGATTTAGTACTCCTAGGTCTATCATTGCTCTAAACAATTCTCTTCTATTTACAGAGTCGTAGGCTGCCTTGTAGTCTATAAATATGTGGTGCGTGTCTACACCGTATTCCAGTGTTTTCTCTAGAATTTGTCTTAGGGTTGAAATCTGATGAATTGTTAATTTACCACCTCTGAAACCAGCCTGGT